>NW_028096448.1:0-746709 GCF_014824575.4 Sturnira hondurensis
AAAAATTAAAGATCACACACACATAAAAAGCTACTGTGGTTGGACATTTTACAATAACATAAGAGAAAAAGAGATGAGAGATAAGTTGTTCATCCAACTTATGAATAGAAAAGAAACAATCAAATTTAAAAAGTGGGCAGAGGATGTCAAGAAACATCTCTCCAGAGAGGATGTTCAGATGGTCTTCAGACATTTGAAGAGATGCTCAACATCACTCATCATCATCAAGGAAATGCAAATCAAGACCACAATGAGATACCACCTTCCACCAGTCAGAATAGCTAATATCAAAAAGTCAAAAATACTAAGTGTTGGTGAGGATGCACAGAAAAGGGAACTCCTATGCATTGTGATGGGACTATAAATGGTGCAGCTTCTTTGGAAAAATGGAGACTTCTCCAAAAATGAAAAGTAGATCTAACATGTGACTCAGCAATTCTATTCTGGGTATTTATTCAAAGAAGACAAAACACTTAGGTTCATTGTAGCATTATTTACAACTGCTGAGATATGAAAGCAACTTAGGCTTCTATCAGTAAAAAACTATATGGCTTTGACCAGTGTGGCTCAGTTGATTGGAGCATCATCTGTCCTTTGAACCTAAAGTTTGAAGGTTCACTCCCTGGTCAGGGCACCTACCTGGGTTGCAGCTTCTATTAGAGGTCAGGTCGCATGCGGGAAGCAGCCTATTGGTGTTTTTCTCTCACATCCATGTTTCCCTTCCTCTATCTCTAAAACAAATAAAAAAGTGTCCTCAAATGAGGATTATACACACACACACACACACACACACATGTATATTGTATTTATATAAATATGCATATAAAGATGATGTGGCACACACAAAAACAATACACACAAACACACATCTGAAATATTGTTAGGCAATAAAAAAGATCAAAATCTGCCACTTGCAACAACCAAGATGGACCTAGGGTATATTATGCTCAGTGAAATAAGTTGGACAGAAAAAAAATGAATACTTTTTATTTACTTATACATGGAATTTTTTAAAACTCCAAATACACAAACCAAAACATGAACACATGCATAGCCACAAATAACAAACTGATGGTGCCAGAGAGGAGAGGAAGTGGAAAGAGGAGCAAAAAGATGAAAAGAAATATAATCAATAATAGTGTGCACCATCTTGTTGTGATGTGTGAAGAAACTCAATAAAGGCTGGTTACAGCAAGGGCCAAGGCTTTTGCTTCCTTTGGGAGAAAAGCCACGCTGTCTCTTTTCCTCCGCTGGACTTGGTAGTCTGTGTGAATGTCTCATTTCATCCATAATGACGGGGACACTGGGGGCTGGTATCCGCATCAGCTGGCGCCCAGGAACAGGGACCCAGAGGCCACGAGCCATTGTCACTGTGGATAACACACCTACTTGATTGGAATACTCTTGCATTAGCCCAGGTTTGTCTCCTCCATTCAGAAAACAGGCTGGGAGAATTAGGGAAGATGGCAACAGAGTAGGACAAAGGATTTCGCTTCCCTCCACCCGCCGGAGAAAAACTAGGCTGATCTGCAGAGGGGCGCAACAGATACTCAACAGAGACCCAGCATATAGGAAGGCAGGACTCCAGAAAGTGTAGTGGACACTGAATGACCAGAGGTTGAGGAGAGGAGACGACCCCAGATCAACAAGGTACGAGGGAACAGCGCAGAGGCTGCAGGCCCTCCGCCTGGCCACACCAGGGCCCTGGCCTGGTCGCCCAAGTCTCTGAGAGTGGAGGGCGGGCAACAACAACTCTGGGAGAGAACTAGTCACCGACACCCTCTCTAACCAGCAGGGCACAGATTGGAAAACACCAGGGGAGATTGGTTTGCCTGTAGTGGCAGAGAGAGGAGTGGGTATTGGGAAGAAAACCAGAGAGATCTGATAACCCGTGGAGTCAGGCTGTTGTTGCCGGCTTGGGGAACTGAGAGCACAGGATTTGAGCCGGTGCTCCCACAGTCTCAGGGAGCTGTGGGCTACTGGCAGGGCCACTTGTAGAGTGCCCGTAGCCAGCTCCATCTCTACCCAGCCGGGCACAGACTGAGAAGCACCGGGAGTCAGGCAGTGGCTGGCGGCTTGGAAGAATTGTGAGTTGCCCTGTGTGTTCAGCCACAGCACTGGGAAAGGTCAAAGCCCACGCCTTCGAGGCCAGGAAAGCCTGGCTGGGAGTGCGCGCCCCCATGCCAGGCCAGGGCTGGGAAGCCTGGGGGAAAACCTGCTCTCAGTGGAGCGCGGAAGAGCGGCACCAGTCTGGATCTTGGGAGGGCACTGGCGAGACCAGCTGAGTTCACCAAGATGTAAGAAAGGCCACACTAATAGCTCCCCAGGCTGCTGCAGCTAGTGAGACCAGAAGAAAAGGTTTGACCAGCTGGAAACCAACAAGAGGAGTAGGTGGAAGCAGAGAACACCAAGATACCCGCAGGAGACTGCACCACTGAATTTCACTGACATCCTACCACAGAAGTTCACACCATAAACCCGGGGAACCAGAACAGATCACTTTAAGAAGCTGAGACCAACAAGAAGAGCAACACAAACGATGGGAAGACAAAGAAACAATCCCCAAATGAAAGAAAAGGAGGAAGTCTCAAAAAGAATGTTAAATGAAATAGAGGCAAGCCAACTATCAGATATTGAATTCAAAGCACTGGTTATCAGGAAATTCGAAGAGCTTACAACGAGCTACCAGAAACTACAGGGGAGCTACAATGAACTCTCCACAAACTATACCAAAATGAAAAAGGAAATAGAACCCATCAGCAAAGGCCAAGAGGAAATGAAGAATACAATTTCTGAACTGAAGAACACAGTAGAAGGTATGAAGAATAGAATCAATGAGGCGGAAGATCACATAACTGAGATCAAAGACAGGATAGAAAGAATCTCCCAGACAGACCAAGTAATGGAAAAGAGACTCAGGAAAAATGAGGAGAATTTAAGAGAAATGCAAGACACCATGAAATGAAATAATATCCAAATAATAGGAATACCAGAAGGAGAGGAAGAAGAACAAGGGATAGAAAACCTACTTGAAAGAGGAGTAATAATGGAAAATTTTCCTAAGTTGAGGAGAGAAAAAGTCACATGGATCCAGGAATCACAGAGAGTCCCAATCAGGTGGAACCCGAAGAGGCCTGCTGCAAGACATATCATCATTAAAATGGAAAATCTCCAAGACAAAGAGAGAATCCTAAAGGCAGCAAGGGAGAAAAAGGAAGTAACATACAAGGGGGTCCCAATAAGGTTGGCTACTGACTTCTCAATGGAAACATTCCAAGCAAGAAGAGAATGGCAAGAAATATTCCAAGTAATGAGAAACAGAGGCCTACAACCAAGGCTACTTTACCCAGCAAGGGTCTCAATCAAGATAGAAGGCCAAATAAAGAGCTTCCAAGACAAAAGAAGTCTAAAAGAATATGCCTCCACCAAGCCAGCTCTACAAGAATTACTAAAAGGGCTGCTTTAGGAAAGGAAGGAAAAGAGAGATAGAGAGGAACACAGGTACATAAATGGCAATGAATAAGAACCTTTCGATAATAACCTTAAATGTAAATGGATTAAATGCACCAATTAAAAGATATAGAATAGCTAAATGGATAAGAAATCCTGGCCCACACATATGCTGCCTACAAGAGACCCACCTCAGGTCAAAAGACCACCACAGACTAAAAGTGAAAGGATGGAAACAAATTTTCCAAGCAAATGGACAAGAAAAAAAAGCTGAGGTAGCAATTCTCATATCAGACAAAATAGACTTCAAAAAAAGGGCCATAAAGAGAGACCCAAAAGGCCACTTTATAATACTCAAGGGAAGAATCCACCAAGAAGACATTAACATCATAAATATATATGCACCCAACATAGGAGCACCCAAATATATAAAGAAAATCCTAGAGGACCTCAAGAAAGATATCGACAGCAACACAATTATAGTAGGGGATTTTAACACCCCACTGTCTAAAATGGACAAATCTTCCAAACAAAATATCAACAAAGATATTGGAGCATTAAATGACACCCTAGATGAAATGGACCTCCATATATACAGAGAGAGGGAGCCCTCCGTCCCAAAGAAGCTAAATACACATTCTTTTCAAATGCACATGGAACATTTTCACAGATAGACCACATTATAGGACACAAAACGAGTCCCAACAAATTCAGGAAAATAGAAATCATACCAAACATTTTCTCTGATCACAAGGGAATGAAATTGGAAACCAACCCCACAGGAAAAAACCCAAAACACCCAAAATCATGGAGACTGAATGGTATGCTATTAAACAACGAATGGGTCAAGATAGAAATTAGGGAAGATATCAGAAAGCTTCTGGAAACAAACGAAAATGAACTCACAAAAATGCTAAACATATGGGACACAGTGAAGGCAGTCCTGAGAGGGAAGTTCATAGCAATACAGGCTTACCTAAAGAAGATAGAAACATTTCAAACAAACAACCTAACCTGACGCCTGCAAGAACTTGAGGAACAACAACAAAGACAGCCCAGAGCAAGTAGAAGGAAGGAAATAAGCAAGGTCAGACAGAATTAAATGACATAGAGACTAAAAGCATAATTCTAAGGATCAATGAATCCAGGAGTTGGTTTTATTTTTTAGGAGTTGGTTTTTTGAAAAGATAAACAAAATAGACAAAACTTTAAGTAGGCTCATCAAGAAAAGAGAGGACCCAAGTAAATACAATCAGAAATGAAAGAGGAGAGATTACAACTGATACCACAGAAATAGAAAGGATTGTAAGAAATTACTATGTGGAACTGTATGTGAAGAAATTTGAAAACCTAGGTGAAATGGACAAATTTCTAGAAAAATATAATCTTCCAAAACTCAATGAAAAAGAAGCAAAAAACCTGAACAGGCCAATAACAGCAAATGAAATTGAAGAAGTAATAAAAAAACTCCCATCACACAAAAGCCCTGGAACAGATGGTTTCACAGGAGAATTCTACAAAGCTTTTAAGGAAGAGCTAACCCCTATTCTTCACAGACTATTCCAAAAAATCCAAAAGGAGGAAAAACTCCCCAACTCCTTTTATGAAGCCAGCATCACCCTAATTCCAAAGCCAGATAGAGACACAACAAAGAAAGAAAACTACAGGCCAATATTACTGATGAACATAGACTCTAAAATCCTCAATAAAATATTAGAAAATGGCACCCAACAATACATCAAAAAGATCATACACCACAACCAAGTGGAATTCATCCCAGAGATGCAAGGATGGTTCAATGTATGCAAATCAATAAATGTAATACACCACATAAACAAAAGCAATGTCAAAAACCACATGATCATATCAATAGATGCAGAAAAAGCTTTTGATAAGATACAACACCCATTTATGATAAAGGTACTCAGCAAAGTGGGAATAGAGGGAACATTCCTCAACATAATAAAGGCCATATACGAAAGACCTACAGCCAACATCATACTCAATGGGCAAAAACTAAAATCTTTTCCACTAAGATCAGGAACCAGACAAGATCGCCCACTTTCACAACTTCTATTCAATATAGTATTAGAAGTTCTAGCCACAGTGATCAGACAAGAAAAGGAAATAAAAGGCATCCAAATTGGAAAGGAGGGAAAAAAACTGGCATTGTTTGCAGATGACATGATAGTGTACATGGAAAACCCTATAGCCTCTACAAAAAAACTGCTCGAACTAATAAATGAATTTGGCAAAACAGCGGGATACAAAGTCAATATCCAGAAATCAAAGGTATTTTTGTATACCAACAATGAAGCAGCAGAAGCAGAAATCAGGAAAAAAATCCCATTCAATATAGCAAAAACAAAAATAAAATATCTGGGAATAAACCTAACCAAGGAGGTAAAAGACCTGTATGCAGAAAACTACACAACACTGAAGAAAGAAATCAAGGAAGACACAAATAAATGGAAACATATACCGTGTTCATGGATTGGAAGAATTAACATCATCAAAATGTCCATACTACCCAAAGCAATTTACAGATTCAATGCAATACCTATTAAAGTACCAATGGCGTATTTCACAGACATAGAACAAACACTTCAAAAATTTATATGGAACCAGAAAAGACCCCGAATAGCTGCTGCAATTTTGAGAAAGAAGAACAAAGTAGGAGGGATCACAATACCTGATATCAAACTGTATTACAAGGCCACTGTAATCAAAACAGCCTGGTACTGGCATAAAAACAGGCACATAGACCAATGGAATAGAACAGAGAGCCCAGAAATAAACCCAACTCTCTACAGTCAATTAATATTCGACAAAGGGGGCAGTAACATAAAATGGAGTAAAGATAGCCTCTTCAACAAATGGTGTTGGGAGAACTGGACAGCTACATGCAAAAAAATGAAACTTGAGCACCAACTTACACCATACACCAAAATAAATTCAAGGTGGATAAAAGACTTAAATATAAGCCGGGAAACCATTAAAGCCCTAGGGGAGAGCATTGGCAGGAAAATCTCAGATATTCCATGCAGCAATATTTTTACTGATACATCCCCTAGAGCAAGGGATATAAAGGAAAGAATAAACAAATTGGATCTCATCAAAATTAAAAGCTTCTGCATGGCTAAGGAAAACAGTATCAAGATAAAAAGGGAAGCAAGAGTTTGGGAAAATATATTTGCCGGTGATACCTCAGACAAAGGTTTAATCTCCAAAATATACAAAGAACTCACTCGACTCCACTCAAAGAAGATGAGCAACCCAATTAAAAAATGGGCAGAGGACTTGAACAGACATTTCTCCAAGGAGGACATACAGAGGATCCAGAGACACATGAAAAGATGCTCGATATCGCTAGCTATCAGAGAGATGCAAATTAAAACCACAATGAGATACCACTTAACACCAGTCAGAATGGCTATCATAAACAAAGAAACAAACAACAAGTGCTGGAGAGGTTGTGGGGAAAAGGGGACCCTAGTTCACTGTTGGTGGGATTGCAGACTGGTACAACCGCTATGGAAAACAGTATGGAATTTTCTAAGAAAACTAAAAATGAATGTGCCTTTTGACCAAGTAATTCCACTATTAGGAGTATATCCTAAGAACCCTGAAACACCAATCCAAAACAACCTATGCACCCCAATGTCCATAGCAGCACAATTCATGATAGCCAAGAATTGGAAGCAACCTAGATGCCCATTGGTAAATGACTGCATCAAAAAGCTATGGTACATTTACACAATGGAATTCTATGCTGCAGAAAGGAAGAAGGAACTACTACCCTTTGCAACATCATGGATGGAACTGGAAAGCATTATGCTGAGGGAAATAAGCCAGGCGGTGAAAGAGAAATACCATATGATATCAACATTAAGAGGAATCTAAACAACAAAACAAGCAAAATATGACCAATGACACTCAAATTCGGAACAGGCTGACAGGGTCCAGGGGGGAGAGGGGAGAGAATCATAGGGGGAAAGGGGATGGACTCACATGAATAAGTATAAAGGACACATGGACAATAAGTAAGGTTGGGGGGCAGAAATGGGAGGGAGGTGGGGAGCAAGGGGCTGGGGGCGGGCAGGGCTCGAAATATAAGACAGAAAGCTGTACTTGAGCAAGAATTAAATTAAAAAAATAATAGTAGTGTGATTACTTTGCACAAGGACAGAAAATGACTAGACTTAGTGTGGTGAGCTCATACTAGGTATATAAATGTCTAATCACTATAAGTTACACTTAAACTAATATAAAAATATCAATCATATCATTAAAAATATATAGTGAGAGAAATTTTGAGCTCATCCAATTTTTAGTCATTTAACAATACATGGAAACAAACCAAAATGATAAACAAAGAAAAAAACAATTTCAAGATTCTAAAGTATGAGGCCATCTTAAAAGTCAGTGAAAAGTAAATGAAGCAACTACCTTCTGACTACTTTTTCCATTAGCTTCCTATTAAAATGAATCCTTTATTCCCTCATTAAATTCATTTTCTTCTTTCAAATTCAAGTCCCCTGCCCCTTTTATGACAAGCATGCACATGCAGGATATACAAACAAAACTAAAAATATATGAAAAACTGTAATAAAATCACTCAGAATTCACTACCCTGAAATAATGACTTTTAATATTTTGGTAAACATATTTCTAAAATTTCTTATACATACTGTAATGCAGGAGCCTCAGACCAGAGCACTGCTGAAGTGTTCATGATACTTAAAAAAACAAAACAAACAAAAAAAGAAGCACCTACAGAACGAGCAGATGTGGATATGCCGTTCGTTACTCACATTACAGGAGAGTGCACCCATGGAGGTGCACCTCTGCCCATCTGAGGCTCATTATATGGGGTCCCAGACAAAGTCAACATGCGTCCAGTTTGCACAAACCTACCTGTGCCCCAGAGCTACAATCCATCAGTGTGCAAGCGTACAAGGAAAATGTTAAGAAGTGGTCACAGGACAAGAAGCTGCTCCCAAAAGGAGATAATAAGAAGGGAATTACAATCCATTCCCAAAATAATACACATTCCATCTGACCAGGGCCAACCCTGGCTAGCCCTAGTCACAGGTGGTGAGAGAGCCATGTATTGACACCACTCATATATACACAAATATAAAACTGAAAGATAGAAATATTATTTGAAGACATTTTTTCAACCAACAAGATTGGAGAGAATACCTATGTCAAGCATTGCTAAACACTATTATTTTTAATGGTCACATTGCTTTGGAGTGGATAGCTATACCACAACTGATCTAACCAATGTTTTATTTAAACCTTAACAATACAACCATGAATATCCCTGTGCCACTTAGTTAAACTTCTATCTCTGAGCCTTAACACTATCCTATGATCAGCTCTGAGATACCAGAGCTATAGACCTGCAAGTTACATTTCCCATACTCCCACATGAGGTGACTTCCTGTTAGGTTCTTCCAGGTAAAGACATAAGACACTTCAGGTGTTCCCATGTCTTTGCCACCATGGATAGACTGCAATGAACATAAGGATGCATATATCTTTGAGAATAAATGTTTTCAATTTTGGGGGGGTGTAGATACTCAGAAGAGGGATTGTTGGGTCATATGGTAGCTCTCATCTTAATGTTTTTGGACAGCCTCTATATTGTTTTCAAGTGCTGTATCAGTTTACACTGCCATGAACAGTGAATGGGAGTGCAGGTTCCTTTTTCTCCACAACCTCTCTCAACACATTTAATTCCTTGTCCTGTTGACACTAGTCATTCAACCATGTGTTAAGTGGTGTCTTGTTGTAGGTTTTTTAAATTATTGCATTTTTCCATTACCATTTATCCCCTTACACACTCTTCCACCTCCAACCACACGCTTCACTCCTACAATCACCACACTGATTGTTGGTGTCTGTCGGTCCTTTTGCTCTCAGTGTAGTTATGATTTGCATTTCCCTAGTAGCTAGATTGGATAAAGAAAAGAGGCAGTACATATACAAAATGGAATACTACTCAACCACTAAAAAAGATGGGATACTATCATTTGTGATAGGGATTCAGACAGGTTTGATCAGATTACAGGGGAGGAGTAGGAAGGGGCTGTAGGAGGAGGCAATGGTAAACAGTCCAGATGAGATTGGCTGAGAAGCTGATGCCTCCAGAGTGCAAGAAATTATGGGCAAGAAGATTTGGAATATAAGAAGGGATCTCATGCCTGTGGGCATGGGATCTCTTTGGCTCTTGGGCTCTCTTCCCCCTGGAGGATGCCTGGATGATCATGCTGCAGCTGCCTGCTTTTCCCAATGGAGGCTATTGTGGATGGGAAGGAGCTTTGGGCACAGCCTAGGATCTGGCTGATGTGGCAGAGGGTGGCAGGCTTATTCTTTGAGTGTTCTAGAGGGGATGACCTCAGAGGCAGGAGCCTGCTGTTCTTCCAAAATTGTGTAGCTTTTGTATCTTCCATTGTTGTAGTTGTAAACTAACCTTATAGAAATGAGATCATTAAAACTAACAGGGGGAATGATAGGAGAACTCAGATGTTAGAGTTTATCCCTCATTGATTGGCTTAAGTGACTAATACAAATGGAAAGCTGCTATTTCAAAATTGTGAAGCTTTTGAATTCCTTTCTTTTATCACCAAAACTTTGCCACTGAAATTTTGCCTGGAGAGTGGCACAAGGCGGCAGAACCCCTCTTGCTGTTTAGTAACAACAGCGTGGATGGACCTTGAGAATACTATGTTAAGCAAAATAAGTCAGACAGAAATAGTCAAGTACCACAGGATTTCACTCATTTTGGGATATAAAACTGGAAGCAATAATGACCAAACACGGAAAGCAAACAAACAAAAACTCAGGCACAGAAAACAGTAGGGATGGTTACTATAGGGAAGGGGGTGGGGAGGTAGCCAAGGATACCGGGAGTTAAATCTATCACAGCAGAAGATTTGATTCTGGGCAGTGGGCAAACAGTGCAAGATACAGATGATGTAACATGGAATTGTACACTTGAACTTACATAATTTTATTCACCAGTGTCACCCCAATACATTTAAGTTTTGAAAAATAATAAAGACACTGGAGCTCCTTAAGGCAGGTCACCCCTACTAATGTTCATTGTTGCTGACAGGGCTCTTTACACCATCGGGCAGTCTTCCTGCAGTTTTTCCTGGTCATTCCCTCAAAGGTCTGTATACACTGTTTATTTATGTTTAAATGCCTAGTACAGTTTCTGTTTCTCTGATTGGACTCTGAAGTATACAGTCATGATGTAGATATCTCTTCTCATTATCTCTGGGATGAGCTCTGAACAGGGAAATGGCAGTGTTAAAGATTATACACATTTTAAGTTGGTATATATTACCAATGCACAAAAGCTGTATCAATTTATAATCCAACCAAAAGAGCATCACTAAAATGCTAGCTAATACTGGTTGTAGCACATGAGTGTTTTGTTTGTTTGTTTGTTTGTTTTACTTGTATTTTCTTCAATTCCTGTCAGCAGCCATAAATGTCTTTTCTTGATTTGAGGGTCTGGAAGGTTTTCCTCTTTGTAAATTTCCTGTTCATTCCTTTTGTTAGTATTCCACAGTGAGACTTTCTTCTTATTCCTTTTTAAGAGTCTTTGTATAGTACTCATATTAACCCATTTGATGTCATATGTAACCACTGGAAATAGTTTCCCAGCATCCCATTTGCATTTCTAACTTCTTACGTGTCTTTTGCCTTTGTCTCAATAGTATTTCTGCTCACTAAAATATAATGGCAGAGACTTAACCTGTCCTGTTCATTTCAACATCCTCAGTACCTAAGGCACAGTGAAGGCTCTGTAAATATTTTTTCAACAAATGAACTGTTGAAAATCCAATCCATCAGCATTTCCCTTATGACATTAGTGTTAGTGATCCCCCCCAAAAGGGAAGTTACATAAATGTTCTGGTTACTAAAACTTTTATCGATCCATTTTACATATTTAAAATCTTAGATAAACGATTTATCTTTGATTCACCTGGAACATATGTGAAATTTAGATAAGCAGTTTACACTAATTTTTCTTTTCAAAACAGCCTCCCAGTTATTTACTAGGTAGTCTAACTTTTCCTGACTATATATGACACTCTTCCACTCACTATTATAAAGTTTCAAATTTATTCTATACTTAGGTCTTTTCACTTTTTACTGCCCTAGTGTTTTCTAAATAGTTGTTAGTGGTATATAAGCAAATTTGGGGGTCTTTACATACCCTATTTTTAGTAGACTTTCAGTTATTTCTGTGAATCTTCCAAGTAATATAAATGTGTCTCCTGTTTCCATCATTTGAACCTCTTATTTTATTTTCATAGGTAATTCCATTGGCTCGTGTTTCAAAAAGGAAAAAAAAGCATGTCAAATCATGACAGCTGTAGTGTATTTTCTCATCTGGTTTCTAATCCTACCTGGAATGCTTCCAGTGTTTCACTATGTGATGGTGCCTACTGCTTTCAGAAGTATTTATTGTGTTTATGAAGGCATTTAATCCTGTTTTACTGGATTCAATTATAACTCAATGGATATTTTTTATTTTATTTTTAAGTATATTTTATCTATTATGCTATTATAGTTGCCCTATTTTTTCTCCCCTTTATTCTTCTCCATTGTGCACTGCCACTCCCACCAGTTCATATTCATGAGTTGTACATATGATTTTTTTTGATCCTCCATTTCCTACAATATTCTTAACCTTCCTCTTACTATTTTGTATACAATCGTTTATGCTTCCTATTCCCTTTATCTTTTCCCCCCTTCTCACTCCACCCCCTCCACATTGGTAATCCTTCATCTGATCTCCATTTCTTTGATTCTCTTCCTGTTCTCATCATTTGCTTAGTTTGTTTTTGTTTTTATGGGGATTTGGGTTTCATTGTTGATAGTTGCGAATGTATTGTTTTACAGTTCATATTTTTGATCATTGCCTTTTTCTTAGATAAGTCCCTTTAACATTTCACTATTGTGTGAAATGTTAATTCGATGATGTTTAACTTCTTTAACTTGACCTTATCTGGGAGGCACTTTATCTGCCCTTCCATTCTAAATGACAGCTTTCCTGGGTAGAGTCATCTTAGATGTAGCACCTTGCCTTTCATGACTTGGAATACTTCTTGCCAGCCCCTTTGTGCCTGTAAGGTTTCTCTTGAGAAATCAGCTGACAGTCTTATAGGAACTTTTTTGTAAGTAGCTGTCTCCTTTTCTCTGGCTACTTTTAAGATTATCTCCTTATCTTTAACCTTAGGTAATACAATAATGATGTGCCTTGGTGTGTGCTTCCTTGGGTCCAACTCCTTTGACACTCTCTGAGCTTCCTGGACTTCCTGGGAGTCTATTTCTTTGGCAGATTGGGGGAGTTCTCCTTCATTATTTTTTCAAATAAGTTTTTGATATTGTCCTTTTTTTGTACTCCTTCCAATACTACTGTTTAGATGTTGGAACATTTCAAGTTGCCCCAGAGGTTCCTAAGCCTCTCCTCATTTTTTTTGAATTCTTGTTGCTTCATTCTGTTCTGGTTGAATGTTTATTTCTTACTCTGGTTGTGATCATTAATTTGAGCCCTTGGTTCCTTCCCTTCACTGTTGGTTCCCTGTCTCCTTTTCTTTATTTCACTTTTCATCATTTTCACATTTTCCTCTGTTGTGCAACCATAGTCAACCATTTCTGTGAGTATTCTGTTTACCAGTGTTTTGAACTAACTAGAATGTGACTAAGCCAGAATTATTGATGGTAGAAGTAAAACCAGCCATCTATAACCGTGATGGTATTAGTAGCACCTCTCAGATACACTCTGCAGGAATGGGGAGAAAAGATGCATATAGAGTAAAGTAAGCAGAAATTTATAAAAACTAAAGATATTCTTTTGAGCTATTATAGAATCTTGATCAATAATCAACCACTGTTGTAGCTCCCTGGAATAACAGCAGTTTCTAATTATTAGAATTACTGGCACCCAAACAATAAAACACACTTCTTTAAGATGATTATTCCATGCTTCCCTGCTTCCCCATACCTAAGAAACCACTGCTTCTGAAAACAATTCATGCAGTCCTCTTAATCTCTCTCTCTCTCTCTCTCTCTCGCTCTCTCTCTCTCTCTCTCTCTCACACACACACACACACACACACACACACACACACAAAATGAGTGGGGGCTGCAATGGAAAGTCCTACAGAAATTTTTTTGGAATTTTCTTCTGGACCTTAATTTCACATGAATTCTTCATCCTGTGCCATGACATACACAGGACTCTTTTACTATAAAAATCAGGACTCTTTTACTATAAAATTGTATTCATTAGCATCTTTTAAAAATTAGTGCTTCAAAGAAAAAAAGCATGTTAACCCCACATTTTCATGAACCTACTAAAATTCCAATCAACTCTTTCTCCCTGAAATTGAGCATGTAAACTAAAGGGAATATCCACTCATCTACTGATTGTCACATGGGCTGTTTCCAAATCTCAGCTATTGTGAATAGCACTGCTATTGACATGGGGGTGCATATATTCTTTTGTTCTTTGGGGATTCTTAGGATATATTCCCAGCAGTGGAATCTATGGGTCACAAGGCAGATCCAAATTTAATTATTTGAGGAAACTGCATACTGTTTTTCACAGTGGCTGCACTCTCACCAACAGTGTACTAGGGTACCCTTTTCTCCACATCCTCACCAGCACTAGTTGATTATTGATTTGTTGATGATGGCCATTTGGGCAGGTGTCAGCTGATACCTCATTATCTTTTCAATTTTTGTCTCTCTGGTGGCTCTTGGTGTTGAGCATTGTTTCATATGTCTATGGGCCATCTGTTCATCCTCCTTGGAGAAGTGTCTATTCACATTATTTGCCCATTTTTTAACTGTCTTATTTGTCTTCCTGGTGTTGAGTTGAACAAAAAGAAACTGTGGTACATTTACACAATGGAATGCTACACAGAAGTAGAAAGAAGTAATCCTTACCTTTTGAAACAGGGTGGATGGACCTGGAGAATATATGCTAACTGAAATAAGCAGGTCAGTGAAAGACAAATATCATATGGTCTTAGTTATAAGTAGAATTAATGAACAAAATAAACTAATGAGCAAAATAGAATCAGGGGCATAGAAACAAGGAGCAGACTGAAAGCTTAAGAGTAGGGGTGTTGGGGGTCTAGTTGACAAAAGGTGAAGGGATTAGTCAAAGAACATGTATATGCATGACCCATGGACATGGACAATGGTGTGGGGACTGACTGTGGGAGTTGTGGGTGGGCTGGGTGGAGGGTGGCAAAGGGGAGAAAGTTGGAACAGCTGAAATAGCATAAACAATAAAAAATTTTAATAAACCAAACACTATAGATTCAAAATAACCTAGATATTATTTGCTCAAAGCTTAAAAGTTTCCAGTTATAACATAATTTAAGAAATAATAAATTCTTTTCTATTGTCCACAATATTTCCCCAAATAAACTTGTCTCACAGTCTGATGTGTGGGAAATCCTCTTCAATTTTGCTTCCTGTAGTTTTGAAAATGCATAGTTCGGCTTCTGCTACTTTTCACCATCCATTTTCACACAAGCCAGCAGAGAGTCAAATGTTTCAGCAGAATTAAATAAGATGAGATGTGCAAGAGAGAGAACCTAAAATAAGAGTAATAAAAATTATCCATAAGCTGTTTCTATCTCTACAATATAAATCCACAGTATTACACACTACAGATATAAATCAAATACAAAATAATTATGCTAACAAGTGACTGAGAATACTATAAATAAAACTATAAATTTCAATCCTGCCTCTGATAGATGCCTATCTCCACTTTGTTTAGCTCTTTTTCTATAGTTTGGATCTGTTCTTTTATTTGGGCCATATTTATTTGTCTCCTCACTTTGTTAGCCTCCATGTATTTGTTTCTATGTATTAGGCAGATCTGCTTTTGAGTCTGTGTCTTAGTAGTGTGGCCTAATGTAGTAGGTGTCATATAGGGACCAGTGGCACAGACTCCCCTTTCACCCAAGCTGGGTGCTGGAGGTATGCCCTTTGTGTGGGCTGAGTATACTCTCCTCTTGTGGTTGAGCATTGGTTGCTGTTGGCAGGTCAATGAAAGGGATGTACTCAGGTCATTCAGCTGCAAGGACTGGCTGTGACAACTTACCAGCAGCCTTCACCCTCTGTTGAAGATCAATTGTACAGCAGCAGGGCAGTGGTATTGTGACGTGGTGTGCAGCTGTCCACTGGGTGCACTGGTCCTGGGGGTTCCTTGCTGTTGCAGGCCAAGGTAAGCCCCTGCTCTCTTTCTCTTGGCCTGAACTATAAATCAGCCTGAGACGGCTGCTACTTGCACTGGGCTTAGAGATTCCCAGGCAAAGCCAAGCTGTGAATCTGGTCTGGCTGCTGCTAGTCCCTCATCTGGAGCTCAGTGAGGCCAGCTGTTGCTTATCTGAGAGGATTTAGGAAGTTGTGAAGCCTGAGCCAAGGCCAACCAGTCATATGGAAAAGCAGCTTGGGTGGGCCAGTAAATTTGGTGGAGTGGAGTCTCTGGGGATCTCCAAGGTGGGCCAAACGGTGTTAGCCAGGTTGATTGAGTTCCAGGTAGGGCACCAGCTTGCTGGCTCTGGGTGGGGCAGGTTTAGAAAAGGGAAAATGGTTTAGGTTTAGAAAATGGCCTGTGCTCACTTGGTGCCAGACACTTCCGCTTCTCCTTCTACACCATTCATGCCTTTCAATCTGCTACCCTGGTGCTGGAGCTCAGAGGAATTGAGTCTGAGTAGCTTAGTCAGTGTGAGGATTCTTTTAGAGAAACTGTTTAGGGCTCTAGAATTTTCTTGTACTGGCTCAATCCCTGCTGGTTTTTGCAGCCAGAAGTTGTGGGGACTTACTTTCTGACACCTAGAACCCTGGGTTTGGGAGCCTGGTGTGAGGCCAGGACTCCTCATTCCGAGATATCCCTCCTGAATTTTTATCTACCACACATGGGTGAGGAACCAGCCCATTTCACATCTTCACCCCTCCTACCAGTCTGAATGAAAGTGGTTTCTTTAATTCTGTGATTGTCAGACTTCCATTCAACTTGATTTCTGACGGTTATGAGTGATGGTTGTTCAATACTTTACTTGTAATTTTGACGTGTTTATACAAAGAGGGGAGCCATGTCTGCCTATGCCAACAACTTGACCAGAAGTCCGTGGTTTATTTTAATGATCTCAAAGTCATTATTGTTCCAGTAAGTATAACAATGTCTAGTGAAATAAAGGATAAATGGCAACATTAAGTACTTTCAAACTGTTCATCAAATATTCCTGTGTGTCAGCACTGTTTTAAGAGTTAATCATACACAGGCCTCCTGATGGAAGGTATAAAAACACCTAGGCAAGAGACATAGAAGAAACCCTTACTTAAAGGAGACACTTTTAAAATTTTCTTGCAAAAGTAAGCTCATGTTGTTTTAAAATAAATTTCTTGTAGATGCATTCTCAGTTATCTAAAATAATCATTCACTCTTTTAGCCATTTTTTCTTTTAAAACAAAATAAACACCAGGTTAGATAAATAACACATATCAAAATATAAGAAAATTAAATTATTTAATGTTCTCCACTATATTTAGTCCTATGTTCACATAAAAAATTATGTACTTAAATGTTAGGTCAGGCTAAGAGTCAAACATACTTGTGTCCATCACAGGATCCTATAAATTCATTGTGCCCTTGAAACTGATATCTTTGAAGATGTTCTCCCTCATTCTGTCCATTTCCCATGATTAATCAATCTCATAGCCCCAACTATCCCAAATAAAAATCCTCACCCTGAATCCTCTTCCAATATTTTCAACAGGCCCAAGTTTTTTTTTTTTAATTTTTTACCTAGATGTACCACAGGAATGGAAAACATCACATACCCAAACTGAAACTCATTAATTTATTCCATGACTAAGAACATGAAGCTCTCAGTCTAGTGAAAGAAGGGGAAAGACAAACAAATACATTAAAAAGATAATCAAGGAACAATAAGGACTAGGAAGAAGGCCAAGAACAGAAGTGAAAGTCTTGCACCACGGTAGTTAGAAAAGACATTTGTGAAGAGGTGCAATTGAGCAAAAAACCCTAAACTAAATAAATAAATCAATCAATCAATAAAGATATTTAGAATTTGGTAAAAAAGAGCATCAGCCTAAAGAAAAAGAGCGAATCAACTGAAAAACTATTTAAAAATATTAAGAGTTCACTCAGTGGACACCAACCAAACATTAAATAATAAATGCTGCTTTTCTGTGCCAGCCAAAGTCACCCAAACAATGGACAGGAAAAAATCTATTCACAAATGTGACATCTAAAATATAAAATAAATAGGAACAAAAAGTTTTAAATGCATAGAATCTGTATATAAATTCTAAAATTATATGAAGGAAGCACATAGTTTTGAATAAATCAAGACAAGTATTTTAATAACATGGATACACAATATTGTACAAATGACATTTTTCACTAAGACTACAAATATCTCAAGGGAACTCAATTTGGTATGGGATAAGATTCAATGGACCCATTGTGTGGCTCATCTGGAAAGATAAATTAATATTTGGCAACAGCCACTCAATAAACTTCAGGAGAAGAGAATTATACCATAAATACAATTAGCCAAAAATATTGCAGAAAATATTCAATGGTAGTAAAATCTTTTATTTTAAAAGATGACCTATTTACCTATAAAATGGCAGAGACTGAAAAGTTTAATAGCTACCAGTGGGAAGAGTTAGGTGAATTGGACACTATTGGGCATTAGTGGGGACTAAGAGTGGAAGCTTTCTGGAAGCCAAATTATAGTGTGGTGGTTAACCAAGAGGGCTGTGGAGTCAGACTTACTGGGTGTAAATGTCATTCACCACTTACTTCCCAGCAGTGGGATAGTTACTCAACATCTGCTTAACTCACTGTTCCTCATCTGTAAAATAGGGATAATAATATTTCCTGTCTTATAAAGTTAAGAAGTAAATGAGCTAAAACACATAAAAATGCAAGCCTGTCAGACACATTATAAGCACTAATTGCTACTACCTGTTAGTGTTGTTTATGTTTTTGACACACTTTCTATATCACTATGACCTACTGTCTGCTAATGCCAAAGAACTACTTTAGTCCTCAGTCTCTTTCACTGTTGGTAGTACACATTATTTCTGAAAACTTTCTCCACTTTAACTTTCAAACCATTGCATGCAATAGCCTGGTTTTCTGACATTTCTGTAATTTTTCTTCTGTTTAAAAAAACCCACAAGCTTCAGTCCACAATCTTTTCAGTTTCTTACTTCTTTCTACATGATAACTTGCTCAGAGGAGTAATCCACCTTCTTAGCTTCACATTAAACTCAATCTGTCTTGACTGTTTAAAACCTCCATGTGCAAGTAAGAAGCACACCCTTTAGAAAGTCCTTCAAAATCAGCTCCCTTGCCCTGGCTGGTGTGGCCCAGTGGACTGAATGCCAGCTTATGAACCAAAGGGTCTGTGGTTCGCTTCCCAGTCAGGGCACGTGCCTGGGTGCTGGGCCTGGTCCTCTGTTGGGTGGGAGCAAGAGGCAAGCACACATCAGTGTTTCTTTCCCTGTTTTTCTCCTCCCCTTCCCCTATCTCTAAAAGTGAGTGAAATCTTTAAACTAAATCAGCTCCCTTCATTCCTTTCAATGTACTACTATTCTCTTCATCAAACTCATACTTCTAACTCTTCCTAGCCTTTATTCCTCATTTTCATTAAGATCATCCATGTTGGGGAATTGTTCTTTTAAAGCCTTTGTCAAATACATTCTCTCCTTTTCATCCCACTACCACCATTCACAGACAAGAACAGCACCGCCTTAGCAGTCCATCTCTTCTTTTTCCTTCTCCTACCCATCATCCATCCACAGTTCCCAGCAACCAAAGGATAAAGTAAAAGCTCTACAGTTAGCCCATATGGCTTTCCACAATCTGATCCCGGTTACCATAGGGATCACCTCATAACACTTCCATAACTCTCCATACTGAAGTTTAAAGAGATGGCAATCATTTTTCTCAGTAGCCTTGTTCTCTGTCCAGTTGGCTTAGATTTTTGTTAATGTCCATGGCTAGAATCTTCCTTCCTCTCATCTCTGAAGAAACAAAATCTTACCATTCTTCCTGTCAGGTCAAATACTAGCCCTTTCCAGAAACCCTTTGACACCATTTTCTCTAATTTTATGGAACTATATATTACCTCCATACTGAAAGTTTTTATTGCATTAACAGACAAAAGGTTGCTGAAATGCAAAACAATTTTTTTATGAATTCCTAACTGGCATTCCCTTGAGTAGGGGAGGTGTGTGATTAATGATTTAATTAATGAATTTCAGCCTGATTCAGGTTGTTCCTGGTATTGATGAAGAGGTATCTATGTTTTTGTTTGTCTTCTTTTCTTTTGTTTTCTTTCCTTTTGTTTTTCAAATCTCACAATCCCAGCTTTAAATGACAATTGATAAAAGACAAGTCCAAAGTGTGGTCTCCCCACTCTGTGGGGCCAAAAGCTATACCCTGTGGCTCCCACTGCCAATAAAAAGTCCCCAAAGGGGCTTCACTGGGTCCAGATATACCAATAGCATTTATATTTATTCTAGATTCTAAGATACTTTGGAGAGGCATTACTAATGACTAGTAAATTAGTATGTTGTATATATTTTATGAGTAGTTTTTCAACCAGTTGAATCATTTTGGAATAAAGCTTTTTAAAAAACAACTCATCACCTTTTATAAAAATGTGTTACAGATGGAAAAATAAAAGCAAAGTAAATTCCAAGATGTCACAGTCAGGTGACATCAAAGTTGAAACTTTAAATTAAGGTTGTTTTGAAAGCAACATTTTCAGTTATCAAATATCTGGACATCTGTACCATGTGTTTTGTGTAACATAGCCACCTGCTTTTATTCTCCTGAGGGTACACCACAATGCATTTGTGTTACCGAATATACACAAACTGAAATCACTGGTACACTGGCAACAGAAAAACTAGGCTCGGACTGATAACTTCTCACTCAAAGTAAAGCAATATTTAAAATTAAATACTAAAAGTGAAACAGGTACAGATAGATGTGTATACTCACAGATACACAGGTGAAAAGACATATCTATACTGATATGTACAGATGAGTATACAACCATTGTGTATATACACAAATCTATGCAGATGGGTGCCTTGTGCACAGTAGGGACTCAGTAGAGATTGACAGACTGGATCATAAATGAATGTATAGAAATAAATATTTAATGCTTTTATACACAAGTATCTCATAGATTCAGTATCGAATGCACAGGTGCCATTCTCTTAATAGGAACTTGATCATTTCCAGGAAGAGCTTGTGGACTGCCTCGAGTTACCCGCCTTCTCAGTTATTTCATGTTGTGATGTAGATTGTTAAAGTATGAAAACGGTGTGTTTCAATAAATACATTAAAATGTGAAGAACCTACCACCATTAAAACCATGTAGTATCAGTGCTAGAATAAACAAATCCATAGGAATCAAAAACAGACTAGATTATGAATTTAGCAGAGGAGAAAGGTAACATTTCAAGTTATTCAGAAAAAGATAGACCATTCAGTACATTGGATTAAAATAGATGGAGCAACTTTTAGAATGAAAACAGATAAGTTTTTATTTATCATACTTGACACCAAAATATTTTTAAAAGATAAATACAAAAGCATAAAATCAAGGGTCAGTGGATATATAAACTTTCATGAGGAAAATTATTAGGGGAGGTTGTTAGGCTGCAGATGGGTGAACCACACTGGGAAGATTTCCATTTAGTCAATCTAGAGTGAACCCAAGAATCATCTTTTATTTCCCCTTAAAAAATGCCCCTTGGAAGATGCATGGACAACAGATTAAAATATACTGACACCATGCTGAATGAAATAAGCCAGGCAGTGAAAGGCAAATACTATATGATCTCATCTTTAACAGGAACCTAAACAACAAAACAAACAAGCAAGCAAAATATAATCAAAGACACTGAAATAGAGAACAGATTGACAGTGACCAGAGGGGAGGGGGGAAGGAATTCCAGGGGGAAAGAAGAGGGATTTGCAGGAACGAGTATAAAAGACACATGGACAAAAACTAAAGAGGGTGAAAATGGGAGGGAGGTGGGGAGCACTGGGTGGGTGGGCTGGGATGGGAGCAAAAAACAGAAAACTGTACTTGAACAACAATTAAATAAATTTTAAATATACTGACATGATTAAATATTTTCATCAACTTGTAATAGAATGGAATTTTGTAAGCAGGACACAGAAAGATGGTAAAATCCTAGAGGAGTCTGTGGACAGACTCAGCTACAGAGAAATAAATCCATGGCAAGGAAGGATCATCATAAGTGAAAAGAAAGGGCACACTATGACTTACAGAAAAAGTACGCACAGAAGACACATGGATGGCTACGATGCCCATGGAGATCAATGGTCAGGTGACTAGCAAGCAAGAAATACAAATCCTACCAAAATAACTAAGTTTGTCTGTGCTTGCTTGTTTCCAGCAATGAAAATGTCCAATATAGAATTTATCCTAAATAAATAATCAAGAGTGTTTACAAAAATTTAGCTATGAAGATAATAAAGTGTTCTTTAATCAAAAACTGCAAAAATCTACATATGTAACACAACTGGACTGTTCAATAAATTTTGGCACACATATTCAATGCTTTGTTGCTGTTAGATACTGTAAAAGATAACTAATACATATAATGTACAAAGCTATATATATTCTTATTGGAAAACTATATATAGTGATGTTAACAACAATTGTCTCTATAGAGGGATTATAGTTTATTTGTAGTGTTACTTTGTGATATTTTCTGAATTTTACAGAAATTCAGAAATTTTACAGATGAAAATAAATTATTTTATAAAAGGGAAAAGAGGTATGAGGGTAAAAAACACACTTACTGCTTGTAAGCTTCTCCTGTTTCAGTGATGTTTTCACTGAAATCAATTTACAGCTACTCCTTAATGGACAGGCATCCTATTATGGGCTATAATTTAACAAACAGAAACAAAAGAGAGAGAGACAGATGGAGGTGGGGAGCAGGGGAGAAGAAAAGGGAAGGGCCCAGGGAGTCAGAGGACTGGAGAAAGGATGGAAGGAGGGAACAGGAACAAAACCCCCTCTAATTCAGCATTCCACAAATGTGTTTGCCCTGGAAACCCATTTTTCTAGCAATGCTGTTAATGCCTGCGGGATACTAGCTTTGTTCAGAACAGAATTTTGGAAATGCTGAATAGGTGGGTGAGCCCAGGCAGCGCTGGGCTGCAGGACACAGATTAGGAGACTGCCAAACCCTCAGTGCTGGGCCCAGCCCCAGAGGAAGATGGGTGTAGAGGGGGTGGGCCAAGCCCCAGTCTGCAGCCCTGGCTGTGGCAGCCTGACCTCCTGGGTTGCTTTTCCACCATGGCCACGTGGTCCGCAGCCCTGTAGCCCAGGGGACCACTGCAACCACCTGCCCCAGGCTTGGCCACAGCAGCCTCAGCTCCTTAGATGCAGCACCTCTGATTTAGCCCAAATTGCAGGTGGAAGTCCCCATTCTATCTGGCGGCCACACCCTAAGGGTCTCCATGGCTATGGCCCTGGAGGGCTTCCCCATCTGTTAATAGTTCCCCCAGGACCCCGCTCCAACAACTCCAGTGGCTGCCATCGTCATCTCCAACTGCCTCCTACGGCCCCCCAACGGCCCCCCAACGGCTCCCCAACGGCTCCCCAATGGCTCCCCAAAGGCCCCCCAACGGACCCCCAACGGCCCCCCAACGGCCCCCCAACAGCCCCCCAACGGCCCCTCAACTGCTGCCAGATGTGCTTGAACAGCCTGGCCCAGCATGGCTGTGGATAGTTGCAGCGGGAAGGAGCAGATCTCAAGTCACAGGGCAATGAAGTGAGAGTCCTGTTCAACTTACAGTGAGTCAGTGAATTCCCTCAGTTAGCCTTGGGATTTACCCTTACTTGTAATGCCAGTACACATCACTAATTAATTAGTCATCTCTTGGTTTTTCTGTTCAAGAACTTGGACAAGGTTTCAATTTTACAGTGGGGAGCGTCAATGGAGCATAGAAAATTTGACTTCAGAATCTTAAGAAAGACATTGAAAATATATTTCTTTTAAGTTTTAGCTATCAATCACCAATCAGTATAAACTTTGCTTTTGTTTGGGTATTTTTATGTATCTGCCTTTTACATGTTGACCAGATTTGAAATCTTCTTAAATTAATGGCCATTAAAAGCCTTGAGCCCTCTGTGACTCAACAATTTTTAATTTCTAAATTATTTTATACTGGAAGAAGAAAATGTCATTAAAATTTTATAGACCTGGATTTAGATGGTTATGACCATTGTATTTCAGTTTGCTGAGGAAATAACAGAGGAAAAGGACTTAGATAATTGTCTTTTTTAATTTTTATTTTTCAGGTACAGTTTTCATTTAGTAATATTTTGTATCGGTTTCAAGTGTAAAGTGTACTGGTTAGACAGTCATATACTTTACAAAGTGTTCACCCCAATATTTCAAGTACCCACCTGGCACCATATACATAGTTACTATATAATTACTGACTATATTTCCTACGCTGTCCATGCAACTCTTTTGTGAGTACTCAGTCATACTTCTTAATCCCTTACCTCTGTCATCCCACCCCCAACACCCTTTCCATCTGGGAACCAACCATCAGTCTGATCTGCCTATCCATGACTTGATTTTTCTATTCTTTGCTTATTTTTTTCACATTCCACATATAAGTGAATAATATGGTATTTGTCTTTCTCTGACTTATTTCACTTCTCATAATACTCCCTACATCCATCCATGCTGTTGCAAAAAAGTTTTTATTTTTTTTATAGCCAAGTTATATTCCATTTCATACAACTACCACCACTTTTTATCCATCTGCTTGTTGATGGGCACTTTGATTGCTTCCATATCTTGGCTGTTGTAAATAACAATGCATAAACAGAGGGTTCCATATGTCTTTCAAGTTAGTATGTTATGCTTCTTGGGATAAATATCCAAAAGTGGAATCGCTGGATTGTAAGGCAGTCACTTGCTCAATTTTTTGAGCAACTTCCATACTGTTTTCTGTAGTGGCTACAGCAATCCCCATTCACAACAGCATGCGCTAGGATTTCCTTTTCTCCACATCCTCGCCCACACAGGTTTGTGAATTTCTTGATGATAGCCATTGGAATCGGTATGACTTGATCTTTTTGGAGTTTTAATTTGCATTTCTCTGATGATTAATGAAGTTGAGCATCTTTCTGTGTGTGCTGGCCATCTGTATGTCCTCTGGAGAAATGTCTATTCAGGTCCTCTGCCCATTTTTAAATTGGATGGTTTGGTTCTTTGGTGTTGAGTCCTCTGAATTCCTCATAGGCTTTAGACATTAGTTCTTATTGGATGGATTGTTGGCAGATATCTTCTCCCATTTAGTAGGCTGGGGTTTTTTTTGTTTGTTTGGTTGGTTGATGGTTTCCTGTGCTGTGCAAATTCTTGTGTGATATAGTGCCACTTGTTTATTTTTTATTTTGTTGTTTCCCCTGTCTGAAGAGATATAGTAGAAGAAATATTGCTAAGAGAAATGTCAGGGGTTTTATTGTCTATGTCATCTTCTAGGAATTTTGTTGTTTCCAGTCTTATATTTAAGGCTATAATCCATTTCGAGTATATTCTTGTACAGGGTGTAAGAAGGTGACCTACTTTCCTTTTTTTTTCATGTATCTGTCCAATTTTTCCAACACCATCTATTGAACAGACTGTCATTACCCTATTGTGTATAACCTGACTAAATGGAACATTGAGCTGTCTATTGACTAGAGAAATACCAACCATTCAACAAATGAGATATGCTATCATCCTTAATATAGTGATAAATAGTTTATTGTGAAGGGATTCGAAGAAAGATTTTTCTGTGTCATTAGTTAGAAATTGTTGTTAGTTGAGATGCTCCAGGGCCTGAGGTTATTTTTTCGTTTTTTGGATATAATTTTATATTTTATTTTATTTTTATTGTTGACATTGTGACCAAATGACCCCATTTGCCCCCTCCAACAATCTCCCACCCCTGCTCAAGCCCACTTGAATCCCCACCCCCCAACTAGGCTTTACCAGGTTGTGGTCTTTGCCCATGGGATTTGCATATATGCATATATGTTCTTTGGTTAATCTCTTCCAGTTCCCCACCCCACCCCACACCCATCTCTCTGATATCAGTTGTTTCATGTGTGCATGCCTCTGCTTTTACTTTGTCAGCTTATTTTGTTAATTATATTCCACACATTAGCGAGATCCCATGGTATTTTTCTTTCTCTGACTGGCTTATTTCACTTAGTACACTATACTCCAGGTCCATCCATGCTGTCACAAAGGGTACAAGTTCCTTCTGTTTTACAACCATGTAGAATTTTATCATGTAAACTTACCACAGTTTTTTATCCCCTCATCTGATGAGCACTTCAGCTGTTTCTGAACCTTGGTGATTGTAAATAACAGTGCTATGAACATAGGGGTACATGTATTCTTTCTGATTAGGGTTTCGGGATTGTTAGGATATATTCCTCAAAGTGAGATCACTGGGTCAAAAAGGGAATTCCATTTTTAATTTTTGAGGAAACTCCATACCGTTTTCCACAGTGGCTGCATCAGTCTGCATTCCCACCAACACTGTTCCTGGGTTCCCTTGCCTCCACATCCTCACCAATACTTGTTGTTTATTGGTTTATTGACAGTAACTGTTCTGACAAGTATGAGGTATGTGCTCATTGTGGTTTTAANAAAAGTGAGATCACTGGGTCAAAAAGGGAATTCCATTTTTAATTTTTGAGGAAACTCCATACTGTTTTCCACAGTGGCTGCGTCAGTCTGCATTCCCACCAACACTGTTCCTGGGTTCCCTTGCCTCCACATCCTCACCAATACTTGTTGTTTATTGGTTTATTGACAGTAACTGTTCTGACAAGTATGAGGTATGTGCCCATTGTGGTTTTAACTTGCATCTCTCTGATGATTAGTGACATTATGAATTTTTTCATGTGTTCATTGGTCTCTTTGCAGAAGTGTCTACTCAGGTCCTTTGTCCCTATTTTGATTGGATTGTTTTTCTTCCTGGTGTGAGATTGTATAAATTCTTTATAAATGTTGGAGATGAACCCCTTATCAGATGTTCCATTAGCAAATATGTCCTCCCATACACTGGATTCCCTTTTCACTGTGTTGATGGTTTCTTTAGGGGTGCAGAAGCTTTTTAATTTGATGCAGTCCCACTTGTTTATTTTGTCCTTTATTTCCCTTTCCCTAGAAGCAATATCAGCAAAGAAATTGCTACAAGAGATAGCTGAGATTTTACTCAGCTAAAAGACATGTATGGTTCCCAACCTATATTTTTAGGTTTATCCTTGTGTATGGTGTAAGTTGTTGGTCCAGTTTTATGTTTTTGTATGTACCTGTCCAATTTTCCCAATGCCCTTTATTGAACAGCCTCTCCCTACTTTGTTGTATGCTCTTGCCTGCTTTGTCAAATATTAACTGACTATGAAGACATGGGTTAACTTCTGGGCTTGGTGTTCTGTTCCATCGATGTATGTCTGTGCTAATGCCAGTACCAGGCTGTTTTGATTACAGTGGCCTTGTAGTAAAGTTTCATATCAGGTATTGTGATACCTCAAACCCTGTTCTTCTTTCAAGATTGCTGAGGCTATTCAGGATCTTTTGGGGGGGTTCAATATAAATTTTTAGAATATTTGGTCTAGATCTATGAAATATGTCAGTGGTATTTTAATAGGAATTGCATTGAATCTATAGATTGAATTGAATCTATAGATTGCTTTGGATAATATGGGCATTTTAATGATGTTAATTTCTCCCATCAATGAACATGGTATATCCTCCCACTTATTCATATTTTCCCCAATTTTTCTTTCTTTAATGTCCTGTAATTGTCTGTGTACAGGTTCTTTACCTCTTCAAATAAATTTAATCCCAGGTACCTTATCTTTTTGCTGCAATAGTAAATGGGATTATATGCTTAGTTTCTCTTTCTGATAGTTTATTATTGGTGTATAAAAATGCCACCGCATTCTGAATATTAACTTTGTATCCTGCTACTTTGCCAAATTCATTTCTTAAATATAGTAGTTTTTTGGTGGAGTCTTTAGGGTTTTCTGTGTAGCTGTCATGTCACCTGTGAATAGTGGCAGTTTTACTCCCTTCTTTCCAATTAGGGTGCCTTTTATTTCTTCTTTGTGTCTGAGCACTGTGGCTAGGACTTCCAGTACTATGTTGACTAAGTGAGATGAAAGCAGACACCCTTGTTTTGTTCCTGATTTTAAGGGAAACACTTGTAGTTTTTTCAGGGCCTGAGTTTCTTTATCTGTTTTCACAAGTTAGTTTTACTCTACCTTCTTCTAGAACATTGATTGTCTTTTAACACAATATAGGCAGGAGAGTAACTGTGTGTTTAACTTTTTATAAATACATATTAACAAATGATATAAATAGAATGGTTTAGCATTCCAAAACGATTTTCTTAAGCACTTAAAGTTATGCTGTTTTACCATAAAACATAGGAATAACAGGAATACTTAAGTACACTTCATGTGAATTAATAAAGATTGATTGAAGCTGAAATGTGTGTTAGTTGTGACACTGTATGCAGAAATAAGCAGCTTTCAGTTTGAACACTGGAAAATATGTAAGCATGGTCTTACGGTTATATTCATAGGGAGAATAACATAATTCATTCTGTCCTTTTGCTGTTAGAAAATACTCCTGTTTTCTTTTTAGTTGTCCTTGGCCAAGAATAAGCCAAACTTCTTGGGTGTAATGTCTGTGTATTGGAAGGCTGCCTTGGTGCAGGTCGCCACNTTGTAACCAAATACAATTCTCTTACTTTATTTTCCCTTCATAATTTTGGCTAATAAAGGTTAATCTGAGTAAACCCTACTATTTTTTCCTTTGTGCATGTAAATGGTTGCAACATATAAATAAAATTAAGCACACAACTATAGATGTACACACATCAACAGTCAGATACTCAATCTTTCTTCCGTTCACATAAAGTCATTAGTCTCAGACAGTCAGCATGGCCTGAGATTTCTATTATACTTTATGAATAGTTGTAACTTTCTAAAACAAACATGCTTTCTGATCTCATCAAACCCACTATAACTATCTTACCTCCCCACCCCATCACTTGTTTTTTGCCTTAATAATACTTTGAAATAAAACTAAGAAGACAATTATTCTCTCATATTTCTCTCCTTTTATCACTACTAGTTTGAAAAATTACCTTAAGTGCATAATTTGACTAAAAATATCGTTTTTATTTTACCTATTGGTAATTTTTACTTGATAATTTAGAAAGTTAAGAACTACATGATTTATCTTAAGTAGTTGTTCATTTTCAGATAAAGTTTTCAGAATTTCATGTTTCTATGTTTTATTCTTTTGCATATCGATCCTCAAATTTAGAACTTCTTTAACCAAAATAGGCTAACAACACAATTAAGACTTACCTTTATGGATTTGCATGAAGCTATCTATGTGAATGCAGGTGTTTTTTAACCCATGAACTTTTTAAGTCCTCTCATATCAGGAAGTCATTTTAGTTGCACAATATTCTTGCTAGCTTTAGTGTTGGCTGCTCTTAAATAGGAAGTAGCTAGCCATGCTCACCCTGGGGGACTCCTCTCATGTATGAATTTAATTTCCAGATGGCTGCTTCTATTTGGAAATCACCTGGGATTATGATTTGAAACTGCTTTCTCTGTAGATCACCTGTCCTCCTCCTCAGCCCCTTCTTGGCGTAAAGCTCCCCACAATGGGATAGCCCCTGGGTGAAGAAATTTCACTTCATTTTCTCATATTATCTTGAATATTGTCTCATATTCAAGATAAAGTTAAACATTTTACTGTGTATTCTGTTTCAGACCTCTAAAAATTGGCATAAATTTCCCTTCCTTTCTTTTATTCTCATAATTTATCCAGATCTAGAGCATCCGGACCTGTAGAAAAATGTATCACATGTTTTTGGAGGGACATGGCACACTTTCTCTTCAATAAGTGATGTGGGGTGGCAAGATCCCTTTTCAGAAGTATAATGCTCTGCCCTTAGCTTAATTTTTATGAAAATTAGACTGGGATATATGTGCTAACAAAATTCGAGGTGGTTTTATTCATGTTATAACATCTACTGAGGCAACAGGGAAGATATTTAGCTGATTCAAAGTGTGAGCCATTCATAGACACAGACAACAGCATGGTGGTTACCAGAGGAAAGGGGGTGAAGGAGTAGTAAAGCTCAAAGGAGGCCAAATATATGGTGATGGAAGATTTGAGTTAGGGAGGTGGGCATATAATGCAATATACACATGCTGTATCATAGAATTATACACTAGAAACATACATAATCATTGACCAATGTCATCCCAATAAAATAAATTGAAAAAGAAAATATAAAGGAAAATTTAAAAATTTAATTTATGGGAAGCATCAAAAGTGAAGTGCAATAAAATACAAGCATTTTAAGCAAGACTATGTAAGACAGAAAAAAGAAACTTCAGAAATTCTTTTCTGATTTCAGCTACTTCTGTGCACGTATGGAGATAAAACTTTACCCCATGTAAGGATCCCAATATCCACTGCTACGTGAATTACATTTGTTTCTATTCTGGTGAACTTTGACTGCCTGATAGTGTGTTTCTAGAACTGCATTATTTTTTATACATTAAGCTTGCTCCTGTTTACTATAGCATGCCTCTCACACAAATCGCCCTTTGTACTCTTTACTATGACTGTTTCAGTGTTAGACTCCCTTCATTTTTATTTATAAATGAGAACCACATTCATGATTGGCCTCAAATAAGTTTGAAAATTACTTACAACATGGGACAAATTGAATGTCCATCCCACCTTAGAGTAGACTGATCTAATCTCTATTATTAAGACAAAGAATTAGTGATTTCCTTACTCAATTAAATATCACTGTTATCTGAAAAAAAATAGTTCCTCAGCTCTATCAGTGGTTGAACAAAATAATGACACATCCAACTTTGTGTCAATAATTAAGAAACTGGTTTCTTCCATCAAAGAATCCCACCATTCTCTAGTTAATTCTTCTTCACAGTTCCATATTAGATTTTTAGCATTCAGAGAGCTGAGCATCAAAGACAGACAAGGATTAAGGAAACAAACCCACTCTTAAGAGCTTCAACATATTACTTCTACCCATATGCTATTATAGAAACTAATCATGTGATTTAACATAGATATGAGAGTGTTAGGGAATGGGGTTCACTGATCCAAGAAACAGACATACATTTGGAGAGCATTAAGCCACACTCTGCCATAGTCCTCTCTTTGGTCACTAATACTGTGTTATAGCATGCTGTAACATATATACCTTTATAAGTTAAGTTTTAATATTACATACATAGAAAACAATCATTGTGTGTAGTACATATCTATGCATTGTAGTTGATTTTTAGATATATTTGTGTCTAATGAAATGTCATTATTATTTCCATTGCTAAATTAGTAACATTATTGAAGCATGATTTATAGAAATCAAAGTTCCATCTTTAAAATGCACTCAGTGAGATTTAAAGTAAGATGCAATTTGACATATATGAGGACTTTCCAGAAAGTATCCAGCCATGTAATATGAAAAATAGCACCATTTATTGAAGAAGATACAACATACAAGAAGCATTAAACATAGAACAATGATGCCTCAGTCCCCTTCCAAGCAGGCACCTTGGAACCTCACACAGTTCTCCCAATCTGTATCAGCTGTCCTGTTGTATTTTCCTGAATCTCACTGATTGTCTGAAATCTCTTCCCTTTCAAAGGTGATTTTAGTTTTGGGAAAAGGCAGAGTCACAGGACACCAAATCTGGGCTGTAGAGGGGCTGAGTCATCTGGCTGACTTGATATTTTGCCAAAAACACTGTACAAGATGTGATGCATCAGCAGATATGTTGTTGTGATGAGGCTGCCAATTACCAGTTGTTCATAGCTGCAGTTTCTGAATCATCAAATAGTTTCTGTGTAGGAATGTTCAAGTCTAATGCAGAATTTAATGCTCCAACAGTAATGTGGGAGCCACAGGTAGATAAGGCTTTGCATCTCCCTTCCTGACTACGATTCCTCAGGGAGTACAGAATGGCCCCATAGGAGATGAGTAACAGCACAAAGATGACCACACAGATGCCCCCATCATTGGCAAGCACAATGAGGCCAATAACGTATCAGTGCAGGCAAGTTTTAATAAGAGGAACATGTCACAGATGAAGTGGTCAATGACATTGGGACCACAGAAGGGAAGGTTGTAGACAAAGAGAAGCTGAACTACAGCATGTAAGAAACCTCCAAGCCAGGCCAACAGCAGCAGCAGAACACACGCTTGTTGGTTCATGATGGTCAAATAATGCAAGGGTTTACAGATGGCCACATAGCGGTCATAGGCCATGACCACCAGGAGTAAACTTTCAGCACCACCAAATAAGTGCCCCATGAAAAGCTGGCTCAGGCAACCTTGGAAAGAAATGGTTTTGATATCATATAGTAAGTGTACAATCATATTTGGGATAAGTGTTGTAGAATAAACAGCATCCATAAATGACAAGTAGCCAAGAAAGAAGTACATTGGGGCAGCCAGGGTTGAGCTGACCATGACAGTCAAAACAGCGAGTAGGTTGCCTGCCAGTGTCACAATGTAGGTGGACAAAAACACAACAAATAGTATTTTCTGGCCCTGAAGGCTCTCATTGAGCCCCAAGAGGATAAACTCGGTGACATTGTTCCTTTGTTGCATAGGTCTTTCTGTATGTCTTATTGCAGGGTTCAGGAGGAAATTACCTGCAAATATAATTATTACTTGTGACTTGCTGAAATTTTAATATAATCTGTCTATTCGTTCAACAAAGAGGCATTATGACTTATTATGTTGCAGTAATTTCTGAGATTGTAAGAATTTAAAGTTGATAAAAACATGGTCCCTAACCTCAGCAATCTTATGGACTAGTGGAGAGGCAAGTATTAGGGATGTGTGTGGGAAAAGAAGCCATTATAAAGTAAGCAGGTTTCCATCTGAAAACTAATGAAAGTATACATATACTTTATCCTTTTGTCTAGAGAAAAACATGCACAAATCATGTATATTTTACATTTTAAATTTATACAAATGTAGACACTCTTTACAGGCTTAATGAAAAACTAAAGTCAGATTTACTTTATGTTTACTTTCTAATAACAAAAGAGATGACTTTCTACACTCTACAGGTGGGAGATTCTTCTTATCATTGAAATCCCAAGTAGACAATATCAAATTGTTTTAAGGATTTAGAAATAGACACCACAAAGTCAATATGAAAGTAGTTTGGGAAACAGATTGATATGTTAGACAACATATAGAGTTAATATCTAAAACAAAGAACACTAACAAATTAACAAGTGAAAGAAAAGCAAACCAATAGCAAAGTGAGTAAATCACATAAACAGGAAAATACAAGAAGAATAAATAAAAGTGGCAAAAAACTATAAGATGCTGCAACTCATCTGCAGACAGAAAAATACAAATTGAAGAGCTTCTTTCCTGCAGTATTACCTTGGATTTCTGCATGTCAGTCAAGGTCTACAGATGCTACAGACTCCTCTCATTTTTAATAATTAATAATGCTTAGCAAACATATAAATTGAATCTGTCATGAGATTGAGAAATATCTGCCTATTAAAATATTCCCAAATATTATTACTTAAAATTAGTTTCCAAGAACACTGAAGTGCATGATTTTCTTTTTTTTAATCTTTTTTTAAATTTAAATTCTTGTTCAAGTACAGCTTTCTGTCATATATTCCCAGCCCTGACCACCCCTCACCACGTGCTCCCCACCTCCATCCCATTTCAGCCCCCACCCTTAGTTATTGTCCATGTGTCCTTTATACTTGTTCATGTGAGTCCTTCCCCTTTTCCCCTGTGATTCTCTCCCCTCTCCCCTCTGGACCCTGTCAGCATGTTTTTTTAAAATCCAAACCAGATTACCGCAGACTTCTTTATTCTAGTCAACATTACAACCATCTTTCTATCACCTGTGTTGGAAAACTCAGTCACCCTGAATGGGCCCTTCAACTTGAGAGAACCAATTAAATCTTATAGATTCTGCCTTTGGAAAGCTCCATGAAACAGCCTTCCTCTGTTTTTCACTACTGTGGCTTTATCTTTGTTCAAGGGCTCATTCTAACATGTTTGTTCCCCACCTCACCTACCACTACCACCAGGACTAGCTGTGATAACAGGCTCTTGTCTGGTCTCTCAGTCTTTCCCTGTCTTTGCCTCTCTCTCCAACACTGCAGCTATGATCACATCACTGCTATGCATGTGCAAAGGCTGCTCACTCCTCTGATGCTCTATCACTGAAGGCCATCCACAGTGTGGCTCTAACTTCCTCCTACACCACCTTCTCCAATGCCCAGGGAAGCCCTGACTCTTCTTGCCCTCTTAAAGCCCATGCAGTTCTCTCCTTTTAGAATGTTCTTTCCATTCTTTTCCTATAGACATACCTTAATTTTTATTGAGAACTTCCCAAGGGCACACTTTCACCAGGGCTTTTGTTGATCACACTTCAGCATCTCTGGGCCAGGAAAAAAAGCAGACTTGGGGATGGGGCATCTAACCTGAACCCAAGCCCTCTACTTAGCAGCAGTTGAGTAGTAACTAAGAAGCCACCTCTCCATATTCAAATTAGCATGGCGTGATAGGTATCAATATGGAATAATGGGAATCAGGCTGACTAGGGAGCCAGAAAGACATGTGTTTGAATGTCAGCTCTGCCCACTGCTAGGGACATGACCACAGTCAGATTCTCTGGACTTTAATCTGATTGTCTCCCCTGCAATAATGGAAATAATGTTTCTTTGGGAGAACTTTTGTGAGCAGTAGAATTAACAAATATAAAGTGCTTACTCCATGACCTCAACAATAGTATTGATCATTGTGTATTTAGTAGTGCTTCCTATCCTATGAAACATTCTACAAATCAGCCTTTTGTGCCTCCTTTAACAAGCTATTTACTTGTTGTTTGTTTGCTTTTTTGTCAGTTTTTCTGACTTACTAAAATGTTGCCTTTTTTCTCAACTAAACTTCAAGCTTCCTGGCCCAGGACTCTTTCTTACCTACCTTTGTATATATCGTAGAAGCTAGCAAAGTTCTCAGAAAATCCAGAATATGTTGGATGTACTTAAATTTGAGGAGGAAAAAGGAGACCCAGGTAGGCACAAAGGGCACAGGAGTTGTCCTTTGAGACTCTGCAAAGGGGGCCTATAGGACAGCTGGGGTTTGGCCTGAGAACAGTGTACTCCTGAGGGATACAGAGCAGCTGAGGATCAAGGATAACCTTCACAGAGTGCCCATCTAGGGGTGATAAGACCTGTGCTCTGCATGTAGTGTGATGTGCAGGAAGGAACAGAAACTTCACTCACGCACGCTTAAGTGCAAATTTGGGTTCAACCCAGAGTAGCTCCCTGAGCCTCACTTCACTCATCCAGAAGGCTAATAAGAATAACATTACTAGCTCTGGCTGGGGGTGGGGGCAGTTGAGAAGATAATGTCCATGTGAAGTGCTCACATAAAGCTTTCTAGCTTTGGCCCTGGATAGTGCAGATCAGTGGATTGAGTACCAGACTGAGAACCAAAGGCTCACCAGTTTGATTCCTGGTCAGGGCACATGCCTGGGTTGCAGGGCAGGTCCCCTTTGGGGGAATGTGGGGGGAAGCTACACACTGATGTTTCCCTCCTTCTCTTTCACTCTCCCTTCCCCTCTCCCTGGAAGGAAAGAAAAAAAATCTTAAAAATAAAAGGTTTTCAACTTTGAGTGTGATGACTGAAAGATTTGAGAGAAAATGACCAAAGGGCAATATGAGCCTAATCTTGAATCCCATAGAATCCCACCACATTACACCATCTCTCTGGTTATAGGAAATACGCCTTCCAGTCCCTGCTATTCCAGTCTCTGATGGGCTATTAACACAGATGCAAATGATTGGAGGTGATGGTCTAAAGCAGGTGTCACAACCATCTACATTCCCATCCCCATAGGGCAAGAAAGAGACACAGCTGGTTCTCTGTGGAGCTGTGTGGAGTACAGGGGTTTGCAGTGGACACGGCTGCCATACACCACACTGAGAGGCCAGAGTGAACCGAGAAGTGCAACCGTGGTGGCACATAGGAAGTAATGAGGACAAACTCACCTTTTAAGTGCAGGTAGGCTGTCCTTTCTCTCTCTCACCTCTAGCAGAACAAATTCTCTTCAGTGTTCAAGAATGTGAAATCCCAAAGATGCACAGAGCTTTGTAATGCAAGAATCCTAGCATGAGTTTGGGTTCCATAAACTTTCTATACTGAATTATGGATGTTCCAAGGTTGAAACAGTCTTTATTGCTTAAGAAAGGGGTTTATCATTCTATTTAATTGACTCAGTTACTAAAACTGTCTCAAGAAGAAATAGTATATTTAAATAAACATATAATACTGAAGTAAAAATTTAAAATTTCCGAGTAAGGACATATTAGGCTCTGATGCCTTCATTAGTGAATTCTACATAAAGTTTTAGAAAAAATAACACCAACTGTGCACAAACTCTTTGAGAAAACAGAGAAGAAACTAACACTCCCCAAATACTTCTATGAGGCCAATACACAATATCAAAGCCAGACAATGTCATCACCAAAGAACCTCAGAGTGTTGCAGACTCCATCCTGCAGAGTCTGAGTGGTTTGTGGCTGAAGACGAGGACAAATGCACACAGACTACAGCAGTCCTGCAGAGAAAAGGGGATGGTAGAGGTGTTCTCTCAAGATGAGACTCCTACAGCTGCTTCTCTCAAGGGGAGAGCACCCCTACCCTTGCCTGGACAGGCTTTTATTGTTCCTTTCAGGTCTTACATCAAAGAAGGATCTATTATCTATTGCATAGAATGTGGTTGTCTACATTTTAGGCACAATCAAGGAAATGAAAACAAGTGCAGAAGGGAAAGGTGGTAAACTGATTACGTTCTGTCCTTGGGAAAATTCATATAGGCTTCGGAAATTCCTTTGAAGATAGGCAATAAACACCTATTATTTCAGACCAGGGCAAGGGGATTTCAGGAAGAGCAACCCAACACAGTCTGGATGTATTTTCTGGGCCTGGTTCCCACAGGAAAACCAGTCTGAGGGTCTGGCTCCCGCCCACCACTTCACTCCTGTCAGTTTTCCGATGTAGGGCTGAGCCACGTTCACCACTGCCAAGCACACCGGTTCCCTACATCAGACTTCTGGCCAAGATGGGGGCATAGGTAGACACACTGTGCCTCCTCACACCACCAAAAGAAGGACAACAGCAAATTTAAAAACAAAAAACCACCAAAACTGCCAGAAAACCAAACTGTATGGAAGTCTAACATCCAAGGAGTTAAAGAAGAAATATTCATCAAGACTAGTAGGAGGGTCAGAGTTGGGCAGCTGGGTGGAGAGGACTTGAGGCAAGGTACAGCTGGAGGAACAGGGTGAGCAAGGTGGTGTCTGGTGAAGTGGGTGGTCCCACATTTCTGTGCAGATACACTGGGAGGAACAACTGGGGAGCAAGACACACCACACAACCCAGGGTTCCAGCACAGGAAGATGAATTCTCAAAACCACTGATGGAAAAAACCTGTAAGGATTGAGGCAGCAGGAGAAACTCCCAGCCTCACAGGAGAATTCACTGGAGAGACTCACAGGATCCTAGAATGTACACACAACCACGCACTAGGAAATCAGCACCAGAAGGGCCCAAGTTGCTTGTGGATAGCAGCAGAAGTGAGTGAAAGCTGGCAGAGAGCTTAACAAGAAGGATTGTTTCCTCACAGACCCCTCACACACATACAGTGCCACAGTGCAGTGAAGGGGGTTGCCCTGCCCTTGTGAACACCTAAGGCTCCACCCCTTACTATGAAATAAGCATGCTGAGACAAAAAAGAAATAGTCCAGACTTCCACCAAGATGGAGGCATAGGTGGAAACACTGTGCCTTCTCCCACAACCAAGTTTGAATAAAACAAAGGTTTGGAGAAACAAAGACACAACCAAAGGACATAAAATTGAATTATACGGAAGTCCGACTACATCTAACCGTTCAACGGGACGGTAAGAGGGGCGGAGCCAGCAGTGAGCAGGGTCGGGCAGGACAGGGCCCCCGACCCAGGTGTGCAGGCAGATGGGAACAAGTTGGGGTGCGGGGCAGACCACAGGCGCATATTCGCGCACAGTGAGACAGACCACGCAGGCCCCAGGGGGCAAGGGCTGATGGCGGTGGCACACTCGCGTGCTGTGGGACGAAACGCGTGGGCCCGGTGACGGCAGAAACTGTGGCACCGGTGAGGGCCGCTGCGGCAGGCGGCAGACAGGACGCCATAGTCTCTCTTTGACCCCGCCCCCACATACAACGTCACAAACCAGCGACTTAGTTGCCCTGTTCTAGTGAACACTTTAGGGCTCTGATCCTGCTATGGAACAGGCACAAACAACCCGAAAGATGGCGCAAGAAGAACTCAAAGTCCCAGAGCCAATAACTCTAAGCGACTGAGAAATTGCCAGCCTCTCAGAAGCACAATTCAAGACACTATTTATCAGGATGCTCACAGAACTGGTAGATTATAGTCACAAATTAGAGGAACAAAATCACAAATTAGAGGAACATATGAAGGCTAAACTAATTGAAATGAAGGGAGATGCACAGGAAACCAATAGTGATGGAAAGGAAACGGGGACTCAAATCAATGGAATGGACCAGAAGGAAGAACAAAACATCCGACCAGAAAGGAATGAAGAAATGAGAATTCAAAAAAATGAGGAGAGGCTTAGGAACCTCCAGGACATCTTTAAATGTTCCAACATCCGAATTATAGGGGTACCAGAAGGGGGAAAGAAACAGCCACGAGTGGAAAACGTATTTGAACAAATAATAAAGGAGAACTTCCCCAGTCTGGCAAAGGAAATAGACTTCCAGGAAATCCAGGAAGCTCAGAGAGTCCCAAAGAAGTTGGACCCAAGAAGGAACACACCAAGGCACATCATAATTACATTAGCCAAGACCAAAATGAAGGAGAGAATCCTAGAAGCAGCAAGGGATAAGGGGACAGTCACCTACAAAGGAGTACCCATCAGACTGTCAGCGGATTTCTCAAAAGAGACCTTACAGGCAAGAAGGGGCTGGAAAGAAGTATTCCAAGTCATGAAATCCAAAGACCTACAGCCAAGATTGCTTTATCCAGCAAAACTTTCATTTAGAATGGAAGGACAGATAAAGTGCTTCTCAGATAAGGTCAAGTTCAAGGAGTTCATCATCACCAAGCCCTTATTATATGAAATGCTAAAGGGACTTATATAAGAAAAAGAAGATGAAAAATATGAACAGTGAAAGGACAGCAAACACACAGTTATTAACAACCACACCTAAAACAAAAGCAAACCAAGAGGACAGCTAGATCAGGAGTGGAACCATAGAAATGAAGAACACATGGAGGGTTAGAAACAGGGGGGTGGGAGAGGGAGAAGGGGGGAGAAGGCACAGAAAATAGCATAGATGGTAGGTAGAAAATAGATAGGGGCAAGGGCGAGAATAGTGGGGGAAATATAGAATCCAAAGAACTTGAGACACGTGGTTATAAACTAAGGGGGGGAGAATGGTGGGGGAGGGAGGGTGTGGGTGGAGGGGATTGAAGGGGGGGAATAGAACAACTGTAATGGTATAATCAATAAAATATATTAAAAAAATAGTCCAAATGAAAAAACAGATCAAAGCTCCAGAAAAAAAATACAACTAAACAATGCAGAAATATCAGATGCACAGTTCAAAACACCGGTAATAAAGATGCTCAAAAAATTGGTTGAGTATGGTCACAAAATAGAGGAAAAAGTGAAGGACATGAAAAGTGAAATAAAGAAAAATAGAAGGGAACCAACAGTAATGAGAAATGAACTGGGGCTCAGATCAATGGTTTGGAGCAGAAGGAAGAAAGAAACATTCAACCAGAACAGAATGAAGAAACAAGAATTCAAAAAAATGAGGAGAGGCTTAGGAACCTCAAAGACAACTTTAAACATTTCAACATCTGAATCACAGGGCTGCTAGAAGGAGAAGAGGAAGAGCAAGAAATTGAAAACTTATTTGAAAACATAATGAAGGAGAATGTCAGTAATCTGGCAAAGGAAATAGACTTCCAGGAAGTCCAGGAAGCTCAGAGAGTACCAAAGGAGTTGGACCCAAGGAGGAACACACCAAGACACATTATAATCACATTACCAAGGTTAAAGAGAAGGAGAGATTCTTGAAAGCAGCAAGAGAAAAGGAGACAGTTACCTACAAAGGAGTTCCCATAAAATTTGATAATCTGATTTCTCAAAAAGTAATCTTGGAGGCAAGAAGGGGCTGAAAAGAAATACTACAAGCCATGAAAGGACCTACATGCAAGATTACTCTATCCATCAAAGCTATCATTTAGAATGGAAGGGCAGATAAAGTGCCTCCCAGATAAGGTCATGTTAAAGGAGCTCATCATCACCAAGCCCTTAGTATATGAAATGTTAAAGGGACTTATCTAAGAAAAAGAAGATGATCAAAACTATGAATAGTAAAATGACAACACACTCATGACTATCAACAACTGACCCTAAAAAAACACACTAAGCAAACAACTACAACAGAAACAGAATCACAGAAATGGAAATCATATGGAGGGTTATCAGCAGAGGAGAGAGAGGGAGAGAAAGAAAGAAAAGATATAGGGAATAAGTAACATAAATGGTACGTAGAAAATAGACAGGGGTAGGTTAAGAATAGTATGGGAAATGTAGAAGCCAAAGAATTTATATGTATGATCCATGCACATGAACTAAGTGGGAAGTTGGGGGAATGGGGGTTGGAGGAAGTATGTAGGGCAGAAGGGAATAAAGGAGGGAAAATGGGAAAACTGTAAGAGCATAATCAATTATATATATATATATATATATATATATATAGGCTTATAATATAATATAATATAATTGGCTTATATATAATATAAGCCAATATCATTCCTGAATATGGAGGCAAACACCATTAGGAAAGTATTACCATCCTTGGCTGGTGTGGCTCAGTGGATTGAGTGTGGGCCTGTGAACCAAAGGGTTGCCAGTTTGATTCCCAGTCAGGCCATAGGCCAGGGGTGCAGGCCAAGTCCCCAGTAGTGGGTGTGCAAGAGGCAACTACGCATTGAGTTTCTCTCCTCCTCTTTATCCTTTCCTCCCCCTCTCTCTAAAAATAAATAAATAAAATCTTTAATGAAAGAAATATTTTAAAGAATTATCAAATTCAGTTACATATATATGTTCTATATGTATATTTGCATATATACTTGGTGCATGTATATATGTATATACTACACAAGTACATATATGTACATGTATATGTAAATTATATATAAATATGTGTTATATAAAACAAATGTATATATTTATATATATAAGTATTTATACATTTAATGCATATATTTTATATATTTATAAATATACATGTGGATTTAATATATATTAGTATATAAATTATATATATAATTCTTCATATGTATATGTAGAATTTTACACAATAACTAAGTGAGGGTTATTCCAGGAATGCAAGATTGCTTTAACATTGGCAAATAAGTTAATATAATAAGAATACTAATAAATTAAAGGACAGTAAACATAAGAGTATACCATACAGAAAAAATTATTGACATGATAACACAACTATTAGTGATGAAAAACGCACTCAATACATAAAGAAAATAAAGAGACTCACACTCCATCTGACAAAGAGCAGTGATGAAACTTAGAACCAATTTATACTTAATTCATACTGAATGCTTTTTCCTTAAGATAGGGGTCAAGGCAAAAATGTCCACTCCAAACATGTATTCCACATGCTACTAGAGTTCCAGCCAGTGCAGCTAAGGCAGGAAATAGAAATTAAAGACATATGGATTGAAAGTAAAGCTATTTATTTGCAGGAAACATAATCCTATCAAATCTGCAAAAAAAAAAAAAGCTAACAGATAAGGATATAGTTTAGCAAGGTGGTAAGATACAAAACCAATATTGAAACTCAATTATATTGTATATACTAGCAATAAAAAACCTGAAATATGTACTTATTAAACCATTCACAAAAGCATCAAAAATGATAGAATGATAAAACAAGTATACAATCTGTGTACTTAATGATGCAAACTATTGCTGAGAGAAATTAAACACAGTCCAAACAAATGCAAAGGTTTACAATATTCATGGATTGGAATACTCAGTGTTATCTTGAGAGAAAGTTTGCTCCAAACTTATCTACAGATTTGCCATGATCTCTGTTGAATCTCCAGCAAGCTCTTTCTTTTTTGAAAAAAGAAATAATAAGCTGATCCTGAAGTATATATGAAAATTCAAAAACCTTAGACTGGCCAATATAATTTAGAAAATAAGAACTAAATTGAAGGACTTATACTTCTTGACTTCAAGTTTCCCTGTTAGGCTTAAGTAATCAAGAATGTGGGACTGGCTTAAGAGATCAATGGAACAGACTGAAACTCCAAAAATAAACCTTTATATTTCTGCTCAGTAGATTTGAAATAATGATGTCAAGGTCCATCAAAAGGGAGAAATGGGAATGCTTTCAATAAGTAGTGCTGGAACATTAGATGACCATAGTAGCCCCCACAAAGAATTAACTAATGGTGAACTTCACCCCATCCACAAAAAATAACTCAAAACTGGTCAGAGACCTACAGTTTAGAGTTAAACTCTAATACTTTCAGAAGAAAACAGACTAGAATAATGTCTATGATGTTGACTTAAGCAAAGTTTCCTTTCATATGAGAGCAAAAGCATTATTATTATTATTATTTTTTGCTATCCAAAAGAGAGGGCCTGGGTTCCCTCTTATTTTTATTTTTATTTAATTCTTATTCAAGTACAGTTTTCTGTTTTATATTCCCAGCCCTGCCCCCCCAGTGCTCCCCACCTCCCTCCCATTTCCACCCCCCACCTTAATTATTGTCCATGTGTCCTTTATACTTATTAATGTGAGTCCATCCCCTTTTCCCCTATGATTCTCTCCCCTCTTCCCTCTGGACCCTGTCAGCCTGTTCCGTATTTGAATGTCATTTGTCATATTTTGCTTGCTTGTTTATTTCGTTGTTTAGATTCCTGTTAGCGGTGAGATCATATAGTATTTGTCTTTCACCGCCTGGCTTATTTCGCTCAGCATAATGCTCTCCAGTTCCATCCATGATGTTGCAAAAGGTAGGAGCTCCTTCTTCCTTTCTGCAGCATAGAAGCAAAAGCATTATTAAAGAAAAAATAGAAAATTGTACTTCATCAAAATTAAAATCATTTGCTGTAAAATGTTACCATTACAAAACATAAAAACATAAGTCACAGTCTGGATTAATATATTAGCAAAATATTCTTATATATAGAACATATAGAGATCTTTCACAATTTAATAATAGAGAAAAACAATGTCATTTTTTGAAATGGGCATAAGATTTGAACAAATACTTCACTGAAATCTACAAATGCATAGGCAAACAGCACGAGAAAGGATGCTCAGATCATTGGACATTCATTTGGTAAACACAAAGTAAAACCACAGTAGTTACCATTGTACATGCACTGGAACAGCTCTGACCAAAATGATGAGCAACACCAGGTGTTTCAGATGTGGATGAACTGGAAGTCCACATATTCCTGGTGAGAATGGAAATGTAAATTCCTAGTGAGAGTAATTTATGTTCTTAATATGGCAGTTTCTCAAAAGCTGAAATACATATTTATCAATAAACCAGCAATCTCATTCCTGCTTGATTACAAAAAGTGAAAACAAAGGTACAAATGTCACAAGGGTTGGTAGGACAGGTGCTGTCCCCAGAGTGAGGTCATTTCCCAAGACCCAGGACACCTGGACATACCAGGGCTCCAAATCAACTAAAAATTGTCTTGCATTGAGTGGTCGATATGCCCAGTGTCAACAACTTCCTTTTTTAATTCGGAGAATTATTGCTTACTCTGCTCTCCCCACATGGGAAAGGAATGAGAGCCCCAGTTCGCCAACATCTTGGTAGGTTTGTTAACTTACCACACCATGACCCACCTCCCCACCATTATCTGGGTAATCCTATAAATCTCTTGCCTGATGAACTCAGCACCTCTGCTGGCCTTGTTCTATCCTGACCCACAGAAGCCCATGGCAGCATCCTTCCTACCCCTTCTTGTTCAGATGTCTCTCACTTTTCCTGAGCCTGCTCCAGGTGACCTCCCTCACCTGTGCTCCCTTCTCCTGGGACTTGCCCTTGTGCAATAAAGTCAAGAACACTCACATTCAAATGATGTTTCAGAAGTTGTTGGCTTCCCAGTTTCAAAGGAAAAAAATACCAATGAGCCTTGTGGATGATGTATCTGTTCATAGCCTGTTCTGATATCTGTCCAAGAGCAAGGCCCTTTCCTGCTGCTATGTGTCTTCCCTTCCTCCTGCCCCATCCTACAGGTGTCAGGCCACCAGCTCTGCCTGGGCTCAAGTCCTTTACCGTTTACACCATCTTGTTAATAGGCTCCTTACTAACTCAGAGCAGCAGGGCATGAGACCCAATTCCAGGCTGAGAGGTAAATGTAGGGTCTAAGCAGTGTAAATATTGTCCTCAAAATATTGAGTATAGGGTCTAAGGCCCCCCTCCTCAGACACTGAGGGTGAGGAAAAATTCAAATTACTGGTTTGACTGGTTTTAAGCACTTATGGTGTTTCCAGGAATGGTACTCAAAAGAAACAGTGGTTGATGGAAAACGAAAGAAAAAGAAAGTGACGGAGAGCATCCCATGTTCACCTCATCACCTTATCATGCTCCTGCCTCACCGTGACCATGGTGTTGCCCCTCTGCCAGACACCTGTCATCCTTCATCACTTTTAATCCCTCTATGGATTGTCTCCAACAGGTCTTCATTATGCCCATTTTTAAATTTTTAAATTTTATTTTATTGATTATGCCATTATAGTTGTCCTATGCCTCCCCTTCATTCCCCTCCACCCTGCACACCCCTTCCCCACCATTTCCCCCCCCCTTTCGTTCATGTCCATGTGTCACAAGCTTTTTAGATTCTGTATTTCCCATAGTATTCCTGCCCTCCCCCTGTCTATTTTCTACCTACCGTCTATGCTACTTATTCTCTGTACCTTCTCCCTCCTTCTCCTCCTCCCACTCCCCTGTTGCTAATCCTCCATGTGATCTCCATTTCTATGGTTCTGCTCCTGATCTAGCTGTCCTCTTAGTTTGCTTTTGTTTTAGGTGTGGTTGTTAATAGCTGTGAGTTTGCTGTCCTTTCACTGTTCATATTTTTTATCTTCTTTTTCTTAGATAAGTCCCTTTAACATTTTGTATGATAAGGGCTTGATGAACTCCTTGAATTTGACCTTATCTGAGAAGCACTTTATCTGCCCTTCCATTTTAAATGAAAGCCTTGCTGGATAAAGCAATCTTGGCTGTAGGACTTTGGATTTCATGACTTGGAATACTTCTTTCCAGCTCCTTCTTGCCTGTAAGGTCTCTTTTGAGAAATCAGCTGACAGCCTGATGGAAACTCCTTTGTAGGTGACTGTCCCCTTATCTCTTGCTGCTCCTAGAATTCTCCTTCATTTTAATCTTGGCTAATGTAATTATGATGTGCCTTGATGTGTTCCTTCTTGGGTCCACCTTCTTTGGGAGTCTCTGAGCTTCCTGGATTTCCTGGAAGTCTATTTATTTTGCCACATTAGGGAAGTTCTCCTTTATTATTTGTTCAAATAAGTTTTCCACTCATGGCTGTTTCTTTTCCCCTTCTGGTACAGATGTTGGAACGTTTAAAGATGTCCTGGAGGTTCCTAAGCCTCTCCTCATTTTTTTGAATTCTTTTCTCTTCATTCTTTTCTGTTTGGTCATTTTTTCCTTCTTTCTGGTCCACTCCCTTGATTTGAGTCCCAGTTTCCTTTCCATCACTATTGGTTTCCTGTGCATTTCCCTTCATTTCAATTAGTTTAACCTTCATTTGTTCCTCTAATTTATGACTAAAATCAACCAATTCTGTGAGAATGCTGATCACCAGTATTTTGAACTGTGCATCATTTTGATGCTAAGGGTGGTTAACAAGTTCAAGCTTATCACTAAGGTCTGGGCAGAGCTACAAAACCCAAAGTTCTCTAACCATCTCCACCCCACCCCCAGGAAGACAAATTTTCTTCATTCCAAAGCATAAATAGCAATGATGCTCAGATGTCTTTATAATGTAACAGGAGCATTTGGGTCATTAAACATTTTTATACTTTATTCTAAATCTTCCAGGGTTGAAAGTGCTTTTTTACTTATAAAAGTAGTTACATTTCCAGTTAATTTATACAAATGACCAAAACTAAATAATAAAAATAGAAAATCTCAGGACTTTTATGACTACACTGCTGAATTCTATCAATTCATTAAAATGGTAACAACTGTACACAAACTCAGAAAATGGAAGAGGAAGGGAAACTTCCCAACTCACCCTATGATGCCAGTTTTAACCTGACGCCAACAGAGAACTGCAGAGTAAGGGAAGCCAGATTGCCCTCTGACTAGGGGCTGAGGTGGACCTCCCAGACCTCCTGAGGGCTCCTTTCCTGAGTGACAATGGCAGTGACAGGGAGCCTGCAGGATTTGACTTCCTGTCCCCTTTAGGCAGTGGAACCCAATTTCACTCTGGCAGCAGAGACACAGAAGGACGCATTTGAAGTCCTTGCTTGATTCGATGGAGGAGAACCCTGACCCGGGCAGGTCAGATCCTGGCCCTTAACCAGAAGTCTACAGTCGCTAAAAGTCTGAGGACAACCGGCCCCATCTGTGACCTCCTTTCAGTACTGGCTCAGGGCAGAACTCTGTGGGATCACTGGACTCCCCGTCTTGCCTCCCTGTGGAGGGCAGGGGAGAGCTCCAAAGCCAGCAACTCTTAGCAGAGTGATTAGAAAGTAATTGGCACCATTAAGTGCACTTGGATTTTTACATCGGACACAGCTGAACCACTTTGTATGGAGGTGTTAATGAAAATTAAGGCTTGGCTTCAGGTAAGATATTTTGCAGTTCAAGGGATAATGGAGGGTTCCCACCAGAGGCTGGCCTCACCTCCTCGCAAGGTGTCCCAAGACCCCTGATTGATCCCCATTGCCAATAGTGCCAGCTCTGTGCCAGTGTGCCAAGGGCTCAGGAGGCCCCTCTTCACCTCCTTCCTGGACATTCAGGGAGGTTTCCTTTGTCCTACAGAAGCCCAGATGTCAGCAGTGGCTGAGTGTCCACCCAGCAGCCCCGCTCCAAGATTCTGATCATGGCTGCAGAGTGAAAACCCACTCCTGAACTCACTGCATGGCAGCAGCTAAAATGTGCCATCTCAGGAGCCCCATGGCACCCTCCCAGAAGGCAGGAAGCCCAGAGTGTGTCATCCCCACTACCATCCTTATGAAGGGGCTCAGTGAGGGGCAGTCTGTCCAGGGTGAGGGCTCCCTCCTGCCAAACCCACTTCCAGAACCTAAACAGGAGGTGATTCTGTGCTGGGCCAAGTGAGCCTCAGCAGCCCTCAGGGTTGAACCAGGATCACTTGTCTCTAGTCCACAGTGGGGAGCTCAGCTGCTTCCCAATGAGGGAGAAGCAGACATTCCTCCAGAGTCCCTGTGACCACGATGCCTGTGGACATGGACCCTGGGAGTAGACCAGTCCAACAGGCATTTCAAATTAAAGAACGGTGCATTTACTCAGTTCAGGAGCCATATTTCAAAATTCATTCAAACTTTTCTAACCTCTGTGTCACTCAAAGAAGGAAGTAAATTCAGAATGGGCTTGGTACAATGTTGTTGCTTCTGTTTACTAGCAATGTTGGTAAATTCATGAGTGTAGGTGACTTTTCAGGAAATGTTCCAGCATTTTTAAGGATGTTTTAAATGAACTACTATAATGGCAATTTTAAGAGCAATATACTTAAAATCAGTTTTGGTAAATTTTAAACCTTTGGCTGTTTCAGTGGAGGGCTGGCAAGGAGCTCTTCTCCTGTTGCTGCCACCAGAGACACTTGGTGCTGGGCTGCTCTTCAGCCTCCCAACTGGATGGCACAAAACATGCTCAGGAAGCCACAGAGTGCAGTCAGGAACTTGAAGGTGTCCCCTGGTGGACACTCAGGGCTGCTGGGCTGAGATGACCACCCCAGGAAGCCAGGGGAGCAGCTGTGCTGGGCAACAGTCCATGAGCACCTCAGAACATGGCTCCATGTGGAGATGGGTCTCTGCAGATATTATTAGGGACCTTGCCATGAGGTCATCCTAGATCATTGGATGTTAGATAATGAGAGTCTTTACTCCCTGTAAGAAGAGACACAGAGAAGAAGGCAAATGGGGGTGGGGTGGCCCTTGAACATGGAGGAAGAGTTTAAGGTGACACAGCCCCAAGCCCAGGGACACCTGGAGCACCAGAAACCAGACAGGAAAGGAAGGTCCCCCTGGAGTCTGTGGAGAGAGGGTAGCCTGCTGTCACCTTAACTTGGGACTTCTGGCCCCAGAGCAGAGAGAGGATTTGGACTGTTTGAGCTGGCAGTGTGTGGTCCTTTTTCTCTTGGGCCCAGAAAACAAGCAATGTCCTTCCTAGAAATGCAGATGCCAGCTGACAAGCAGAGCCACTGAGTGGTCAATGTGAGGACACACACCCTCCAGCTGGGAGTGGGGTTTTAATCACTGGAGGATAAGTGGAGGTTGTCCAGGTCTAGTGGACAGGAGCTGGGGTGCAGTGTCCCACAGGAAGGGCTGTCCAACACACAACCTGGATAAACCATGCACTTGCTTCATGAAGGGGAATCTCTCAGCTTGGGAAGACCCTATGCCACTATGTTAGGTGAGTTTTTAAGTGTGGACTGAGCTGACTTCCCTGTTTTAAACAGTACACCCTTGATCTCAAACGTTAGTTTGAAGACAACCAAGAATAGTCTTCTTGAAGGGCACAGACTGTGAGAGACCAAAGATGACGTGAGAAAATCCCCTTTAAAAGTGTATTCAGCTAACAAGTGATGAAGGAATGACAGAATAGATTACTATTACTATTACTATTATTATTCTGCCACTTATTACTAAGTCTCATCAGCTGCTAACATCATAAAAAGGAAAACAACCAGATATCATGTGCCTCCTGATAGAACAGCATACTACCACCTCTAAAGGGGCCCTGGAACAAGAAAAAAATAAAACCAGAATTCAATCAGGCATCCAGACTCATCTGTCACTTCACAGAAAATATCAACACTGTCCAACTACCTCAAAAACACACAACTTTCAAAAATCTGTCCCTGTGAAACTCTGCAAGTTTAACCACCTGGTTTCTTTAGCAAACACACAGAGAAGGAGAACTGGAGGGGGAGCTTATGAGAGACAAGGCGCTTAGGAGACATGTCTACCAGTAAGAATGTGGAAACCTCACTTGGATCCTGATTCAAAAAAGCTATTTAAAAATTTACTACACTTTTCAGAAAATTAATTGGATATTATTAACAATGGCCAACTACTCTTAACTGTGTTTGTGATGAAAGGATTATAATGATTTATAAGTGTTATGTCTTTAGAGATACCTGTGTGGATAGATGAAATGGTATAGTGAGTCTGGGGTTGTCTTTCCAATATAAGGGGAACAGGGAGAGTGAGTAGAATTATAAATGCAAGTACAGTGCCTGTAAATTGTCCATGTATGAACTGGTTGTGGGATGCCTGGGAAGTTATTATAATATTCTATTTACTTCTATATATGTTTAAAAGTTCAATAATAAAATGTGAAAAAGTAATTGGTTTCACCAAAATTCTCTCCTTTTAGTCTATGATTTGTAGTTAATTTGTTTAATGAGAAATTATTCTTTTCTTGTACATTGGTAACTAGAGTCCCCAGATAAGACCCATCTCTTTATAAATCATATCTTACAATAGAAATATCTTTAATCTCTTTTCTAGGTAATCAAGAAAAATTAAAGATCACACACACATAAAAAGCTACTGTGGTTGGACATTTTACGATAACATAAGAGAAGAAAGAGATAAGTTGTTCATCCAACTTATAAACAGAAAAGAAACAATCTAATCTAAAAAGTGGGCAGAGCATTGGTAAATGACTGGATCAAAAAACTATGGTACATTTACACAATGGAATTCTATGCTGCAGAAAGGAAGAAGAAACTACTACCCTTTGCAACATCATGGATGGAACTGGAAAGCATTATGCTGAGTGAAATAAGCCAGGCGGTGAAAGACAAATACCATATGATACCACCGTTAACAGGAATCTAAACAAAACAACCAAGCAAGCAAAATATGACCAATGACACTCAAATACAGAACAGGCTGACAGGGTCCAGAGGGGAGAGGGGAGAAAATCATAGGGGAAAAGGGGATGGACTTCCNGTGGGTAAATAATTTTTTTAAAAAATTAGAGGATTTACACAAAAATTAGAGGATTTACACAAACTGTAAAACTTACTATAAAGCTACAGTAATGAAGTATTTGGGACTGGCATGAAAATACAGGTATAGATCAGTGAAAGAATAAAAAAACACAAAAAATAAAACTTTTACATTTCTGACCAAAAGATTTTAAATAAAGCCACCCAGGTAACTCAATAAGGAGAAATGAGAGTATTTTGAGAATTGGGTAACCCTATGCCAAAAAAAAGAGAACCAAATGTTTTACTTCATATTATACACAAAAATACTGAAAACTACTGACAGACTTAAATTTCAGACCTAAATTATAACAATTTAGAAAGAAAACAAAATAGAATAATCTCTGTAATCTTGAGCTTGGCAATATTTTCTATACTAGGACACAAAAATAATTATTAAAGTAAGCAATGGAAAGTTGGTCTTCATCCAAAAACTCCATTTAGATTTTTTTCCTGTAGAAAAAAGACATTTTTCATTTTCACCAATAACTTTATTAATTTGGATATTCTGAGTGTGTCAGCTATCTCTTGTGTGGTGTAACATTGACTTTTCTTAAATAATGACTCGATTTGATCACCATCAACTTGATCACCATCAACTTGATCACCATCAACTTGAATGGGTCTGCCTGACCATGTGGTGGGGACAGTTAGACAACTTTGGGTCTGAAAGCTCTGCCTAAAATTGGTGGCCCTCACCTCTTGATAAGGTGTCCAGAGGGCACAGCCTTGGTCCCCATTGCCAATAGAACCACCTCTGTGCCAGTGTCCCAAAGGCTCAGGGGGCCCCTCTGCATTCTCCTTCCTGGACATTCAGGGAGGTTTCCTTTGTCCTACAGAAGCCCAGATGTCAGCAGTGGCTGAGTGCCCACCCAGCAGCCCCGCTCCAAGATTCTGATCATGGCTGCAGAGTCAGCCATGGAAAACCCACTCCTGAACTCACTGCATGGCAGCAGCTAAAATGTGCCATCTCAGGAGCCCCATGGCACCCTCCCAGAAGGCAGGAAGCCCAGAGTGTGCTGTCTCCACCACCATCCTAATGAAGGAGCTCTCGTCCAGGGTGAGGGCTCCTTCCTGCCAAACCCACTTCCAGAACTTAAACAGAAGGTGATTCTGTGTTGGGCCAAGTGAGCCTCAGCAGCCCTCAGGGTTGAACCAGGATCATCTTGTCCCAGGTTCCCAGTGGGGAGCTCAGCTGCTTCCCAATGAGGGGGAAGCAGACATTCCTCCAGAGTCCCTGTGACCACGATGCCTGTTAACATGGAGCCTGGGAGTAGACTGGTCCAACAGGCATTTCAAATAAAAGAATGGTGCATTACCCTGGCTGGTGTAGCTCAGTGGATTGAGTGCGGGCCTGCAAACCACAAATTGCAGTTGGATTTCCAGTCAGGACACATGCCTGGGTTGCGGGCCAGTTCCTAGCAGGGAACTCATGAGAGGCAGCCATAAATTGATATGTCTCTCCTTCCCTTCCTCTCTAAAGATAAATAAATAAAATCTTTAAAAAAAGAATGGTGCATTTACTCAGTTCAGGAGCCATACTTTAAAATCCATTCAAAGTTTTCTAACCTCTGTGTCACTCAAAGAAGAAAGTGAATTGAAAATGGGCTTGGTACAATGTTGTGGCTTCTGTTTCCTAGCAATGTTGGTAAGTTCATGAGTGTAGGTGACTTTTCAGGAAATGTTCCAGCATTACTTAGGAAGTTTCAAAGGAACTACTATAATGGCACTTTTAATGGCAATATACTTAAAATCGGTTTTGGTAAATTTTAAACCTTCGTCTCTTTCAGTGGAGGGCTGGCAAGGAGCTCTTCTCCTGTTGCCGCCACGAGAACCACTTGGCACTGGGCTGTTCTTCAGCCTCCCAACTGGATGGCACAAAACATGCTCAGGAAGCCAGAGAGGGCATCCAGGGACTTGAAGATGTCCCCTGGTGGACACTCAGGGCTGCTGGGCTGAGATGACCACCCCAGGAAGCCAGGGGAGCAGCTGTGCTTGGTGACAGTCCATGAACATGGCTTCATGTGGAGATGGGTCTCTGCAGATAGTACTAGGAACCTGGCCATGAGGTCGTCCTAGATTATCTGATGTTAGATACTGAGAGTGGTGTTAGAAGAGACACAGGGAAGAACGAAAATGGGGGTGGGGTGGCCCTTGAAGATGGAGGAAGAGTTTAAGGTGACCAAGCCACAAGCCCAGGGACACCTGGAGCACCAGAAGCCAGACAGGAAAGGAAGGTCCCCCTGGAGTCTGTGGAGAGAGGGTAGCCTGCTGTCACCTTAATTTGGGACTTCTTGCCCCAGAGCAGAGAGAGGATTTGGACTGTTTGAGCTGGCAGTGTGTGGTCCTTTTTCTCTTGGGCCCAGAAAACAAGCAGTGTCCTTCCTAGAAATGCAGATGCCAGCTGACAAGCAGACCACTGTGTGGTCAATGTGAGGACACACATCCTCCAGCTGGGAGTGGGGTTTTAATCACTGGAGGGTACATGGAGGTTGTCCAGGTCTAGTGGACAGGAGCTAGGGAGCAGTGTCCCACAGGAAGGGCTGTCCAGCACACAACCTGGATAAAGCATGCACTTGCTCCATGAAGGGGAATCTCTCAGCTTGGGAAGACCCTATGCCACTATNACTGTGTGGTCAATGTGAGGACACACACCCTCCAGCTGGGAGTGGGGTTTTAATCACTGGAGGGTACATGGAGGTTGTCCAGGTCTAGTGGACAGGAGCTAGGGAGCAGTGTCCCACAGGAAGGGCTGTCCAGCACACGACCTGGATAAAGCATGCACTTGCTCCATGAAGGGGAATCTCTCAGCTTGGGAAGACCCTGTGCCACTATGTTAGGTGAGTTTTTAAGTATGGACTGAGCTGACTTCCCTGTTTTAAACAGCACACCCTTGGTCTCAAATGTTAGTTTGAAGACAACCAAGAGTAGTCTTCTTGAAGGGCACAGACTGTGGGAGACCAAAGATGATGTGAGAAAGTCCCCTTTATAAGTGTATTCAGCTAACAAGTCATGAAGGAATGACAGAATAGAGTATCACCACTTATTACTAAGTCTCATCAGCTGCTAACATCATAAACAGGAAAACAACCAGATATCATGTGCCTCCTGATAGAACAGCATACTACCACCTCTAAAGGGGTCCTGGAACAAGAAAAAAATAAAACCAGAATTCAGTCAGGCATCCAGACTCATCTGTCACTTCACAGAAAATATCAACACTGTCCAACTACCTCAAAAACACACAACTTTCAAAAATCTGTCCCTGTGAAACTCTGCAAGTTTAACCACCTGGTTTCTTTAGCACACACACAGAGAAGGAGAACTGGAGGGGTAGCCTATGAGAGACAAGGCGCTTAGAAGACATGTCTACCAGTAACAATGTGGAAACCTCACTTGGATCCTGATCCAAAAAAGCTATTTAAAAATTTACTACACTTTTCAGAAAATTAATTGGATATTATTAACAATGGCCAACTACTCTTAACTGTGTTTGTGATGAAAGGGTTATAATGATTTATAAGAGTTTTGTCTTTAGAGATACCTATGTGGATAGATGAAATGGTATAGTGAGTCTGGGGTTGTCTTTCCAATATAAGGGGAACAGGGAGAGTGAGTAGAATTATAAATGCAAGTACAGTGCCTGTAAATTGTCCATATATAAGCTGGTTGTGGGATGCCTGGGAAGTCATTATAATATTCTATCTACCTATATACATTTTTAAAAATATTAATAATTAAACATGTTAAAGACAGTTAGGTCCTCACTAAAATGACTTTAGTGTATGATTTGTGGCTTTTTTGTGAAATAAAAATTATTTTCTGGATTATTGGGTACCTAAATTCCTCAGATAAGACCTGCCATCTCATACTTCAGATTGTACAACACAAACATCCATAATCTCTTTTCTCAGTTGTGAAGAGAAAAATTAAAGGTCATACACAAGTAAGAAGTAACTCTGGTTGCAATTGTTTAAGATAGTGAAAGGTTAGGAACTCATACAACTCATTATTAAAAAATAATATGATCAAAAAATTGCAGAGAATGTGAAGAGACACTTCTCCACTGAAAATGTGCAGATGGAGTTCAGACATGTGAAAACATGCTCCTAAAACTCATTGCCCAGAGGCTTTTCCTCTATGTTTTCTTTTACTCATTTTATAGTTCCAGATTTTACATTAAAGTTGTTAATCCATTTTAAGTTGATATTTTATACAAGTTCCAGCACAACACCCCATTTTTATTGTAAAACCTTTTATTACAAAACGATAAGCATGTAATTCTCTAACAACAATATCACACTCAAGCATTCCATATGACATTTTATGTGAAATGTTCAAATTAAAACTATAAATTGCTATATCCATATTATTAGGCTACCAACCACACTCAAGCAGGCCTTACTTCTGCTGGACCCTGTATATGGTGAGAGAAAAGGGTCTAACTTCATACTTCCACATGTGAATATCTAGTTTTTCTCAGCACACATTATTGAATAGACTATTATTTTCCATCATATGCTCTTAGCAACTTTACTGAATATCAGTTGACCATAAATGTATGCCTTTTTTGTCCCCTGGGCATTCTATTTTGTTACATTGGTCTGTGTGTCTGTTTTTATGCTAATACCATACTTCCTACAGCTTCATAGTATATTTTGCAATCAGGCAGTGTAGTGACACCAGCTTTGTCCTTCTTCCCCAAGATTTCTTTGGCTATTTAGGGTCCCGGGTGATTCCATAGATATTTTAATTTTTTTTCTGTTTCTGTGAAAAATATCATGGAAATTTTGGTGGAGATTGCTTGAATTGTTAGATGACTTTGGGTAACATGGATATTTTTCACAATATTAATTTTTCACATCCATGAACATGGCCTATAATTATATTTATTTGTCTTCTTCAATTTCTTTCATAAGTATTTTATAGTTTTCAGTGTACAAATCTTTCCCCTCCTTGGTTAAATTTATTCCTAAGTATTTTATTGTTTCTGATTCCAATGTAAATTTGACTCTTAATTTTTCAGATAGCTTATTGTTAGTGTATAGAAAAGAACTGATTTTTATGTTGATTTTATATACTGCAACTTTACTGAATATTTATCAGTCCTAACAGTTTTTGATGGATTTATTAAGGTTTTTCTGTATATAAAATCATGTCACTAGCAAAATGAAACAACTTGACTTATTTTCTTATTTGAATGCCTTGCCTTTGTTTTTTTCCTTCTTCTTTTTTTTCTTTTGTTTTTACCTAATAGAAGTGGCAAGAGTGGGAAAGTATATTAATTTTTATACCACAATTCTCTAAGTGTTAAAATTCTTCAGATATTTATTTCTTTTTTGACTAAGATTTTATAATGTGTTTCTTGCAATGTATTATTTTATCAGTTAACTCACTTTTGACATAAATTATTTATGGTATCTCCTTATAATTCTTTTTCTAATTTCTGTAAGATTGGTAATAATGTACTCTTTCATTCATGACTAATAATTTGAGTCTTCTCTCTTTTTTTGTAGTGAATCCCCTAAAGTGTTCTCAGTTTTATTGACCTTTTCAAGCAATCATATTTTAGTTTTGTTGATTTTTTGGTATTGTTTCTATACATTATTTCATTAATTTCCAATCTAATTTTTATTCTTTAAATCTTTCTGTTTGCTTCAGATCAGTTTGCTCTTCTTAGTTTCTTAAGGTAGCAGGTTGAGTTATCAATTTGAGATTTTTCTTTTTTCTATTGTGGGTGTTTATAGGTGTGATTTCCCTTTGAGTACTGCTTTAGCAGTATCCCATAGCTTTTGGCATGTTGTATGTTCATTTTTATTCTTCTCAAAGTATTTTTAAAGAATTCTCCCTATGATTTCTTTTCAATAGTGAGTTGGTTACTGTTGTTTAATTTCCACATATTGCGAATTTCCCACATTCTGTCCTGTAATTGATTTCCAATTTAATTCCATATGACTGAGAACATATTCTGTATAATTTAATTTTTTTTTAATTTGAAGTTTGTTTCATGGCCTAACATATGGTTTGTATTGGACAATGTTCCATGTGCACTTGAGAAAAATATATATTCTGTTATTGTTGGGTTAAGTGTACCATAGATTTTTCTTGCGTCTAGTTAGTTTATAGTATCATTTGAGTGTTCTATATGTATTTTTGTTGTTGATGATTTGGGAGATTATATATTTTAAGGGTTTTTTTCAGTCTAGCTGGTATGAACATTGTTCCTGGCCATGTTTGAGTATTGGGTACTATCCCCTCTAATCTTTGTTAATGTTTTCCCCACCTCTGGCTTTGGGTAGTATCTTCACATGAATGCAGTGATCAGTACTTTTCTGACTGTTCAACACGTTTCCTCTGCAGATCTTCAGGGTTTCACCTCTTTGCAGTCCTCTCCTGTCCACAGTCGGTCTTGTGAACTCTAGCTGTCTTGTACTCTTCAACTGAAGGGGTCCACTGGTCACCACCTGGATTTCCTCTCCCTGTGCTACAAACTTGAGAATCTCAAGACAGTAAGGTGGGGGCAACAATAGGGCTCACCTTGTTGTTTTCTATTCCTCAAGGACCAGTGTCTTTGATTGTCTGTCTAATGTTCTGAAAAAACACTTGTTTCATATAGTCTGTGGGTTTTGTTATTTCAGGCTAGAAAATAAATTCAGACCTTAAAAAAATTTTTTATCTTTACTAGAGCACATTTTTTCATTGCTTTTAGAGAGAGAGGAAGGGAGACAGAGAAACATCCATGTGAGAGGAGCATCTACTGGATGCCTCTTGCCCACAAGCCCAGAACAGGGAATCACATGGGCCTGGACCAGGGATCATCCCCAATGGGTTGGGGACAATGGGATGGGATGGGATCAACAGGTATGAAACCACAATGCAGGCATGTCCCTGACCAGAAATCAAACCTGCAAACTTTGGTTAAGGAAGGCCACTCCAACCAACTGAGCCATACTAGCCAGGGCTCAGAGATCTTTTTATGTTTAAAAATCAGTAGGAGGTCCTAGGTTAGTAGTTTCTCACCTTTTCATTAACTGACTCTCATCTTATTTCATTCATTTTTTTACCCCTGGGCACCATTTTTGAAATATGTTGTATTCTAAGCAAAGTATGATCATTAAGTCATAGTTAAGGTTTGCCTTGTTCATTTTCATTAAAAACACAATACATAATAAAATATATAACTCCCAGTGGAAAGGTGGTGATAATTATTAATGTTTACCTTATTTCTTTCTGTTAAATACATAATATCATATATAGCTCCCCATGGGGAGGCAGAGTGCACAGAAGGTAAACCACACAGAAAATAAATGACATTTCTGCAAATCTGTGCTGCTTTGTCACAGCTGATGGAGGATGGCATGCCTAGGTTGGTTTGGGAATAGAGTGGGGGCACTAATGAGATGTGCCTGCCCCAACTTAACTTGTCAATAGGTTCTCCAACTTTAAGTGAAATGACATATAATGAAAACAATTTTACCATAAACTGATATAAATAAGAGTCAAGTTTCTATAGCACCTCATCAATATTATAATGAAACAATGCTGAATGAAAAAACAGTATTCAAGGACCTGCTGTATATTACATTAGGCTGTGGGAACAAGAAAATAAAGTTGACCAATAATAATCCATGAATGGAGAGAAAGGAAGAGCCTTAAGATCACAGAATACAGAGAGGGGATGGCCCCCTTTATAGTCTTTGAGGCCCTGTCTATTCCTCTTTTGATGTTTCTATTCCTCTGGGTGATTTCAGTCACTTTTTTCATGCTTCAGCGAATGCCTTAAAGCTCTCACTTTGCCTTTTGGGTGGTCTCCAAAGTTACTCAACCCTTGTTCTCCCAAAACCAAAATGGATCTACTCTCTATTCCATTTCAGCAGGATACCACTTCCTGCTTTCCCGTGCATTACATGGGAATGCATCTAGAAGTCTTAATTCATAATAGAATAAGAAAGCCTTCATCTGTTTTGAGGGTTATGCCCCTTTCAGTGTTGCAGACACTTGTGGAGAGAAAATACTCAATTTCTGGCACTTTGATGACAGAATTTCAGGCAAGGAGTCAGGATAGGAAATGGAATGTTTAGAAAAGAACACTTTCCTAAACCCCTCAAACCACAGCACACAGAATGTTACCTTCATAATCTACAGAAAGGCAACATCTGTCTCTGGTGCCCTGTCTCCTGAAGTTCCCTATTTAGTGGTAAAGTATTGAAGGCTCTGCGCAGGAAAGAAAACTCTTTTTTTATGTTTCAGAGGAGGAGGGGTTTATATTTTTCCCCACCATGAATCTAAAATATAAAAGCCAGTTGCCTTAAGATTAAAGTGTTTTCCTATCATATATGGCTTGAGTGGTTTGGCCACCAATGCACAGAGAGAAAGGAGAAACAAAGGTTTTGAGAAAAGAAAACCTCTTCTCTCCCAGTAATTCCTGAAGGCCAGAGGTGCTGTTGTGATGTCACACCAAATGTTGAAGCAGAAACCAAATAATCTCATGAAGGAATGAGTTGCTGTTATTTAAAAATTCACTGTATATTAGTATGTTTTGCTTCTATTTTATTATTACTTTCTTCCTCCAGTAGCTGATACTCTTCTCTGCTAATGTTCCGTGGTTCCTCATCTGCCCTTCCTCAGACACAACCAAGTTGGCTGCATCTGCTCTTTCACTAGTTTGTGGCTGAGTAAAGGATTGACATTAAATATTTGTAACTAAGGATGTCTTCCTCAAATAGCAAGATCTCTTTGCCCTCCTGATCTTTTTTTTGCTAAACAAAAATAAATGAGTTTTAATTTTTGCTGAAATAAACGTTTTAATATACCAAAACAGGTTAAGAACTTAGCGATATAATGAAATTATTATCCTCTTTTCTATTTATTATAGTCTGAAACTATTTTCTAAGAAGTGGCCATCTTTTTATGAGGTAAATTTTTTCTTTGTTGCACAATTGGCACTGTTTTAGAAAAGCATAACATGCAGGCATGTTATCAGAGGTGTCATTTTCATTTTATCAGACATGAGCTCCTCTATTATTTTCTCTCTAATGCCATTTTCCATGAAGTGTTTTCCATGAAGTGTTTTCCATGAAGTGTTTAGTTAAGTTGGGGCATGAACAAGGATTCTATCAGCCTCTCTGAGATTAAATGTATGTACAGCTTTAAAAGTATGGAGCACAGAGAGAGTTAAGGTCATAGATCCAACATAACCAAGTTCAGTTAAACATCTCTGTCCACAGACAACCTCTTTTGCTCAACTCCTCACTAAAGAAAAGGGCAGACTATCTTAGAAGTCAAGGCAGGGCTAGGGCACATCAGAGCAGCTGAGGTCATGTGTGAATGGACAGGAATTCCAGGAATCTGTTTAACACTGAGTAAGGAAGGTGCTTTGGTTATCTCATTTGTTGGGTCTTATCTCAGGATTCATCAGTGCTGGTCAGGGAGTAGGGGAACTGGTAAAATATTGTACCTATGTCCTCCCACTCAGTTGGGATTAGAACTAAAAGAATTAATTCACCTGTCAATACAGGTACATAACCCCTTCTGGCTGGCCAGGAAGGATGTCTGAATGTATATGGCAATGTTGTGCAGGGTCAGGATTCAAGGAAGGTGGGGCCCAAGGCAAAGCAGCAAATGGTGCTCTAACATGGAGGGAGGCAGGGATTCAAAACCCCAGGCAGCTGTCACCCTGGAGTGAGGCAGCTCCTTGATTGCAGGATCCAACTATGTTGTGGCTGCTAGTGAACAAATACACATGAACAATAGAATTCCATGGAGGGTAGTCCTCATTTACTATGCACAGGTTCACTGCAGGGGACCACCTTTTACAGATAACAGGAAAGAATGCTGCTAATTATTTCAAAGAGAAGGATATTGCAGATCAAGGGGGAAAGTGGTTGAACCAGTCACACTCCATACTTGGGAGGTTTAGCACAGACTTTAGGAAGTTACAGTAAGCACTTTCTGCCTCAATTCAGGGTGAGGGAGTTTCAGCAAAAGCAAGCCTCATAGTGGCCTAGGTACAATGCAGGCCTGATTCCCCACAGGAAAACCTCTCTGTGGGCGTGGTCCTGTGTGCTGACTTCCTTCCCACTGGTTTTCCATGTGCAAGCTGAGCTACATTTCCACAGTATGAGAAATGGCTCCCTACAGTGGAGACCCCATGAAGTAAAGCCCAGCCATCAGCCTGGAATTCAGGGCTTTTCTGCCTAGAAGAGGGCTGGTGAGAACAAGGCAGGGTTTGGAGTATTGGGGGATAAAGAATGGGACTCAGAAACAAAATGATAGCCACCTTATCAGATTCTAGGTCCTGGTTTATTTTTGAAACAAAAGCAAGGGGTCCTTACTCCCAAACCCTTGGGTGTAGAACTGGTGAAATACTCTTTATTCTGCTTTCAGCCATGACTGGTTTGGTAGATTCAGGAAGAACTTAATCCTCCTGCTATTGAGAATTTAATGGCCCCACTCTGGACATGGAAGGCTGAGAACTAGAGTGGGCCTGGCAGGTTGGAACACCATGCATCACTTAAGTGATTAGTTTTGGTCTAAGTAGGACATGTATCGAGGGTTATGGCTAGGGGAGGCCCTTGGAGACAGAAAGGCAAAATATCAGTAAATACAGTATGGAATTTTGAACTCACAACACCCTGTCACATAAAGTATGTCATATGCTTTTATAACAGCTCCAATATGTTGGCTATTATATTCTCCACATTTCAAAACTCAGAAAACTGAGGCTCAGGAAGGATGACTAAACACTGAAGGGCAGGCAGTTGGTAGACACACAGGACCATGCAGTCCAGTTAGACAGGTCATGATCAGGAGGGCTCCCTAATGCAGGGTTGGGAGCACGGGTTGGCAGAAACGAGCTGGTAGCAAGGTGGGGCCCAGAGTGCTGGCTTCAGTGACTCTAGAGACAAAGCTTCTGATCAAGGAAGAATCTATCTCCTGCTGGGTGTGAGCAAGTCTGGTTCCCTCAGTACCAAGAGGAGAGAGTCATAAGCTCTGCCACGTAGACAGGAAGAGAAATGCCAGAACCCTTTTACATCACATTTGGCCTAAGGGAAAGCATTAACCCCAGCCCTCATCAACTGTACTCAGGCTTACAAATCTTCCACCAAAACTTGGGAAAGTGAAAGGAGGCTCTATTAATAATTTCCCTATGACAACAGCACAAATTGGCACCTACTGCAGAGAAACCAGAATGTATAATTACCTAAGCTATGAGGACAATGTGTCCACAGCAAGCTGGGTACACCCTGAGACATAGCAATAGCAGGATGCAGCAGTCTCAGACAGGCTAACTCCATTCCCCTCTTCCAGGGGGAACTCTGTCCTTGGTCCCCTGCGGCCTGGCGGGCTCCCACAGACCCTTGTTGCAAAAATCATCCCCACCAGTTCTACAGGTTCAGAAAACTTGGGAAACATCCCAGATGTTTGGGGTTTCAAACAGCATGTAGGGGTGGAAGGGTGAGAATTTATAAAAGCACTAAACTAACAGGAAGTCAAAAGACCTGTGTTCTAGATTCCTGCTGTTTTTTTTTTCTCTTGGGAAGGCAATGTAATTATATGCTCTTGTCCTCACTTTTTAATCTGTAAAATGAAAATAATAACGCTTTGTTTTCTGAAAATCAAAGGGAGCAATAAAAGTAAAAGTTCTTTGCAAAATAAAAATATTGCTTGCATATAAGAGCACAGTGTTGAAGTTGCTCGTTTGTAGTGCTGAGTCCTATGAGGACAGTGGGAATAAGTTTTCTTCTGTGAGACTGTGAGCTCAGGGGTAACAGCAGGAAAGAACCTGCTCTGTTAGGTAGACAGCTTTAGTGTGAATAAGTGGGAAAGAAGAGCACTGATGCAGGTGCCCTCACTGTGACATGTGTCTCCTCAAGGGAGGATGAGGAAGAGAGATACTTCAGGAGCCACATTTGGGTATGGGTGGTTTTAGGATTTTATACCCTGACCTAAGTGACACAGGCTGAACTTCTCTTCATGGATGGGAATGCTCTTCAGTTCTTTATAAAGCTACTTGTAGGTGAGTTCAGAGTTTCTCTTCAGGCACTCCCCAAAGAGCTCTGCTCTGTGCCTGCATCAGTCAATGTGAGCTCATGGTGGGAACCTGGAAAGCAATCTACTCTGCATCTGTGTGAATAACCCAGCCCTATACAAGCCAGACCATGGCAGTAGTTCGGGGAGCCACAGTCTTCATTATTGTGTGCTCCCTTGATGTGTAAATCTCCCTACCTATGTCCTTTCCCTCTTCTTTTGAATCTCTTTTGCTTCCTCTCTTGAACTCTATCCTAGGGGGTGGAGAGCTTTTGCCAGGGACACAGACAGCCAATAAATATATATTATAGAAACACCCTGTCTTAATCTCTTCAGTCTGGTATAACAAAATACCACAGGCCTGGTGACATATAAGCAACAGAAATTAAATCCTTGCAGCTGTGCAGGGTAGAAATCCAAGATCAGGGTGCCAGTATGGTTGGGTGAGGGCCATCTTCCCAGGCCTTCTCTCTGTGTCCTCACATGGTAGAAGAGCTAGGGAGCTTGCTGGGGTCTCTTCTATAAGAACATTGATCCTATTCACGAGGCCACCATTCTCATGACCTAATCACCTCTCAAAAGCCCACCTCCTAATGCCATAACATTGAGCATTAGGATTTCAATATATGAAATTGAGGAACACAGAAACATTCAGATCACAGTACATAGGCTCCCTGCCTTGCAGGAGGAACCCTCTCCCTACTCCAAGTCTTGTAGCAGCACTTAAGAGATCATGATGGGAAACACTCTGGTCTACAGCAGAACCAAGGAACCTCAAAGATGGGCAATAAATAAGACAGTCAGGCCACTCTGAAGTCCCAGAAAACAAAGAGCCAGCAATGAGGCATAAGTGGAAGACAGTTGAGGAAATAAATAGTTTCTGTATCCATTTTGGCTCTAAAAATAAAGGAATTCAACTTTCTAGTAATAGATCTTGAAACCAATTTAAATCTATGCTAGGAAAATCATGTTAGGGTTTGTTGTACAAAAGGTTGTACTTCAGGATAATCTTGGATGTACAACAGGAATCATTTTGGCTGATACGATTGGTATTAGTTGTGGCCATAGCTGGGTGCATGGTACTTATACACCTGGGAGGATCATTTCAGGGACATCAGTTTTCTTTTTCTTTGAGTATGAATTTTAACAGTTAATTTCTTTGATAAGAAGCATATCGACTCAGAGTTTTGCTTCTTTGCATTGTCTTTTAAGTAACCCAACATAGATCTCTCCTTCTCTCACTCCCCATGGAACTTAGAGAAACTGGCTAAGAAATGGAACTTGCAGCAGACAAGAAAATAAGTAGACACCGGGCTTTAACAGAAAGCAGTCAAAGTGGAGCATCTCCCATAAAACCTGAGAAAGAAATTGGAGTCATTTGTGCTTCATTAGTCAAGGAGAAGGTGACCGACCCCCAAGGAGATACCTTCTTTCTATGTCCTTCTCTTCACAAATCCTCCATTGGAGCTGAGATGATAAAAGATATTTATATTTCTACCACCAAGGCACCTAGATCAATACAATAAAAAATACTCTTAGATATATCATTCTCATGTCATCCCCCAGATCCATGTTGCCTTAGCTACATTATCTCACCTCCCTGAGAATGTGGGTGACTGTAACATCCTGACCTTGGTGAAATGGGCCATCACTGTTCTTCTGAGGGTCTACATACAATTAGGCACTGGTAATGTCTCTTTGGTGATGCACCTTCTGCTCTGGAAAAAGAACAAGATGCTGTCCTTTTGAATCTTGGCAACATTTTCCTCCTACCTGCACCCCCGGTTTCACCTCTTTAGGGAATCGAAGCAGTGGTGCTATCTGCTTATTTTGTGTTCCTGGGTGAATATAAAGCCCAGACAATCAGAGGAGCTAACTAGAATTGTTATAATAAGGAATCTTTGACTTTTATTCTTTACTACTCTTTCCTGCCCTGTTGTAGACTGCTCTGCCTGGTTTTAGGAATTGTATCTGTACCCCTTGTGGCTAAGGACGAGGGACAACCTTTGGAATGAGAACTGCAGGAGACAAAGCCTGTCTCTGGTAGCAAATGCTGCCTCAGTTCCTCTCCCTGCCCCCAAAGCTTGGTCAGAAGTCAATGATGGGTAAGATCCCTCACAGTGGGGGGCAACCTAAGCCAGACTCTATCACTTGGGAGGCCTTCATGGAAGGACTGGGGGGAGGGAGGTGCGTGCTACAACAAAGAGCAATGGACTCTCGCCTCCAGGCTTTGACAAAGCCTGAGTCTCCATGTTCTCTGGGAGAAATGCTTCCTGGCTCTAATCCCCTTAAGTCTGAATACCTGTTGGGGAAGGGTGTGCAGCTCCTTGCCTTGCTAGAGCGTGTCCTGGGGAAAAATCTGGCATCACAAAGATTTCCTGATAAACCAGTGAAATCTGCACTGCTAAGAGTGCTTTCATTCATATGATAAGGGTTCGAGAGGAAATGAGTATGTCTCCCAAAGTTTCTGCAACTCTCTTCCTGACAGACTCTGACTCAGACTCTGAAGCCCTCGGATTTCTTTGAACTGTTATCTACTGTTTGATCCTTGCCGCGCTGTATTCCTGTGTATTACAACCCAATAAAAGGCTATGGAGGAAGATGCTAGAGGCCTTTTTCTCCTCAGAGAAACTGGCCACTGCTGGCCTTTGTTTCCCCGTAGAAACTGGCCACAGCCCACTCCTCCTCCCCAAACAGATCTCAGCATGTTGCAGTCATTATTCACTTTTGTCTGTGGCACCCGGCAGAGGGGGGTGTGGACTCGAAAGGAGGGTTGCCCCAACACTGCCCTAGTTCTTGTCTTTCCTCTTCTTCAAGAGTCACCTGCTGGTGAAGATAATGCCAAAGTCACTGGCAGAAGGGTGAGAAGCCTAGTGCTTCATTCCAGATCTTTTGATGTTTCTTATAATGAACATACTCTGGTCTGAATCACTAGTCAATATCTTTAATGACTCGCCTACTGTATAGGTCATTTCAATTTTCACTGTATCTCTAAGAGCCAACTTATGAATGGATTCTCTGCTGCTCTCTGAAAATCAGTTCAAGAGACACAAATTGCACTTATTTTCCCTGACCAGAATTTCCACAAATACATTCTGATCTATAGTTATTCTCGTTTCCACTTTACAGTAAAAAACATACCCAGACTTCTGCTTCTCAGAGAATGGAGTAAACATACTTTTCCATATTATTCCTGCTAAGTAGAACTAAAAACCCTGGAAATAATATATAAACCAAACAACAGAAGATTCCAAAATGTGGAGAGAAGACAGACTACCTAAAGGCCTCAGAATGCAAAAACAAATGGCAAAGTGGTGAATTACCTCAGCTTTCTTTTTGCTTCACATATCCCAAACTTAGCTGAAGAGGCCAGCAACCTGAAGCTACCAACAGGTATGAACAATAGCAACAAAAGCTGCAACAAAAGCATGGACAGAAAACTAGCCTGACTGGACAAAACTTTTTTTTTTTAGATTTTATTTATTTATTTATCTTTAGAGGGGAAGGAGAGAGGGAGAGAAACATCAATGTATGGTTGCCTTTCGTACGTCCCCTGCTGGGAGTTGGCCTGCAAGGAACCAGCCTGCAACCCAGGCACGTGCCCTGACTGGGAATCGAACCGCGATCGTCTGGTTCACAGGCCCACGCTCAATTCACTGAGCTATGCCAGCCAGGGCTGGACAAAACTTTTATACAGTAACTGATACAGGGTGCAGCCAAAGGAGGGGGTGCCCGGGAAGGATTTGGAATAGTGTCCAGAACTCAAAGTGTATAGGAATATTGGAGAGACGTATAAGGTGTCTCACCCCTTCCCCCCATAGGTGTGAGTTGGGGGAATGGACACATAGACCAGGAACATGCAGGGCTGTTTTGTAAAGCCACAGCCTTGCAGCTAATCCATGGCCTGGTCATTTAACATATCTATAGCTTTTGGCCGGTCACTTGGATATGTTAAATGGCTGTGGCCATGCTTGGAGCTAGGGGAATGAAGTCACTCTCCCCCCCCCCCCCAAGATGTGACTGGGGGGGCAGATCCCCTGAGTTACAGCACCTGTGTGGGAGCTTGGAGGAGATTGGCTCTAGGACATGGGGCAATACCTGCCCAGACTAACAATGGCAGCCCAGTAAACTTATAATAATACAGAAATACTGGCAGGTGTAACTGATCGTGGGAGGAGTCGGAAATAGGGGTACAGAGGAAGATGGGCACCGGGGGATTTAAACCCAGACACAGCAGCCGTTAGGGGGAGAGACATGAGGTTTCAGCAGAGTTAGGACCCCCTCCTGTAGCCATTAGGAAAGAGAGAGCCACAAGGGTTTCAGTAGGGTGCAGACCCCCTCTTGGCCAGGTGAAAGGGAAAACCACACAGCTTTGCCAGAATGGAGATCCCTGCAGCTAGGTGAAGAAGAAAGACCCCCCCTTTTGGTGGNGGAATGAAGTCACTTCCCCCCCCCCCCGAGATGTGACTGGGGGGGCAGATCCCCTGAGTTACAGCACCTGTGTGGGAGCTTGGAGGAGATTGGCTCTAGGACATGGGGCCATACCTGCCCAGACTAACAATGGCAGCCCAGTAAACTTATAATAATACAGAAATACTGGCAGGTGTAACTGATCGTGGGAGGAGTTGGAAATAGGGGTACAGAGGAGGATGGGTACAGGGGGATTTAAACCCAGACACAGCAGCCATTAGGGGGAGAGACACGCGGTTTCAGCAGAGTTAGGACCCCCTCTTCTAGCCATGAAAGGGAGAGACACACAGTTTCAGCAGGGTGTAGACCCCCTCTTGGCCAGGTGAAAGGGAAAACCACGCAGCTTTGCCAGAATGGAGATCTCTGTGGCCAGGTGAAGAAGAAAGACACTCACTTTTGGTGGAGTGTGGCTTTGGTAGAAGAGGCCCACGTGGCCTGGCTGAGTGGCCTGGAAAGCAGGAGAGACTTTGACTGGAACTTGGTACAAAGAACTCTTGCCAGTGGAAGGTGCCACATGACTTTGGATTAATTGGAGATCTTGCCTGGACAGGCAGGCGACACAGCTCACGTGCCAGCAACCTGAAAAACGGATGTGTGCTCTTTTCCTGATTTACGGTACCTGGAGTTGGGACAGTGGGAGAAGGGAGTGCTGTGTGTGTGTGTGTAGGTGTATACCCTTAAAGACTTTAATATTTTAAGGACGGCATTAGGCCTGAATAGCATTAAATAAACATTTTGTTTCCTTTTCACAAATCTCTGGCATTGAGAGATGTCTTTCCAATTGGCGGCGGACAGAAGAGCCCAATAGATATTAGTATACCGTCCTTGGGAGGGGCCTCTGTTTTCTGAAGCAGTTTTTGGCATCCCTCGGTGGGCCAAGTATTGCCCCCCCCTTGGACCCTTGTTCGGTAACATAACCACTTTACTCCAGCCGAACATTACAGAAAAATATCTATGGCCTCATCACCACCCAGGCAAGCAAAGGCTGAGGGAGAAACCTAGGCTTCCACCTGCACGAATACTTAATGGGGGTTCTAACTCCAACCTCCCCAGACTGGAGTGGTGTCAGAGAAATCTGAGTGGAACTGAGACTTTCATTTCTGATAGTTGATAATGAAGCCTCCCTTATACACACGTGTGAGTGGGGACCATGTGAACAGCCTAGAGTTCTACCCCTATCTGGCAGTAACAAGATACTTTTCCCTTCTCCTCTACAGTAGTCAGAGGAGGCCAGATGGAGAGTCGATGACTTTTATCAGTACCCAATGGTAACAGAGCCAACCATTTTTCTGTGATGTCAGTCAGGTCATTAAAGTTATCTGATAAAGACTTAAAAGAAGCCATTATAAAAATGTTTCAATCAGTAATCGATAAACATGAAACAAATTAGATACTCTCAGTAAAGAAAAATTTTAAGCAAAAAGTATTAAGATATGAAATATAAACAAGTGGATAATTTAGAACTAAGAAATACAATTCTGAAACTTTAAAAAACACAATGAATCATGTCAACAGCAAGAAAAAAGTGATAAAGAATCAGTGAACTTGAAAATAAAACAATAGAAATTACCTCATCTAAAAAACAGAGAAAATAGAGAAACAGAGAAAATCTGAAAAAAATTAATAGAGCCTTGGGGATGTGAAGGAATACACCTAATGAGCAAACATTTATATAATTGAAATCACAAAAAGAGAAGAGAGAGGATATGGTTGAAACATAATTGGACAATAATGACTGAAAGCCTCCAAAGTTTGGTAAAATATATGAATCTACAGATTAAAGAAGCTGAGTGGAATTCTAAATAGGAAAAATCTAAAGAAATCAATACCAAGATACAACATACTCAAACCTCTGAACACTAAAGACAAAAGAGAGAAAGAAATCTGAAATTCATCAGAAATAATGGAGGCCAGAAAGAAGTGGCGTAACATTATTGAAGAGTTAGGGGAAAAAACCGTAAATCAGATTTCTATATTCAGTGAAATATCCTTCAAGACTGAATTGGAAATCAAGACACTTTTAAATAAAGGAAAAGCAAGAAAATTGTTGTCAGTTGACTAATCCTGAAAGAATGTCAAAAAAATTCTCAAAAAAGAAAGAAAATGTTGAAAGAAGGAAACTTGAATTACCAAGAAAAAAAGTACAGTTGGCCAAAATATGGGAGCTTTCCTTCTCTTCTTGAGTTTTATAGGTTATATTTTATGGTATACAACAATTGTATCTTTGTCTAAAGCAGTCCTAAGTGTATGTAGAAAAGATAGTTCAGATAATTATATTATGAATGGGTAAAGAAACATAAAAAAATGTTTCTAAAGTTTACTTGAACTGGTAAAGTGATTACTTTAGTATACTAAAATTATGTCATATATGTAAGTGTATTTGGTATTTATAATATAATATCTAGAACTACCAGAGATATCACAGAAACTATCACAATGATAAGCTCCAGGAGTCAGTCACTCCACTGAAACAACCGTTAAGCTGGCTAAAGCAACCAGAGTTAACTACTTCCGAACTCTGGAACCTGCTCACATGCAATAACTGGGGAGTGCTTGTTGATGAGACAGGCAGCTGAACTTCAGTAACAGAGTTGCAAGTGTGAACCAGCTACTATTCTCCTACCTCAACCCTGCTGCTTGCTGCCTTCCTAGAACAGTTGGCTGGTGCCAGGGTAGATGGTAAGAACTTACAAAATTTTAGGGTTATGTATGCTACTTGGTCTAGTGGTTCCCTGAGTAACCACTACAGACTATTCCCTTTGTCTTGCCCTCCTCAGGCTTCAGCTGCTTCCCTGTCAACATCAATCAGATGATATAAAAAGGAAAACATCCCACACACACTTTTTAAAAATCCAGTCTTGTCTGGAAATCTCTCAATTTGTCAAGTTACAAATTGACTACAGAGATTTTAAAAAAACACAGAAACTTTAGTAACTACATACAACAAGGAATACAGATTTTTCAAAATTAATTTGGAAAAGTCACTATTTAAATGATGGATGACTATAACACCCAACAGACACAAGAAAAAAAAAGCTATCTCTAAGGAGGGAAGAATCTGATCTTCAGAGTGACCATGTTATAATACTCAAAATGTCCAGTGATCAACAAAAAATTACAAAGGATACAGAGAAGCAGAAAGATATGTCTCATAACCAAGCTAAAAAATGTTATCACATATTTCTGAAAAAGTTTAAATATGGGAATTATTAAAGATGATAGATAAATCAACAGTCTTAATTATGTTCAATGATCTAAAGGAAACTAGGTAAAAAAAATACCTAAAGATAATCAGGAGTACAGTGTGAATAGGAAAATGTTAATAAAAAGATACAAATTTTAAAAGAAACCAAATTTAAATTATAGAAATGAAAGGTGTAATACCTAAAGTGAAAAAATTAAAAGAGTGGTTTAATATCAAGTTTGAGCAGTCAGGGAAATCAGCAAACTTTAAAATAAGATAATTTAGTTTATCTAGTCTGAGGAGCAGAAAGAAAAAAATAAAGAAAAATGAACAGAACCTGAAGGATATTATTAAATGTGCCAAAATACACATCAAGGGAATTCTAAAAATAAGGGGGGAGGGAGAGAGAGAGAGAGAAGAGAGGAGAAAATATTTAGAGAAATAATGGTTAAAAAGATTCACAAATTTGGTGAAATATATTAATGTACACATTCAAGAAAGTATATGAATGCAAGCATTAAACACATTTACATATATTTTATAAATTTAACATATGTCATACATAGGATATATATGATATATGTATCTACAGGTTTAGAAATTGATAGGAAGAGATACACTCAAAAGCACTATAGATAAATTAAAGAGATTTATACTGAAAAATAGTTGAATTATCAAAACCAAAGAGAAATTTTTTAAAGCAGTAAGAGAAGTAACATCATATTCAAGGGATCCTCAATAAAATTAACGGCTAATGTTTCTTCCCTCATAAACCATAGAAGTCAAAATACATATTTAAAGTGCTGAAAGGAAAAAAAAAAGTCAACCAAAAAGTCTCTATCCAGCAAAACTAACTTTAAAGAATGAAGGTGAAATCAACACATTTTGAATATGCACCCAAGATGGCAGAGGAGTAAGTGGAAGCTACACTAAACTCCTCCCAGGACCAGACAGGAATTACAATGAAATTATTTTAAAAACCATCCTGAATAACCAACTGAACACTAACTAGAGAGAAGCCTTATAAGCACAGACAGATGGAAGAAGCCACATCACCACAACGTGACTGGTAGGGAGTGCAAAGGAGGCATGTAAAGGCTGTCTGGGCTCCCATGGGTGTCAGTTGAAGTCCTGGAAAGATATTTCGGTGGTCAAGGGGTGTCCCCATGAGAAGTGTGGGGTATAAAACACAAGCTTGGCTCCCCAACCCACAGCACCAGACTGTGAAAGGACCTCAAATAACACACAACTGTGAAGTAGTGGGGGCTTTTCCACCAGGGAGAGACAGCTAGAGATGCAGGGCTAATGCACAAAATTCCTTTTTCAGCCACTTACCCTAAGCTCTGGCAGAGGAAGGGCAGAGTGGACTAGAGATATGGGAGGATAGTCTGTGGTTGCTGGCTTGGGGAAGAGAACTGAAGGAACAGTTGCAAGGATTCCTGTGCTGAGACATTCCCCATACTGCAGGAGCTATCTCTCTCAGGGAGAGCAATCACTCCATATATAGGCTGTCTCCAAGACACCCACCTGAGATCAAAAGATATACATGGGCTAAAAGTAAAGGGATGGAAAAAAATATTCATGAAAATGGGAAGGAAAAAAAGCCTAGGGTAGCAATACTTATATCTGACAAAATACACTTTAAAAGCAAGTCTATGGTAAGAGATAACAAGGATGCTACATAGTGATAAAGGGAAGAATCCAACAACAGAATATAACCCTACTAAACATTTATGCACTCAACATAGGAGCATCTAATATGTGAACCAAATCTTGATAGATATAAAGTGAAGATCAACAGATATACAATCATAGTTGAGGATTTTAACACCCCTCTGACATCAATGGATAGATATTCCAGACAGGAAATCAACAAGAAGACAGAAACCTTAAACAACACACTACATCAAATGGATTTAATTGATATTTTCAGAGCAATTCATCTCAAAGTAGCAGAATATACATACTTTTCAAGGGCACATGGAATGTTTGCTAGGATAGACCACATGTTAGGACACAAAGCAAGTCTCCATACATTTAAGAAGACTGAAATCATATCAAGTATCTTCTTGAACCACAATGCTATGAAATTAGAAATCAATCACAAGAAGATCACAGGTTAACACACAAAGACATGGAAGCTAAGTAACATGCTATTAAACAATGAATGGGGCAATCATGAGATTAAGGAAGGAATTAAAAGATACCTTGAGACAAATGAAAAGAGCCCAAAAGTTAAATTCCATGGGACAATGGGAAAGCAATCCTAAGAGGGAAATTCATAGCATTGCAAGTCTATCTCAAAGAGAGAGAGAGAGAGAGAGAGAGAGAGAGAACTCAAATAATTTAACTTTACACCTACAGAAACTTCAAAGAGAACAACAAACAGCCCAAGTGAGTAGAAGGAAGGAAATAATAAAGATCAAAGCAGAAATAAGTGAAGTCTAAAAAATGATACAAAACATCAATGAATCCATGAGCTGGGTCTTTGAAAAGACAAACAAGACTGACAGACTTTTAACCAGACTCATCAAAAAAGAGAGAGGACCCAAATAAGAAAAATAAGAAATGAAAGAGGAGAAATAACAACTGATATGAAAGAAATACAAAGGACTGTAAGAAAATATTATGAAAAACTAAATGCTAAAAAGCTGGACAACCTGGAAAAATTGATAAATTCCTAGAAACATACAATTTTCCAAAACTAAATCAGGAAGAATCAGAGAATACAATATAACAGGTATGCAGAGACAAAGAAATATGACCTAAATGAAAGAACAGGTCAAAACTCTAGAGAAAAAAACTAAGCAATGAGGAGATAGTCAACCTATCAGATGCAGAGTTAAAAACACAGGTAATCAGGATGCTCGAAGAAATGGTTGAGTATGGCTGCACAATATAAGAAAAAGTGAAGGCTACGAAAAGTGAAATAAAGGGAACCAACAGTGATGGGAAAGAAACTGAAACTCAAAACAATGATTTGGAGAAAGAAGAAATAACATTCAACAAGAACAGAATGAAGAAATAAGAATTCAAGAAAATGAGGAGAGGCTTAGGAACCCCCAGGACAACTTTAAACATTCCAACATCCAAATTATACCAGTGACAGAAGGACAAGAGGAAAAGAAAGAAATTGAAAACTTATTTGAACAAATAATAAAAGAAAATTTCCCCAATCTAGCAAAGGAAATAGACGTCTGGGAAATCTAGAAAGCTCAGAGAGTCCCAAAGAAGTTAGACCCAACCAAGGAAGCACACACCAAGGCATGTGATATTAGATTTCCCAAGATTAAAGATAAGTAGAGAACCTTAAAAGCAGCAAGAGGAAAGAAGACAGTTACCTACAAAGGAGTTCCCATAAGACTATCAGCTGATTTCTCAAAAGAAATCTTACAGGCAAGAAGGGGTTGGAAAGAAATATTTGAAATCATGAAAGTCAAGGACCTACATCCAAGATTACTGTGTCCAGCAAAGCTATCATTTAGAATGGAAGGGCAGACAAAGTGCCTTCCAGACTTTTGGCCAAGGTGGAGGCATAGGTAGACACACTGTACCTACTCACACAACCAAAATTAAGGACAAAAAAGCTTGGAAACAAACAACAACAACAACAAAAAAACAACCAGAACTGACAGTAAGTTGAACTGTATGGAAGTCTGACAACCATTCATCCAGACAGATAAACCAGGAGAAAACGAGCAGTGAGAAAGACCGTGCAACCCAGGGCCCCAGCGCTGGGAAATAAACCCTAAAAGCACCAATTGAAAACACTTGTGGTGGTAGAGGTGCCAAGAGAGACTCCCAGTCTCACAGGGGAGTTCATTGGAGAGACCCACAGGGTCCTAGAATGTACACAAGCCCACCCGCCTGGGAACCAGCACCAGAAGTGTCCAATTTGCTTGTGGGGAGCAGCAGAAGGGACTGAAATCAAAGAGAGAGTGGAGCAAGTGCCATTGTTCCCTCTCTGACCCCACCACCACATACAGCACCACAACCCAGTGGTGCTAGTCCAGGGGTTGCCCTGCCCTGGTGAACTCCCAAGGCTCTGCCCCTCACTATGTAACCAGCTCATCCAGACAAAAACAAAATGGCTCAAATGAAAGAACAGATCAAAGCCCCAAAGCCAATACATCTAAGCGACCAAGAGATAACCCACAAAATCAGATGCACAGTTCTTGTGGACCAATAGTGGTGAGAAGAAAACTGGGACTCAAGTTAATGGAGTGGATCAGAAAGAAGAAAGAAACAACCAAACAGAAAAGAATGAAGAAAAAATGAGGAGAGGCTTAGGAACCTTCAGGACATCTTTAAATATTCCAACGTCCAAATTATAGGGGTACCAGAAGGGGAAGAGGAACAGCAACAAGTGGAAAACTTATTTGAACAAATAGTAAAGGAGAACTTTCCCAGTCTGGCAAATTAGACTTCCAGGAAATCCAGGAAGCTCAGAGAGTCCTAAAGAATTTGGACCCAAGGAGGAACACACCAAGGCACATCATAATTACATTAGCCAAGACCAAAATGAAGGAGAGAATCCTAGGAGCAGCAAGAGGTAAGGGGACAGTCACCTACAAAGGAGTACCCATCAGACTGTCAGCATATTTCTCAAAAGAGACCTTACAGGCAAGAAGGGGCTGGAAAGAAATAGTCCAAGTCATGAAAGACAAGGACCTACATCCAAGACTGCTCTATCCAGCAAAGCTTTCATTTAGAATGGAAGGGCAGATAAAGCACTTCTCAGATAAGGTCAAGCTAAAAGAGTTCATCACCACCAAGCCCTTATTATATGAAATATTAAAGGGACTTATCTAAAAAAAGATGATAAAACATATGAACAGCAAAAAGATAGCAAACTCACAGTTATTAACAACAACACCTAAAACAAAAGCAAATTAAGCAAATGACTAGAACAGGAACAGAACCACAGAAATGGAGATCACATGGAGGGTTAGCAACAGGGGAGTGGGAGGATGAGAGGGGGGGAAAAGGTTCAGGGAATAAGTAGCATAGATAGTAAGTAGATAATAGACAGAAGGAGGACAAAAATAGTATGGGGAATGTAGAAGCTAAAGAACTTATGACACATGGACATGAACTAAAGTAGGGGAATGTGGGTGGGAGGGGGTGTGCAGGGTGGAGGGAAATGAAGGGGGGAAATGGGATGACTATAATAGCATAATCAATAAAATATATATATTTTTAAAAAATGCTTCCCAGATAAGGTCAAGTTAAAGGACTTCATCATCACCAAACCCTTATTATGTGAAATGTTAAAGTCACTTATCTAAGAAAAAGAAGATCAAAACCTATGAACAGTGAAAGGACAACAATCTCACAACTATCAACAACCGAACCTGAAAAACAAAAACTAAGCAAACAACTAGAACACGAACAGAATCACAGAAATGGAGATCACATGGAGGGTTATAATTGCGACAGGGGAGAGAATGGTGGGAAAAGGTATAGGGAATAAGAAGCATACTTGGTAGGTACAAAACAGACAGGGGTAGATTAAGAATAGTATAGGAAATGGAGAAGCCAAAGAACTTATACATACAACTCATGGTCATGAGCTAAGTGGAGGGAAATGCTGGAGGGTGGGGCGGTGCAGGGGGTTAAAGGGGAGAAAAAATTGGGACAAGTATAATAGCATAATCAACAAAATATACTTTAAAAATATGTCTAAAACTTATAATTTTCTTATTTCACTTAATGATCTAGAAAAGTTTATTTGGACATGAACATTCTATTAGACAGTGTTTCCATTCTTTACCTAAGTATCAGGTAACTATTTATAATAATAATAACAATAATAACAACAACAATGATAAATAAAGGTGAGAGGAAACTTGGAAGTGATGGATACATTATAATAATGCTCACGGATATGTATTTATAACAAAACTCATCAAGTTGTTAGCATTACATATGTACAGCTTTTTATATGTCAATCATATAAAGTGAGTTTTAAAAAGACTTGTTAAAAAAAGGAGTAGGTTTCTTGGAAAGTAACAAGTTTTTGCTTCAGTGAAAGTGACAAATGGCCTTCCTGGAAGTTTGAGGAGATCATGTCTAATATCTCTTCCAATTACAAGATTCAGAAAAATGCCAGCCCAAGGGTACTTGTAGACAAATGACCTTGGCCTTACTTCCAAATGCTGGTGACTCAGTAGTCCTTCCACTGTTGCTCCTCACCCCCTAATTGGGTACCATTGGAAATGTATTCAGAGAAAATTATAATTATGTATCTCTTAGCCACCTAATTCAGAGAAGTATGCATAAGGCAAACTATAATGTTGATCAAGGCATGAACCTGAGATTCTGATTCCTTACCACTCCTCCCAACTCAGGCCTTACCTGCTCCTTCCTGTGTCCAACTCCTGCCTCTGAATTCCTCTGTGGTACAGGCATAAGACTGGAGAGCCTACTAGCGAAGGAGGAAATTTCTCCATTCACCAACCATCGGGTTTCCTTCTGAAACTAACTTTCTCCTTCCAGGAAAGGCCGCCTAAAGTCCCTTTCCTTTCCACTTTAGTCAGGCCACAGAATCAATTACAGAGGATCAGGAAGCTGGGGGATCTTCACTCAAAGGGTCAGGGGAGAAGGGTGCTCTTTGTTTTTGCTTTTGTTTCTTTCCAGGTGCCCACAGCTGGACAGTGGCTTGGACAAACAAGTGCTGGGCAACTTACTGGGTGGCTTGGGCCTCCTTATTTGGCAATTGCAAAGCAGTGGAGACAAGGCGTTTCCAAGAACTGCTAAGAGAAATGAGTCAAAGGTAACTAGGAAAGATTAACTAGAGTTAGCTGCTTTATATACCCTCTGCTGCCTTTTCCCCCAAAGGTGGTTCTCCAGAGGCAGCAGCTGCTAACATTGAATTTAGTCCATCAAGCAAGGTAAGTTAGGAAGAATACCACTTAGGGACAGTACCGCCAAATCACCCACACACCTGCTACCACCTACTCACGAATGTAAACATCTTCTAGAATGTTTGTTGTTGTTTTTGTTTTTAAGGCACTTCTCCCTGGAGTGACCCCAGCCTCATTTCAGCACACTATTATTATCCCCATTTACGGGTGAGAAATATTTCTATCTTCCTGTCTAATTCTGGAAAGCAGGAGTTTAGAATATGGTCTGTGCCCTTTGAGAAACATACTGTTTCCTTAAGAATTTTGTGCCAGGTTTCCTTCTTTTGCTTCTCTGGACCTGCTCTCCTCACTGCCTGGTGCCCTGGGAGACTGACCAGAGTGAAGCATACAATGGCCCTACCCTCTGGATTCCAGGTGGGGTCAGCCATTGGGGATCCCAAGATCAGAAAGGGGAGGAGAGCAGGTTCCCTTCAGACCCTTGTGTACTGGTGTTGGGTGGTCCCCACCATCAGGGTTACTCTCTAAGTGGCCCTTTCTCCTCATCTCTCCTTCTGGGTGCTGGATGCTCAGTATACTTGGGAGTGCTACGAGCTTTCCTGGGGCAAAGGCAGGAGTAAACTTCACTTTCCAGTGTGTGTGTGTGTGTGTGTGTGTGTGTGCACACATGTGGGCGTGTAAGAGAGAGAGATCAATTCCTAGTTCCACTTATTCATGCATTCATTGGTTGATTCTTGTATCAAACCTGCCAACCTGGCTATCAGAAAGATGCTCTAACTAACCCACCCAAGGCTAAAACACTTTTACTTTAATCAGAGTTTTCCTCAATTCCCAAATTATTATGTATATATTTTCAGTGATCCTGTGAATCTGAGTGTTTCTTCCCAAGCAACTCATTAAACTCCCTAGTTTGCTATAGATATGAAACCTGAGCCTGTCAATAGTACCTGCATGTAGGTATCGATTACAGATTTTTCATGCAATGAAACATCGGGCCCTCGTGGGTGGGCTCCCATCCTCACCTGAATGCCGATTCTGACATTGGTTTGGCCTTATTTCTGCAGGTGTTTTCTTAAAGGACAAAATGAGTCTTTAAGGCCTGTCTCTGAATTTTTATTTCAAAACACAGTTCTCTTTATCCCATTTTTTTAAACAGCAGAAATTTCTGTGTTAATGAAAAAACATGAGAAATTGTTTAGACACTGAAGTAAACTCTGGATATTAAAATACCTAATGATTAGACTAGGGGACACCTGGAGAGGGCTGTGTATGAAGACTTTGCCTTTTTCATAAAGTAATTAAAAATGATTGCAGGCATTTTTTATTTACTTGTCTTCCTCTAGTTCCTCCTATTCTTTCTTTCTCATTCCTCTTTCTCCTCCTAACCTGAAGTTGATTGACTAATTCATTAATTGTCTTAACCCCCTTCTTCCTTGCTGCCTCTTACCAAAGTTCTGCAAAGCCACAGTCCCTGGCAGATAGGGTTGGCCACACGACCCGATTACAACCCAGGAAACAAAAATGGAAATATGTTAGGGGCTTCTGGGACAGATTTTGCTTCTATATGAAAGGGCAGAAAAGGGAGATCTTTGGTAGAGCCTATTTCCCTGTCTTCCTGCCTTGAAGGCAGAAATGACCTCTGGGTCTGCAACAGCCGTCTTGTCTTCATGAGACTACCAGCATTGGGATGAAAAATCCAAAGACAGCGGAGTAGAAATAGTAAAAGGGGCTGGTTTTTGATGACATTTTTTTTCCAGCTGGTCCAATGTTAGCACACCACCCCCTTTTCAGACTTAATGCCAGTGAGGAAAGCAAAGCCTTATTTTAATACACTGTTAATTACTATCACCTGTAGAGGAAATCATTCTGAACTGGTGCACACCCTTCATGCTTTTCTTCTTCTCATGTGCCTCCCTTTTTCCTTTGTCTTCTTTCCCTGTTATGGGCTGAATTTTGTCCTCCCCTCCCCATTCATATGTTGAATTTCTAACCTCCAGTATCTCAGAATGTGACTGTATTCAGAGATATTTAAAGAAGTAATTAAATTAAAATAAAATTATTAAAGTAGGTGGGGATTAAAAAAGAGGAAATCTGGACACAGAGACATAGGGATGTGAAGACACAGGGAGGTAGTCATCTATAAGCTAAAGAAAGAAACCGCTGAAGAAACCAACCCTGGTGGTAATTTTATCCTGAACTTCTAGCCTCCAGAGTTGTGAGAAAATAAATTTGTTGTTTAAAATAAATAAATAAACAAATAAATCAATGCAGAAAGTTATTCTTTCACAGCTATAGAGGCCAGAGAAATCTGAGATCAAGGTGTTGGCAGTGTTGGTTCCTTCTGAGGGAGTCTTGTGGTTTACTGGAAATCTTTGATATACCTGATCATCAACTTCATCTTCACATGGTTTCTCCCTGTGTCCACGTCTGTCTCCAAATATTAGAAGGACGGCAGTCATATTGGATTGGAGTCACCCTAATAACTTCATTTTAACTAGATAACTTCAGTAGAGACCCTGTCTCCAAATTAAGGTCACATTCTGAGGTCCTGGACATTAGGATTTAAGGGTGAATTTGGAGGGGATACAATTCAACCTATAACACTGCCCAAGCTAGGCACCTTAGAGTTAGCTTTGAATGTTTTCTCTCTCTCTGCTTCCTAACCCCAATCTTGAACCAAGTTTCATTGCTTCTCTCCACATCCACTCCTGGGTCTGCACCTTCATCTCCAGGTGACCACTGTCCCTGACACATCTTCTCCAGTAAGACCTTCCTGCAAACTGCTCTAGTCCTAAAACCATACAGTATTAGGTTTGTTATATTGCTCTAGTTGCTCGAGGATACGCAGTGACTCTCTAGTACTTCTGAAATCTACTGGGAAAGCCTCTTCCTTGTTCCAAAGCTCTCCATATCTCCCTGGTATACCATTACACCCTGGGGAGGCTGGCTTGTCCCAGTGAACCCCACATGTCATATTTATTCCTGCTTCCAAGCCTTTATGCTATTTTAATTGCTTAGAAAACTATGGTACATTTACACAATGGAATTCTATGCAGCAGAAAAAAAGAAGGAGCTCCTACCCTTTGCAACAGCATGGATGGAACTGGAAAGCATTATGCTGAGTGAAATAAGCCAGGCGGTGAAAGACAAATACCATTTGATCTCACGTTTAGCAGGAATCTAAAGAACAAAACAAACAAGCAAGCAAAATATAACCAAAGACACTGAAATAGAGAACAGGCTGACAGGGACCAGAGGGGAGAGGGGAGAAGGGAGGAAATTTCAGGGGAAAGGGGGAACTATTTATAGGAACAAGTATAAAAGACACATGGGCAAAAACTAAGGGGGGTGGAAATGGGAGGGAGGTGGGGATCACTGGGGGGGGGGCTGGGATTGGAGTAAAAGGCAGAAAACTGTACTTGAACAACAATTAAATAAATAAATAAATAATAAAGTGCTTTGGGGGGGGGGAGATTGCCCCTTCTGCCTTTTTGAAATGTATACTTTAAAGACCAGCCTAAGTCATACTTTTTCAGTGGCAACATTTCCTGATAGTTCCGTTATTAGAATCTTGCTAGAATATACTATAGCCAATATCTTACAGCTCTGTTCTTGACTTTTTAATTTTTATTACTATTTCACATATGTGAGTCTCTTAAAGCAAGCTGTGTTATCACACTCAAGGGATAAGAGACTTGAGGTGGTCTAATCAAGAACAAGACATGGTTGTTGCAAGGCAGTTTTATTTACTTGTAGCAAGTAAAGGAGACAGAGGATTTGTATGCAAAGGGAGACTTAGCCATTGCATATATACACTATTCAGTTAACTACACATTGATTTCTTCCTTGCAGTTGGCTACATTTATCTGGTTGAGTTCCTGTCAAGCTCCTCCTATTGACTACAAAATACTGTGCTACATTTTAGCAGTTAGCAAGAATAACATTTAGTAGTAACATTTAGAATCACCCAGACCTTGAGACCCTTATCCTACCTAACAGATATGAGCCACTTGAGAGCAGAGCCATAACTGGAATTTCACTTGTCTTCCTCCCCGCCTACGAAGTGTCTGAGATGTACTAGATATCAATAAATGTTGGTTGAAAGGAGAAATGAATGAGTAGATGGTCTAGTGAATGAAATAGTAGCTGATCAAATGAGAGCACGCATGAATGATGATGCTAAGGGTAGAACTCCAAATCTGCTAAAAGCCCCATAAATATTCACTTGTCGTGATGAAGGGGGCTTCACTGTGATGGAGGCTTGCTTTCTAAGGGCTTCAACCCCTTACCTCATGCCCTGCAGCACGAAGTCCTTTTCAGAGTGTTGTGTTTTAGACCTGCATGGAGACTGGAAGAGTGATTTAAATCTTCAGAAGAGGCTTGAGCACAGTCATTGGAGGCATCTGGGTAGGTTTGATCATGATCACCTGTGTTTCTGACAACTGTAGCCTGCTGTGAGGCAGGTTAAAGAATGTCCTGATGTTTCTCAAGTGCTGCCCAAAGGGCAAGGATTTAGTCCTGGTCATTGTTAAGGGTACTGTGAAAACATGGCCCAAGAACACTTAACCAAAGAGCTTCTTTTTTGAAAAATAATTTTTAATTTTATTTATCTATCTTTAGAGGGGAAGGGAAGGGAAGGAGGGAGGGGAATATCAATGTATGGTTGATAGTGTGCATCAACCTGCTGGGAACTGGCATGTGCTCTGACCGGGAATCTAACCGTGATCCTCTGGTTCACAGGCCCACACTCAATCCACTGAGCTACACCAGCCAGGCCCAAAGAGCTTCTTGATTACCATTAGCAACAGAGAAGTATTGAAGGCCATTGGCTAAACTGTAACCCCCTGAAGTCAGAGGTTATTGCCTATCCAAGCCCTACACAAGAGTCCTAAGAGAGCAGTTATTTCTACTTGAACTCCTGCAGCCCTCACCAGGCCAGAGATGGGTGCTACCTCATAATGAAAATGTAAGCATTATGCGCAGGCATTTATAAGTTTTGAGAAGGGAGAAGGGCCACTTCCGGCTTAAGATGAAAGCCCTGGAATCTATGATAAGTGGAGGAATGGTCTTGGGAACCTGGTGCTGGTAAAGCCTGGGCAGAAGCAGAGAGAAATAGAAGGGCACTNTTTCTACTTGAACTCCTGCAGCCCTCACCAGGCCAGAGATGGGTGCTACCTCATAATGAAAATGTAAGCATTATGCGCAGGCATTTATAAGTTTTGAGAAGGGAGAAGGGCCACTTCCGGCTTAAGATGAAAGCCCTGGAATCTATGATAAGTGGAGGAATGGTCTTGGGAACCTGGTGCTGGTAGGGCCTGGGCAGAAGCAGAGAGAAATAGAAGGGCACTCTCTCTTTCTCTCTCTCTCTCTCTCTGTCTCTGTCTCTTTCTGTCTCTCTGTCTCTCTCTCTCTCTCTCTCAGATTTACTTTTGTTTGTGCTAAGCCTGTAGTTAGAGAACTTTGGAGGGTCAAGCCATCAGAATAGGCCACTAAGGATGTATGGAAAGAGAACCAACCACTTTTACTGCAAAGACAAGTCCAACCAGCACCAGCTACATAATTCTCAGGGCACAATGCAAAATAAAAATGAGGGATTTCTTATATAAAAATTACCAAAAAGTATCATTAAAAATTCAGGATAATGACAGCAGAGCATTAAGCCAAGTGTGGGGCCCTTCTGAGCATAAGACCTTGTGTGACCACTCAGGTGTCATGCCTGGGGAGCCAGCCATAGACCCAGCACCTGGAGGAACACAGTGTTCAGTCCAAACCACTCACTATAGCCTATTGGTCATGCCCAGCTGCCCTGCCTCAAGCCTGTGTTCCTGCTGTCACATTTGCCTGGAACACCTTTCCTCCCTGCTGTGCTCCATCTTCCTCTTGGGTGGTGGCTGGGATGTTTGCTTATAATAATGTATTAAGGACACATTTTTAATGTTTTTATGTATGTGCTATATGTAACAATGAAAATGTTCTTTGAGAAAAAGAGCAACTTTAACTACAGAGCTTGACTTTTGCTTGAAACAAGTAATTTGCAGTATAGCTCCCTGTGGTTCATGTTGGAGTACAAAGTGGATACTTTGAGTTCCGGGATAGGGAGTGAGGAGTTAAGGTCAGCCAGAAGTAACAGAAAGCTGCTCAGGATATCTGGGTCTGCGACAAGGCCACAAGAAAGGCAAAATTTAGATAGAGAAGGGGGAGTGAGCCTTCTGGGAAGAGCAAAAGACGGAGCCCAAGGACTCAAGGTGGAAAAGAATCTGTGCTAGGCCAGTCACGAGATGACAGTGGCTACCCAGAACAGGAGGTAGCTGGGAGACCAGTGGGAGAGCATGACGACTTATTGAATTAATGTTGCTTGTACAGCCATGGAAATTTGCCATGTGGGGGGATGTGTGCACGTTTGTACAGAATCTGATCATTTCATGATGGAGAACGTCTGAGAACTAGGTGAGACAGTGATGGTATGGCATCACCGATGTGTGCTCTGGTTTTAGAGCCAGACTGCTTAACTTCAAAGGGCAGCACTGCTGCTTTCTAGCTGGGTGACTTTGGCAGCTTCAGGAGCTCAGTTTCTTCATCTGTGAAATAGTTTCAGGAAAAATCCTAAATCTGGGACGTAGGAAGAGAAGAAACTTTATCCAAGTGAACAGTTTGCAAAACGGGAACACAGCCTCAGGTGGAAACCAAAGATGCAGCTGCACCCCACTCCCCAGAAAGTTACCACCTTGGTTCCTGATTGGTCCACTTTTATTCCAATCAGAAGTCCAGTTCACACATTCTAATTAGTCTAAATAGCATTGTCTTGATTGGTCAGAATTGTGCATACTGACTGGCCATTATTGAGCCACTCCAATTGGTCAGCATGGATGCAAATGAGGACATAGTTACCCAGTTCCAATTAGCTGGGGCTTGTCTCAACCCATTAGTTAAAATATAATACCAGGAACTCCTTTAAAGATGGCAGGAGCACAGTGGAGGAGATTAAAGTCTTCTCTGTGGCTTTTCCCTGAAATGCAGAGTAGAGGCCTCTGTTGTCAATTGCTGCTAGGCTCTAGCTATGACTCTGTGTCCATTTAATCTTGAGGAGTCCTTCTTGGCAGATACAATCCTTCTTGAGGTTTACAATGAGAATAATAATAGTATCCCTGTTTTAGGATTGGTTTTGTGAGGATTAAATGAATCACTACATGTATTGTGCTTAAATGACCAGGGCATAGTAAATACTCCACAAATAGCATCCTGTTACTATTGAGGCTATATCAGAATTATGGCAGGATATGATTCTTGGGTCAAAGCATTGTCTTAGATAGTTCTGGAGGTGGAAGGATTACCCAATTTTGTCTGTACTTTCTATCTAATAAATGTTTAAGAAGTGAAACACCTGGGGGCATTCCCACACATGAATGACTCCAATACACAGGTGGAAGGCAATTTCCCTAGGACACTGTGCCTAGTCTTCCAGATCAGCTGCCACTCAGAGGAACGCCTTGCACACATCAAAAAGTAACTTCTTAATGCACATCTGCTTAATTTCTCTTTCTCTCCTTTGTTTCCTTTTATATCATCTTACTTTAAGCTTCTTGAGCACATTAGTAAGACAGAAAATTTCCCCAGTCCCTTTTTTAACTGCAGCGTGATTTGGCATACTTCTGATCATTCTTTCCTTAAGGACATGCACATTTTCTTGACCTTTTAAAGAGCTTTGTTCTATGTGCTTATCCCATGTGACTGTGACTTAGGACAATAGAAGGAAATAGACTGTGATTAATCATAGGGTGGCTTTTTCGTTTTCTCTAAAGCTATATTCACATTCAGGGGCATTTTTCATTTACTTGATATCTTTAGGGTACTTTTTTGTGGTTTATTAGTTTGAAGCCAGGATTCGAGTGAAGTATAATTCTCATAAAAAGTTTAATTGGATGCTGAGAGTATGTGTTTAAGACCATGAAGCAATTCAGAGACAAAATTGATATTTCATTTAAAAAATGTTAGTGCATTGAATTTCACACAAAAACAAAATATCAGCAAATACAAAATAGCCCAGTTATTTTGTTGTGGTGAAATTAAAACATATATTATCAGAGAATGCATCTTCTTTCTGTACTCTCTGGGGTAGATGCTTAGCTGAAGCTGTTTGTGAGGTCTTAAGTGAGTCACATGTATGGGATGTGATAAGAAATAATAAGAGGTGTGGTTGGTATGGCAAGTGACTTGGCTTTGATGTATCATTTTCTTCTATAAAGATGGCAGAAGTCTTAATAGGAGAAAGAAACAAGGAGTATTCAAGGTAATCACTCCTAGAAATATGGAGAGGGACCAAGAATTAGAGGAAAATAAGGAATTACTCAATGATGTTAAGGATTATGGTGGCTTGTGTTGTCACTGCATAATGAAACATAAGCAGAAAAGTATCAAAATGTCTGTAAAATACCTATTATCTGAAATATTCTAGCAAAACTAAAATATATAAATGTAAGAATCCTGAAATACCAATTCAAAAAAAATACATGTACCCTTACGTTCATAGCAGTGCTATTTACAGTAGCCAAGATTTGCAAACCACCTAAGTATTCATCAGTAGATGAGTCTGTTACAGAAAACAACTCAGCCGCTTTTGGGCGTATGGAGTGGAACTTTATTTTACACACACGGACCCAGAGGAATCAGTCTCCAAATTCTGGGCCCTGAACAGCGGAGGAGCAGTTACTTTTATAGAGCAAGGGAGGGCCCATCCTTCAGACCATCACTTCTAGGGTGAAAGCAGGAGGCAGCTTGCAGAGGCAGAAGCAGAGCATTATCTCTGGCATGCAGATGATAAGCAGGTTAAAAAAAAAGCTAAAAGAAAACAAGTCACTAGGCTATTAAAAAACTCGACTGTAAAAGCAAATCACTCTCTAGTCGCAGTGCTATCTTAAAATAGCTATCAATTTCCCCCAATGGGTCTATAAAAAAATCTGTGATAGATTTATACAGTGGAATACTACACAGCAGTAAAACAGAAGGAATTCTTACCTTTTGCAACAGTGTGGATGGAACTGGAGACTACTACACTAAGTGAAATAAGCCAGTCAGTGAAAGACAAATATGATCTCACTTGTAAGTAGAATCTAATAAACAAAATAAACTCACAAGAAAAATAAAACCAGAGGCATAGAAACATGGAACAGACTGACAGCTGTAAGAGGGGAGAGGACTCATGGACATGGACATGAGTGTGGGATTGACTGCAGGAGCTGGGTGGAGGAGGGCAAAAGGGAAACATTGGGACAACTGTAATAGCAATAAACAATAAAATAGTTAAATTAAAATAAATAAATAAATAAAATATATAGATGATAATAAAGATGGAAGATGCACACTACCTGATTTTGAGAATTACTATAAATCTACAGTAATTAACATAGTGTAGTATTGGCTTAAAGATAAACAAATAGAACTATGAATTAGAATAGGGATTCCAGAAATACACCTACATAAATATGGTCAATAAAATATTGACAAAGGTGCATAAACAGTATGAAAATAAACAGTGTTGGGATAATTGTGTATTCATGTGAAAAGATGAGTTTCAACCCACATATCATACCTGATACTAAAGATAACTCAAAAGGAATCATAAACCTGCATGTAAAACATAAACTATAAAACTTTAAGAAGAAAAATACAACTTAACATTTTGGTATATTATGTCTTTGTAATGTTTTATTCATATAAAATTTTTTCAGAATGTATTTACTGTGCTTATAATCAGATTTTGTTACTTAACATTACATAATTGACAATTTTCCATGTTACTGAAAGTCTCCTCCTGCCTGTTTATAACTGGGGGACCTACCACCCCCTGCCCAGGAAATGGGAGAGGAGTTGGAAAGCACTGAGGATGGTGCATGAGTTGCCTTGGCAACTGGGGCAATGTGGCACCACTCCTCAGAAAGAAGAGTGTAGGGTGCATGCATCAGGCTAGGGAGGTGATTGGATGGAGGGACATATCCTCCTATCTACTTTTGCTGTGTAGTACGGTCCTAGGGTTGTTGCTAAGAACTGGAGAGAACAGATATGCTGCACTCTACTTTCCCCTCTTCTCACTGGTTTGGTCAGCCACCAGGGCTCCATTCCTGGGCCAGCGGGCCTTGGGGACCACGTGGCCTGAGAATATTGCTGGTGTTCCTTCCCAAGTGCCCCAAGGCCTGGCAGGTCAGGAGATCAGCAGGCACTGGACCAGTAGGGCAGAAGGGAAGGAGGCTGGGGCTGGTGGGCCCTGGATGCTATGTGGCTGGGCAGAAAGCCCCATGCCCCTCCCTCAGACATGAAGCTGCAGTGGTGCTGACAGCTGGAGCAAGCACTGTGCAGGCCTGCCCAAGCAGGAGCTCAGTGGCAGCAGCAAGGCAATGCTGAAGAGACAGGGAGCAAGTGCTGGACCATTGCTCAGAAGCCAAGCAAGGAGCAGCATGCTGTGAGAGGGACTTTGGCCAGCTCACAGTTTCCAGAGGACGCTTGGAGCAGACTGTGACTAGACATATGCTGCAGCTGCCTGTGTTTCCCCAAGGATTGTACTTTTAATTGGGAAAAGAAATTTCAGGTGCAGCCTAGGACTGGTCTGGCCTGACAGAGGGTGGCAGGGTTATTTTTCTTTGGATATTTTAGAGGGAATGGGCTTTGAGGCAGAAACCTGCCATTATTCGAGATTGCATGGGGGTTAGATAAAAGATTCCTTTTCCTTTCCACAGAACTATGTCTCCTGAGTTTTGTCTGTTTGGCTGTGAGCAGTAGGATCCTCACTGACTGATTCAGTAATGTCTTCACTGGAGGCCAGCCTTTGGGTCTAGAATAGAAGAAAGCTATAAGAGAAGAGACTCATTAAGAACTTGAGTTCCTTGAGGGGGATTCCAGAAACAGACCTGATGGCTTAGCTTGTCTGTTCCTTAGGGGTGGCCTCAGAATGAAGGACACTGACCATTCTCCAACAGCAAACCTCAGAGCTGAGCTGGAAAGTCATGTACCATACAAAAAAATTTGAAATGAATAAACCTGAAAAGAGAGCCATACTTCATGAATCACTTGCTATAGCTGTGAGAACCAGAAACTCTCCAACATTAGGAATATATGGCTTTTTCCCCTTCAGCCCCATTGCTTGTTTTTGAGAAGCACAGTAACCTGTGATGTCTGTCTGTGCCTGTCACCATCATGCCTAAGAAAATCCCAAACCTCAGAGATGTAATAAAGATAGTTTGAAGTCCACCATCTAGGTTTATTATCACACATAAAGGTCTGCACATAGCGGAAGAATAAAAATTTCCAAAATTGTTTTATGAATCTTTCATTATAATATAAAACTTTAACAAAAATTGTACAGAGAACCACAGAGCAATCTTAATTAAAATAACTAAGCCAAAATTCTAAGTAACGTATTGGTGAACACAATTTAGCAGCTTATTAAAGGAATAATATGTCATGACCAAGTGAAATTTATTCCAGGAATACCAAGATTGTTCGATATTAGGTAGTCTATTAATATATTAATTATTAATAGATCGAAGGATAAAATCATTATGGTTCTTCCCATATACTTCAAAAGGCATTTGAAAAAATTCTACATATCCCCTTGAATTTTTATGAAACCAAGTAAAATAGTACTAACTAGATTATTTTTTGTAAGATAAATCTCAGTCCCAAAGCCATTATCATGCTCAATGGAGAAACTCTAAATGTATTATTACTAAAATCAGCAGCAATGATGGAGAGACTCAATAACAAAAGTTGCTGATTTTAATGTGGCAGAGAGCAGAGAAAGACAGTGCTCTTCTGACTTTTATGAAGGCATTAATCCCACTCACGAGGGCCCCACTCTCTTTGTTGCCAGACAGGAACTTGCCTGGTCTGCCTCAGGCCAGCCTACAGTGTGTGGGATCTGACTTCATGTAGGAAAGATTTCCCAACACAAGTCCAGGTGATTTTGATAGCATGTTTACTAAGGCTGGGGATGGTGAGACCAAGGAAGAATGTAGGGTGAAAAAATAACAAGAACTAAATAAAAAATTATTTTAATAAATAATAAATAAATAAATAAATAAATAAATAAAAACAGTAATAGGACAGAGCCTAAAGGATGCTCTACTTTGGCTCCCTAGAAATGTTATAGGAAAGGAGTGAACTAAGGTGGAGCTGCCGTCAGCTCCCTGGAAGTGGAGGTCACAATGACAGAAGTGAGCCAAGGCAGAGCTGCTTTTAGCTCACTGAGAAGTCAGAGAAAAGGGGGCCCCAGAGACAGGATCAGGGTGTTAGCCGGGGTCCAGCTGACACTGCCCACTGCTTCCCTGACTGCAAGTCTCCTGGAGACCCTCAGAGTTTAGGAGGAAATAAAAGGCTCATGCTGGGGAAGGGGCAGGGGCATACTCGAGAGTGAGCCCACTCTGAGTTGTCCTGAGGCTTCTTACCTTTTCTCTGTGGGTGAGAATCTTAGGGGAGGGTTTCTACCAAATATTCACTAGCTTTCCAAGCGCATGTTTAATATGCTAATACATCAGAATGAGCTCATCGCAGGGTTTGGGAACATTCTTTGGTCTGTTACATTGTTTTACTTTTGTCTTGGGTCTGTTTGGCTTTTAATGGAGTTTTTGTTATTCGTTCCTGACTTCATCTGTCCTTGGGTTTAGCTGGCCCAAACAACATTAATTGGGCCTCTGTTCTCTATTACCCAGAACAGGGAGATTTAAGCTATGCGTTCTTTGGTTAGAGAGGAGAGGTATGAACAATTTGCTTTCAAGTGTCCTTGGTTAGGGGTTATACGGTCTTGAGATTCACCAGCTGGCTGCAAGTTGCTCAAACTGTTTGGCCTTATTTAGTCTTCTTGTCTCAGTTTCCCCATTCCACTTGCCCAGTAATTTTCCTAGCTTCTTACTACCCTGTCACAACATGACCTCATTTACTTCTAACTACTTCCTAAGAGCTCTACTTCCTAATAGTATCACAAGGGCAGGGAGTCAGCACATGAATGAGGGGGAGGGAACACAAACATTCAGTCTGTAACATGGGGTCAGTGACTCGACAGTCTCTGGGAGATCAAAAACTGTGACAGTGGAGGAAGGAGAGCAGGAGCCTTGGAAAGGCCAGGGAGGTGTGGGCAGAAAGTTGGATATTGAAAATCAAGAATACAGAGGTGGGAACTTTGTGTTGATGACAAAAATCTGTGCGTGGCTGTGGTGAAACAACGGAATGTGGTACAGGAGGTGAGGTGTCAGAGAACCTGAGAAGCCAGAACTTGAAGATGGGTCCTTAGTGATGGTGTTGCCATTACTACCAAGGCTAGCAGGAACCAAGTAAACAAAGGACCCAGGACGATGAATGCATAGTGGGATGGATGGTATAAAATCAGCAGGGAAGTTTCTTCAAGAGACCCGGTAAAGACCTGTGTGAGGCAATAGGCAGTGAGCAGAACACTTGCCTCTCCATCTGGCCATGAAGTGATAGGATGATTGGGGAAAAAAAAGGCTTCTAATTCACAGACAGACTCAGGGGAAGTGGTACCTTCAGAGGTCACCACATTTTAGTGAAGATAAAGAGGCGAGGAGGTATTTTCATCTGGGACTAGGCTAAGGATATCGGGGAGTCTGCTGATGATGGGCTGAATTGTGGGGCTTGGACAGAAAGACCCTGAGACGGTGGGAAAGGCTAGTAGAGGAGGAGATGTGCCAGCAGCATCAAGCGAGAGGGTGGAGGATGATGGCAGTCTTTTGTTAGCCATTAAGGCAAAGGGGGAACTGAGAGCAAATGGGGTTGCCTTTGAGCGATTTCTATAGGAGGGAGTTTATATACTTTTAACTGTGAGCCCCAACACTTCTCTGGAAGCTCCAGCCATTCGATGAGCTTTCTGCCAGTGTTGTGAGGCCCACAGAATAAATAAATACGGAATGTGTTTGACAACCACCAACTATTCTGTTCTTGGACACAATCACTTTAAACAATGATTGGATTCTTTGAATCTTGTTTTGTTCATTCTCACAGCATTTAATAATGGGGTTTTTAAATGTTTGTTTATTTATTCATTTATTTAATTGTTGTTCAAGTACAATTTTCTGTCTTTTACTCCCATCCCAGCCCACCCCCTAGTGCTCCCCACTTCCCTCCCATTTCCACCCTCCTTAGTTGTTGTCCATGTGTCCTTTATACTACTAGTTCCTGTAAATCCTTCCCCTTTTCCCCTGAAATTCCCTCCCCTCTCCCCTCTGGTCCCTGTCAGCCTGTTCTCTATTTCAGTGTCTTTGGTTATATTTTGCTTGTTTGTTTGTTTTGTTGTTTGGATTCCTGTTAAAGGCAAGATCATATGGTATTTGTCTTTCACCGCCTGGCTTATTTCACTCAGCATAATGCTTTCCATTTCCATCCATGCTGTGCAAAGGGTAGGAGCTCCTTCTTTCTTTCTGCTGGATAAAATTCCATTGTGTATATGTACCATAATTTTTGGATCCATTCATTTACTGATGCACACCTAGGTTGCTTCCAACTCTTGGCTATTGTAAATTGTGCTGTTATGAACAATGGAGTGCATAGGTTTTTTTGGATTGGTGTTTTAGGGTTCTTAGGATATAATCCTAGCAGTGGAATTGCTGGGCAATAATGGGTTTTTTTATACAGACGTCAAGTTGATATTTTCTTCAATTTAGAGGCCTGAACTAGATTCCCTAAATAGGCCATAACCCAATACATTTTTATAGGAATCCAATTCCATTTACCTTAAAGAGTGTAGTAATTATAAAGATCATGTGTTTGGTTTCATTTTACTCAGAGTGAATTAAATGGGTAGTTTTTAAATATGCTTTCAGTGTCCAAAGTTGTGCTTTGTGATTTTTCATTCAGCAATCCACTTCTAGGAAATTATATTAAAGATGAAGTTGAACTATTCAGTAATACATACAATATATGTATTGGAAACAATTCTAATCAGGGAAGATTGGAATTCTCCTTAAATTTCCAGCTGGAGTTTGATTAAATAGGTTGATAACTTCATATAATAGGCCATGCATCCATTCAAAAGATTTAGGTTATATCAATTTGACTTGGGAAGATATTTAAAAGTGAGTAAAATGTAAAAGCTTGTTGCAAAGCATCATATGTTACAAGATCCCATTTGTTTTAAATGTTAGATGAGGATATGAAGTTTCATTCTCCTAGTAAATCGTTGCATCTGTTAGGTGCCGGGTACTATCTTTGAAGCTGGAGGTAGAACAACACTCAAGGTCCTTGACCTCATACAGTGTATATTTTAGTAAGATAGACAGATGGTAAAGAAGTAAACAGATAAGAATTCATGATAGTGGTTAGTGTTAAGAAGGAAAATATGTGAGAGCAAGCCTCATAGTGTGGAAGGAGGAGAGTCAAGTCAAATCTCTCCAAGGAAGTGATATTTGAGCTAAAATTAGAAGGATGAGTGGACCCAGCAGTGAGGACAGTGGGAAGAGCATTTCAGAGGGAAAGGCCAAGACAGACATCTGAGGCCTTGCGAAGCTTAGAATGTTCTAGAAATTCAGTGAGAGCCAAACAAAAAGAGTGAGGGCAGAGTAATCTAAGCTCAGGTTAGGGGCAGGGGTATGGGAGGTGGTAAATCTAGGGCCTTAGGGACCATGGTTAGGAAGCTGGATTTTATTCCCACGGAAGTGAAGGGGGTAAAAGTAAAGAGACTATCCTCAGGGTTGTTTGTGTGTGTGTTGGGGTGGAGAATGGGATGAGGTGGGCAAGTGGAGATGGACCTAGAAGGGTTGTTGATAGTTTAGATGTGGTGGGAGGGGAAAAGGAAGGATTAAGGACAACTTCCAGGTGGAAACTGGAGACAGTGAAGATTTGGAAAGGTGTGCTTTTATTGGGAAGAGGAGGGGGAAGATGTGGACAGATATTAAAAGTTTGATTCATGATGTACTTTCATTTTGTGAGTCCAGCATCTGAATGAAGTTGTCAGGTGTGCAACTGGATATTTGAAACTGAAAGTCACAGCACAGGGGTGACCTTAAGTCTGACTGAGTTGACTTAGGGACTAAGTTTAGAGAGAAGTTCCATGAAAAAAATCCAGTGTACTGAAGCTAGGTAAGGGGGATTAAAGCTACCAGGAGAGGATCAGAAAGAGCAGGCCAATGAAGCACTGGCTGCATGGGCAGGTTGGTTAGAGCAAGGGCCCCCAACCCCTGCTCACCTGAGTTCTGCCTCCTGTCTCCTCCTCTCCCCTCCACCCCCACCCCATCTTCCACAAAAATGGCCCTTGGTGCCCAAAAGGTTGGGGACCTCTGATCTGGTATAGGTCAATGGTCTGACCTGATATATCAAGGCTGCAGGTTCCATCCCCAGTCAGGGCACATACAAGAAGCAAACAAAAAATGCAGTGAGTGCATTGAGCGGAAAAACAAATCTCTCTCTCTCTCTCTCTCCCTTCCCCTCTCTCTAAAAACAATAAATAAAATTAAAAAGAGTTGATCGATGAGATAACAAGGAGAGAAGGTGTTACAATAATGAGAGGTTGTATGTATACAGGAAAGATTGAGATTCTAGAAGATACTCACCAACTTGTCAACTGTGGTTATTTCTGTGGGGGTATGTTTCAGATGAATTTACTTTCATCTTAGGCTATTCTGTAATTCTAGAATTTAGTCCAAGATAAGAATCACTTTTGAGTAATAGACTCAAACAACATAACACTTATAAAAAGTTAAACTTTTCTACACCCCCAAACCTCCCTCTTGTCTATAACCCAGAGGTAACTGCCTCTGCACAGTTTGGTGCATGTTCTTCCAGGCATTTTTGTCTGTACCCACAGGAGAAGGTACACAAATGTTCATATAAGGATGCAAATGTGTATTTTATGTGATATAAATGGTACAGTAAATATTATGTATATTCTTGTTGGTGCTCAGCAATACAAGGAGGATTCCTTTCTAAGTCATAAATACGGATCTTATTTTCTAAATAGCTGCAAAATATTCCAATTTATAATCTATGCATTCAACTCTCTATTGACGAACATCCAGGTAATTTTCAATTGTTATTCCTAATAAATCTGCTGTGGATACCCTTGTATGTATCTTGAATGACTTTCATTATCAGGCAAAAATAACTTTTAATTTGGGGAAATAAAAATAACAAATCTCCTAATCAAAATAGTCCTGAAAGAGGATATGGAGAAAAGACTAATCTGGCCTAAAGATATTAGACTAATTCCCAGCCCTAATGGAGAATTGGACAAAATGTGAATTAACTGTACATGTTACAGTTAGTCACATGTAACAGATTCTAGCAGCTGAGACAAAGATGGGTCCCATCCCTCCCCAACCCTGGTTCCGGTAAGCAGCAGCCCGCAGGGAGGTCATCCAGGGCTGGTGTAAAGTAGCTTTAAATTGTCAGTGGGGCCCAGGTTTTCTTAAGCTTCCTGCTCTGCTATCCTCCCTGTGGCTTTGGACTTTATACACACAGGATGCCTACTCTGCCTCTAAGCATCTCTTCTACAGTTCAGGCAGTACATTTACACCTGTCCCCTAGACAAGTACCAACTGGAGGTGGTGCATGCTCCTCAGACTGAATGTGTCCACAGCTGAATCTCAACCCCTGCTGCCCCTGCCCTGCCAGTCCAGACTCTCTCCTGCTGAGCCCATGGCGGCCCCACCCACTGCTTCCCCTGGGCTTCAAAGTTTTGTGGCAACACCCAGTGAAGTCTCCTGTATGATCTAGCTTAGATTTTCCCCGATAACCCACTGCTTATCTGTGCACAGCACCCATCTAACACATCATTTCCCTGCTGAATTCTGTGATGGCTCCATTAGCCTGGCATTCAAGGCTGTACATCTTCTGCCTCATTTTCTACCCATCACCCTAAGGCTCCTCTTTACAGCTAGAAGTTTCTGGAATGTGCTATGACAGCTCTGTCATTATGCATCTCCCTTTTTTACTGGGAATTCAGATAAGCTAGGAGCTTGCCTTTCACTTTTTTTCACAAGCCATTGGGCTTATTTATGTGGCTCAGTCATTTTTGATTGTTATAACAGGACATGGTGAATTTGAAATGTGTCAACTTGGCTAGGCTGAACTACATTTCTCAGAATACCTGCTCTTTAATATTTTCGTTTAGAGTTGGCCACAGAGGGACCAGTGCGGGATCTGGAAGGCAGAGTAATGAGACTGTTACTTGTTGGCAGATATGAGTTGTTGCCCATCTGCCAACTAGACTCCCTGCTGTGAGGCAGCACCTGGGCCTGGGGCTGCCCCGCCCTTCCCCACCTCCATCAGCTGCCCCTTCTGGGCCAGGTGTGTGCAGCTCTGTGACACAGGCCAGCAGTGCCTTGCCCTGTGACACAGACCCTGGCTTCTGCAGGACACTCATCACAAGCTTGGAGGTAACAAGATTGCCGGGTTTCAGTCTGTCTTCATGGGCCAGCTTGTGCTGTAGGTCCTGGTTTGCTCTTAATCTCCCCATTCTACATCCATCCTCCCTCCCAACTGCCTGCCCTGTGGATTTCAAGCTTCAACTTCAGACATGATGACAACAGCCTTACAGAGACTTCTTAATCACTCCCACAACCCTGGTGCCAAATCCCTATGCATATATGTGGAACATATTCAGGAAGAATAATGGTCTCAGCTGTCATATTCAGTGCCCCATATAAGTGATGTGTGTGAATGCTAACCTGTTTAACAGTTAACATAAATAGCACATTCTTGCAGAATGTGATGACAGTTTTCCCGCTAGGAGGTGTCCACTAGACACAAGTTCCTAGAGACCTTGTCTGTTTTCTGCACTATCTTATTCCAAATCCTGGGGCAATGCCTGGCCCCTGGGAGGCACTCGAGGAGTACTTGTTGAAGGAACGGTGACTCCTATTAGAATTGTGTTTACCTCTGAAATTTCCTCAAAGGTCCTGCCTTGTCTATTTGGAGAACTTCTCACCCATCATAGCTAAGGCATTCCCTCCTTTAGAAAATAGCTTAGTAAGCTGTTTTCAATATTTCTATTATTTTATAAACTAAATGTTTCTCCATCTACTTTATCAGACTATGAACTGTGGGGGAGCTTTGTCCAGCAGAGCCCCTGCATCTGTTGAGGATGAGGATAAGTCTACCAAGACATGATCTGCTTGGGGAAGAAAGATGGCCAGTCTCTCAGAGAAAAGCCTTGAGCCTGTTCCTCAATAGGCTTTTATCGGGTTTAATTTGCATAGGAACACAGGACATATATGTAAATCTCAATCATTGTCAGGCAGAAATGATTAAACAATAGATATCATTCAAAGAACTATGAGGGCTTATTCTGAGTCAGGGTCAGATAGGCAAAGGGCCATAAAGCTCTGGGAAACAAAGTCATTTTATGCTTAGACCCTTATTGTTTAAATTGAGGGCATTCTTAGCAAAGCAGGTTTCATGGGATTTTATGCATTCTTTTCTTAGGCCTGATTACCCCAGAAACCTGCCCTTTCCAGCACAGGGCTGCACCCACCTTTGGCATTGTTTCAGGCTTAAGTCAGGTGGGGCAAGTAAGGTAGCCAAGAGATTAGTGGATTTCTTACAGACAGAATGAGGACTCAGGCTATACCAAAGCCTTAGGGTAAGAGTCCATCACCCCGTTTTTCTATAGGCCCCCAAGTCCTTCCCTGAGGGCCCTTCATGACCATTCCTGTCTTAGGTCATCCCTCCCTTGAGGAATCTTACCTGTCAGGGCTAACCAGTCATCTGCCTGGGGTCAAGCAGGGTGAAGTAAAGGGGACAGAGGCTGCACCCCTGATGGGGCGATAAGCTGTGTCTCCTTAGTGGCTTATGACCCCAAGACTTTTTCACTCAGCTTTAGCCATGGGGGGTCACAGCTTCTCAAACCAGGCAGGGCAGTTCCCACAATGAACTCCAAGGGCAGATATTTCACTGGGGTCACTTCTGCTCTCTAGTGTAATACACAGTACTGGATAATGTAGATTTGATGACTTTTTCAATTGAACATTACTATTTCCAGAGTGTATCAAAGCCTGCAGAACCAAATTAGCTTAAGAAAAAGTAAACGGTTGTTGTACACAAAGTACACTAGGAAAAGTGGTTAGTCTTTTACTGAAATTTGCAACTTCTAATTATTTGTTACTAGGATCACAGCCAACAAGAATGTTAAATTCATTTCCTTCTTAGTATATGACACCAGTCTGGGCAAATCTGTACAGAATTTCTCCTTTTGTTGTTCAATGGTCAGGAGTCACAGATTCAAATGCCTTTAGGGATCAGCTAAGTCAACAGGCTGAAGACAAAAGGCTTAGTGGAAACTGGCAAAAGCAAGAGCACAGGCACTATCTCAAGACTAGAGACTGCAGTGCACAAGAGAAAGGCGTGTGCCAAGAGCTTGGAGGGCACCCGGCATGTCTGGGCTTTACCTGCATGCCAAAAGTGACTTGGCTCAGGTGCTGTCCTAATGGGCTTCCAGTGGGTTGCTCCTAAAAGCCGTAATAACTGCATTTACAAATTGCTCAATGAGGGCATGAATTTCAGGTTTACTTCTCCTGGTGTCATTCCAATGTTCTCTCAGCAGAGTTTCTTAAGGCAGAAAAATGACCTACAAATCAACAGCATTTTACCCCCTTCATAGCTGAAAGTCTAGTGTACTAAAGGTCAAGGGATATTTTAGGTGACCGCAATTGGTCTTGTAAGAATGATTACTTTGGTGTGTGCCCTGGAGTGGAAAGCTTCCTTAAAAATACACAAATGTAATTCGATTTTTTAAAAAAGCCTGCTGTAATAAAAACACACACTTTTTATATAAAGAAACTATGAAACTTATTTAGATGAACATTTATCATGTATAAGCATATTTTTAAAAAATTTTAATCCTCACACAAGTACATGTTTCCATTGATTTTTAGAGAGAGAGAGAGAAACTTCGATGTGTGAGAGAAGCATCAATCGGCTGCCTTCTGCACACACCCCAACAGGGGATCCAATCGCCTACCTGGGCATGTGCCCTGACTGGGTATCAAGCTGGCAGCCTTTTGGTGCACAGAATGACACACCAACCAATGGAGCCATGCATCCAGGGTAGGTATGAGCACCTTTTAATTTGTAATATTTATTACACACTGTCATAGAAAAATAGGATGTATCTTTTAAATATGAAGTTTTAATGACTTGGTTCTACCCACTGTTTAAAACCTATTGTTTAAAAAAATGAAAGCCCTTTAGGTTAGGAGAAGGCTCTTAAAAATGCCCACTCTTCCTCCCCAAACTCTAGCCCCCATACTGACAGTGAACGTGAAGTTTCCCCTCTACAGTGCCACCACCCCTCCCCTCTTTTTTCTCATTTCCTCCCTCCCTCCCCTACTCTTCCTTAATAAATCCTGCCCACCCCAGTCCTGTTACTCCTCTCCAGGAATTGAAGCATTTCATAAGTAATCTCTGAGCACATCTTTTGTAATTTTTGGACCTATTTCTTGTCCTTTTTAAAGATTTTATTTAGTTGTAAGATTTTATTATTTTTACAGAGAAGGGAAGGGAAGGAGGGAGGTGGAGAAACATCAGTGTGTGGTTGCCTCTCATGTGGCCACTGGTCCATAACCCAGGCACGTGCCCTGACTGGGAATTGAAGCGGTGTCCCTTTGGTTCACAGCCCACGCTCAATCCACTGAGCTACACCAGCCAGGGCTCTTGTTCTCCTTAATATCACATTAGAAACTTTACCCTATGTACTGATACAATGCCAATCTGTGATCTTGCTCTACACCATGGTCAAATCTCCACTCCCATATCCCTCCTGAGTGGCAACAGCCTCCTCTCTGCCTGTCCAGGGGGCGCTGGGCTTCCTCTGCAAAGGGGGCCCTGGGCTTCAGAGCATTGTGCAATGCTGTTTGTGTCTGACTTAGTTTGCTCAAACAACCCAGTACTCCTTCCAGATTATTCTATATAGCAATTTGCTTCTTATACCTTTATATCCTCTGCTTATTTAATTGGTCGTAAATTTTTTTGTGAATGACCTTTTATGAAATAGTTTAACTTGCATATGAATATTATATAAAGGCAATAGATCATATTTAAAAACTCACTGCTTATTGGAGAAAAATTAAACATCTAAAGTTAATTGCTAAAATACCACTTTATTATTTTAAAAATCCTGAGTTATTTGGAATCCCAGGTGGACACAAATTATAACTTATTTGAACCAGATAAGAAAAATCACAATGTGCTTTACTTTAGTGTAAAAATCAATTTATTATACAACAATCATACAGAATGCTTTTCTCTATCTACCAAGAAAAACAGCTTCTCCTGCCCACCCCGGCCACCCCGATCATGATGTTATGTTCTTAAGACATAAATACTTTCAAAAGAAAATCCACAAAGTAACATTCTTATTTCCCAAGTAAGGAAGCCCCCAGGAAACAATATGGAAATATTAGAAAGAACCAGAATGGCCTCTTACACACAAAGTGCTGTGCTGCCCATTGCAGTATATGCTGTTTTGTCTTAAAACAGAAATAAATATTTTTCTCATGGGAATGTGAAGGAACTTATCCCCCAAATGCCTAAACAGTTCAATATATAATTTTGAAGAGCTGAAAATTTCTGTTTAATTATATTAAGTAAATGTTTTGTTCTGTTAGTTTAAAAAATTGGGGGAATTATTAACAGATGTGCTGTGGTATTCATTTAAAGGTTTTCATTTTCCTATGAGTAAGAGAAAATTTATTTGGGAAAACTCATTGTCTATTTCTTAACAGGTAATACAGATATTTAAAAATAGTTTCATTTTAGGAAAATCACATTAAAAGAAAACATTGTGTTTCTTAAAGTTGTAACACTTAATGACAGGTTAAAATATTTACCTGATTCAATTTTTGTGGCTAAGATTTCATAGCTTTGTGTAAATTAACTGGCCCTTGAATGGTTTAAGGCTACAAGTGTTTTATTAAGCTTTTCTAGAATTAAATCCCACTTGGAAGTAAGCATCCTGAAACCTGTAACTATACTGAGTGTGAAAGTGTAAACTACCCAAGCTTTCCTGCTTGATCTGCGAGGTTCCAAGCTGCACCCACGTTGAGCTCCTTGGCTTTGCTGTTCTGTTGAACAACGGCAGCCCTCCTCGCACTGCAGCTACGAAGCCCACGAGAGCCTCCTGAACTGTAGGTATGAGGAGGAGTGGTGAGACTTTAGGTACTTGTGGACGATTAAAAACAAACTGAATACAGTGAATGACCAGTGATGTCTGTCTTCTGTCTGAATCACAGTTTTAGTAGGCATGGTCCTTGAGAACAGATTTTGGTGCATGTCTGATAACCTAAAACTGCAGCAGAGTCCGGCTGCTCCACAGGCTGTCTCCTTAGTCCGACTTGTGTTTGTCACGGAGCAGCAGTACCAGCTGTACCCGAAGCTAGCCCTTGTTTTAAGGTGAGTTTTGGAAGAGAATAAATCTTATAACAATACAGTAATAACGTGATGAAAGTGGGGATTAAGCACCCTAGAACAAGTTGGCTTTAGAAAGCCATTCACGAAAATAAATCCAAGGGTAAGTGGTATCAGGTAGAGATGTCTGTTCAATAGAAACCGATCAACAAGCAGAGGGGGGATGTTATGGGCCCAGCACTTTCACCAGGAAGACTAGTCTCAGGTCAGTCACCTTCCAAAAGGTGGGCCAGATTCCTGAGTGGGCAGTTCACACGAAAGGGAAGATTAAAAAGTCGGCACAACGTCAGTACACAGTATCAGTACAAAAGTCAGTGTTCTTACTTTTTAAACAGGGAAAATAATTAAAAAAAACTAGAGTTTGGAAGGAAAAAGCATAAAAGGACAGAAAGGCACTCCCCAACAGACTGGGTGTGCTGGGGCAATGGTGACAATGCCTTTCCAACACTGGAGCATTTGATGTCAACATTATGACCTAACTGTTTACAAAGAAGGCATATGGGATAAATAATCCTTTTATAGGGGATAAATCAGCATCAAATCTTCAGAAAATATTGTTTCCATTCGTGGTACAATGTAATAGTGAGTAACAGTCCCACAGACAGAGGAGGAAGGAAACAGCCATTGATGACCTCCTGTGCTTTTGCGCTGAATTCTTGGCACAGATTATATTCCCTGAGCTGGAAAAAGATATGCTGAGTTCGCCACATCGGCACTTCTCACTGTGGCTCATTACCAGCTGATGGCTGAGTACTGAAATCTTTCTGTAGTCCTCCAAGTTTTGGTTCCTATTTTCAAAAACGTAACCTGCCAAGACTGGTAGCAGGTTATTTGGGAATAATATTCACAAAGAGGTTCACAATAAACAGTTGACAAATTCAATATCTCCTTTTCCCCAATTGCTCTGTTAATTCTGATTTAGAAATGTTCCAGTGGCTTATCACTCCAAAGAAGGGGGCAGACTGGACTCAAGTGCTCGCTCCGAAGGAGGTGGGCAGCCAGGTTTAGTGAGATGCTGCTTCTAAACACTGAGCACTGTCGCTGTCTAACGTAGGGCGACTTAACATGAGAGGTAGACATGAATAATTAAAACTGAGGAACAACTATTCAAAGCCCCTGAGCTATGAGGGTTTGGCAGATTTTTTTCTTTCAAGAAAAAGTAACATTCAAAATTTAAAAAAATATACAAGTTTCATTACCATATCGCTATGCTGAGAATTAAGACTGGTTGTGGGAATTTGACAGACACACAGCTTGAGAAAGTTTTGCTATATTTTCCATTTATGATCCCACTTGAATATCTTTTGGGGTTGATTTCCTAAAGGAACAGAGGGACTAATTATGCACTGACAATTATTGCTTAATATAGATTACAACATACCCTGTATTAGGAGATAAGTAACATTTTCTTTTAAACATTTTCATGTGAACAAAACTCTAAACTTTTCATTTGAAGACTTGCTATGAAAAACAATGCTCCATGTTCCCTGGCTTTGTGAGCGTATAAGGCATTATGAAGACAGTTTCTCGTTAGGGGTTAAGTCTGGGGGGAGGAGGGAAAGCGAGAGAATGCTGCACCAGGTCTGAGGTCTACAAGCTCAGCCTCACCTCAATGCTTACAGAAGTACTCAGTTAACAGATTAACCTAATAGCAAGATACTAATACATTCTGGGTACAAATGATTCATAAACTCAAAAGAAATTAGTGTATGCTAAAACATAGATAACTTTCAATTCAATCCTTGCCTTAAAAGCAAGTGAATGTTAGGCTATTGTATATCTTTGTCTGTTACTTGACGTTTACTGGGCTTTCTTGTTTATTACTCCATTAGTTGCAGTGAAGTAGGTTTTGGAAAACCCATTCTTAACTTCTTTCCCGGCTGGTGCCTCTTCCACCTCTTTCTTCATTGGCTTGTTTCGATATGTCTGTTAGATATGTAACATTTCGAAGAGAAAAAGAAAGAAAAAAGGATTCTTTAATAAGATCTTGTCTCTCAAGTGGCAGATAGTCTAAAATAGTGCATGATTTTCTTGGATACTGGACTTTCTAATAAGAATTCTTGTTTTTAATATGAAATTTTTTAAGCTTCTGGTTAAAATAAAAATAAGGTGAAAAGAGGACATATGCATGAAACCTAATGAAAGGCTGTTTCTTTCACGTTATCAGCATAGTATTTATGCATTATGGGATTAGTATTCAATTTATTCTGCATTAGTTGCTTACTTGGAAAGGATTTATAAATTTGTTTTTCAATAGAGGTATAATTGGCACATAGTAGTTTAAGGTGTACAAAGTCATGATTCAAAATTTGTCTACACTGTGGCAATATCAGTGCAGTAAGTCCAGTTCACACTCATCACCACCTAGACTTTTCCCTTGTGATGACGACTGTGAAGATCTAATCTGTTAGCAACTTGCAAATACACAACACAGTACTAAATGTAGTCACCATGCCATTAACATCCAATGACTTATTTATGGACTAATTTTTCAATAATACAGTTCAAGCGAAAAAGTGCCACTTGTTATTTTAAAAGTACTAGTAAACCCAGGATTTTGGCTTGATTTGGATTTTGGCAAATATATTTGCTATTGTGACAAAACAACTGATCTCATCTCATTTTTAAGGGTTAAGACTAAAAGAACATACTCAGTTTTGACAGACTAAGAGTCAATTGAACCAACAAGCAGAGTTCAAGCTTGGACGGCCACTGTGGCGGCCCCTGCTGGGCCATCCGTCCACTTCTCTTTAAGTTTCAGCACCAAATGGCTCCCTTAGCTCTCCTGTAACAGTCAGCTTTTTAAATTCTTTTGTTTTTCTGGTTTTGTTTGCTTCTATGAATGATCATTTCTTTAGACATTCTAAAACTTCTGTCTCTTATAGTGGACAAAGCCTAGCCAGTCCAATTTCAGAAACACCAGAGCTGGAAAGCTTTCCAAAGTTCCACTCCCACAGTCGTACTTTGTGAAAACCACTGTGGCTTGACTGTCAGCAAAGCAAACTAAAAAATCAGAAAGCATTTGTTTGTTTGAAGAAGAAAATATAGTTAAATATGATTTCGGGAGTACTGTTTTGAACATAAATATACGTTCTCATTTTTTTCATGATGTTTGCTATTTCTCCAGCCCACAGAGGAGAGCAATTTACACCTGCAAACACCTGAGGCTCGTGCTCTTATCACTGTCATCAGTTCTTGTATAATACAGTTGCTTTGATATTGCATTCTGAAGCACTCTTTAAATTGTTAGTTAAAAAGAAAATGACACTCAAGAAAAAGTCAACATAAACTTTGCACACTGCTTTGTCTTAAAATAATTTTCTTTCAGATAAACAGCCTGTCACATCACTGTAGCTGATATGGAAAGTTTTTTAGTATTGGACTCATTAGGCCTAAGTTTTTCTCCATTTGTTACTAGTAGACAGTCTGTCCAGAGCACCAGGGGAGTCTCTGCCCATTGGCCAAGATGGTGGCAGGTTCTTACACTCAGCCGTGAAAGCCTAGCAAGATAACTGGATAGAGAAAAAAGCCCTCCCTGCTTCTGCTATCAGATTGGGGGTGGAACCAGGGGAAGCAAGCACATGCCCCATAGAAATCAAAATGGTGCAGGGGGAGGCTCTGGACCAGGGAATCTAGGCTGACAGGTTCTGGCCTGTCAGTCTAGCCTGGAGAAAGAAGGGATTGGTTGGGAGGTGGATCCCATCAAAGCATGTGAAAATTTGGGAAGTCCATTGGTTATTTTTTTGAGAAAGCACTTGCTCCATCCCACACCCAAACTAATATAATCCCAGGGGAACAAAGAAACACATTGTCTCTCTTCCGTTCTCCACCTGGACTCACATGGTGTACTCGCCTCTTCTCTCTGTGGACCACCTAGCTACTAAGGCCCATGGCCTCCTGGAAGGAGCCTCTCTGGCTCTCTCTTGCCCACCTGCTGATGCACTTGCTGGTGCATTCATATCCTCTCTCTTGAAAGGACATGGCCTTGCAGCCCTAGCAGCCTCATGGCCCATGTCTGTGTGGCCTCCACACACACGCTCCAGAGGGAACCTAAAATGAACAGCAGCCAGGACCAAAGTTTGCTACCTGGATGGGGACTATGACCACTTAGCAGCTGCCTGAGAGCTTTAAAGGACTGTACTTTAAAATGGAACAGGAACTGGGGACAACGCCTTTTTTCTTGGTTTTGAGGAGTAGGCAGGCTTTTAGATAGGAGTCCACCATTCTCACAGATCACACAGCGCCTGAATAAAATCTTTCCTTTTACAACAGCATCTGCCTCACAAGTTTGGCTTTTGTGGAGATAGGCAGCCAAATATCCCCCTTTTCTGTTGCTTTCAGACTTCAAACTTTGGCAGCATAGTGTAAATATATGTGCAAATATGTTTATGTGCACATGCATAATACTTTTGATAAAACTGTGTATGTATTCATTGGAACATGTCTAATACACTGCCCATAGACTGGCAGTGGTTGCCCTTTGAGAAGGCGCTCCTTTGTTGGGAAAGGAGTTTGAAATGCAGGTTTCATTTTTTTCCTTTGTGCTGAGATTTAAATAGAGATTAAAGTAGAGATTCATATCTCTATTATTTGAATTTACCAACAAGCATGTGCTACTGTAATATTTAATTGGTAAAATTAAACAAATATACAATGCAAAGAGTGCATAGTCTATTACATTTTACCACTGAACATTTCAATTTAACTTACCTGAAAGTAAAAATTTAAGAACAGGATGACTAATGTAAGCATGTAAGAAGACTGGAAGATGAGACACCCAAAGGGGAAGCCGCACGGTTTCACGACAGCACTCATTGTGTGGGTGATGGTGAGCACGAACTGCACCTGGGAGGGTGGGAGAAGGGGCAACCATGGTGAGGGGCCCAGGCCGGGCCATGTAAAAACCACTGTGAGGTTTTATAGCTTTCGAAGTCAACTACTCTTATCCCCTCAATTTTGCAGGAATAAAGCAAAACAAGAAAATGCTAAAGCAGCCCACTACTTAATCTATAAATTTTATTTGAAGTTATATTAGTCAGTAATTATAATTGCTCATTAATTTTCTCATGGAAAAGTAGTAGTTGAAATGATTTAGATAAAACTGATTTAACATTAACATTGATTTTAAAGTATTCACCTACACTTCACAGCAAGGAATAAGCTAATTGCATACACAAACGATGTTTAAACACACAAGGTTTCATTGTTAAAAGGCCATTTTTAAGAGAAAACAGGCAGCTTCATCACACATGGAAAAACCTCTGATGTTTAAGAAGTCTGGCGTTCCTATTACCTTTCCCCATCCCTGAGGATATCTAGAAGCTTCCCAGGGGGAAGAGGTGAAAGGAGAGAGGACATACCAGCTGAGCTTGTGTGAGATATTTCTTCCACCAAAGATACTTGTGCATTGATGGAAACACAGAGAGTCCATAGTAGGAATACATCAGAATGTGGATAAAACTGTTCAAAGTGGGTCCAAAGAAACCTACGAAAGTACCACATAATTACTGCTCTTATAGAAAGTAAAACTGTTCATTTTTTTGTCAAGTGAGACCCTTCCTGTTCATCATAAAGATGAATAGCAAGTATGGCACTAACAATTCACACTGACACACTCACTCTGCCATTATTACTCCAGGACTCAAGCAAAAGTCACTGACATGGAACTAAACTGAATAGTGCTTCAGAGTGCTCCCCAAACAGGTAAATCCTGGTTTGCAAAGGTTTCACTGTCCCTTTACCTGTCAGCTAACTGGGGAGGAAGGAAATGTTACCTTACAGCCAACGGCAGAATTTCTTTAAGAAAGAAGTGTCTTTGCTTTAGCCCAGCCTCTGATGAGCCCATTTGGTTGTAGAGAGCGAGCCTTCAGTACATGCCTGAAGGGGGTGCTCAAAAGCCAAGGAGAACATGTTGCTCTTTATAATGAAGTACAGAAAACCTAACTGAAAGGGACCTAGGAACCAGGACATGATGGGGAAGGTGAGATAATACAAGAGAGAAGGGCCAGCAGGACAAGAAAAGGCTGGGACTGAGAAGTGATTGGCCAGTGAGACCTTCCCAGTCGCTGAGCCTCTCATGGACTTTTAGATGATCTAAAAGATGATCTAAAATCCAGTTTTAGGGTATTTGCAGTGATAAGCCATGCTGAAGCATTTCCCCAGCCACTGCCATCACCTTCAAGAAATCCTTCTAAACTGCTGTCAGTGTAGGTGGATGGTGCTTCACGACACCAAGAAGAAAGGACCACGTTCTATGTTGCTCGACCAAGGTTTGAAAAGGTATAGCTGCAAGAGTAAGATGTCAGAGGTAGATTACTTGTTGGAAACGGAACACACTATTGTGAGGGTTAAATCAATTGATATGTGTAAAGTGTTTATTAGTGTTCACTTTGTGCCAGGTATTGTTCTATGTGATAACTTGGGATCCGGAGGGCTGGGGTAGGAGAGACTGGGGAGCCAGAGGACCTATCACTATGTCCCTTTGGATCCGTTACTTTGACTTTGTATATTTTGATTTTTCTCACCTAGAAAATTGTTATAACAATAATTACTTCTTAAGGTTGTGGTAGGATTAATGGAGATAATAAATACTATATAATCAAAGAGGTACTAAACATGTATTTGTTAACTGATCAATTTAAATTCTCTAGCCTGGTTTCCCAGTCCTGGGTTAGAGATCTGGATGAATGCAAATGAATGAGTAAGGAACAAAAGGAGTAACACCATGCATCCAGCAAGGCCTTAATAAACACTGGCTGGAATAACTTATTAAGGCACTTGAATTTATAAAGACACAAATATAATTTCAGAGTGCCAGGAAGCACAATATTAGTGATATTTTTTTACCCACCAGAATTTTCATTTCCATCAATTAATTAAAAATAAGTAGTTGCTTATAATTTTAATAATATTCTAGATAGAATAGTAGTAATATTCTAGATAAAATACTATTCACATAGTATTTTATTCATAGGAATTCTATGTCTTCACACAATGATTATTTGAGACTGACTTTTTTATGCTTAGTGATTTGTAATGAAAATGTTGACAATCATAGAAATACTTAACCTTGATACTGTCATCTGGTGTTGATTATAGTATAAGTCTATTGTAGTCTTAATAACTAAATTCAAGAAACTAGATTCTGTCAGGCTAGGAGAGGTGTGAAGAAAAGCTAGGGCTTTCTGCCCACTGCACCCCCAGCAATTTCCCTCTTCACACTGTGGGGCAAGTTTTCATCTTCACAGTCACTGATGTATCCAAATATCCTTGGTTTTAAAAAAACAAAACCAAAAAAAAACAACCTCATCTCTACAAGATCCTAAATCCTAGAAAAAATCATTCTGACTTGAGTTTCACCTGTTCTGATTTTTCACTGGCTATTTTTTAATTCTTATGTATAAGACAATTGAATAGAAGTACTGTTCTCTTTACCTTTGGGCTTCTCCAACTGCGGGTCATAAAGGACCCATTGAGGGAGGACTCAAGAGTTGGAAAATTATAGTTTAAGGTAATAGTTAATAAACCTAGCAGTTAATGCATATAAAAAGCTGTTGTTTCAGGAACTGCAGGTACAGCCCACCCTGACTTCAGGAGACCACAAGAGATTGACCTTTGAGCTCCAGAAAAGACCATGAGCAGTCAAGGTGGTATCTAAGCCATTTTGTTCCAGAGAGAGATATTCCACGACACAGGACACAGGACACAGATAAATAAAAGGACTGGTCAGCAGATGAAAGGATGTTGGGACACTGCTGGACTGCAGTTTTTATCTGATCAACGTCATTCCTGGATTCCAGACCCCTTACCTACACTTTTTCCCCCTGAATGCCAGACCCCTTACCCCCACCTTATTGCCTCCTTATAAAAAAGGCTGGCTTCAAAGGAAATGTTAGCCGGCCCCTTAAGGTACAAACCCACCGTCTTCTCAGATCGCCAGCCGTCTGAATAAAGTGCCCATAAAGATTCAATCCCTGTCTCTGCTTATGGGGTCTGGTAGGTGACAGCTGGCATGAACACCGGCTTTTTTGATTACCTCATTACTAAATCAATGCAGTGAGGATTGTCATCAGTTTTTCTTAAGTGAAACAGAATTTGAAAAAAANTTCCCCCTGAATGCCAGACCCCTTACCCCCACCTTATTGCCTCCTTATAAAAAAGGCTGGCTTCAAAGGAAATGTTAGCCGGCCCATTAAGGTACAAACCCACCGTCTTCTCAGATCGCCAGCCATCTGAATAAAGTGCCCATAAAGATTCAATCCCTGTCTCTGCTTATGGGGTCTGGTAGGTGACAGCTGGCATGAACACCAGCTTTTTTTGATTACCTCATTACTAAATCAATGCAGTGAGGATTGTCATCAGTTTTTCTTAAGTGAAACAGAATTTGAAAAAAATATACAGAAGCAGATAAATATTATCCCATGAAAGTTGTTTCATTCAAAATATATACATATGAATGAATGGGTTGTGATGTGAAACATATTGCAGTTCTTAATTTTAAAAAAGTCAATACTCTGATAGGTCAGCAATGCGGCTTTAATTTTTCAGAATGGAAACACAGCCCCTAAAATTTGGAATGACTGAACCTGCACCACCGCCAAGAGGTGATTATGGAAGGTGCCACACTTGCTCGTTCAACCCCAAGAATTGGAGTGAAACTGCTCCAGGCAGGATATGTGCTTCTGGTCACTGGGCATTTGGTACAAGGGAAAGAAAATATTTTTAAACTTTAAGATAATACTCAGACTTTGCCAGTATCAAAGAAAAAATGTTCCTTGGCAAACATGTGCTTCCCTGCATGGGGCTGCAGGCTATGCTGTGGCCTTTCTTCCCTCTCTCCTGATCTGCATGCAGTTCTCAACACAAAAGACATGCTAGAGGTCTTGCAAGATCCACTACACAGAACTAAAAATTGACAAAATAACTTACTTTGCCCACAAGGTATCCAGTTCAAAACACACCACCAGATGTTAAACATAGAGGCATGATGATACACATGAAGAAAAGTAATCTGACTGGTTTTTTTCCGCAAGACAAAGAATATCGTGTCCAGGAACTCTATTAATTTGGAGAAGTAGTACCACCATAACACCTTGGCTACCTGTAAAAATTTTTTAAAAGGGAAAAAATAAAAGGCAAGCAATAAAAAGGCCCCTTGTACTGCCTTCCCTCTCAGCCTCCTGTGTGTCCTGTGCTTCCCTGGCATACATTTCTCTCAGACTATTATTGAAAAAGCTTCTTCCAGGCATCTTTGCCTCCAGTTTTTCCTTACTCCCAGCGATCCAACCTAGTCTAGTATTATTATTTCCAAAGTACATGTCTGATCAAATTACTCCTCCACACCTACAGAACCGATTCATATGCCTCTTAAAAACCTTTGCTCTGGAGCTCCACCTCTCTTTTTTCTTTTCTCGGGCTGAATCGACTGCTTCTTCATTTATATTCCCAAATTACTTTATGCCTCTATTTCAATAACCATAACAAAGCACACTTAGTGTTATGAATCAATCTTTTCCAACAGAATGTGAATCACTTGAAGGCAGAGACTGTCTGTCTCACCCCTGTTTAGGGCCCAGCACTGGAAAGACCACCACTGCTGCTACACGAGATTTAACTTTGTATCCACTCGCCTAATGTAGGTGTTTTACCTCTAAAATTATACTACCCAAGAGCAGTCTATGACTACTTCTTCCATGTCTCTTCCTTAGAAGTAAAGATTAAAAATCCAGATGCTTTTCTTCCTCACTGACAGCAGTGTGACATGATTACCACTTCCTTTCCCTCCAGAGTCTGTTAGCACCACCGTATAGAAACAAGACACACTATACAACAGGAACTTTGAGATTAGGGTACATGCTCTACAGTCTGCTTCTCAAGGTAAGGTGTGGTGGCTTCCATCTTAACGTTTGAGGTAACAATAAACCTTCAAACATATTAAACTGTAAGTACATACAATACATATATGCAGCAATGACCTCTAGAGAACTGTATGGTATCCCAAAGTGTACTTGTATATGATAATACTTTAGGGTTGCCTAAAAAATCTGTATAGTATTTTCTGTAAAATAAAAAAATGCATATTTCGTTTACACAAATAACTTTATTGATTTAGATATTTTGAGTATGTTGGCTATCTCTTGAGTTGTATAATGTTGATTGCTCTCAATTAATGTCTTCATTTGATTGCTACCAACTTCAAATGGTCTATGCAGCCATGAAGCATCATCTAGTAAGAAATCTCCAGCATGAAATTTCACAAACCACATTGGACACGTTTGATCAGTCACTGCACCTTCTCCATACACTGCATAAATCTTTTTTTCCTGCATTTTAGTTCCCTTTTTACCTTTCTTGAAATATTAAGCATAATATGCAGAAAATGTTATATATTTTCTCCCATCTTCAATATTAAAATTACTACACAAATACCAATTTTGATAAGTTTTTTTAAAATGCACACTGATAGACAGCTGTCACAGTATAATCTAACAAAATTGTTTTTGAATGAAGTTAAAGACAACTAAGTGTTACTAGAGCCATCTTATAGGGAAAAAAACAAACTAACTAACTTTTTGGCCAACCCAATGTATTAGAAATCTTGTGGTGTAGAGAAATTAATATATCTTACCGTTTTGTACTATAGCTTTGAAGATGCTTTAAAAATGTACATCTCAGCCCTGGTTGGTGTAGCTCAGTGAATTGAGCACGGGCCTGCGAACCACATGGTCACGGTTCGATTCCCAGTTAGAGCACCATGCCTGGGTTGCAGGCCAGTTCCCAGCAGGGGACTCACAAGAGGCAACCATACATTGATATTTCTCTCCTTCTCTCCTTCCCTTCCCCTCTAAAGATAAATAAATAGAATCTTTAAAAAATGTACATCTTAAAGATTTTAATTAAAAGGTTTTCTACCATCTCCCTTATTGATAACCTGTGTTTTTTATTGTCAAATCGTCATAAATATAGAGGAAATAAGTATAATGAACCTTTTGGTATCTATCACTGAATTTCAAAATTTTCATTATGATTTCAAATTTGTTGAATCAATTCTATTTCCCACCACCATTTTTTGTTGGGGGGGCAGTATAACATACAAGCAAATCCAAAGTATATAATTTTATCTATAAAAACTAATAAGGAGGTTTCTTTTATTTTAACATAATCACCTTGACATTATCTTATGAAACTAACAATTGCTTAATATCTTCTAATAGCCTAGTCAATGTTCAAAAAAAATGTCTTCTTATAATTCATTTAAATCAGGATCTAAATAAAATCCAGCTTCCATTTCTCTGATACAGTTCTTAAGTGTTCTTTTTTTTTAATATATTTTATTGATTATACCATTACAGTTGTTCTATTCCCCCCTTCATTCCCCTCCACCCGCACACTCCCTCCCCCAACATTCTCTCCCCCTTAGTTTATAACCACGTGTCTCAAGTTCTTTAGATTCTATATTTCCCCCACTATTCTCGCCCTCCCCCCTATTTTCTACCTACCATCTATGCNTTTGGCACTCTCTGAGCTTCCTGGATTTCCTGGAAGTCTATTTCCTTTGCCAGACTGGGGAAGTTCTCCTTTATTATTTGTTCAAATACGTTTAAGTGTTCTAATCAATAACTCTCCCTCACCTTGCTCCCCCCTTTTCTTTCATGTCTTTTATTCTTAAAAAAGCTAGGTTAGTTGTATAGAATTCTAATATTATTAATATTACAGATTTGAATTAATATTATGGATTTCTGTTTTCCTAGTGTTATTTAACTTGTTTCTCTATCCCCCACTTTTTCTGTAATCATTTAGACTTACAGGCTTGATAGGATTCTGGTTTAAGGTTTGGGGCAAGAAGACTTCATAGGTGGTTCAGTGCACTTCCTATCATATCACATCAAGAGGGACATAATTTCCCTTCCTTGCCCCTCCCTCCCTCCCTCCTTCTCTTTTTTCTCTCTTTTCTTTCTTCATTTATCCCTTTCCTTCCCTTTCTCCTTCCTTCCATCTGATCTTATTTGTTATCCTAGGAAATCTCATTTTTGTATGGATTCAGATTTAGAGGTAGAAGCTCTCAGAAAGGGCAGCCTACGTCTCTCGGGAACCTATTCCTAGAGTTCTTTGACTATCTTCATTGTTTTAGCCAAAAGTTTAGCATATTCTGTGGCCTCTTCCTTATTTTTATTAGTACATTGTTTCTGCAGAGCAGTATGCTGATGTCTGTGTTGCAGGACATGTGGAGAAAGAGGATACTGAACCTTGGGTGCTTTGATCCTAGGTATCTGGCCTTCTTTTTTTAGGGGCTTTTTCACAACATTTTTGTGGACAGCATCTTCTATAGAGAGACCGGAAAGTTTGCAGATGCTGCTAGCTCTTTTGAGCCCCAGGCAATGACAGTACTATCAGTGAGACCTGGAATATCTTTCTTGGTCAATTTTCACAATGACCAAATTGAAAAACACTCAGATTAGTGCCCACAATTCAACCCTACCGAAATTTGCACTTTCTTTCTCCAGGCCTCCTTGGTCTACAACAGGAATGCTCCTTACTCAGCAGCCAGCACACATGGCCAAGGTTCAAGGCACCCTGCTTCATGGGGTAGCCTTGTCATTCCCACCACTGATTCGAACCATATAATCATTCTGCTCTTCTCCCAGAATGTCAGCAGCAACTTACATGGCCACACACTTCTCATAAAGGTACAGAATTTGTGGCTGGGAAAGAAATGTCCAGCTTCACCCTGAAGCAGCCAACCACCTCTGAGATTCCATGAAAAAGAGGGGCATAATTTCTGATATTGATGTGTAGTGACATCAGGTGTCAACAGCCGAATCCAATCACTAGGAAGTTTCCATTCAACGTTCACCCAACAGTTTTATCATTTACAGATCATTGCTGTCTAGATCAAAACTTCTCTAGGAATTGCAAAATGGTAATTTTGATTCTCCTGTTACTTATGCCTTTATTTCCTTCTATAGAGAAGAACTCTTCCTCTTCATTTGGAGATTCACATATGAAAGGCAAGAAAACATTTGATTCTTTCCCTATAATTATTTTCTACAATGAGTTGGTGTCTTACCAACCTTCAGAAAACAATGAGGGTTTTTTAGCATCATTTTAAACTCATGGTTTTAAAAATAAGTTTCGTATGTTTCAATTCACCAGTCAGTATTCTTTTTGATACTCAAACTGTCCCCCAGCAGTGGGAGTCATTTTAAGGTGTCTCCTGTGTCTTGTTGTCAAGACTCTAGCAGTCGTGGGCATTTCCCTTATTTTCTGTCACAGGAGGTTCTGGATTCTTCCTATACACCTTTCCCACCCCAACCAAAAATCGGCCAATTCTTTAAGAACCCTCTCTCTTCTGCTGGCAAATTATAGTACTGAGGGGCCAATCTGGGGATTCATAGACCATTATGCTGAGTTGTCAGAGACTAACTAGGTCTTTTCTGTACAGAGATCTGAAAACATGTTTGTTTTAGAATGAATAAAGTTAGTTCTGATATTTCCAATTTGAATCTATTATTAATGGGCTTCATTTAACATATTTATTAATATCTTCTTTCTTTTGTTTAAATATTAATTGTAATGATATTAACATTACTACATACTTACTTTATCCCACAGTGTACCTATAACAGTCTCAAAAAGAAATACACATATTTTTATTAATAGCACACAAAAAAATTCCTGAACACTGTTAAGATATATCTCATTAGGGATGTCCAGTCAAAACACTGTGTTTTAATGTTACTTGAAATAATTCTTCTTTGGGTGGTTATGTTACCAACTTAATAGATGGGTATATTCACTTATTTTAGTTTATTTCCAAGTTTTGGGGGGAATCTGCCCTGCTTTCTTTTTAGATTTATTTTTTCTATAATTATGTAAAACAATGGTTTCAAAGTCAAATGCATTACAATGCACATTCAGAGATGTGGAGCTTTTATCTGGGCTCCCCTGCCCTGCCCCCTATCCTGGAAGGAAACCACTTTGTTGGCTTTGGGGTTATTCTAGCATTGTTTCTTTTTAAAAATATAAACAATACACACATATATTCATACAATTTCTTGCACAAAAGGTACTATACTACAAACATGGGTCACACGGGTTGCTTTTTTTTCACTTGGACATATCCTGGAGATGATTCTGTAACAGTATAGAGATCTTCCTCATTCCATGTGGAAAGGGATCCATCACAGAGATGTACCGTGGCTTATTTGGTCAGTCTCCCATAGCTGCACATTTGGAAAACATTTTTGTAATCCAACATTTCTATTAGAACAGGAGTTCCTTTCTTATCTAATCCCAGACCCCGTCCTCTCATCTACCAAGAGAAAGCCTTCCTTCTTCTCCACGAGAAATGGTTACAGGAGGCTGATTTGCTTCTTCCCATGACTCACCCGGATATCTGCTTCCCCTGCACTGGCAAGATTCTGACATTGCAAGTTGTAGCCTCCTTCCCAACTGGAGAGAATAAGCTGCCAGGGAAACAAGAAAGGCAAAGGGATCACCGCAAGAATTTGGATAAAAACAATTTCCATTCATGCTTCTAACTGGCATCTATTCAAGGTTGGAGTAGAAACTTCCCAGAATTTGACTTTGATTCAATCCTGTCCTTAAACACTTATTATCAAAGGATTTAATTCTTGCTGTGAACTGATATCAATGGTTATATTCCTTAGTTAATGTAATTTACTTCTAACATTTTTTCTTTTAAAATTAAATCTAAAATTTGGCCTGGCTGGTGTAGCTCAGTGAATTGAGCACGGGCCTGCGAACCACACGATCGCGGTTCGATTCCCAGTCAGGGCACATGCCTGGGTTGCAGGCCAGTTCCCAGCAGGGGACTCACAAGAAGCAACCATACATTGATATTTCTCTCCTTCTCTCCTTTCCTTCCTGTCCAAAGACAAATAAATAAAATCTTTAAAAAAAATCTAAAATGAAACAAAATTTAGATATTATTTGAGTGACGAAATATTTTGTGTAAAGTATTACCTAGTCGTAATGCTTCCACAAGTAAAATGTAGAATTATATGTAAACAAAGGTGAGGAAACTACACTAAAATTTTAATAGTACTCAATATTGACTTATACATAAATATCTTAGTTAATCATCTCAGTAACTTTAAGAGCATATTTATTATAATTTTATAGATATGAAAACCAGGGCTCAGAAAGATTCTTATGTCATTTCTTCATTAATTTATGCTATGTGGTGACTAATCATTTGTGTGATTATAACTGATCAATATCTATATTCCTCTTGCTCAAAAACAAAAATCTGCATAAAATCTAAACTTTTTTGTTCACTTTTTTATCTAGTTCCCTGCTCAATGCCTAGCACATAAAAAGTACTCAATGAGCATATAAGTAAATAATTTCTTCAACATTATGTGGATTGAAAGTAATAGTACAATGATTGGAATTCACATATTTTAATTCTTCACCTAGTGTTCTTTCTACAAAATGAGCTTTTTAGTTCTTTGTGGAAATTTTTACAAAAGAGGTTTTCTCCCTTCTTTCCCACTATTACTAAAGAAACCTGACATTCTAAAATATAAGGCATTTGACTTTGATTTACATGTTATTATATGCAAAAGTCTACCATTTTCTCCTACATATCGGAAATGTGTAAAGGTGAACTTCTGGCCAAGATGGAGGCACAGGGAGATATACTTTGCCTCTCCACACAACCAAAGGAAAGACAACAAATTTAAAAACACAAAACAACAAGAACTGTCAGATTATTGAAGTGTATGGAAGTCTGACAACCAAAGAGTTAAAGAAGAAACATTCATCCAGACTGGTAGGAGGGGTGGAGATAGATAGCTTGGGTGAAAAGGACTCTTGGCAAGGCTGTGGCTGGAGGACCGGGGCAGGAGAGGCAGTGGCTGGCAAAGTGGGCGGCCCACATTTGCTGCGGATAATCCAGGGGGAAAAACTAACTGGGGAGCAAGACAGACCAACCAACCCAGGGTTCTAGCGTGGGGAAATAAAGCCTCTAAATCTCTGACTGAAACAATTAGTGGGGATTGAAGTAGCAGGAGAAACCCCCAGCCTCATAGGACAGTTCATTGGAGAGAGCCACAGGGTCCTAGAATGTACACAAACCCATCCACCAGGGGAATCAGCACCAGAAGGGCCCAATTTGCTTGTGGGTAGCAGAGGAAGTGACTGAAAACCGGTAGAGAGTGAAGTAAGTGGCACTTTTCCCTCCTGGACCGTCCCCCCTGACATACAGTGCCAGAAGGCAGTAACGTGGGTTGCTCTGCTCTGGCAAATATTTAAAGCTATACCCTTTACTATGCAACAAGTGCATGAAGACCAAAAAATGTGTCCCAAATGAAAGAACAGATCAAAGCTCCAGAAAAAATGCAACTAAGGCAAAGGAAACTGACTTCTAGGAAGCTCAGAGAGTCCCCAAAAAGTTGGACCCAAGGAAGTACACACCAAGGCACATCATAATTACATTACTCAAGATTAAAGATAAGGAGAGAATCTCAAAACTAGCAAGAGAAAAGGAGACAGTTACCTACAAAGGAGATTCCATGGGACTGTCAGCTGATTTCTCAAAAGAAATCTTACAGGCAAGAAGGGGTTGAAAAGAAGCATTTGAAGTCATGAAAGACAAAGACCTACATCCAAGATGATGTAGGTCTATCCAGCAAAGCTATCATTTAGAATGGAAGGGCAGATAAAGTGCTTCCTAGATAAGGTCAAGTTAAAGGAGTTTGTCATCACCAAGCCCTTATTATATGAAATGTTATAGGGACTTATCTAAGAAAAATAAGATCAAAATATGAACAGTAAAATAACAGACTCACAACTATCAACAAATGAACCTAAAAAACAAAAACAAAAACTAAGCAAATGATTAGAAGAGGAACAGAATGACAGAAATGAATATCGCACGGAGGGTTATCAGTGGGGAAGGGGAGAATGGGGGGAAAAGTAGGGAATAAGAAGCACAAATAGTAGGTACAAAATAGACAGGGGGAAGTTAAGAATAGTATAGGAAATGGAAAAGCCAAAGAACTTATATGTATGACCTATGGACATGAACTAAGGGGGAGGGAGGGAGGGTGCAGGGCAGAGGGGGATAAAGGGGAGAAAAATATGGAACACCTGTAATAGCATAATCAATAAAATATATTTTAAAAAAAGAAATGTGTGAAGGTATAGAACTGTTAATATACAAGCAGGGAAGGATGTGATGTTAATGAACTGAACATTAAAAAAAGATGAACCACTAAAAACACTCAGAATATTTTAGAGTCCTTGTCTTCACTCCACTATCCTAGTTTACCTCTTTCCTCTGACCAAAGCACCTTTTAGTTCGCATCTAACTCTATATCATCAGGATAAATGAATCCAGTGAAAGTTAAAAAGATTGAATTTTCCTGATGGGATCTATTTATTATAAGTCAAGTCACCCCCCTAGCTTCCAGGGCTTTACGTGTCTGGGTCTCCGGTGGGACCCAGTGATAGGCTACAGGGGACCTAGGGATACCTAAGAGTAAATTTTTGTGTGTCAGTACATTTTTCAAATAGGAAAGCTGTTTAACATTGTGCAGAAAGATTAATAAAAACCTCTATGATCATGCTGTAGTATTTTGTAAGAGGCTCTAGTCTTTTTGCTATACACTAACAATACAGTAGTGGGAGGGGATGGGCCATATTCTGTTACTCCATGACATTTCCTGCTTCCATCAGATTTGTTTAGGCTCCACCCACTCCTGTGTCACCTCTGTAGAACTACCTGGCAATCTAACAATTAAACAGCATAATTAAGCAGCCAAACTACAGGAGGCTTTTTCTGCCTTACTCTGGACCATTCCAAATCCCCTAGCTGGGTTGGTGTACAGGAGCCATCCAAGTCATGTGTTGATGAAAAAACATGCTTTGCCTTAAGGAGATGTGAGCCAAAGTAATACGTGTAGAATCTACTGTCTTCTCATTTCTACCACCTAAATCCAACAAGCTGCCAGCATCTGTCACCTGCTGTACTGCAATCATATCCTAACTGGACACTATTTCTATCCTTGTCCTCAACTCACTCTCATAGTCCATTTTCCATGTAGCCAGAATAACCAATTTTAAAAGGGAGATCATACATCACTCCCCTCATTAAAATCCTCCAGTGGCTTTCCATTCTGCTTAGAATAAAAGCCAAATATTTTACAAGACCCTCTATAATCTTCCACATCCACAGCTCATCTTGAATCATTTTCTCTTCCCTTTGCTGTGTCCCTGCTACATTGTTTTTTATAGTCCTTGAACAAACACCCCAAGCTTATTCCTGCCTCAAGAACTTTACACTCATTGTCCGTAACGCATGAACACACTCTCCCCAGATTTTTAGTTACCTGGGTTATTTTCATCATTTAGTCTCAGCTCAAATATGACCTCCTTCATGAGGCATTCCAGTCCCACCACCAGCCCATCGCTGTTCAATGCACTAGAGCTGTGATTTTCAACCTTTTTCATCTCATGGTACATATGAACTACTTAATTACTAAAATGCTGTAGCACTCCAAAAAATAGGCATAATTTAGATTCATTCACACCTGACAGTTAATGTTGTGTTGGTTGTTGTCATTTTTCATTTGACGGTCTAAAGAAATGAGGGCAGTACCCCTGACTAAATAGTCAGGAATTGCATGTTTTAAAAATTCTTGCAGCACACCGATTGAAAATCTCTGAACTAGGGCAAAGACTGTGTCCCAGAATCTAGAACAGAATCTGACATAGTAAAGGCACTCAATACATATTTGTTGAAAGAAGAATTTTAGCAATGATTTCCTGGACTGAGTAAACATCTGGCCATGGCATAACAAGTCAGCAAGGTCAACTCAACTTGTCACTCGACTGATGTCTATTAAATGCACCCCAAGAGTATCAAGGAAAAGACCTTATGCTTTCCCTGTAAGAGGTTACAATCAGAGGAGGCTAGGAGGCAACTGATGATGGTTTTGAACCAAGAGGTATAAAAGTGTGAGAAGAAAACCAGTAGGTAAAATTCGTAGTAGGAAATGAGCTTGGTGCTCATGTTCTCCCTAAACAACAGAAACTATTAATTGATTGTTCAAAAACTAAACTTGTTCTTGTTTCTGTTGATGGTGACTAATATTCGCTTTAAAATGCACAAAACATTTCCACACTTACTCCTCCTTATACACACCTGTGGACACCTGAGTACAGAATCTGTCACTCTGTCTCTGTATCCCATGCTTCACGCACCTAAGTGCTCTCTGCATGTTGACTGAACACAACCGATTGATCCTCATATCTCACTCACGAGTTGGACAAATATCGTATCTTCGTTTCAAAGATTAATTGCCCAAGAGGCGACACTAACTCCTCTAAAATTACAGAGATAGTGACAGAGATGACACATGAATTTGGACCTTGTGACTCCACTACATCAAAGCTTCCAGCAGGTAATGGAGCTTCCAATGCAGTTAGATGTTTGGATACAGCTGTTACGTTTAACGATAATGCAATGAAGAGCATTTTTCCCTTTGTTATGTAGGGAAACCAACAGCATAAATCACTATCTCGTAAGCTCATCTAGTGAACTAAAATTCACCTAGTAGAGAACCTGAGATAAAACTTCCCAGGGGAAAAGGGGAAGGATTCATAGGAACAAGTATAAAGGACACATGGACAAAAACTAAGGAGGGATGGAAATAGGAGGGAGGTGGGGAGCACTGGGGGGTGGGCTGGGACGGGAGTAAAAGACAGAAAACTGTACTTGAACAATAATTAAATTTAAAACAAACAAACAAACAAACAAAAACTTCTCCTTTCAGAGTGAGGTAACTTAGTGAGCCCCAACGTGGATTTTAGAGCTGCTAGCATGGCCTGCCCATCTCCTGCACTCTGGCTGCTGTCTCCAATTCCATTTGTGGAGTTCTACTACAGTCATTTCAGATCATTGTTGTTTACCATTATTTGAATGGTGCATTTTGGATTAATGCACAGATTACCTCCACAGGTGAGACCTGTTTTTAGTCAAGAAAAAATTTTTTTAATTCAAAGATACAGGAGGGCAGCTATACTTGTGCCATCAACAGCTATTTATAATTCATATGAGTGGTTTTACCCTAACTTTTCCCTAAAAAAGATTTTATGTTTATCTCCTTTCCTCTCTTCCCCTCCCCCCGTCTGTCAGGTCAGGCCTTAGGTCGTACAGGAGAGACAATTACTTCTTTCTTTCTTGTGAAATTCCATGGGTTTGGCACTTTGCAAAGGAACAGGGAGTACGTGGTGGAACAAGGACAGCTCGAGCTGAGCTGGAGTGTCGCCTCAGGCTCCAGAAGTCAGCCCTGAGAAACAGCTATCCCACCGTCGGTGTCCCAAGGATGTGGGAAGTTCCCTTTAGGGGACAGTATATTCATATTTCAGTCAAACTAACTGCACTTGATATTTGGTTTTAAAAATAATCTGTTACGCAGCCCTGGCTGGTGGATTGAGTGCCAAACCGCTAATCAAAAGATCCGCAGTTCAATTCCCAGGACCTGGGTTGCAGGCCAGGTCCCCTCTCTCATATTCATGTTTCTCCCCCTCTTTTTCTCTCTCCCTTCCCCTCTGTCTAGAAACAAATAAATAAACTATTTTTAAAATCTGTTAATAGCTGTCTGTTCTCAGACAAATTATGTAGATTTTCTAAGCTTCAGCATCATAACCTATAAAAGGAGAAAATGATAACATATGATCTTTAAACACCCATTCAGATCTAAATTGTGATTTTAAATTATAATAGAAGACTAAAGACTAAATAAATAGGCCTACATTTGGATAAGAAAAATTCAAGTTAGAAATACAGACTTCTAAGGGCTTTCAGAAGTCATACTATCAAATGCTGGAACAAGTTCTTGAGGTCTTAAAGAACAGTTTGATAGCAACCTTGGGTAGTTCTGCTATGCTAGATTTAATCGCTTCTAAAAATCTCTTAATTAGGGCCTCCAGACTTAGCTGAATGAACACTTACCTCTGTCAGCATATACGTGGAGAGAAGTGTGATTGCTAGATTGTACAAGGTGAGGATACCTCTGAGGGAAAGAGCAGGTCTGTTCTTCATATACTTGTTACCCAGCCATATTGAAAGCAGATATATGACCGTAAGAGAAAAGGTAGGAAGGTAAGAATCCAACATGAACCACCCTCTGACTCGAGGATCTGAAAAGAAACACAAACAGTGAGAATTCTGAAGAGTGACGATTCTGTTTAATTATAAGATATTGGCACATATATCTTAGTTGTACATACCAAATACAACAGAGAACAACCTGGCACGGCATTAAGGAAGCTGGCTTTGGGTTGTCATTCAGGAGACGAAACCAGTGGGGGTTGGAATGGCTAGGGAAGCTTTCATGGAGCAAGCAGGGCTTAAGCTGAACACCGAATAACAGGAAAAGTTAATGAAGGTGGGAAGTAACAGTTCCTGAATGTCTGCTTGGGAATAATGACTACATTTATTTACTCTAATTCAGTAAATATGAAATAGGTTGTGCCATTTTATGAATTAATAAAGAGCTTAGAAAGCTTTAGTAACTCGCAAATGGCTGTCCGGGTGTTGGCAGCAGAGTCAGGATTTGAATGCACAGCTGACTCCCAGCCATTTCTCAACTGCAGCTCATCAGCATAAACAACCGTCACTTAGTGGTTTGTTATCATAGCTGTACTGTTACTATGACTAACATTTACTGAGTGTTAATCCTGTGTCACACACTGCTTTAAAGCCTTTCACATGAACTAACTTATTTAACTCTCAAAGCAATCTTCTTATATAGCTATTATTTTTAGTAACTTTACTGAGATACAGTTGATACACAGAATCCTGCACATATTTAATGTGCACAGTGTTGGGAACAAGAACAATGGCCTCAGCACCAAGGAGCCTGAAACCCTAGAAGAGACTCTGTAAGCCAATAATCTGCCTCTGTGCCAAAAAAAAAAAAAAAAAAAAACACGCCTGCTTTATGACCTGTATATAAGGACTTAGCTGTAAGCGCTAGGCGCGAATCCCAGAGGAGCCCCCAGTGGGCACAGTGTCTCTGGAGGGATCGCCCCTGCGCAGGTTAAACTTAGAGGAGCCCCCAGTGGGCACAGTGTCTCTGGAGGGATCGCCCCTGCGCAGGTTAAACTTGGCCAATAAATTAACACCTTTGAATCCCTGAAAGTCTCCGATATTTGTTCTCGTGGTTGGTGGATCTAACATTTGGAGGTCCCACCGAGATGTCCCTCCTCGGAGACCGGATGGGTGACTTCAGCTGAGTAAGTAATTGGTTGGGATCCTCTTAGTGTTTGTCCTCCGGAGTGAAAAGACCCTGTGGTGTGAGACAGGACGCTGTCAAGACCACCCAGGGATTGTCAGAGGCAGGACGCTGCTCTCTGAAATTTGGTATTGACGACTTGGATTGGGACCGGTCCCGTTAGGTTTCTATTTCCTTGCTCTGCGCCGCGCTGCGAGTGTGCTTGGTGTGCCTGCAAGTGTGTATGTTTAGGGACTCGGATAATCTGTGTGTTCGTACCGTCCTGTGCCTGTCGGGTCTTTGTCTGTCTTGTTTTGTGTATTGGTTTGGCCTCTGAGGTCTCTAAGGTCTCTCAGATGGGTCAGCGAGAATCTGTGCCCGATTCTCCGCTTGATTGTCTGTTGAAAAATTTTTCTGATTTTCAGAGGCGAGCCCAAGGATATGGTGGCTCGCCACCGGACTCTGAATTCCTCCGAACCCTGAGTCAACTAGAATGGCCCTCCTTTAATGTAGGATGGCCTACGGAGGGAACTTTTGAGCTTCCAACCTTGTTTGCCGTCCGGGCTACTGTTTATAGAGTCCCCCACCCCGACCAATACCTGTACATAGATATCTGGGTGGATATCGCTACTGAGCGGCCTGGATATATTAGGAAATTTTTAAAAGGAAATCAGCGGGGCAGACGAGCCGTTTGTCTCCTGGCCGGAGGGAACAAAGAAAAGGGGGAGGAGGGGAGGGGCGGAGCTGCTGGTGCCGCCCGGAGACAGCCCCGGAGTCAGCGTAGGCTTTATCCTGTTTTGCAAGAACCGCAGGAGGACAATCTCGATCCAGATCCAGTGAATGCTCCTCCACCTTACGCACGCAAACAGGAACCTGATTCCTTGCATTGGGACCTTGGCGACTCCATAAGCCCGTCACACACCCGGGGAGGGGCACTCTACGGGGAGGGGATATTGCCTGTGGGGCGAAACCCTGCCGTTTTCTCCTCATTAGAGGGACACGCCCCTCTGCCTGTGGCGCGAAACCCTGGGGCTTTGTCCTCCTCAGAGGGACACGCCCCTCTGCCTGTGGCGCGAAACCCTGGGGCTTTGTCCTCCTCAGAGGGACACGCCCCTCTGCCTGTGGCGCGAAGCCCTGGGGCTTTGTCCTCCTCAGAGGGACACGCCCCTCTGCCTGTGGCGCGAAACCCTGGGGCTTTGTCCTCCTCAGAGGGACACGCCCCTCTGCCTGTGGCGCGAAACCCTGGGGCTTTGTCCTCCTCAGAGGGACCTGCCCCTCTGCCTGTAGGGCCCAACCCTGCTGCTTTCTCCTCGTCAGAGGGATACACCCCTCTGCCTGTGGCGGGGACTCCTACCATCTTACCCCTCCGAGAGGCCCCGCCCCTACCAGACGCCCCACCGCGAGCTCCTCCTCGATTTGTCTATGTCCCTTTTTCCACCAGTGATTTATATAATTGGAAACATCAGAATCCCCCGTTCTCTGAGAAACCCCAAGGGCTAATCTCCCTCCTCGAAACTATATTTAGAACTCATCAACCCACCTGGGATGATTGCCAGCAGATTCTGCAGACCCTTTTCACTTCGGAGGAGAGAGACAGGATTATTAGGGAGGCTGCAAAGGCAGTCCTGGGTGAGGAGAGGGACACCGTGGCGGGAAGGAGGGAAATTGAGGGCATCCTCCCTTCCCAGCCTCCTAATTGGGACCCCAACACCACAGGGGGGAGAGATTCGCTCATTCAGTATCGCCGGGCTCTAATCAGGGGGCTGAAGGCAGCAGCTAGAAAGCCGACCAATTTTAGTAAAGTCGGTGAGGTCATCCAGGGGCGGGAGGAGTCCCCAGCAGCCTTCCTAGAAAGACTCATGGAGGCCTACAGGATATATACCCCTCTAGATCCGGAGGCAGAGGAGAACAGAAGGCTAGTGAATATAACTTTTGTGACTCAGGCAGCATCAGATATCAGAAAAAAGCTTCAGAAGATAGAAGGGTTTGAGGGAGAGAATAGGAGCAAGTTATTGGAAATAGCACAGAAAGTGTATGTTAATAGGGATGATCCGGAGGTTGGCAGAGCAAAGGAAGTTGCCAAGATTTTGATTGCCGCTCAGAAGCCTCCTCCTAAAGGAAAAGGGGGACAACGAAAAGGCCAGGGACGGCGAACAGACATAGACAAGGACCAATGTGCCTTTTGCAAGGAGAAGGGACACTGGAAGCGAGACTGCCCAAAGCTGAAGGCTGTGAAGGCAGACAATCAGGGACAAAAACAAGGCCCTGAAGTCTTGCTCCAAACCTTAGACTGACGGGGCCAGGGCTCCATTCCCGTTGGCTCCCAGGAGCCCATGGTCACCTTAACAGTCGAAGGTAAGCCAATAGACTTCCTGGTCGACACGGGAGCCACTTTTTCAGTCCTGAAACAACCTCAGGGGCAAATTCAGAAGGCAACCACCAAAATAGTTGGGGCGACTGGCAAAGCAGAAGCCTATCCATGGACTACCGCTAGAATTACTAATTTGGGCCGAGGCACCATCACCCACTCCTTCCTAGTTATCCCAGACTGCCCTTACCCACTGCTTGGGAGAGATTTGTTGCAGAAGCTTCAGGCCACCATTACCTTCAGACGTGAGGAGAGCCCTTCGAGGAACAAGGGCAAGGAGGCAGAGGTCAGCTTGGAGATAACTGTCCCACTGTCTGAAGAATACCTACTTGCCGTTGTACAAGGAGGTAAGGAGGAAGGAGCAGGGGTCCCTGATGCCCTACTCACCAAGATACCTGGAGTATGGGCAGAGACCAATCCACCAGGGTTGGCCATCCACCAGCCACCTGCCCTGGTGCAGCTGCTGAGCACCGCCAGCCCAGTTAGAATTAGGCAATACCCAGTCCCAGCCCGAGCCAAACAGGGCATTGCACGACACTTGCAACGCCTGCTGGAGGCAGGCATACTCCGAGAGTGTCAATCCGCATGGAATACCCCACTACTCCCTGTCCAGAAACCAGGGACTCAGGACTACCGCCCGGTGCAGGACTTGCGGGAGGTGAATGCGCGGGTAGAGACTATTCATCCCACGGTGCCCAACCCGTACACCCTGCTGAGCTCATTGCCCCCGACCCATACCTATTATTCAGTCCTAGACTTGAAGGATGCCTTCTTTTGTATTCCCCTGGCGCCCCAGAGCCAAGAGATCTTTGCCTTTGAATGGAACGACCCAGAAAATGGACTGGTGGGGCAGTTCACTTGGACTAGGCTACCACAAGGGTTTAAGAACTCCCCCACCATTTTCAATGAGGCCCTCGGCAAGGATCTGCAGGGTTTTCGCTCCTCCCACCCGTCGATCGTACTGCTCCAGTATGTAGATGATATTCTCATAGCAGCCAAGGATAAAAGAGAATGTGAAGAGGCCACCATAGATCTGTTACAGGATCTCGAGCGGATGGGGTATCGAGTCTCAGCTAAGAAGGCCCAGATTGTGACTCAGACTGTAAGTTATTTGGGGTATAACTTGCAGGGGGGACAAAGAACTCTGTCCAGCCAGCGGATCCAGGCAGTTCTGCAGATTCCTGAGCCCTCCACCAAAAGGCAAGTACGAGAATTCTTGGGCGCAGTAGGATACTGCCGGTTGTGGATACTAGGCTTTGCAGAACTAGCTAGACCCCTGCATGAACTAACCAGAGGAAAAGAAGAGCAGTTCACATGGACAGATAAGGAGAGGCAAGCATTCCAAGCACTTAAGGAGGCCCTAGTGACTGCCCCAGCCTTAGCCCTGCCGGACCTGGCTAAGCCCTTTCAGCTGTTTGTAGCAGAAAAGGGAGGGGTAGCCCTAGGGGTGCTGAGCCAGGAGCTTGGGCCATGGAAGAGGCCCGTCGCCTATTTGTCTAAAAAGCTTGACCCCGTGGCCTCAGGATGGCCAACATGTCTGAGGGCACTTGCTGCCACCTCAACCCTGGTCAAGGAGGCCAGTAAGTTGACCCTGGGACAGGACATACAGGTGATTGGGGAACATTACATAGAGCAAGTGCTACGAGCGCCCCCAGATAGGTGGCTAACTAACGCACGGCTAACGCAGTATCAGGCCCAACTATTAAACCCTCCGTCTGTTCAGTTCCTTAAAACAGCTGCCCTGAACCCGGCGACCCTGCTGCCAGTACCGGATTCCACTTTAGTCCACGATTGCAAGCAAATCCTTGACACAGTGACTGGCTCCCGCCCGGACTTAAGAGATCAGGCATATAAAAAGGCAGACCTGACCCTCTTTACTGATGGGAGCAGTTTTATCAAGGATGGACAGCGGTACGCGGGGGCAGCAGTGACCACAGGAGATAAGGTCCTGTGGCGAAGGGCATTGCCTGCAGGGACCTCTGCACAGAGGGCAGAGCTGATAGGGCTGACCGAGGCCTTACGGATAGCTGAAGGAAAAGTGGCCAACATCTACACTGACAGCCGTTATGCATTTGCCACAGCCCACATTCATGGGGCCATATATAAGGAGAGAGGCCTCCTAACAGCAGGGGGAAAGGACATTAAGAACCGCAGTGAAATTCTTGCCCTCCTAGACGCCATTTGGTTACCCACCAAAGTTGCCATCATTCATTGCAAAGGACATCAAAAGGGGAATTCCCCTGTTATAAAAGGTAATTGCCTGGCGGACTCGGCTGCGAAAGAAGCAGCTACGGGACAACAAGAAAACCTCCTCCCCCTACTGCCTCAGCCAACGCTACCTCCGGATCCTAAGTATTCCCCCGAGGAAGAGCAGGAAGGGATACAACTAAAGGGGCAGAAAAATCAGCAGGGGTGGATAGAACTTCCCGACTCCAGACTCTACCTGCCACAAGGAGTAATAAGAGAGATAGTAAAGGATATTCATACCAGTACCCACCTAGGGCAAAATAAGTTGGAACAGCTTGTCAAGAAATACTATTTAGGGCCCAACATTAGGGACATTATTCACTCCATTGTCTCTAGATGTAGCATTTGTGCTAGGGTAAATGCGCAGAATAAGAAATTGCCTCCCCTTGTAAGGTATCGGGGAAAAGCTCCTGGAGAGTTATGGGAAATAGATTTCACAGAGATGACTCCTGGGAAATCAGGTTATAAGTATCTATTAGTATTAGTAGACACCTTCTCGGGATGGGTAGAAGCATTCCCCACACGAGGAGAGACTGCCTCCACCGTTTGCAAAGTTTTATTGAGGGAAATCATACCCAGATATGGCATTCCCATAGCCCTAGGATCAGACAATGGACCTGCATTTGTCTCAAAGATATCTCAAGAATTAGCTACAAAGTTAAATATCAGTTGGAAATTGCATTGCATCTATAGGCCCCAGAGTTCAGGACAAGTAGAAAGGATGAACAGGACTTTGAAAGAAACCATAATGAAATTAAGGGAAGAGACCGGCGAAAACTGGGTTGAGCTACTCCCTTTCGCCCTTTTTAGAACAAGGTGTACTCCTTACCTTAAGAAATGGGCCCCTTACGAAATTTTATTTGGACAACCAATACCTCTTGTGCCTCGGTTAACTAGAGAAGAGATAGAAGTTTCTAACCACAACTTCCTCAAGTCCTTACAGGCACTACAGCACATCCGGAGCGAGGTGCGAGCCCTTCAGAAGACAGCTCTATCAGACGCTGATCGTGGCACCCGAATACCTGAACCACCAGAACCTGGACAGTGGGTGTGGATCCTCAATCACAGGCGGGGTAACCTGGAACCGAGATGGAATGGACCATTCCAGGTACTCTTAAGCACGCCAACGGCTATTAAAGTGGCAGAGAAACCCTACTGGATCCATCTCTCCCATGTGAAACCAGCCAACCCCCCTGACGAGGATCCCCGGAGATGGCAAGTCAAAAGAAAACCAGGGGAACCCTTGAAGTTGACTTTTTCTGCCAACTAAGACTACTGATTCTTTGTTCCCTGTTTGGTCAAAATATGGGGTTAAAAGGAGGAGAATGGGTACTAATTCGAACAGCCGATGGAAGTGCTATTGCTAAAAATTTTACTTGGGATGTGGGCCCAATAACCCTACAAGCTGATTTTTCTAAATTTTTTGGAGACACTCTTAAAGATTCCTCAGTGTCAGATAGGTTAGGGACTTCAAACCTTTATGTATCCACTGGGATAGTTGGAGGAGGGGCTCCCCCCAAACCCATACCAGTGGATGAAGAAGAATTTTTAAATAAACAATTAAGTAGAACGGGAGCCTACGGGTGTCCACAACCGGAGAGGAAAAGAGCCCGTGGCTGTGGATGGGAAGGAGATTTTTACTGCAAAAGTTGGGGTTGTGAGACTTTAGTCAGCAAGGGAGGATGGGTCCCAGGAGGAGGAAAAGATCCCCATATTAACTTAGATAGGGAAAGTAAATGGGGGAAACCTCAAGACTGTGGAAAAAATAAGTGTAACCCAACAGTCATTACTATTAAGAACCCAAAAGACCCTGAATGGATTAAAGGGAGAACTTGGGGTTTAAGATTATATGTTACTGGACAGGATCCAGGAACCCTGTTTACTATAAAGAAGCTCCCTACGAAAACTGAGTCACTCCTAAAGGGGGCAGGAGGTGGTCTCCCACCAAAGCCACCACAGCCCACTACAAGGGGGCCACCACGATCCACCACAAGTTCTCCCAGTCAGAGCAGGTTGCCTGTAACCCCCGTTGAAAAGTCAGAAGAATTAGAAGACCAGAGCCCTAAGCCACCATTCTACACTCCTAATCCACCGTTAGAAAGACCGCATCACCAAGAAATCTATGCCTTAGATTTATTGGATAAAGTTTTCCCATTCTTCAACAACACTCAGCCAGAAATTACAGAGTCCTGCTGGCTATGTTTAAGTCCCCGGCCGCCTTTTTATATAGGATTAGGAGCCAACACCTCCAGAGGAGGAGAATTAGCCCCTAAGACAGTCACTCTTACAAATGACATAGACCGAGATCAAGACCAGATGAAGGACTGTGTTACTGAAGGGTCCCTCACCCTTGCGGAGTTCCATGGGAGGGGAACCTGTTACCTCCAAGCAAATTCCACTCTAGACAAAAATCCAAACTATAGTGACTACTGTCTTAATCAAGAGGCCCTGCAAATAACCTCAGGGAACCCCTTCATAACCAAAGCTTCTGAGGGGTTATGGTTTGTCTGTACCCAAGGCATTTTTAAATGCATTGTCCCCACTCACCCTGAGCTCTGTGTTAGTGCTTATATTATTCCTCAAGTATATTTGTATGGAGGAAATCCTGAGTTTCTAGTTGCCTCCCCTAAGCGCACCAAACGAGCCCCATTGCTTATCCCAATTGTAGCCACTATAGGGATTGTAGGTTCCGCTGCTGTAGGGGCGGGGGCTTTCATACAAGGGGAGCTCAACCTCAGGCAATTATCCCAAACTTTCTCAAAGGACATATCCCTCCTACAAGATCAAATAATATATCTAGAGCACCAAGTAGACTCCCTTGCTGAAGTAGCCTTACAGAATAGGAGAGGACTAGACCTCCTCCTCCTCCAGCAAGGTGGGTTATGTGCTGCATTAGGAGAAGAATGTTGTTTTTATGCTAACCACTCTGGAATAATTAAAGAAAATGTCAAAACACTCACCAAAAGGTTAAAAGATAGAAATAGAGAAGAAGAAAGTTCTAATTGGTATGAATCTATGTTCAAAACGTCCCCTTGGCTAACCACCCTTATATCGGCCATTGCTGGACCACTCCTAGTACTCTTATTAGTGGTCACAATAGGACCTATTATCTTAAATAAAGTATTTGCTTTCATCAAGGAGAGAATAGAAATAGTTAAGCTAATGGTACTCTCCCAACCATACACCATCCTCCCAAGTGATGAAGAATCAAAGGTTTGACATACCCCCCAAAAGAAAACGGGGGAATGTTGGGAACAAGAACAATGGCCTCAGCACCAAGGAGCCTGAAACCCTAGAAGACACCCTGTAAGCCAATAATCTGCCTCTGTGCCAAAAAAAAAAAAAAACACGCCTGCTTTATGACCTGTATATAAGGACTTAGCTGTAAGCGCTAGGCGCGAATCCCTGACGAGCCCCCAGTGGGCACAGTGTCTCTGGAGGGATCGCCCCTGCGCAGGTTAAACTTGGCCAATAAATTAACATCTTTGAATCCCTGAAAGTCTCCGATATTTGTTCTCGTGGTTGGTGGATCTAACACACAGTGTGATGAGTCTGGGCATGTATGCAAACACATGTGCCATCACCACAGTCACAGTAATAGACATGTAGGTGATACTGTTGTCCCCAGTTTACATTTGAGAAAAACTGAGCCCTGGGGGTAAAAAGTTAAATAACTTTCACTAAAGTGCTACCCTACCTCTTGTTATGATATTATGGGTTGAAACCCTAAAAAGATATGTTCAAGTCCTAACTCCTATTCCCTGAGATTGTGAACTTATTTGGAAATTAGGGTTTTTGCAGAGGTAACCAAGTTAAGATGAGGTCATACTAGATTAGGGTGGGTGCTGACCAGTGACTGGTGTCCTTGTAAGAAAAGGAGATTTGGATTCAGGGACACAAAGAGAACACTATGGGGAGATGGAGGCAGAGTTTGGAATGATATATCCGTAAGCCAAGGGACGCCAAAGATTGCTGGCAACCACCAGAAGTTAGGAGAGAGACACGCAACAGGTTCTTTCCTAGAACTTCAGAGGGAACATGGTCTTGCCAACACCTTGATTTCAAACTTGAAGTCTTCAGAACCATCAGAGAGTAAATTGCAGCTGTTTTAAGCCATGAGTTTGTGATGCTTTGTTACTGCAGCCCCAGGAAACTCACACACGTGGTTCACGTGATAGCTTTCCAATTGTTCTGATGTGCCAGTTTTACCTTCTCAACAACACTATATGCTCTATGAGACAGACACTAGGTCTTATATTTCTACTCTGTCTCACTCATAACTTATATCCACCTAGTGCTGAGTTGAAAAGAAAGTTATTAAATATATATTAATTGGCACATTGAGTCAATCACATATTACAAAACTAATATAGCACTTGGAGTTTTGTCTTCTTACATCATGGTCCTATGAATACTTGCTTCAGTTGTTATAGAGCACCATAACTGATCCAACCAAAAAATGAGAACAAATACTTGTAAGAACATTATTATCTTTGGGACTTGAGAAGTGTTACCTCTGAATCTGTGTCAAGTATTTGCCCACAACAACATCCTTTGATGGTACTAACATGATGTAGGTAAAATCAGAGATCTGGGGACACCTAGAAGCTTACCAGGTGGCTGCCAGTCAGCTTAAGCTTGTGCCACTTTTAGAAGGTGACAAGGATTCGTGATTACCTATATGTCACTGTGGAGGTCAACTGATCCAGTTTCCAAATGCCAATCTTATAGTCTCTTTGTAATGGGGTGCAGAGTGAGGGCCCCCTAAAAATCCCCATGAACCTTAACTGGGGGAAGGGGAACGGGACAATAAGACATTTAGGATATTTTACATTACAATGGCAAGTTGACAGCCCTGTCCTTCCCAAAGAGAAGCAGACTGCTGCCTAGGGCAAAAGGAGTTGTGACTCCGAAAGTACACAGTGGCTTGAAACATAGCTGAGGGATGTGAATGCCCACCCTGATGTCTGCATGCCACAGTGAACTCTCGCCCTAACTAAAGATGACAGCTGAAAGAGGGTAAAAGATACAGGAAAACGGACAAATGTAGCACATCATAGGAAGGGCCAGATAAGGTCATGTAGGAAGCTCCAGGCCAAGCATTTAAAATAAGGGTGGGCTGAAAGAGAAGGGAATTCTGCCATGAAGGCCAAAGGAGTAGGGAAGCAGCCATGTGGGCTGTAGGTAGATTCAGTGAGGAGGTCTGAAAGAGGAAGCAGCAAGCAGCCATGCAGTTTGTAGTGAAGCAGTCTATGAGGGCTGGTGTATGGGTACAAGCCATGCTGGCTGGAAGCCAGGATTCCGCCATGTGGCCTGGGGTAGTGAGGAAGGCAGCTATGCAGGCTGAGGAGAGGATGCAAGAAGAGAGCTGATGGAGCTGTGTGGGAACTTGCCAAACCAAGCATGGATTTGTGGGAAATGCTTTGGAACTGAACTGTGACCAGGAATGTGGACTTCTCTTAAGGACGTACAGGGAAGCCACTCCCCTGGGACCTGTGCCTCCCTGGACTCCACCACGATCCAGTGTAACTCAGCACAAGTTTTCCCGAACTACTACACAAAAACTGAGGACAGTGTACCCTAGATCCTGAAGGGAAGAGCTGCAATGACAGGATGGTGATTCTGAAACCCATGAGTGTACTTTGCAGAGGGGATGGAAAACTGTTTGCGTAGCTGGGTTACAAACTGATAAGGATATGGGGAATTTCTGGGCATGGTTCTGGCTTGTAGCCTGCTGGGGAACAAGGGAAGTGCTGGGTCTTCTGGGAGAACAGGGTTCTGAGCAGGAGTGCTTCCAGCCCCCACCCCCCTGAGGTTGGAATCCTGTAAATAAAACCTGTTTCTTTCAACACTAATTGTTGGGCCATGTATCAGGGCAACATGTGGACGGGCCCCAGTTTGCTCAGTTATATCTTTGCCACAAAAAAACTTCCATTCAAATGACCAAAGCTAAGTAAACAACAATAATCCTATCCTGAATTGATTCCATATTCATGTAATCCCAGGTAATGATGATCTTATTGATGGCAAAGTTCAATGTGAAGTTGGCTCAGAGAGACTATTATTTAACTCTCTAGTGGGAGTGTCAGAAAGCCACAGTTACCAAGAAACCCCACATGCTTAAATTAGAATGTCATGCCCTCTACCCTACCCACTAAAGCTGTGAGGCAGAGGACATATTAAGGAAAGTAGGTCGCAGGTATCCCACCTGCCTATCCCACCAATCACCATAAGGATAAAATGGAAAACAAAACCAAACAAAACCAAAGACTATGTGAAAGTATTTTTAAGAAGTTCTATATAATCACAGGGTATCATTTTATTAAAATTATATATAGTCATTCACCTAGAATAGAAACTGGAGAGTGGTCTAAATAATCTCTAAGTAATTCTGTTTAAAGATTTTGAGAAACAAACAAACAAAACTTCCTCATACTCCACCCCACCCCCAATAAACAAAAACATGCTGTTTAGAATTTATTCATTGATTTGCAAAATACATAGTGCCTAACATGTTCCTGAAACTGTACTAAGCCCTGGAGAGAACAGTCAACCATAACTGTTGTTCTCGCAGTCATGGTTGACTGCGAGAACAACAGTCAACTCCTGTTCTCGCAGGAGGAGGTGGGGCAAATTCCCTGAAAGCTTTGTCAGGGAAAAGGCAGAATTTAAGTTGATACCTGAAGTGTGAGAAGGGGCTTGTTACACTGGGGCATGGAGTAGGCGACAGCAGGCAGGAATTCTAGGCTCAAGGGATAGCATATGGAAGAATTTTATATATTTGAGGAGATAAAAGAAGTCAGATGTCAAAGTGAGTGGAAAAGAGTGGTACTGCCTGTTGGAGAGGCAGCGGGGGCTAGATAATACATGGGTATGTAGTCCACACTAAGAAATTTGGTTTTTATCTAAAGGACACTGAGTATTAAGCTAGAGTATCACATATTATGACTTAGACTTTCAAAGTATTATTCCAACTGATAATAAAAGGTTGGAAGAAGGGAGACTAGTTAGGATAACTTACAACCACTTAGTGCTGAGTTGAGTTATTAAATATATATCAACTGGCACATTGAGTAGATTGGCACATTGCCGTAGTCTTAAGTGATTGGTGATGGAGGAATGATTGAGAGACTCAGAACGACTGAGGGTTCAGAAATTCCATCTAACAGACCTGGGCAGAGAAAGATCACACATCTTCAAAGAGAATTTATCAAGATCCTGTCGGGGCAGAAAGACTATATATGACTGTGCATGTGAGGAAGGTAGAAAGTGAATGGTCAATGGAGAGATAAGAGAAGTAGCATAAGTTTAGAAGGAAAGCTACAGCCTATTTTGATAGCCAGTTTTTGGCAACTTTGGTAGCTAGAAAGACACCAAAGGAAACTATTGCACTGCATTCTATTCCTGCTTTCTGCTCCCAGAACTTTTAATTCTGGGAGAGGCTGAGCAGGAGAAAGGAGGCCTTCTAGATGCTCTGGGAGAAGGATAAAAAGGGTGAGGAAAGTTAAGACTCTAAATGTTAAGTACCACACTATTGTCAGGATACCAGAAGTGACATAATTCTCTTCTATAGGAAAAAAAATACTGTTCCTTCCACATTAAGTCCTCAAGTAGTTCACTTACCTCGAGGTCCAAACATATTGTCCAAAAAAACATTGATTTCATTGTCAAAAGCCTTTAGATGCTCCTGAAAAGATAAAGGAAAAATGATTAAAGGGGTTCTGGGGGGAAATTCTCAAAACAAACCACTGTCTACAATACGTAGTTGATAAAATCTCTAGGGGCCCTAGGTTCAAGGAGTTTTGACTGCAAAGAGAACTAGTAAATGTAGCCTCTTTCTCACAAGTTTCTAAAGATTTGGAAGCAAACATTCCTTTTTCATTTCCTTAGGCAAGAATAGTTCAGAAAAACAGGGTTGGTACATTTAAACATCAAAGGGTTATTGACCTCATTTCCATTTCCTTTTAAAATGCTTAGAAGTATAAGCATTTCCATAAGTAACTTCTATTGTGGCAGTTAACAGAAGTGTGCAAGCAACAGGGAAGTCTATAGCTACAAGATGTGATGTAATTATTAAATGAAAATACAGCTGAACTGTATTTCACTTAACTAAATCTAAAGCTTTAAAGGGGACTTGGTTTTCAATGAAGAAAATTAAGCATTACAGTTATTTTCCACTACATTTATATTGTTTCTTTCAAAACCTTTTTATACACTAACATCTATTTAATAGTACATCAAATAGCATCACTAGGGTACATCATCAGATTAATTATTGCCACTTTAATTGAATTTCAGATTGGTAATGAAGAATCTTAAGGTTCATAATCTGGCTTCTGACTCTTGATTTAGCTCCTATTCATGCTGGTCAGCCATTATACTTCTCAAAATATCTGCTAAGGTATCCCCACCCCTCTAAAAAGGTCTAGAATACCTCCTCAAGCAAAGCAAAGGAGAGACATGGCACTCCCCAATGTTCCTAGGAAAGGGATCTTTGATAAGGATTTGGGCTCATGGACTGGTCCCTGCCGAGGTGTGAGTTGAGTATGACGACCCTCAGAAATTCATATAGAACCTTCTCTACAGTCAATAGCTGGAGTACAGTCAAAAGCATCTTATTCTCAAAGAAAAGGTTAAGTACCAAAGCGGAAAATTAACTGACTGGCATTGGAAGAGAAGGTATATATCTTTGGTGACTGGCACACACCATGTAGACCTATTACTTATTGGTGACTTTGATCCTGAGATAAATTTCAAGGAAACTTAGATCTCTGGGAACTTTAGAAGGAGGAAGAAGATTAGAGACTAACATTTATCAGTACCTACCACTGCTGTCCAGTGTATTAGGAACTTTATTATTCCACAATACTGCCATAAAAGGTATCCAGAATAAACAAAGCTTGGAAGTTTTGAAACAGTGTTTTAATCTTTGGTTTCTGTGAAGTGCATCTCAGGAGACCTCCAGACTTGAGAAAGGTCAGTTACGTAACATCTGAGTATGACAGACTGGTTTTTGTTGCCATTAGGATAGGGCAGGTCTGTCTAGATCTCTCATTTTTGAACAAAGCATGTTAACATCACTGATGTACCTAACCTCAAAACAAATACCAATGAAATCTCTTTTTCATTGCCACATCCCCTTGTAAATGTTTAAACTTTTCCAGTTCATTTGCTAAGGTTCAAAATCCATTTTCCAGCATTTGTAGATTTAAGAACACTAGTTAAAGGTCACAGACATTGTATTATTTCTATAATCTTGCAAAAATGTAGTCACAGTGGAAAAGCAAAGTAAGGGGAAGACATGAAGAGAAAGCAGAGAATGAAAGAAATGTATGAGAAGGGATGTTCCATTATTTCAGTCATTAAGTACTGATTCATTGACCAATTATCTAAGTATTCCTGTGTGTCAGCACCAAGTTACATTATGAAATACTAAGTCAAATGTAACATGTCCTTATCTTTACCTAGGATATAGAGAAGTAAATAAATAATTACGTAGTATCTTAAATACGATGAGCGAGAGGTTTACAGGGATGTGCTATAAGAACACAGAGGAAGGAACTATCATTCAGCCATTAAAAAAAGAGAAAATCTTGCCATTTTCTACACCATGAAAAAACCTTTAGGGCATTATGCTAAGTGAATAAATAAATCAGAGAGAAACAAATTCCATGTGATCTTATTTATATATGAAATCAAAAAAGAGCAAACTAACTCAGCTGCACAGAACAGGCTGGTGGTTACCAGAGGTGGAGGGTGGGGGTGGGCATAATGGGTGAAGGTGGCCTAAAAGTACAAACTTCCAGTTACAAAATAAATAAGTCATGAAGACACACGTAGGGTGACAATAGATAATAATGCCCGGTATATTTGAAAATTGCTAAGAGTAGATCTTAAAAGTTCTCATCACACACACAAAATTATAGCTGTGTATATACCTAGATTTATCGTAGTAATCATTTTGCAATGTGTAAAGATATTAAATCATTATGTGGTACACATGAAATAAATAAAAAAATTTAGAAGTAGGAAATTTAATTTAGATCTCTTAAAAAGAGAAGCTTCCCAGGAAGAACTGCTGCTGTCGTTGAGTTTGGAAAGATTCTAGGGCAGACAGAGAAGAAAAGAAAGAACATTTGAGGAAGAAGATCAATATATACAAATACACTGAGACATGACTTGGGAAATGTTCATGGACGGGGTCTCTAGTGACCTATATGACAGAAATAAAGCCAATGCTAAGAAAACCAGAAACCTGGAAAAATTACTTTTTTTTCTGGGTTAATACAGTTAGTAATGATATAAGTTAAAAAGACAATGATGAGATGAGATCAGAAGATCAAAATTTATCCTGGATTAGTAAAACATAAGTTCAGAATTTGGGTAGTGTTAGTCAACTAATGATGAATGCTTAAGAAAAGGTGATGGAGAAGAACTTGGGTACTGAGTTATAGCTATACACTGGGTTGTATATGTGTAAATGCAAAAGTGTACTGGAGACTTCTGGCCAAGATGGAGGCATAGGTAGACACACTGGGCCTCCATGCACAACCAAAATAAGGACAACAATAATTTAGAAACAACCCCCGCCCCCCAGTATTGATAGAAAATTGAACTGTATGGAAGTCCAACAGCCAAGGAGTTAAAGTAGACACATTCATCAAGACCAGCAGGAAGGACAGAGTTGGGGTGCCTGGTGGGGAGGGGGTGCAGCAAAAAAGCGGTGGCTGGGGGACCCCAGGCATGCGAGGCAGCAGCTGGCAGACCCAGTGAGGCCTCCAACAGTGGAGGGGCATGGTGCACAAGGTGGCTGGCAGGTTGGGCAGTCCCACATTCTTGCGCAGATAAACTAGACAAAACTGGGGAGCAAGACAGACCGTGCAACCAAGGTTCCCAGTATGGGGAAATAAAGCCTAAAAACACCAATTGAAAACACCTCTGGGGGCTAAGGTTCCAGGAGAGCCTCCCAGCCTCACAGGAGTGTTCATTAGAGAAATCCACAGGGTCCTAGAACATACACAAACCCACTAAAAAGGGAATCTGCACTAGAAGGGCCCGGTTTGCTTGGGGGAAGTAGTAGAAAGGACTGAAATCCAGCAGAAAGCTGAGCAAGCGCCATTCTTCCCTCTCAAACTCCTGCCCCACATACAGCGTCACAATCCAGTGACTGGGTTGCCTCACCCAAATGAATACCTAAGGCTCCGCCCCTAACTACGTAACAGTCGCATCAAGACAAAAAAAAAAAAATGGCCCAAACAAAAGAACAGATCAAGCTCCAGAAAAAATACAACTAAGTGAAGAAGAGATTGCCAACCTATCAGATGCACAGTTCAAAGCATTAGTGATCAGGATGCTCACAGAATTGGTTGAATTTGGTTGCAAATTGGATGAAAAAATGAAGGCTACGCTAAGTGAAATGAAGCAAAATGCACAGTGATGGGAAGAAAACTGGGACTCAAATTAATGGAGTGGACCAGAAGGAAGAAACAACCAAACAGAAAAGAAGGAAGAAAAAATAATTTTAAAAAAATGAGGAGAGGCTTAGGAACCTGCAGGACATCTTTAAACACCCCACCATTCAAATCATAGGGCTACCAAAAGGAGATGAGGAAGAGCAACAAGTGGAAAAGTTATTTGAACACATAATTTTAAAAAACTTCCTCAATCTGGCAAAGGAAATAGAATTCCAGGAAGTCCAGGAAACTCAGAAGGTCCCAGAGAAGTTGGACCCAAGAAGGAACACACCAAGGCACATCATAATTACATTACCCAAGATTGAAATGAAGGAGAGAATCCTAGAAGCAGCAAGAGATAAGAGGACAGTCACTTACAAAGGAGTTCCCATCAGACTGTCAGCTGATTTTCAAAAAAAGACCTGACAGGCAAGAAGGGGCTGGAAAGAAGGATTCCAGGTCATGAAAGGCAAGGACCTACATCCAAGATTGCTCTATCCAGCAAAGCTTTCATTTAGAATGGAAGGACAGATAAAGTGCTCCTGAGATAAGGTCAAGTCAAAGAAGTTCATCATCAACAAGCCCTTATTATAAGAAATGTTAAAGGGACTTATCTAAGAAAATAAAAAACATGCACAGTAAAATGACAGCAAACTCACAGTTGTTAACAACCACACCTAAAACAAAAAGAAAAGAAAACAAAGCAAACAACTAGAACAGGAACAGAACCACAGAAATGGAGATCACATGGAGAGTTATCAATAGGTAAGTGGGAGGAGGAGAGAGGGGGGAAAGGTACAGAGAATAAGTAGCATAGATGATAGGTAGAAAATAGACAGGGGGAGGGTAAGAATAATATGGGGAATGTAGAAGCCAAGAACTTATAAGTATGACACACAGACATGAACTAAAGGCGGGAAATGTGGGTGGGAGAGGGTGTGCAGGGTGGAGGGGAGTGAAGGGGGGGAATGGGACAACTGTAACAGCATAATCAATAAGACATATTTTTTAAAGTGCACTGGAAAATTTCTCAAGACTAATACTATAACCTAGGAGCTATGGAAACCAACAAATCACCTGTTGTACTTCACTCAATCAGGATCTTTGAACAGCTATTTTGACCATAGTACTTTACTGGACATATGAAGGAAAAAAAGGGATGCAGTGGTTGACTCAAAAGCTTACAGACAAATAGGGAAAGTGATAGATACAAAGGTAAAGAGAAAACAATTGGGAAGAAAGAGGTACACAGAATTGCCACAATGACGGAAGTCATACAGTATGAGTGATGACTTACCATGAGTTTTTCAGATGGTTAAGGTGGTTAGAATTTGGACAGATTAGAAGACAGGGGAGCAGTACTGCCCTTAGACCTGGGTTAGATGCTTTTCTCAACTCTGTACAGTAGAAGGCCCTACTCTGGTCATCCTTTGGCCATATCCCTCCACACAGGGAACAAAAATCCTTTGAACCAAGGGAAATGCCTGCCTATGACCACAGCTTCCCCATTTTAGACCATGTTCCAAGTGCAACAGGCCAAAAAATTCTCTGCCAAACAACAATTCTCTGAGCTCACTTCTAGAACAACATAAGTGATTTCTGCTTGCCCACTTAGTAAAGTCCACGTTCCATGACTTTGAATCCGATTTGCAACTATTTATAGCAATAGATGAAGGACAGAAGTATTGTGAGCAAGTTGTGCCTTATTTAGTTGTATATCCCTGAATGCCTACCACATCTGGTGATAATGTAAAATGTATAATCACACTGGAAAACAGTTTAGCCATTTAGTAAAAACAAACATTCAACTATGATCCAGCATGCCACTTCTGGGTATTCACCAAAGTGAAAATAAAGCTTCTAGTCATGCAAAGACTTGTATACAAATATTCATGGCAGCTTTATGTCTATAGCTAAAAATGGAAACTTCCTAATTACCCATTAAAAGGTGAATGGATAGCCCTGAGCAGTGTGGCTCAGTTGGCTGGGCATCATCCCAAAAAGCAAAAGGTGCTGGTTTGATTCCCTGTCCCTGCCTAGGGACAGGTGCAGCAAAGGTGCCTAGGCTTGATTACCTGATGTTTCTCTCCCTCTCTTTCTCTCTCCCTTCCACTCTCTTTCTCTCTCTCTAAAAAAAAGTAAATGGATAAACAAGTTGTGGTATAGCCACACAATGAAATATTACTCAGCAGTATAATAGAGTGAATTATTTATCCACGTGAATGAATGTCAAAATTATGATGCTGCATTTAAGAAGCTAAACAGCAGAAAAGGATACACATGTTTCCATTTATATAAAATTCTAGTAAATGTAAACCTGTCTATGTGACAGAAAGCAAATCATGGTTGTTTGGTGTCTTCAGGAGAGGGAACAAAATATCCTTCAGAAATGGGGGTGAAATAAGGGTATTTTCATATATGCATAATGATAGGACTTGTAGCTAGCAGAACTATACACTATGGAGTATGATAAAGATGTTTTTCATGCCAAAGGGAAATAATTCCATATGAAAAGTAGTGTTTGCAGAAAAGAATCAAGAGCACCAGAAATAGATCTAACTAATTGAAGAGTCATAACTCAGAGTAAGCTGGCCTTCACCCACCTCACCACATCAGCTGTAACTGCAATCATCACCTCTTACAGCATGTTCATCCTTACCCAGGATTAGCGACTCATAACACCTAGGTGATGTCTTGCACCTGGTCCTTCTTCTACTGGGCTATGTAACATGCAACTTACAACATTGGTAGATTGGACCACCATGCACTGCTGCCTCAGAGAATACTTGGGAAACAGCCATGAAGGATACATCTAGGCTTTGCCACCATGATGCTGGTTGGGACTTCCACCCAGCTCTAACTGCACTAGTTGGAGCTAAACATCAAGCAGGGGCATCTAGTGGGAGGGCATTTCCTGGCCTGTTCTTCAAGGTGCAAACTCATGATCACTGTGGGGATGGCTACATCCTGAACACCTTGATAACTCAAGATTTTCTTTAGCAAGGGCGGTCTTGCATTCAGAAACTTGGCACCACAATTAAATAAACCCCACCACAAAAACTCTGACTATGCTTTCTCTCATCTTTAATTAACAGGACTCCTGATTTCCTTTTTCTCCCCTTTCCCCTTTTTCCTTACTCTCCTTTTCTCCTCTGTTACTTTCCTTGTTTCCTTTACCTTCTTCCATTCCTTTCTTTCCTTCCTCCTTCCATTTTCTTCCTTCATTCCACATTCCCTTCCTCTTTTCACTTTCCCTGAAACCTTCCTTTCCTCTCTCATTCCTTCATTCCTCTTAGGCATTTCTTCCTTTGTTTATGTGTTAAGCATTTTATTATTTTTAGTATTTATCTACCAGGGGCCTTAAAAAATCCAGTGACTTGAGGAGATGGCAAGATGGCAGAGGACTGAATGGAAGCCACTCTAACTTCCTCCCAGGGCCAATCTGGAATTACAAGTAAATTGTGGGGAAATCACCCAGAACAAACAACTGAACAATAGTGACAGAGAAGACTTATAACCTCAGACAGAGAAAATAACTAGCTTCAGCAGTAACTGACTGGTAATGAGTATGGTGGAGTCTCAAGAAGGCTGGCTGTGCACCCACAGGCAGCAGCAGCACTGGAGGGATAATTAAGCAACTGGATGAATTCCCCTGAGAAGTCTAGGGTCTAAAGCCTAAGCTGAGAGCCCCAGCCTAGAGCATAAGAGCCCAAAAAGTACACAGATAACAATCAACAGCAGAAAGCGACAGGGTTGCTCTGTGCCAGAGACAGATGGCTGGAGATGCAAAGATCTGTTTAAAGGGCCAACACAATTCTTCAGCTATAGCCACTTACCCTGGTCTCCAGAAAAGGCAGGGGCAGAGTGGGCTAGAGATGCCTGAAGACAGACTGAGGACAGAAGCTTTGGGGAGAGAGCTGAGAGAGTAGACACTGGGAACCCAGTGCTGAGTCATCCCTCATATGGCAGCAGCCATCCTGCCCAGGCAGACCACTCTCCTCAGAGCAGGAGCAGCCTGAGGGGAAACAATAGCCCTGATTCCAGAAGAGATTGTGTCCCAGCTCTGTGGTACTTAAGCCTGACTGCTGAGTGCAGAGTGACTAGAGTAACAACTGAAGGAGTCAGCCAAAGACACTAGATCCCTGTTAAAGTGGGGGCAGAGTGGACTAGAGACACTTTAAGAGAGACTGGGGATAGAGGCTTAGGGGAGAGAACTGAGAGGGTGGCTGCCAGGATCCAGGTGCCGAGTCATGACCCATGCTAGAGCAGCTCAGGCAGACCACTCTGCTCCATGCGGCAGCAGCATGAGGGGAAACAATAGCCCCAACCCCAGGAGGGATTCTACACCACGCTATGGGGCTTCAGCCTCTTTGCTGAGTGCTGAGTGACTAGATTAACAACTGAAGGAGACAGCCAGAGGCAGTAGATCCCTTGCAGTCTCAGAGCAGGCTCCTTAAGGTCAGACAGGGTGAACATCCGACATCACCAGAGGCAGATCCACAAAGAAAAAACAATGGCAAATACTAGAGGCTACTGAAATGAAATCCACTGTGGTCTTCTCCATGATTTATGATATTTTCTTTCCTGCATAGCTCTTTAACATTAGGTTCTTGTCCATCAAATTAGTGCATATTAAGTCACTAGATTTTATACCATAGTTTATTTCTCTCCTTTCTTCTAATGGCCTTAATCTCTTTATGCCCTTATTAATACTGGTTCATTTGCTGTTGATAGTGGGATTGTGGGGAGAGACCTATTTTTGCAGATGTGGGTTTGTTTCCTGAGCTTTATGATTTTCTTCTGGCAGCAAACAAGACCTAGTGGGTGGAATGACCTTCAGTCAACCAGCTGGAGGGAAGGACCCTCAACAAAGAATGGCCCAACAATAATCAAAACCTAATTACATCCAGAGATCCAACATAAACAGCATAAAGGCACCCTGAGAGCATCAAGTTCAGGAGTTCAAGGAGACTGCACCACTGAATCTCACAGGTCTTACCACAGTTCATACCACAAACTCTGGGTATCAAAACAGATCAATTTAAGAAGCAGGAACAAACAAGAAGAGTCTCACAAATAATTGGAAGACAAAGAACCAATCCCCCCAATCTAAAGGGAAGTTGGAATCCTCAGAGAGCATGCTAAATGAAATAGAGGCAATTAAACAATCAGATATTGAGTTCAAACATGCTTATAAGGAAACTCAATGAGCTCAGTGAGAATTACCAAAAGCTACAGCGAAACTATCAGGAACTTACTGCAAACTATATCAATGTGATAAAGGACATAGAAACTATCAATAAGTGCCAAGAGGAAATGAAGAATACAATTTTTGAACTGAAGAACACAGTACAAGGAATCAAAAGCAGGCTAGATGAAGCAGGGGATCAAATCAGAGAGCTGGAAAACAAGGTAGAAAAAATACCCAGAAAGAGCAAGAAAAGAAAAAGAAACTAAGAAAGAATGAAGTGTGAAGGGAACTGCAGGACAACATGAAACTGAATAATATCCATATAATAGGGTACCAGAAGGAGAAGAAGGGGAGCAAGGGATAGAAAACATCTTTGAAAAAAGTAATGATGGAAAACTTCTCTAATTTGATGAGAGAAAAAGTCACACAAATCTAGGAAGCACAGAGGGTGCCAAACAAGAGGAACCCAAACAGGCCCACTCCAAGACACACTGTAATTAAAGTGGCGAAATTCAAAGGCAAAGAGAGCATCTTAAAGGCAACAAAGGAGAAACAGGCAGTAACGTACAAGGGAGCCCTGGTAAGGCTAGCAGCTGACTTCTTGATTGAAACACTCCAAGCAAGAACAGAATGGTAAGAAATATTTCAAGTAATGAAAACCAAAGGCCTGCAACCCAGGCTACTCTATCTAGCAAGACTCTCAATTAAAATGGAAGGCCAAATAAGGAGCTTCCCAGACAAAAGAAGGCTCAAGTAATACACCTCCTCCAAATCAGCTCTGCAAGAGATGCTGAAGAATCTGCTTTAAGAACAGGAAGAAAAAGAGAAAAGAAGACAGGCAGAAAGGGGATAAAATGGCAATGATAAGTACCTATCAATAATAACCTTAAATGTAAATGGATTAAATGCTCCAATCAAAAGATAGAGAATAGCTGAATGGATAAGAAATCATGACCCACACATACACTGCCTATCAGAGCACCACCTCAGAAAAAAAGACCTACACAGATTCAAAGTGAAGTGTTGGAAAAAAATATCCCAAGCAAATGGACAGGAAAACAAGCCAGGGTGGCAATACTTGTATCGGACAAAATAGATTTCAAAAGAAAGATCATAAAAAGAGACACAGAAGAACACTTCATAATACTCAAGGGAAGAATCCATCAAGAAGACATAAACATTATAAACATATATGAAGCCCCAAAAAGAGCACCCAAATATAGAAGGAAAATCTTGGAGGACTTCAAGAAAGATACAACAGCAATATACTTATACTAGGGGATTTTAACATCCCACTGTCAAAAATGGATAAATCTTCCAAACAAAATATCACCAAGGATACTGTGGCATCAAACAATGTCCTAAATCAAATGGACTTAACTGATATATATATAGAACCTTTCACCCCAAAGAAGCAAAATACACATTCTTTTCAAATGCACATAGAACAGTTTCAAAGATAGACCACATGACAGGTCTCAACAAATTCAAAAAAATTAAAATCAAGCATTTTCTCAGACCATGAGAGTCTGACACCAGAAAACAATCTCAAGGAAATAACTCACAAACATCCAAATTCATGGAGATTGAATAGCCTGCTATTAAACAATGAATGGGTTAATAATGAGATCAAGGAAGAAATAAAAGAGGTTTCTGGAAACAAATGAAAATGAACACACAACAGTCCAAAACTTATGGGACAGAGAGAAGGCAGTCCTAAGAAGAAAGTTCATAGAGATAAAGGCTTACCTAAAAAAGATAGAAATATTTTAAACAAACAACCTAACCCTATGCCTACAAGAACTCGAGGAACAACAACAAACAAAGCCCAGAGAGAGTAGAAGAAAGGAAATGATCAAGAGTAGAACTAAAAGACATAGACACTAAAAGCACAATTCTAAGGATCAATGAATCCAGGAGCTGGTTCTTTGAAAAGATAAACAAAATCGAAAAGCCTTTAACCAGACTCATCAAAAAAAAAAGAGGGAGGACCCAAATAAACAAAATGAGAAATGAAAGAGGAGAGATTACCACTTATACCACAGAAATACAAAGGATTGTTAAGAAATTACTACAAAGAACTATATGCCAAGAAATCTGAAAACCTAGGTGAAATGGACAAATTTCTAGAAAAATACAATCTTCCAAAGCTGAATAGAGAAGCAGAAAGCCTGAACAGACCAATAACAGCAGATGACATTGAAGCAGTAATCAAAAAACTCCCAACACACAAAAGCCCTGGACCGGACAGTTTCACAGGAGAATTCTACAAAACATTTAAGGAACAACTAACCCCTATTCTTCAAAGAGTATTCCAAAAATTCCAAGAAGATGGAAAACTCCCAAACTCTTTTGATGAAGTCAGCATCATCCTAATCCCAAAACCAGATAAAGACACCACCAAGAGCCCTGGCTGGTGTAGCTCAGCGAATTGAGCATGGGCTGAGAACCAAAGGATTGCCAGTTCAATTTCCAATCAGGGCACATGCCTGGGTTATAGACCAGGTCCTCAGTAGGGGCCATGTGAGAGGCAACCACACATTGATGTTTCTCTCCTCTCTTTTTCCCTCCCTTTCCCTCTATAAAAATATATAAAATCTTTAAAAAAAAAAGAAACAGCAAAGAAAGAAAACTACAGGCCAATATTACTGATGAACATAGATTTCAAAATCCTCAATAAAATATTGGCAAACCGCATCCAGCAATACATCAAAAAGGTCATACACCATGATCAAGTGGGATCCATCCCAGGGATGCAAGGACGGTACAATAGTCACAAATCAATAAACATAATACATCACATAAACAAAAGAAAAAAATCACATGATCCCATCAACAGATGCAGAAAAAGCATTTGATAAGGTGCAGCACCTATTCATGATAAAAACACTCTGTAAAGTGGGAATAGAGGAAGCATTCCTCAACATAATAAAGGCCATACACAAGAGACCTACAGCTAACATATGCGATGGGCAAAAACTAAAAGCTCCCCCACTAAGATCAGGAAGAAGACAAGGATGTCTGCTTTCAACACTTCTATTCAACATAGTATTAGAAGTCCTAGTCACAGAGATCAGAAAAGAAAAAGAAATAAAAGGCATCCAAATTGGAAAGGAGGAAGCAAAACTGTCACTGTTTGTAGATGACAGGATAGTATACACAGAAAATACTGTAGACTCCACCAAAAAACTGCTTGACTACTAAATGAGTTAGCAAAACAGTGGATACATAGTCAATATTTAGAAATCAAAAGCATTTTTGTACACCAATGACAAAATATCAGAAACAGAAATCAGGAAAAAATCCCATTTGATATAGCAACAAGAAAAATAAATTAGGAATAAACCTAATCTAGGAGGTAAAAGACCTGTACTCAGAAAGCTACACAACACTGAAGAAAAAAATTAAGGCAAACACAAACAAATGGAAGCATATTCTGTGTTCATGGATTCGAGTATTTAACATCATCAAAATGTCATACTACTCAAAGCAATTTATAGATTCAATGCAATCCCTATTAAAGTATCAATGGCATATTTCACAGACATAGAACAAACACTTCAAAAATTTATGTGGAACCATAAATGGCCCCGATAGTGGCAGCAATTTTGAGAAAGAAGAACAAAGTAGAAAAGCTCACAATACCTGATATCAAACTATACTACAAGGCTACGGTAATCAAAACTGTCTGGTACTGGCTTAAGAACAGATACATAGGTCAGTGGAACAAAATAGAGAGCCCAAGAATAAACCCAAGTCTCTTTGGCAATTAATATTCAACAAAGGGGGCAAAAGCATAAAATGGAGTAAAAATAGCCTCTTCAACAAATGGTGTTGGGAGATCTGGACAGCTACATGAAACTCAACCACCAACTTACACCATACAAAAAAGAATCTCAAGATGGATAAAAGACTTAAATGTAAGTCACAATAGCATAAAAGTCCTAGAGGAGAACATAGACAAGAAAATCTTAGATATTCCATGCAGCAATATTTTCACTGATATGTCCCGTAGAGCAAAGGACATAAAGGAAAGAATAAACAAATGGGACTTCATCAAAATGAAAAGGTTCTGTATGGCTAAAGAAAAGATTAGCAAAATGAAAATGGAACCAACCACATGGGAAAATATATTTGCAAATGATACCTCAGACAAAGGTTTCATTTCCAAAATATACAAAGAACTCACACGACTCCACTCCAGGAAGACAAACCACCCAATTAAAAAATGGGCAAAGGACCTGAACAGACACTTCTCCAAGGAGGATACACAGAAGGCCCAGAGACACATGAAAAGATGCTCAGCATCGCTACCCATCAGACAGATGCAAATTCAAAGCACAATGAGATACCATTTCACAACGGTGAGAATGGCCATCATAAACAAATCAACAAACAAGTGCTGGAGAGGATGTGGAGAAAAAGGAACCCTAGTGCACTGTTGGTGGGAATACAGACTGATGCAGCCACTGTGGAAAATAGTATGGAATTTCCTCAGAAAACTAAAATTGGAACTTCCTTTTGACCCACCAATTACACTGCTAGGATTATATCCTAAGAACCCTGAAGCACCAATTCAAAAGAACCCATGCACCCCAATGTTCATAGCAGCACAATTTACAATAGCCAGGTGCTGGAAGCAACCTAAATGTCCATCAGTAGATGAATGGCTCAAAAAACTATGGTACATTTATACAATGGAATACTATGCACCAGAAAGAAAGAAGGAACTCCTACCCTTCATGACAGCATGGATGGATCTGTAGAGCATTATGCTAAGTTAAATAAGCCAGGTGGTGAAAGACAAATACCATATGATCTCATCACATGTAAGTGGAACCTAATCAACAAAACCAACAAGCAATCAAAATATAACCAAAAACACTGAAATAAAGAATAAACTGACAAGTAACCAGAAGGGAAGGAGGAGGGGATAATGAGGGGGAAAAAGGAGGGTAGTCAAGGAACATGTGTAAAGGACACACAGACAAAGCCAAAAAGGGATAGGATTGAGGGTGGGAGGTTGGGATGGGTGGGGTGAAAGGTCGTAGGGAAAAGTAGAAATAACTATACTTGAACAACAATAATTAAAAAAATAAGTGGAAGAAATAAAAAATTCAGTTACTCAGTATCTTGATGTTTGTCTTATTTTGTTGGTATAGTTTTATAGACCATTTTAAAAATGCTTATTCTATCAGAACAGTTATTTCCCACCACCAACTCCGTTCTTTACTGCTTTTTAAAATAATAAAAAGCCTTTAAGATGACAAAATTGTTAAGTTTGGAAGAAGACATAGTATCCAAATCCTTAACTTTCTTTTTTAAAATTGTATTTCAGAGTAAACTAAATCTGAAGTGCTCAATGACAGCAGGTCAGGAAATGGGATCTGACCAGCTCTGGAATATATTATATTTCAGACAAACCAGATATCAACTCTTAAAATTTCACAGGAACCTCAGGGTGAAGGCTGAGTTACACAGACTGAGAGACAACTCTCAGTATAGAATCCCCCCTCAGGAGCAAGGGGCACAGACTAGCTAGAGTGCCATTCCACAATGAGTCTTCCAAGCTATTACCAGGGCTCAGGGCGCATGCATGTCTGCTATTTAGAGCTCTTTCGGCAGACTCCTGAGGGGCTCTTCCCAGCTGTGTGAACACAACTAGAAGGTTTAGACAGAGGATGGTTGAAGGTGGACATAAAAAAATTCTTTGGCTGTCTTGAAGCTTATTTCACACAATGTGTACTTATGCATATTTTACACTGATAACCCTAACTGCCTTTGAGAGGTCTACCCACTCAACCACTCAACATCTCAGCCTCCAACTGCTGTACTCTGGAGGAATGGATAGACTAAGTTAGGCAGAAGGTAAGAAATAGGTAGAAATTCTTATTTATTTATAGAAGCTCTAAATTGTTATGTTTTAGGGAGTACTTTTCAGAAGACTGAAACTAAGGTATTGAAGAATCTGTGGGAACACTTACCCTTGGTTACCACATCTTAAGACATATAAATTGGTGGACAGAATATGCCACTTTTTGAGTTATAATTACTTAAGAAGCAGTAGGTAGATAAAGGACACCTCGATCCTCTTTTCTCCTCCTGAAAGCAGGAAATAAATCTCTTCCTATACTACTAGGAGGGTAGAAGGCACCTTATCACCAGAGATAGGGAAATTAGGGCCAAGAGGGTTGTATAAACAAACCTTGTTACTCTTTACCAATTTACCACCACAAGTCCAAACACCCTTTGTCTTGTTAGGCCTTCACAAATGTATTGTTTTCTTGTCTAAAAGGTATAAAAACTGCCTGCTTTGGACACCTAACTTTGAGTCTCGCCTTTTTATGGTGCTCTCATGGAGGATTAAATTTGTTTTTCTCATGTTAATCCATTATATGTCAATTTAATTGTTAGGACAAACGAAGAACCTAGAAGGGAAGGAGGAAAAAGTTTTCTGCTCCTACAAAATGAATAGTTCCTGTTTATCTAAATAGTATGTGCCAGGCATTTAATATACATTTGCTATGATTTTTACAATTACTTTGTAAGTTGGGTTTGTTCCTGTTGCGAACAAGAAAAATAGTCTCAGCCCCAAGGAGCCTGCATCCCTAGCAAACATCCTGTAAGTTGATTGCCATCTGTTTAGTTTCAGAATTGTCCTTTCAGTTGAGTCAGACCCCACCCTGTTCCCCGTGTGGGCTCTGTAAGCCAATAGCTAACCACCACATCTGCTTCTGTGCAATGCTTGCTTGCCTCTATATAAGGACTTGGCTATAATCGCTAGGCACGACTCTCGTTTGCGGGCACTGTGTCTCTGGACACTCTGAGAGTTCGCCCCTGCGCAGGTTAAACTTGGCCAATAAAGTAACATCTTTGAAACCCTAAAAGTCTCTGACATTTGTTCTCGCAGTTGGTGGATGCAACAGTTCCCAGTTTACAGATGTGACGATTGGGAGTGCAAACTTCAGTGGCACTGTTGTGTGAAACTTGACCTAAGTTTAACAGCAAGTTAATCAGTGTTTTTTATACCTTCAGATTGAAAGGTTTCAGAGCTGGGATAGCAGAAAAAGGGCTTCTGGAGAGCTCACGCTCATATTTCTTGTGCTGTAGTACATGTCAGGACACTAAGTCGACAAAGAAAATAGGGGCTGATTTTATTTGCATTCTGGGTAACACTGACACTATAGGACAGTTTCACTCAAGGAGATGAAAGATTTGTTTTAGAACAGGAAATATTACTGCAGTTTTGTTTATGTTCCAATTCTCCCACATGGCTCTCTATCTCACTGCATTCAGTGTCTGGTCAAATGGCAACTGCTTACATGTTTCCCTGATTCACCTCTCATGGGCCTAATTATAAAGGAGAAGAAAACACCTGCTACATGGTAACCTGGTCTGTGGTGCAGAATCATTCTCCATTTCCTTACATACCCTGTATCTTCCTTATAGTACTTACTGTTACACAAATTCTCACTGGCTAATTAATTTATTGTCTGGGTCTCCTAATAAAACCACAGCTCTAATACGGCATTTTACCTTCAATTCTTAGAACAATGCCTGGCACATAATGGGGGCTTAGTATTTATTGTATTAATCAAGGAAACTCATTCTAATCCTTCACAGTACTCACTTGATACTTATTTCATATTTATTACATCCCTAGCTATATTTTAATATATGTGATCTGGCTTCAAATATATTTTTAAAGATCCTTAACACTCAATACTCAGTATATCATCAGGGTCTACTGGACCCAATTTTATTTTTTCCATTTCTGTTTTAGAAGTTTCATCCTTCCAAAGAACAAAGAAAAACATTTGTTTATATATTTTTAAAGTAGAATAAACCTCATTCTATCTTGCAATTAACACTGAATCCAATGAGCTCTTGTGTAAATCTAAGATACACTATACATCTTAGTGATCATATTATTTTCTGTATCTTAAAACATTTTGCTATTTAACCAACCTAGTAATTACATCATTAATATTCATCAACCACTTCAATTTATGCTAATAAAAATATAGGAAAATGTAAGAATGATGTAATTGCCTGGAAGGACAATGCAACGGTCCGATGATTTTCAGCCAGTGTACCACAAGAGGTTTTAAAGCATGCAATACCTGACTATTTAGTCAGGGGCACTGACCTCTTTTCCTTTAGAGTGTCCAATTAAAAAAAAGAAATGACATCAACCAACACAATAGCTGTCCAGTGTAAATGAATCAAAATTATAGCAATTTTTTCACCATATCAGTCAAAATATATATTTTTGGTGTGCCGCATAAATTTAGTCGTTTGTGTGTTCTGCAAGATGAAAAAGGTGGAAGATGGCTGCAATATTCAAATAAGCAATCACAACTGCATCATCCTTCATTTTTCTTACTTTATCCAAAGTTTTGCATTGTGCTTTAAAAAGATACAGAAATTACAAAAGTAACTTTTTTCTTTTTTTATTGTTGCTCAAATACAGTTTTCTACCTTTTCCCCCACCCCTCCACACCACCCCAGCCCTCCCTGCCTCCCTCCCCTGTTTTCACCCCCCTTGTTATTGTTCATATGTCCTTTAAAATTGTTCCCGTAAACCCTTCACCCTTTCCCCCCATTATCCCCGCCCCCTCCCCTCTGATTGCTGTCAGCATGTTCTCAATTTCAATGTCTTTAGCTATACTTTGCTTGCTTGTTTTGTTAATTAGGTTCCTATTAATGGTGAGATCATATGGTATGTCTTTTAGCTCCTGGCTTCATTTAGCATAATGCTTCCCAGTTCCATCCATGCTGTTGCAAAGGGTAGGAGCTCCTTCTTTCTTTCTGCTGCATAGAATTCCATTGTGTAAATGTACCACAGTTTTTTGATCCATTCATTCACTGATGGGCATTTGGGTTGCTTCCAGAACTTGGCTATTGTAAATTGGACTGCAATGAACATTGGGGTGCATAGGTTCTTTTGGATTGGAGCTTCAGGGTTCTTAGGAAATAATCCTAGGAGTGGAATTGCTGGGTCAAAAGGCAGATTCATTTTTAGTTTTCTGAGGAAGTTTCATACTGTTTTCTGTAGTAGTTGCACCAGTCTGCAACTTTTTAAAGTTTTCATTGAGCACACTTAAAGGTTAGAATTTTTTATGTTCTTAAAACTTCAGTAATCATACAAATAAATACCTGAGGATCTNCCAACACAATAGCTGTCCAGTGTAAATGAATCAAAATTATAGCAATTTTTTCACCATATCAGTCAAAATATATATTTTTGGTGTGCCGCATAAATTTAGTCGTTTGTGTGTTCTGCAAGATGAAAAAGGTGGAAGATGGCTGCAATATTCAAATAAGCAATCACAACTGCATCATCCTTCATTTTTCTTACTTTATCCAAAGTTTTGCATTGTGCTTTAAAAAGATACAGAAATTACAAAAGTAACTTTTTTCTTTTTTTATTGTTGCTCAAATACAGTTTTCTACCTTTTCCCCCACCCCTCCACACCACCCCAGCCCTCCCTGCCTCCCTCCCGTTTTCACCCCCCTTGTTATTGTTCATATGTCCTTTAAAATTGTTCCTGTAAACCCTTCACCCTTTCCCCCCATTATCCCCGCCCCCTCCCCTCTGATTGCTGTCAGCATGTTCTCAATTTCAATGTCTTTAGCTATACTTTGCTTGCTTGTTTTGTTAATTAGGTTCCTATTAATGGTGAGATCATATGGTATGTCTTTTAGCTCCTGGCTTCATTTAGCATAATGCTTCCCAGTTCCATCCATGCTGTTGCAAAGGGTAGGAGCTCCTTCTTTCTTTCTGCTGCATAGAATTCCATTGTGTAAATGTACCACAGTTTTTTGATCCATTCATTCACTGATGGGCATTTGGGTTGCTTCCAGAACTTGGCTATTGTAAATTGGACTGCAATGAACACTGGGGTGCATAGGTTCTTTTGGATTGGAGCTTCAGGGTTCTTAGGAAATAATCCTAGGAGTGGAATTGCTGGGTCAAAAGGCAGATTCATTTTTAGTTTTCTGAGGAAGTTTCATACTGTTTTCTGTAGTAGTTGCACCAGTCTGCAACTTTTTAAAGTTTTCATTGAGCACACTTAAAGGTTAGAATTTTTTATGTTCTTAAAACTTCAGTAATCATACAAATAAATACCTGAGGATCTTGCTAAAGTACAAATTTTCATTGCATTATTTAGTTCAGTAATTTTAAACCTTTTTCATCTCATGGCACACATAAACAAATTACTAAAATTCTGCAGCACACCAAAAAATATGTTTTTTCTGATCTGACAGAAAAAAGGTATTATGAATAAAAATTCATTCATACCAGAGAGCTATTGTTGTATGGGTTGTTGTCATTTTTTTTTTAACTTGACAATCTAAAGAAAAGAGGTCAGTGCCTCCAACTAAATAGTCAGGTGTTATATGTCTTAAAAATTTCTGTGGCACTTCAGTTGAAAGCCACCAGTCTTGGTTGAGGCTGGAAGTCTCCCAGGTGACATCAAAGCTACTGGACTAAAGAGCACACTGTGAGCGGCAATGATTTAGATGAGGGTCTCTTGAAATCCGCTTGGGTTTTTATCAAACTAGTAGTTTTCTGATGTACTCTTATCACAAAAATACTACTTTCTTGATTACTTTTTAAAAACCTACCAAGTATTTTATTACATATTGTTCTATATAAAATTCAAATTTGTTATGTTAATTATATCACGATTCATTTCACAGGCATTTTAGTAATGAACTGCCTATGCAAACCCGCTTATATACTACCTACAGCACTCTCAACAGAAATGAAATCACTCCTTTGGCTGTGTTTTTCCACATTTGCTGTACTTAAAATACAGTCTCTTAAACACAGTCTCAAGAGGAGTGCAGAAAGACTGCTGTCCTATCTTGATCAGGATATTACATTTCTACCAAAGTTTCATAGGACTGCACTTGCCCATTCCATCAGTTAGTCCTTGTCAACAAACATTACCCACTACTTTTCATGTTAACTGCTGTCAAATTCAAGCTCTACTCAAGCTACACAACTGATTTTTAAACTGTTACCACTTTTGAGTCTATCTTCTTTATTTCAGCCCCACCTTCACCCTCGGATAAGATTATCCAAATTTCTAAGCATATATGTATTTTCCCTTTAGGTTTACTATATTTAAACCTTTTAGTACCTATATTCAAACTACTAATTAAACCAAGTTATATAACCGGGTGTTATGAACTAAGTATCTGTGTCCCAAAATTCATATGATAAAGCCCTAACCACCAATGTGATGGTATCTGGAGATGTAACTTTTAGGAGATATTTAGGTTTATATGAGGTCTTGAGGGTGGGGCCTTTATGATAAATTAGTGGCCTTATAAGAAGAGACACTAGAGTGACCTCGGCATCATGATGGAATGAAAGGACTCTTTTGTGCCTCCCTTTAGGTTTATAAGTCTATAAATCTGAATTTATAAGTCTAAGACATCTATATAATCTGGAAAAAGTTCCTCTGCTCAACACATAAAAAAATCCTCTGAGAGATCCACTCATCAGTACATGTGAAGGTAGACATACTTGAACGTGTATGGGAGGTGGGATTGGTGACTGCAGATGCAGTTGGGTGGCCATCATGGTGGTGGTAAAGGAGCCCCACACTACAGCCCAGCAGAGGGTAAAGGCACAGAAGAAGCAGTGGTGCCTGAGAACTGGTTCCCTGCCCCTGCACTGAGGCAAAACCCAGTAGCATCAGCGGAGGTGCCTCTAACAGCATGCTAGTGATGGTGGCCATTAGTAACAAGGAGGCAGTGCTGCAGACTTGCAAACCAGCCTCTCCCCTACCTGCCATAACCTCCCACATGATAGTGGTGTCCTGAGACTGAGGTGACCTAGACACAGTGAAGACACCCACCACTCCAGTCACCCAGAGTTCAATTTCCAAAACAGCCACTACCCCTCTCCCCCACTTCAACCCTGGGGCCACAAACGGCAGGTAAAAGAAAACAAAATTTGTGCTATATATAGCACCAGTTACTGGAAATCTAAAGAAAGACCTTAACAAACTGTTAGCTATGATTATCTCTAGGGAAGAAAAGAGAAGAATGAGGAATAATGAGAGAAAAGAAAGAGGGACTAACTCTTTACTGTGTATATGTCTTATGTTTTAGTTTTTAGTAAATTACTGTCAATATATTAACCATGTAATTAAAATACTACAACTAAAACTAAGAGATATTGTTAATGGGATGGCTTGTGCAATTTTCTCCATAAATCTTAAAAATATAATCACAATTTTTATTTTTTATAATCACAATTTTTAATAGGTTAGTTTCTTCCAATTAATTCATCTAAAATAAAAGATGAGATAAAGTAGATGATATTATGATATATAATGCCTAAAAAGCATTACCCTACTGCCCCTGGGTCAAGTGACTCAATTGGTTGGCTGTTGTTCCACAAACCAAAAGGTCATCTGTTAAATTCCCAGTCAGGGCATATGCCTAGGTTGCAAGTTCATCCCCAGTTGGGGAGTGTAAGGAAAGCCATCAATCTTTCTTTCTCTCTCACATTGATGTTTCTTTCTCCCCTCCCTTTCCCTCTTTCTAAAATAATTTTTTTAAAAAGCCTTACCCTATTTAAGAACTTATTAACTAATTCTATTCTTTAAAGAATTTATTTATTTATTTAGAGAGAGGGGAGGGAAAGAGGTGGGAGAGAAACACCAATGTGTGGTTGCCTCTCATGAGCCCCCTACTGAGGACCTGGCCCGAAATCCAGGCATGTGCCCTGACTGGGAATTGAACCAGTGACCCTTTGCCTCACAGGCCCGTGTTCAATTCACTGAGCTACACCAGCCAGGGCTCTTAACTAATTCTTGACTAAGTATGTGATAAGTACTTACTTTTTCATCAGATATGTTTTTATTATTTTGTACCAATACAAACAGATTAGTGGTTATAATAATCAGCCCAAAGCTGTTTTCTTTTTTAAAGATAAACAAAATTGACAAACCTTTACCTGGACGGACTCAGAAAAAGGACTCAAAATCAGAAAAGAAAAACACTGCAACAGAAATACAAAAGATCATGAGAAACTACTATGAATAATTATGCATTAACAAACTAAGTATACAAACTAAAAATATACAACCTACCAAGACAGAATCATGAAGAAACAGAAATCTGAATAGACTTACAAGTAAGAAGACTGAATCAGTAATAAAAAACAACCCCCTCCACCACAACACAGAAAAGGCCAGCACCAGATAATTTCACTAGTGAATTCTACCAAATATTTAAAGAATTAATGCCAATTCCTTTGGAACTGAAAGGGAGAACTGAAAAGTGAAGACAGAACACTTCCAAACCCATTTTATGGGACTGGTACTCTCCTGATACCAAAGGCAGACATGGACACCATAAGAAAAGAAAAGGACAGACCAATATCCCTGATAAATACAGTGTAAAAATTCTCAAAATATTATCAAACCAAATTCACAGTACATTAAAAGGATCATATAGCATGATTAAGTGGGATTTATTTCTAGGATGCAAGGGTGGTCTAACATATGTAAATCCATAAATGTAATACCCACATTAATAGAATGAAAGGTAAAATCATGAATATGTCAATAGGTGCAAAAAATTCTGACAAAATGCAACATCCTGTTATGATTAACGAAAGTTGACCAATTGGTTATGGAAATAAGTTACCTCAACAAAATAAAGGCCATTATAACAACCCACAACAAACATCCTACTCCACATCGAAAGGCTGAAATTTTTTCCTCTAAGATCAGAAACAAGACAAGGGTGCCCACTCTCACCACTCCTGTTGAACATAGTTTGGAAGTCCTAGCAAAAGCAGCAATCAGACAAGAAAAGAAATAAAAGGCACACAAACAAGAGAGGAATAAGCAAGATTGTCACTGTTTATAGATGATACAATTTTGTATATTGAAAATCCAAAAGATTCTACAAAAAAAATCTGCCAGAACTAATCAACAAATTCAGTAAAGTTGCAAGATACAATCAACAGTTATGTCTCTATACATTAACAACACCTGGAAAAATAAAGAAGATAATCCCATTCGTAATAGCATTCTAAACAATGAAATAAGAATAAATTTAACCAGAGGCAAAAGATCTATACACTGAAAGAAACTGAATGATTAAAGAAACTGAAAAAGACACAAACAAATGTAAAGATATCTCATTTTCATGCATCAGAAGAATTAACATTGTTAAAATGTCCTTATTACCCATTCGTCTGTAGATTCAATGCAATCCTTATCAAAATTCCAATGGCATTTTTCACAGAAACACAGTCTAAAAACGTTAGAGAACCACAAAATCCTTAATAGCCAAAGAGGAAACAAACAAAGAACAAAACTGGAGTTATCACACTTTCTGACATATATTACAAAGCTATAGTAAACAAAACAGTATGATACTGGTATAAAAACAGACACATAAGGGAACAGAAATGAGACCTCAGGAATAAATCCTCAAATACAGAATCAACTAATATTTGACATGGGAACCAAAAATTCTCAGTGGAGAAAGAACAGTCTCCTGAATAAAATGAGAAAACTGGATAAGCACATGCAAAAGAGTGAAATTAGACCCAACAAAATGAAGTAAATGTTTGAACATAAGGCCTAAAACATAAAACTCCTAGAGAAAAACGTAGGAATTAAAACTTTTCTAAGCCTTCTGCCCTTCAAGATGCCTTCTGTGCACTCGATATGCCAGGCATATCTACTTAGCTGAAGCTCTCCCAATGCATTACTCTCTCAGCGTTCATTCAAATATGAACAATAAAACAACAAACTCACAACTATCAACAAATGAACCTAAAAGAAAAGAAAAACAATGAAAATAAAAACTAAACAAACAACCAGAAAAGGAACAGAATCAGAGAAATGGACATCACATGGAGAGATTTCAGTGGGGAGTGGGAAGGGCAGAATAGGGGGGAAATGGTACGGGGAAGAAGCAGCATAATTAGTAGGCATAAAATAGACGGGAAGAGATAAAAATGGTATAAAAAACAGAGGACTCAAAGAACTTATATGTACAACCCATGGACATGAACTAAAGAAGGGAATGCTAGAGGGCTTGGAGGAGCAGGGCAGAGGGGGAATAAAAAAAACTGAGAAAACTAATAGCATAATTAATTTAAAAAACACTTAACAAAGAAAAAGAAAAAACAAAGATATGAGATAAATATATCTTGTTTGTTACGTCTCAAAAACAGATTTTAAACACTTTAAAAATATACTGACATGGCTTAAGTGATTTGTGAATTAATTCATTAGTTACATGGAAATTTGACAACTTTAAGGATACTGAAATTTAGCTAAACAAATACATCTTCTTTTTAAAAAGGATTTTATTTATTTTTAGAGAGAGGGAAAGGGAGGGAGAAAGAGTGGGAGGGAAACATTGATGTGTGAGAGAAACATCGATCATTGCCTCTCACATGCCCCCAACAGGGAATCTGGTCTGCAGCCCAGGCATGGGATCTGACTGAGAATCCTACCGGTGACCTTTCAGCTTGCTTGCAGGATGACACTCAGCCCACCGAGCTACACGATTCAGGGCCAAATACATATTCTTAATAATTAGTTTCTTTCCAATAATTTTGCAAGTTACGGCCTTCTGTACAAGAGTATGAAAATAAGACACAAATACATTTCATTTATAACATTCTGGTCTTATTAAAAGGAATTAAATAACTTGCCTTAATTTCAAGTGAGTAAAAATGAAATCTGCTGTACAGAAAAACAAAATGTGTCAATGTCACAATTTGAAAATAAAGTCATTCTGTGATTCAATACTAAATATTTGAGGAACAAAAAGCTAATGATGCTGCTAAGGTTGTAATTCAAGATTATTTGTAATGACCATTACAACTTCTACTTCCACAGGAAGTAGTGAGTGAATACAAAACCCCTTGGAGATTTAATCCAAAGCCAGATAGCTCTATTCAGGACACACTGGAACTGCACCAGTTTCTGAATTTGGGGACATGGAGAAGAATACAGCTCTTTCACAATTAACAGCAATGATGAAAGGCGATTCTGTTTCTATGTGCTTTGGTTATCAAGTACTGACCAGAGGGGAAGCAGGTTGGCTATTCTGCATGTACAAGTGGCATCCTTTTCAGTGGGAAAACAAAGGAAAGCTTTTAATGATTTCTTGAAAAAAAAAAACATGGGTCAGGTTTTATTTCTAACTTGTTAAGCAATAAGCATACAAATCTATTCTATATTTATACATTCCAATCTATCTATTCTAAAATACCTACAGTATCTTGGTATATTTATGGTAAAGTCAAAAGATGTATTCTTTTTACTGAAAACAGAGCAAGAGACAAGTTTTGAGTCATATGAATAAATTATTTTATACTTTCCTTCTTTTGAGCTAAGAAACCAACCAACAAAGAGATTTAACTGTGCAGTCCAGATTACTTACCTGATGAAGGGCTTATCACATCCTTGCTTGTTTGATAGTGCTTTATCTTAAAGTGGCAGTTGATCTACACTTCACTGCATTCAATTAAGAGGTAAAGGAAAATCATACCTTTGCCCTAGCACTTTAATCCAGACAATGTCAGATCAAACTGAGTATCATTAGCAGATTCTAAGAGGAAAATAAACCGTCAAATGGCAAAATGCAGCCTGAGTGGTATGTGAATAAAATAACACTTGACCTTTATGATGGTTAGAGTTTTAAAAACTAAATTTTGATATTTGAATCTCATGTTATTTTGAACATCTCCTGGAATATCATCTTAACTGATGATCATTAACTCATCAACATTCAATCATCAGTACAACGTGGTCTCCCAAAACACTAGACCAACCTAAGAGGGAAGTTCACAGCAATACAGGCCTACCTAAAAAATATAGAAACATTTCAAATAAACAACCTAATCCTACATCTACAAGTTCTGGAGAAACAACAACAAAGACAGTCCAGAGCAAGCAGAAGGAAGGAAATAAAAAAGATTAGAGCAGAATTAAACGACATAGAGACTAAAAGCACAATTCTAAGGATCAATAAATCCAGGAGCTGGTTCTTTGAAAAGATAAACAATATCAACAAGCCTTGAAGCAGACTCATCAAGAAAAAAAGAGGGAGGACCCATATAAACACAATCAGAAATGAAAGCGGAGAGATTACAACTGTTACCATGGAAATACAAAGGATTGTAAGAAATTACTACAAAGAACTATATGCCAAGAAATTTCTAGAAAATATAATCTTCCAAAACTCGGTGAAGAAGCAGAAAACCTGAACAGACTAATAACAGCAGATTACATTGAAGTAGTAATCAAAAAATTCCCCACAAACAAAAGCCCTTGACTGGACAGTTTCACAGGAGAATTCTACAAAGCATTTAAGGAAGAGCTAACCCCTATCCTTCATAGACTTCAAAAAAATCGTAAATGATGGAAGACTCCCAAACTCTTTTTATGAAGCCAGCATCATCCTAATACCAAAACCAGATAAAGACACAACAAAGAAAGAAAACTTCAGGCCAATACTGCTGATGAACATAGACGCTAAAATCTTCAACAAAATATGGACAAACTGCATCCAGAAATACATTAAAAAGATCAAGCACCGTGATCAAGTGGAAATCACCCCAGGGATGCAAAAGTGATATAATATTCACAAATCAATAAGCATAATACATGACATTAAAAAGCAAAACAAAATCACATGATCATATCAACAGATGCAGAAAAAGGATTTGATTAGGCACAGCACCCATAATGATTAAAACACTCAGCAAAATGGGAATGGAGGAAGCATTCCTCAACCTAATAAAGGCTATATATGAGAAATCTATAGCCAACACCATACTCAACGGGCAAAAACTAAAAACTTTCCCACTAAGATCAGGAACAAGAAAAGGTTGTCCACTTTCACCATTACTATTCAACATAATGTTGGAAGTCCTATCTACAGAGATCAGAAAAGAAAAAGAAAGAAAAGGCATCCAAATCAGAAAGGGGAAAACAAAACTGTCATTGTTTGCAGATGAGATGATATTGTACACAGAAAATACTATAGACTCCACTAAAAAATTACTTGACCTAATAAATGAATTTGGCAAAACAGCGGGATACAAAGTCAATATTCAGAAATCAAAGGCATTTTTGAACATCAACAATGAGATATCAGGAACAGAAATCAGGGAAAAAATCCCATTTGATATAGCAACAAGAAAAATAAAATATCTAGGAATAAACCTAACCAAGGAGGTAAAAGACCTGTACTGAGAAAACTACACAACACTGAAGAAAGAAATTAAGGAAGACACAAATGGAAGCATATACCACACTCATGGAGAGAACTAACATCAACAAAATGTCCATATTACCCGAAGCAATTTAGAGATTCAATGCAATACTTACCAATGGCATATTTCACAGATATAAAACAAACACTTCAAAAATGTATATGGAACCATAAATGACCCCAAATAGCTGCAGCAATGTTCAGAAAGAAGAACGAAGTAGGGGGTATCACAATACCTGATATCAAACTGTATTACAAGGCCACTATAATCAAAACAGCCTGGTACTGGCATAAGAACAGACACATGGATAAACAGATACATGGACCAACAGAACAGAATAGAGAGCCCAGAAATTAACCTAAGTCTCTATGGTCAATTAATATTTGTCAAAGGGGGAAGAAGCATAAAATGGAGCAAAAATAGACTCTTCAACAAGTGGTGCTGGGAGAGCTGGACAGATACATGCAAAAAAAAAAAGAAACAATCACTAACTTACACCATACACAAAAATAAATGCAAGGTGGATAAAGGACTTAAATATAAGTCATGACACCATAAAAGTCCTTCTGGAGAACATAGGTAGGAAAATGTCAGATATTCCACGCAGCAAATTTTCACTGATATGTCCCCTAGAGCAAGGGACATGAAGGAAAGAATAAACGAATGGGATCTCATCAAAATTAAAAGCTTCTGCATGGCTAAAGAAAACAGCGTTAAAAAGAAAAGAGAGCCAACCATATGGGAAACATTTGCCAATGATACCTTGGACAAGGGTTTGATCTCAAAAATATATAAAGAACTCACATGACTCCACTCTAGGAATATAAACAACCCAATTAAAAAATGGGCAAAGAACTTAACAGACACTTCTTGAAGGAGGACATACAGAGGGCCCAGAGACGCATGAAAAGATGCTCAATATTGCTAGCCATCAGAAAGATGCAAATTAAAACCACAAGGAGATATCACCTCATGCTAGTCAAAATGGCCATCGTAAACAAAGCAACAAACAATGAATGTTGGAGAGGATGTGGAGAAAAGGGAACCCTAGTGCACTGTTGGTAAGAATGCAGACTGGTGCAACCACTGTGGAAAACAGTATGGAATTTCCTCAGAAAACTGAAAATGGAACTGCCTTTTGACCCAGCGATTACACTGCTAGGGTTATACCCTAAGAACGCTGAAACACCAATCCAAAAGAACCAATGCACACCAATGTTCAAAGCAGCAGAATTTACAATAGCCAAGTGCTGGAAGCAACCTAAGTGACCATCAGTAAATGAATGGATAAAAAACGATTGTACATTTACACAATGGAATACTGCAGAGAAGAGAGGAAGAAGGAGCTCCTACCCTTTGCAACAGCATGGATGGAAGTGGACAGCAGTATGCTAAGTGAAGTAAGCCTGGTGGTGAAAGACAAATACCATATGATCTCACCCATAAGTGGAACCTAATCAACAAAACAAACAAGCAAGCAAAACATAACCAGAGACATTGAAATTAAGAACAAACGGACAGTAACCAGAGAGGAGATGGAAGGGGATAATGGGGGAAAAAGGGTAAGGGTTTTCAGGAACCACCATAAAGGACACATGGACAAAACAAAGGGGGTGTTAGAATCAGAGGAAGGAGGTGGGGAGGGCTAGGGTTAGGGGCAGAAGGCCAAAAACTGTACTTGAACAACAATACAATTTTAAACACTGGACTGATACAGACAACTTTATGGAGGTGAATTGATAAGGGTGACAAGTGCTATTTTACACATAAGGGGCACTTGACAAAACAATTTATTTCCATTACACACCCTGTGTGATTATGCCCATTTGCCTTTGCCAATTTATTGCATCAAAATAAAGAGATTAATGTAAATTAAGTGTCATACCCCCATTTTTAAATTTATTGTATTGATTATGCTATTACAGTTGTCCCATTTTCCCTTCCCCTTCACCCTGCACACCCTCTACCACCCGCATTCCCCCATTTTAGTTCATGTCCATGTGTCGTAAGTTCTTTAGTTCTACATTTCCCATACTGTTCTTGCCCCCCACAACTATTATCTACCTACCATCAATGCTACTTATTCTCTGTAACTTTTCCCCCTCTCTCTTCCTCCCACTCCCCTCTTTATAACTCTCCATGTGATCTCCATTTCTGTGGTTCTGATCCTCTTCTAGTTGTTTGCTTACTTTGTTTTTGTTTTTAGGTTCAGTTGTTAATGACTGTGAGTTTATTGTCATTTTACTGTTCATATTTTACCTTCTTTTTCTTGGACAAATTCCTTTAACATTTCATGTAATAAGGGCTGGGTGATGATGAACTCCTTGAACTTGACCTCATCTGAGAAGCACTTTATCTGTCCTTCCATTCTAAATGAAAGCTTTGCTGGATAGAGCAATCTTGAATGCAGGTCCTTGCCCTTCATGACTTGGAATCCTTCTTTCCAGCCCCTTCTTGCCTATAAGGTCTCTTGAGAAATCAGCTGACAGTCTGATGGGAATTCCTCTGTAGGTGACTGTCCCCTTATTTCTTGCTGCTTCTAGGATTCTCTCCTTCATTTTAATCTTGGCTAATGTAATTATGATGTGGCTTGGTGTGTTCCTCCTTGGGTCCAACTTCTTCGGGACTCTCTGAGCTTCCTGGACTTCCTGGAAGTCTATTTCCTTTGCCAGAATGGGGAAGTTGTCCTTTATTATTTGTTCAAATAACTTTTCCTCTTACTGCTCTTCCTCTTCCCCTTCTGGTAGTTGTATGATTCGGATGTTGGAACATTTAAAGATGTCCTGGATTCCTAAGCTGCTCATTTTTTTAATTCTTTTTTCTTCTTTCTTTTCTGTTTGGTTGTTTCTTTCTTCCTTCTGGTCCACTCCATTGATTTGAGTCCTAGTTTTCTTCCCATCACTATTTGTTCTCTGTACATTTTCCTTCATTTCATTTAGCATAACCTTCATTTTTTAATCTAATTTGCTCTGCCTGGTTTCAGGAGTTGTAACTGACCCCCATGGCTAAGGCTGAGTGAGTGACCTCCGGACTGTGAGCCACTAAAGAGACAAAGTTTGTCTCTGGCAGCAGCACTGCTTCTGCTTCATCCCTTGCCCCCAACGCTTGGTCGGATATTCAATGACGGGTAAGACTCCTCGGGGGGGGGGGGCACCTAAGCTAGACATGATCACATGGGAGGCCATCATGGAAGGACTCAGGGGGCCCCAACAAAGAGGGAGTGATGGACCCTCAACCCCCAGCTCTTCTGACATAGCGCAAGTCCCCATTTCCTCTGGGGGAAGCGCTTCCTGTCTCTAATCCACTTAAGCCTAAAAACCTATGATGGGAGAGGCGGTGCGCCCCTTTTGGCTAGAGTGGGATCCGGGGTGATTGGGCATAAAAAAGAATTTCTAAAGTCCTGTGAAGCCTGCTTTGATAAGAGTGTTTTCATTCATCTGATAAGGGTCCAAGCAGGAAATGAGTATGTCTCCCAAAGTTTCTGCAACCCCCTTACCTGACAGACACTGACTCAAACTAAGCCCTCAGATTTCTTTGAAATGTTATCTACTGTTTGATCCTTGCTGCCTGTATTCCTGTGTATTACAACCCAATAAATGTCATTAAGGAAGGGGCTCCTGGTCTTTCTCCTCTGAGAGATTGGCCATCTCTCCTCCCCAAGCAGATCATGTCTTGGTATATTACTTTCATCCTTGTGGGAAAACTTGTGGAGGCAACTTTCCTCACAAGTCCCCCCCATGTGCCACAGATGAGAGTAATTATGACTAAGACATGATGTGATCTGCTTGGGGAAGAGGGGTGTCCAGTTTCTCAGGGGAGACAAAGGCCAGCAGCAGCCAGTTTCTCTGAGGAGAAAAAGGCTCTGAGCCCCCTCCTCCAGGGACTTTTATTGGGTTGTAACACACAGGAATACAGGGCGGCAAGGATCAAACAGTAGATAACATTTCAAAGAAATCTGAGGGCTTAGTCTGAGTCAGAGTCTGTCAGGAAGAGAGTTTTAGAGTTTCCTACTTGAACCCTTAACATATGAATGAAAGCACTCTTAGCAGAGCAGGTTTCACAGGTTTATGAGGAAGTCTTTGTCATGCCAGATTTTTCCCCAGGACATGCTCTAGCAAGGCAAGAAGCTGCACCCCTCCCCATCAGGTATTCAGGCTTAAGGGGATTAGAGCCAGGAAGCACTTCTACCAGAAGACATGGGGACTCTGGCTATCTCAAAGCCAGGGGGGTGGGGCGAGAGTCCATTGCTATTTGTTGCAGCCCCAAGTCCTTCTATGGCCTCTAAAGTGATCGAGTCTGGCTTAGGTTGCCCCCCACTGTGAGGCGTCTTAACCTTCACTGACTAACGACCAAGTTTTAGGGGCAGGGAGAGGAAACTGAGGAAGTGCTTGCTACCAGAGACAAGCTTTGTCTCCTGCGGCTGGCACTCCAAAGGTCATCCTTCACCCTTAGCCACAAGGGATCGAGATACAATTCCTAGAACCAGGCAGAGAGGTCTACAACAAAAACTTGCCCCCACACCATCACTATTGGTTCCCTGTACATTTTCCTTCATTTCACTTAGCATAGCCTTCATTTTTTTATCTAATTTGTGACCAAATTCAACCAATTCTGTGAGCATCCTGATCACCAGTGCTTTGAACTATGCATCTGATAGGTTGGCTATCTCTTCTTTGCTTAGTTGTATTTTTTTCTGAAGCTTTGATCTGTTCTTCCATTTGGGCCATTTTTTTGTCTTGACACACCTGTTATGTAGTAAGGGGCAGAGCCTTAGGTGTTCAGCAGGGCAGGGCAATCCAGTCACTGGGCTGTGACACTATGTGGGGACGGGTCCGAGAGGCAACAGTGGTGCTTGCTCAGCTCTCTGCTGGATTTCAGTCCCTGCCACCACTTCCCCCAAGCAAACTGGGTCTTTCTGGTGCCAATTTCCCCTGTGGCTGGGTTTGTGTATGTTCTAGGACCCTGTGGGTCTTTCCAACAAACTCTCACCTGGTACCTCAACACCCACAGGTGTTTTCAATCGGTATTTTGAAGCTTTATTTCCCCTCGCTGGGACCCTAGGTTGTGAGGTCTGTCTTGCTTCCCAGTTTTGCCTGGTTTATCTGCACATGAATGTGTGACCCCCCAGTCAGCCAGCTACCTTGTGCACAGTGCTTTATAGTGGTTCATGTGTCCTTTACAGTTGTTCCTGAAAACCCTTGTTCTTGACAACTATAGTTGCCTCTCTGAGTCTGCCCATTGCCACCCCACGCCCGGGGCCTGCCAGCCAGGGTACTCGCTTGGGTGCCCAGTGCCACTAGTTTTTTTGCCTTGACCCCTCTCCACTAGGCCACAGACTCTGCCCCTCCTACTGTTCTGGATGAATGTACCTATTTTAACTCCTTGGTTGTCAGATTTCCATACAGTTCAATTTTCTGTCAGTTCTGGTTACTATTTTGTTTCCAAATTGTTGTTGCCCTTATTTTGGTTGTGCGAGGAAGCACGGTGTGTCTTTCTACGCCTTCGTCTTGGCTGGAAGTCCCAGACCCCCATTTTTTTTATTAGCATTGTATCTCACTTTCTGCTCTCTGGGTTCTTCTTGAGCTACTGTTTTCAATGCTACTAAGTGAGCACTTTTATGAAACATTACTACCTTTTTCTTATTGGTAAACCATTTCAATTCAATGGAGAAGTGAAGCATTTTGTTGTGTTTTCTCAATTTTCTTTTTTTAATTTTTTAAATTATTCTATTATAGTTGTCCCAATTTTTCCCCCCTTTGCCCTCCTCTGTCCATTTTCTTTAAGGTGCTAAATAACAGACTTCAAGCCCTTCCTCCCTCATCCCTGTTTCCAACCAGACAGCTGTCCCATTCTTTGCCTATATACTAATTTTTAAGCTACTGGAAATAAATATAAAACACATAATAAAGTGATAACTAAATGTATTTTACTCTTCATATATGGTGCTAAGACCTTAAGTATGTAGAATTGATGCATAATTTGGAAATGAACTGGGCAGATAGAACTGAAATCAGTGAAACTGAAATCTGTAGCCTTTTAAATTAACACAGTAATTTGGTAAGTTAAGTTACATCAATGATTTCATTCATTCAATAATTTAGTTCAACTGCATGCATGCAAGCTCTTCTTTGAATGCTTATTTTCAGTGTAATCCTTAACAGGTTATAAGAAACATTTTGAAGTGAATAAATGTCTATTTAAAATAATTATAAATGTATCATAAAAATTTAAATGGAGTAAGAGCACAACCACTTTGTCATATAAATAATTTATGACAATATCACCAAATTTAAAAAATGTGTACATCAGTTTATTCTTTTTTTCTCATTTAACTTGGTCATCAAGTGTAACATCACATGATGGGAAAATGAAGGCTAAAACATCAGTTTCCCTGTTTTCCCTAATTTTGACAATACAGTCATCCCCCTTATCTGTGGTTTTGCTTTTGAAGTTCAAGTTACCTGCAGCCATCCATGGTCCAAACATATTAAATGGAAAACTCCAGAAATAAACAATTCATAAGTTATGAATTGGGCATCGGTTTGAATAGAATGATGAAATCTGGCTCTGTCCCACTCCTTCCCACCTGGGACGCGCATCCCCCTCGTCCAGCGTCTCCATACAGTATGTGCGTGCTCCCCGCCTGGCAGTCACCTGGTAGTCCCTAGTTATCGAATCAGTTATGAGATGTTTGGTATGCTCTTCCTTTTTCTACTTTTAGGTTTTTATTTTTATTTTTTTTTCAATACCATTTATCCCCTTTATATGTTCACCTCCACCCATCCCCAACCCCTTAATCTATTTTTCTATTAGAAACTAGTTGGCTTCTATAAAATAAAGAACCATACACAAAGTACATTAATTGTTCTTTTCATCTAATGATTGTAAAAATATTATCCTGGCAGAAGTCTTCACTGAGTTTTAGCCTTTCAGCACACAAAGATTACTTGGTTTTCTTTTATATATAGCTTTTTAGAATTGTATCATGATAGAAAATGTTAACTACTACAGCTAATGTAGGTTTATAGAGTTTTCTCTCTCAGCCTCTAAAATGGACAAGCTAAACTGATTAACAGTAATAGGTAGTGACTCTGGGCAGAGGAAGGAGTGGATGGGGAACACTCCTGAGTTTTAGGAAGATATCTGATACAGAAGTTTTCAGGAAGACACAGCAGAAAGAGCAATTGCAACAATTATGAGAGCCCAGCTTCCATGTTGTTAGTGATTGCACTTGATTAGTCGTTTCAGCTGTTTCTCAAACTGTGGCCACAACTAGTCTCCAGAGTAGACTTAATGAAAGTTTGCTGGCCTGATTATTTGAAAATAAGCATGTGTTGGATTTAAATATATTAGAAAAGTTAAGGAAGGAGATGTTAGATTGAGTTTTTTTGTTATTATTTTTTTAACAGGACAGTCAGCCAACTCAATTGCATAACTTTAAAAGACTCCTGGGGTTGAAAATGTAAACGGTTCTGAAGGCCAGGGGCAAGCTGGGCAAAAATGTCAGATAACGTTGTGCAGGGCTGCGAAAGTGCAACCGGGCAGCATTTGGTAGGAAATCCTTGGTGATCCTTCTTGGCTGTAACAGGAGGGACAAGGCAACTCATACATTAATCCTGAACTTGGGCATGAAGTGTAATATTACAGATCTCTGGGACAGCCACCAAGAAACTGATTCTTTATAGAAGGGCCTCCTTTGTTTCACTAGACAAACTAGGAATTGTGGGAAAATAAAAGCCCCTTTTCAGTATTTCTTCATGTCCATTGTCTCATGAATATATAATTCTCAAGGCAAGAGACTTATTAGGTAGCAGCTGGTAAAAATTAGAAGGGAAAATCCTTACTAAAGTATATAGATAAGTAGATAGATAGAGTTGTAAATATATCCATTCAGTACTTTCTCTAACTCTTCCCTTTGAAGGATTGGAGAGCAGTGTGATTTTCACCTTCTTGTTCATTCCAGCTTGCTATTCCTTCAGTTTCCAGAATACTCTAATACAGCAGTCAGTTAAATATACTCACAGAGAAAGCTATATAACTCAATGAGAACAGTGGTTATTTTAGCCTTTAGAATAAAACATATCCATGTCACACCCGTAAGGGTAGCTTGCAAGCACTTAGCAGGATGGCAGCAACTAGAATGAACTCATCGTTATATGGGGGGCAAAACTAGCTTTATAGTCATTAGTATGCAAAAGAGTTCATTCTTGTATAATTCTTTATTAATTACTGTATTTTCCCATATAATGTAAATCTACTTTTGTCCCCTGCATATTAATTAAAAATCCTATTTAAGCAAAATCCCAATTCTCTGGAATCTCTTCAAGAGAATGTCCATACAGTTAGCCACTGTAAACATTACTGCTTCATTCTAAAGTCACTAATCATCATTGTAAGGCTGAAAGCATCAGAATATGAATTAAGAAACTCGGGTTCCTATCTTGACTCTGAAACTTAAGTTTTGTGGCCTTGAACATCATTTACATAGCACAGTGGTGGGGGCTGGGGGGACAACCTCACTTTCTGTGATGACTGGATTAGCTGCTGTTGATGCCAGTTACCTAGAAACAAAGATTTTTAAGACAAATGCTCATGGAACAAAAATATGCTAAAGATGATCAACTATGCTTATAATAAGCAAAATAAGTGTTGCTCATGTGTGATTCCAGCATGATCACTGTCTTAATGTGAAATTTTTTTCTGCCTTTGGTCACGCTCTGTAACTCATACCAAGAAGCTCTAGTTTTATACATATCCAGCATATGAAAAATTGAAGAAGTAATAGGATTTACAGACTGTACAAACTGGGGACAAAAAAAGGGCCACATACTAAACCCTGAGAAGCTCAAGGGGTGTCCACGTGGCAGGCCTTACAAACACAGAGACCACAGTAACCACACAAGTGGTATAAATATAAAAATTCCTAACTAAGAGAGGGTCATGGTGGGTAGTTACATCATAGGCCTACAGCTTCCTTGACAAAGGTCAACCTTTACCTTTGGAATTTCAGTCTACTGTCATTGTGCATCTAAGATAACATGCCTTTCCAATGTCAGAGTCATCTTCTTTTCCAGGTCTCTTGAAGACACAACCGCAGGCACCAGAGCAGGAGACAACATTGTTACCTTGTTGCCCACATACCACCTCTATGTGCTATAAATGTTCGTGATTAACTCCCCTGTGCCCACCAACATAAAAGAACATGTCTGTTTTACTTTTTATACAATCTCAGAGAATTCCCTAATTTGCTTTCTCCCGCCTCCCTAATCTACCACATTTCTTCCTTTGATTCTAATGTATAAAATAAGTTGCAAAACTGCCCTTCTCTGGAGCATTTTCTCAGTCTGTTGAGATCTTGGTTCCAGGCAATTGTCATCAATTTGGCTCAAATAAATTCTTACAAACCTTTTTCTTAGGCTGGACATTTTTTTCATCAACAGCCTGATTTCACATGAACTATAACATAACAATTTAAAGTAGTAATACTGTTGTATCTAACAGTAACTATCTTTCTAAAGAGTAACAGTCTTTTCTTACAGAGATTTAATATTTTAGGTAAAATAATATTTGAAAATATTTGGCAAGTCTCCATTTCCTAAACCTACCCCGTGTTTTATGGAAAATGACTTTTAAAATGTATTATAGTAAAAATTAACATACTTATTTATAAGGATTTCTTTCCCAACACATAGTACTGTAAAGGCATAAGAATTAGCTTATGTGGCCCAGAGTTTTTATTATGGAAAACTCTGAAAGGAAACACAGAAAGGAAAAAACATAGAAAGGAAAAAACAGAATGACTTTTAAACCTCAGACAAACCATAATTCAACTTTCCACCCAAACCTAAATATAACTGCTTTCCACAATAATTCTGATAGAAACTACTCACCCACATTATTGGAAAAACTTCAAAGACTTCTACTTTGCAAAATAGCACATTCTATTTTTAAACATTTCTTAGAAAACCCTTCCAGATTCTGAGCTAAAAATGTTTCTCCATAACCTGTTACTTGTCAAGCTTAGTTCTTCCCTCTTAAGTCATACATGACTAATTAGTTTTCTTCCACGGGAGAGCCCTTCAGACATCTGATGCTAGGTGTCATCTGACACAGCCTTCACCTTTCCTAAGCTAAACAGCCTCAGTAAATTCAACTTTTCCCATTCTTCTTTTACTCCCTCCCTCCCTCCCTCTCTTCCTCCCTACATGAGCACTAATTGAATACACTAGGTATTAGACACATGTCTGTATGTATGAAGTCAATTCTAGACCCTCGCCTTCTTTAAAATTATTTTCTGGATTTATTCCAGTTCATCAACATCTTTTTTTTTAAGAGTCCTCAGAAGTAAGTATTTTCAGAATGTGGAGGAACCATTACCTCTCTTGCTCTGAAAGCCCTATTTCTACTGATATAACCAATTCCTTCTGCCCGTGCCTTGCTAACATCTTTCCCCTAATACCATTCCTCCAAATGGGACCATTTTGGACTTTTGGGAGTAAAATCTACAGACACATGGATTTCGTTTCCATCAATCAAATGTCTGTAGTTTCTTCATAAACATGTAAGTTGCTTTGCTGTCTTTTCCTCTTGGAAGATTTAGTTTTGCTTAGAATTTGGATGTAGCATTTTAACTCCATAACAGGTTAAAACAGGTTCTTGTCTTAAAACACTGTATGCCTCCCTTGTTACTGCTGCCTTGATAAGCTATCGCTTGTTTTAACTTTCTAATTATTTCTTTGGCTTGGCCACTTTTTATAAAGAGGTTTTACTGTTGCCCAGGAGCAGGTATGGACAAACAGGCCAATCAGTGATCGGATGGCTTCAGTCCAGAGTAACTATCTCCATCAGAAGAGTAAACTGCTTCCAAGTTATAATTATCACAGGCTTTCTTTTTCCTTTCTAACTTATTGACTAGTTTATATTTTAAAAAAGAGAATTAAATTATCCCTCATTAGTTACCCACAGTTGCCATGTAGCTTGCTCTTTTAATTTTTTAATTTTAAAATAAAGGAGTTCCTAATTTCCAAATCACCCCCAATATTACTGATTTCTTCATTACAGAAACTATAGATGATGATAAAAATAATAATAAATGTACATAGTTAAATGTATCTACTAGGTCATTGTATTTATTGGGCATACTACACTTCATCCTCTCAACTACTCTATAGAATAGGTATTTTCATCTCTTCTGACAAATCAGGAAACTGAGGCAGAGAAGTGAAGCAGCTTGCCTAATTTCATCGAGCTAGTAAATGACTGACCACCATGCAGGGGTGTCCAACTTGCAGCCCGCAGACCTCATGAGGCTCAGGATGACTATGAATGCAGCCCAACACAAAATTTTAAGTTTACTTAAAACCTTTTTTTTTTGCTTATCAGTTGGTCATTAGTGTTTGTGCATTTAATGTGTGGCCCAAGATAATTCTTCCAGTGTGGCCCAGAGATTCGAAAAGTTTGGACATCCCTGGTAGAGGAAGGCTGTGTCTTCCTGCCATTCATGTAGATGGTGATTATTCTTAGGTAATCCTGGGTTTTGTGTGTGAGGAGGAGGTCACTTAAGGCTATGGTTAAAACAGCAGCATAGCATTCTGTGTGGTTTGCTGAAAATTATGAGAGTTTCACAAGGGTTCTAGTCTTGGTTCTGACACTAAGCAGTTGCAATAACCTTGGACAAATCATCTCTGAGCAACATCTCCATTATCTATAAAAAAGAGAAAAATAATCTTAACTTCTCAATATTAGGAAGATTAAGTGATTTCATACTTGTAAAAGCATCCACAACAGGCCCGTATACCCAGTAGAAGCTTAACAGACATTCATTCAGTGTCCTGCATTTTCAAATCCCAATTCAGGGACACACTGCCATAGCGTTGTATCTCCCACTGCCATCACACTTGGAAAATCTCAAGGGAGTGACATCATATAGAAGAAATGTCCCTTCTTTAATTAGTGATTACCTCAATGATATTTTTTTGAAGAATCAGGAGAAGAAATGCAGTGGTGTGAAAAGGAGAGTGACGAAATCCCAGTCCGAGTGTTAACACTGGAAATGGACCCAAGGGACACTCAACGTAAATATCTTCAAAGGCAACACAGGGCAAACTGGAGAGTAGAGACAGGAAAGTGGGAGGATTCAACTTGCAGTGGGTTCAGAAGCCCTTTACAACTGACTTGCAAGTGGGAAACACAAATATTTATGGTGCGTAATTTGAGTAAAAATCCTTTCCTTACTTTTATGCTTCTTTCTCCAACTTGCTTCAGTTTCCCTAGTGGCAAAAAAGAAATGACAGTACCAACTCCAAAGTTGCTATGAAGATGCATGAAAACAGGAAAGATGCTTAGCACATTCATTGGGATACAGTAAGAATTAACTGCTATTATTATTTGGTTATTCTCTTTTCCCACATGGGGAAACATCCTTATTCCTTTCATTGATGTCCAGAATGACAAGCATGCTTTTCTACGTTGCCCTTCAGCTCTTTAAAACTGCATGGATGCTCAGTCTGGCCTTGTAAAGCCTTTCAGATGTTGATTAAGTCAGGCAAGAAAGGGTCAGGGATTAAGAAAACAATAAAAGGTTCTCTCAGGGACGTGCTCTCAGTCCTTTCACCTACTTGAGAAAAAATGTAAAGGCATAAAAATGTAGAGAATGGTAAGCTAAACATATCACACATTGAAAGGTGTGTCCTATTTGTCTCCCATCTTTTAAAATTAACTCAATAAGTACTTTTAATGTACCTATTAGGTACTGGGAACTAAGAAATAAAATATAACTCATAAATTATCATTCCCTTTGTATATCTTTCTAATCCTGTGTCCCTTGTTCCCTCCTCAAATATAACTACTATAAACAATTTGATGTCAAGGCATCCTGACCAGGTTCTTACATATTTATATTCCCAACAGAAATAGCTTTCTTGTGCATTTGTACATATATATAAATTACATCATACCTACCTTTCTGCAGCCTGTTGTATCATGCTGATACTAGTTCATGCACTGTAACTGCTGTATCATATTCTATCATGTGACTATTCTATACTATTATGTATCCATTTCCTTACTGATGGATATTTTAGTTGTTCCAGTTTTTGCTATTTCAAACAATGTTGCTATATACTAATTTCTTTGCATTCATAAGTAATAATTTCTCTGGGAATAAATCTAGTTGTGGAATTGCTATGTTGTGTGAGGAATACATTTTTAATTTTAGTAAAAACTACCATATGCTCTTAAAAATTCATGGGATTTTCTACTGTTGTCATTTCAAATTTTTGCCAAATTCACAGGTGTTGAATGGTTTTAATTTGCATCTCCTTATCATTATTACAGTTATTCATGCCTTTAAAATGTTTATTGGCTATGCGATTTCCTCTTCAGTGAGCTGTCACTTAATAACCTCTATCCATATTTCTAATGGACTGCCTGTCTTCTTTTTATTGACACAGAAAAGTCATTTGTATATATAACAATCCATATTGTTACATAGATTGCAAATACCTCCTCTTAGTCTGCTGCCTTTTAAAAAAATCTAAGCCTATAACGTCTTCTATCACCTCGAAATTTTTATTTTGACATGACTAAACCTGTCGTTTTTTAGGGTCTGTTGTTTTCAGTCTTGCTGAAAATATCACGGGTATCGGGAAAGCCAGTTGGTACAATGAAGCACACAATGTGATTGAAGATTAAGAGACATAGGTATGAAGTGGGCCTGAATCCCCAGTCCACCATTTACTAGTTTCATGATGAAATAATACAATCTCTAAGTCTGTTTCCTCAAGCATGAGAAAGCTGCTTTACACATCTGACCATTTATTCAACAAGTATTCTTTAAGTAGCTATGACATGCCGGCACCATTCCAGTGCTGAAATTTCAGTGGTAAATAAGACACACACAGTTCTTGCCTTTATAGAGCTTATATTACAGTGGGGGAATATAATAACCAAATAAAAAAACTAAGTAATATGCAACTGAGATGATATTTCGAAAGTGTTCTCTAAGTTAAGAAGTATTATGCAAACATGCAGTATTATGATTGCCATTATTAGGGACATTGTGGAAAGTTTCTCTAAAGTTGCTAACAAATTGAAGATGTAATTGTCCTGTTTTACGTGAAAATGAACTGATAGTCAAGTTATAGAAGACAAATGACTACTAGGTAAAAAGGAGTTTTATAGTGGAGGACATCATGGACGTTCACCAAAACCCCAGAGACTTCACTCCATTTGGGTCAAAGCATTCCTCCAGCCTGTCTGAACCAGCCTTCCATGCAACACCTCTACACTGGCAAGGCTGGTCTATTCACTGCCCTCAACCTGTGCAACGTATCTCCTACTTTTCTTACCTGATCTTAGTTAGCTTCTTTTAAAACTGCCCTCTCCTAAATCATACGAAGTTCATTCCATATTGCTACTTACTTCAATTTTACTCATGTGATGGGGTGCAGAAGTTGGGGTGCCCAGGAATATAAGGTATCCCCCATAGGCCTGGAGGATGGCCATCGAGCAGGCATGGAGCTCAACGGCAGACATGGAGCAGGGCCACTGAGAGTTATTTTGCATATCAGTAACAGATTGATAAATAGTTCCTTTCCTTTTTACCAAACTCTGGCATCGAGAGCCACAGTTCCTAACACCTGGGTGCTGGCAAGATGGACCTAGAACAGAAAGACCCTGGGGGAGGGGGTTTGTTTTGGCAACAGTATCTGGGCTCCCTCATGGGTTCCATTCTATGACACTCATACACTTTAATTTCTAATCAATATTCACTACTTCTAAACTGACAGGAAAAAGGTGGGAAAAGAAGCTTTTCTTTCCTCATTATTTTCAATACAATATAAAAATCCAATACTCTTCCCTACTTAGGATTTTAGCAACTGAAATAATGCTTATCAAGTGGAAAAGGCAGGGAATGAAAAAACTGTTTCCTTGTAGGGTACACTTTAGGGGTTAAGGCATCAGATTAAGCTTTATTAAGAAGCTTAAGACCATACACAATTTGATGTAGACAGCTAAAGCTTAATCCGGTTATGTGAAGCTCCCAGGATTTTCTAAAGTTGTTATTCAAATCCATAAAACAATTTTCAAAATATACTATTTTATAATATGAGTACATCTATAGGTGAAAATAAGAAAAACTTTAAACAAGGAGTTTAATTTTTTATTTCTCATTTGTTTTGTTTTTTAAATTTCTCATTAGTTAATAGAACTCATGAAGCTTTAAGAAAAAGAACAAAAAAATCAGAAAATAAAATTTTATCACTTTTCATTCTCTCCAGAAAAAGTCCTGGATGTTAAACCTAATATCCATATCACCAGATAATTATCATTTTAAAAATGTAAATAAATGTGTATTAGTCAAGGTGGTTAAATTTTTTTCAGGCATGCAAAAAAAAAGTTAGGGTTGTAAAGATGAACATAATTAAGTTTCTGTGGGTAATAGCCACTAGTTTTGAGTACCTAGTGTTAGCTAGCTTGTATTAGGGACTTTATATATATTATCTTATTTGAATCAATCTTTACTATATGTCATAAGTATTTTAGAGATGAGATAAATGGAGTGGAGAATTAAACCCGAGAGTGTGTGGTTATAGAGGTCAGTTTTCAAAAGTTAGTAACATGAAAATAAGTGAGAAGAACTGACATATTAGTTCATCCCCACTAGAACCTCCTTATCTGGGCTGTCTCCCAGCCACAGACACTACAGAACCAGATTAATTTTTCTAAATGATGCTTTCATCATTTAACTCTCCATTATAAAAACCTGGTTTACAAAATCCAGAAGAAACTTCTTAGCCTCAGATTCAAGATCCTTCAAAATTTAACTGGTCCATATAATTATCCAGTTAGTCCATAGCTGTCACAAATTTATGGAGCACCTAATCTATACTAGGCTCTACGAAAATATGACCCTGTCCATAAATTGCTCACAGTACAGTGTTTCTCAAATACACCTGTTATTGCTTCTGGGTCCTTACCCACTTATTGCCTTAAATGGAATATTCTGCTTAATTCTACATTCCTCCCTTTTCCAACATATCAAAATCCAAGCTATTTAAGATTCATCATCAATCCCAACTCCTTCATGAAGCACACACTAAACATTTTTGCTAGAAAGCAGTCCCTCATCCCTTCGTGCCCCCCAAGAACTAGATCACAAATTTGTGTGGACTTGATTCCTGACCTGCAGACTGCAAGGCCCCTCCCCTCAGAGGTTCTGAGTCAGTAGGTATGGCTTTGCCCAATCTAGAGGTAACGTGCATTTAAATATGTGTGTCCAATTCCTAAGGCCATGCTCCTTCTACCCATGCTACCTCTCAGACAATGGGTTTGATTTTCCCTCCTTTCACTAAACCAACTCATTTTCTGAGTACCCTGGTGTCACAATGTTGATCTCAGCCTTATTCATTCTGATGATTTTGGCTATATAATTGCCAACTACCTCCTGGCCCTAAATGTGCCCTAAGCACATTCTTGGCATGATAAAGAAATAAAAGGGTTTAGTTTCAAGGTTTTTTGTGGGGGTTTTTTATTAACAATATAACTCACCTCATTAGACTAAGTTGTTTTGTTGGATAAAATGGTACACTAACTCCAGGAAGGCACATTCACTAGCCTGAGTGACTTAAAGGCTCTGCCACTGAGCCTGCTTGCACCAGAGGACATCAAAGAGTCTCCCACTGCAGTGTGGACTTCTTGAAGCAGAGACTGTCGTTTACATTTAGACTGACAGTACCTAGCACATCCCTATTACTGAGCGTGTGTTGAATGAAAAATATCAATGAGTACATTTAATCAAAAGTTTACTGAGACAATATATTTTCGTGTCTCCTTGGTATCAGTTTTAAAGAATGCGGTATTCAATGTAGACAGCCTACCTCTTTCCTTCAAAAGAATGAATGCAAACTATTAATTCCAAAGTTTGCACTAAGGACTTTATTATGCATCTTATTATATGACTCAAGACTGATAAGAATAGTGTTTTCAGAAATGTACTGCAATACAACTGGGGCATTTCCACTTACTCTCTTAATTGTAAAAAGAAAAGATTAGGACTAGCAAACCTAATTTACAAAAGGAACCAGGCAGCATTTCAGTAGCAGGACCTTTAGGGGGTTGATGTAATAACCACACTATTATTTAATGGAGAAACAGGGCTTATGCAACTTTGAAACTAGTGTGGCTGCCTTGTGCTGGTGAGTTTGAAGTGGACATCAGGCAGTAAATCTCAGAAAAAAAAACAAAAACAAAAAACCTTGTGACACATGCCATTTCTTTTTTGGAGTCGGAATAGAGGAAAGGCCAAAGGAAAGCAGGTGATGCCTTCTGTGAAAACACAAAGGAGTAACAATTCCCAAGACCATGGATAGAGGGACGTGAAATAGCCTCTAAGTGCCATTTTGACTACGGGAAAGTACAGCCAACTGAGTATTTTTCTGACAGCCCAAAGCACTCCCCTTCCTAAGCATGACTTCATCACTGACATTAAAACGGTTACGAAATCTGCATTTCCAAAATATCAAGGAAGCTGCCAGCTCCAAGGGAATGTATCTTCCCCGTCACAATTTAAGGAAAGCCTCTAGAATGGGAGCAGAGAAGGTCCAAGTACAGGCTTCCTCTTCCTTCGCCTTCCCTTGGACACCACTGAACAGTCCTCCCAGAGGCAGAGAAGAAAGTCAATTAAAACTGAATTTTCTGGAAAGCTGAAAATGGCCTAATTTTGTTTTCTTGCATTATGGACACATTCTGATTTCTTCTTTAAAGGCTTGAGTTAATTTTTAATTTAACTCATCAGTGTTGCAGTGGATAAATTTTGACATTGCCAAAAAAAAAAGCCCCCTGCAAGTATCCATAATATCTGTAAAATGCAAAGATTCTATTAACCAAATTCTGCTAACCATACAGAAAAAATAACTCAAGTATTTAAAGTTTTATAAATAAACCTAAATGATGAACTCTTTATGAAACAAAAATTTACGTGAAAAGCTGTTGGTCTCTCTCTGATCAATGTCTTCAGAATGCAGACATTCTCCTCAGAAACAGTGACTTCCCTTCCCTTGTAAATTACCTAATTGTCTACTTAAGGGTATTCCCCACTTATTATACCAATAAGTAGATAAAATTTGATACGTACATCTGTTGTTCCTGATCACCTCCATTTAAAATTAATTTCCTTTTCACACTCCCCATATACACGACATGAATCTTTTTGTTTTACACATTCTGTGTTTAAATGTCCATGTATTTATCTATCTATTCTGATCACTCACAGGGAAGTCATTCCGAGTTTTCCAATGCTATTGCTTTCATCACACTCTCATGAGAAGAGCACATCTACACTGGCTCCTCGCTAAGGCTCTACGGAAGAGGAGAAGACGTGCTATTTTAGGAATTGGAAGGTTCATACATGGTTTTGCTACCTCTAATACGTGACCTTGGGTAAACCATCTATCTTCTTTGAAACTTAACTCTATCCCCTGTAAAGCAGGTACGTTGATACAGAACTCGTCTCTCTAAAAAGTTTTTGTGAGGTGTCAAAGCACATAATATGTAAAAAATGCATTGAAGAACACTTGATTGATAAATATATTACTATATTTGTAGTGTATTTAAGTGATAACTAAAAGCCAAAAATATAACAGATATAATTAAAATAATTATTCAGTAACTTCATGAGTTGTAGCTTTGTTTATATCACTAAAACAGAAATTTATTTTTATTTCGGTAACAACTTAATGTTATAATTATAAATCTCATTATATAGAAATAATGGTATAACTTGTCCCTTTCCGCAAATATGACTGTGAGGTGTAAACAGAGTTGTATGCACACATACACAGTATCATTTACTAAAAGGTTACACAGCCATACATGCATTGATGAAGCAACTATATTACTGAAACACACCTAAACTGAACTGTAATAATTTCAAATGCATCAAAGAGATATTGTTCTTTGAAGGACCTGTGCCGTGAATATGTCTGCAAATGGCAATTTCCCAATTCTTCCTCTATGGACGGTAAATGGGATGTGAAGAGAAAAGAGCACTGCCCTGGGAACCAGCCTCCACTTTATCTACAAACTATTTAACATTTACTGAATGTCAGGCATTTGCCTAGCAGGGGTGTCTAACCTTTTGGCATCTCTGGGCCACACTGGAAGAAGATTTGTCGTGGGCCACACATTAAATACACAAACAGTAACAAAAACTGGTGAGCAAAAAAAGAAGGTTTTAAGTAAATATAAAAGGCGCTGGCTGGTGTAGCTCAGTGGATTGAGCGCAGGCCTGCGAACCAGAGGATTGGGGTTCGATTCCCAGTCAGGGCACATGCCTGGGTTGCAGGCTGGTTCCCTGCAGGCCAACTCCCAGCAGGGGACGCACGAAAGGCAACCATACATTGATGTTTCTCTCCCTCCCCTCTAAAGATAAATAAATAAATAAATAAAATCTTTAAAAAAAAGTAAATATAAAAATTTGTGAATTGTAAATTAATTGTAAATTTACATTTACAATTCATAGCCATCGTGGGCCGCATACAGCTGGTGGGCTGCAGCTGTATGGGTATAAGACACCTAGAGATACATCACTGAGCAACGCAAATAAAAACTTCTGTCCCCATGAAGCTGGCATTTGGGTAGGAAGGGACAAAAAAAATCCTATAACATCATAAGTAAATTATTAGAAGATTCCAAGTGCTACGTAAATGAGTAAGGATTTAGGTTTTAATTGTTACAGGGGGTAAAATAAAGAATGGTGTAAGATTTGGTATGTGTGAATATGGTAGCACAGTTTCCAGTGTTAAACAGTAGTTACAGTAGGTCTAGTTAAGAAAGTATTAGGAACACTGCCATACAGGTCTCTGTGGGAAAAAATCCAGCCAGAAGAAAAAGCCAGTGAAACAGTAAGCCCCATTTGATTTTGACAAAACAGTCTTGTGAAAAATACCCCATTTTGCAGATGAATAAACAGCGTCTCAGAGCAACTTACAGGGACAGAGCTAGTCAATATTAAAGCCAGAACTAGAAACCAGGTTTCTTGACTCTTGGTCCAGTCCCACTCTTTTGTTTTGTGCCTGTGTTTACTAAACACAGAGAAAGTGCTTCGTTTCCCATAAAGCACTGAGTAAATGTAAAGTGCCATCACTGCTGTGGGTGTAGCTATTATTATTTATCAGGTACTCTGATATTTCTTGAAAGGTAGATGAAGATCAAATAATTTCACTTCCCCTTTCTGTGTTTTTTTTTCCTTCCTTCGTGCTTCTTGGGTGGACTATTTTAATATCTGATTATCAGTTAAAGTAATTATATTTCTTGGCTATCTGATAAAGAAAAGGTGTTTAACATAAACTATAAAATAGCATTTATAACAACAGAAAAAGAGCTGATGAAAGGATGAAGAGAATATGTTGCCCAGCGATTCAGGAGAGAACTGTATTTCTCAAGAAGGGAAGGGGAAGATCTTTGAACATATTAGGACTAGAGGCCTCTGCATTAAGTTACTACATGACTCTGGCCTTGAAGAAATAATAAACTTAAAGTAAAAATGTTAAAAACAGAGACTACAAAAGAAGAAAAAAGTAGAAAAGATAAGAATAGCAGAAAGGGGGTTGGAAAGGAAAAGAGAAGAGATTTAAAAACTTTTTTTCTAGTAAAATGTGAGAATATTATACAATAAACAATATTAAAGAAAAAAGAGTGAGAATCAGATTTCAGACACAGTAGACTTGAGAGCTGGTGGAATTACTAACAGCAAAAGGGAACAGAGAGGAGCATCTGAAAGGTGAGCTTTCTTTTCGTCATACTAGGTTTAAGGTGGCAGTAGGTTCTCACAAGTGGAAAGGGTCTAATAGATAAGAGGTAAATTTGAAAGATGTGTATCATCTAGAGCTGTTCTGTCCAATACAGTAGTCTCTCACCACATGCGGCTGCTGAGCACTTGAAATTGTGGCTAGCCTGAACTGAATGTGCTGTAAGTACACATATACACCAGTTTTAAATATTTCATATTAAAAAAGAATATCATATAGCATTAACATTTTTACAATGATTGCATGCTGAGATAATATTTGCATGGATTGAGGTAAATGAAATACATTAAAGTAACTTCACTTGTCTCTTTTTAATGTGACAACTAAAAACTTAAAAATTACTATGTGGCTTGCATTATATTTCTACTGCACACTGCTGATACAGATATGCATTAGCATCGCGTAAGGGGAAGCAAACTTAGTGGTAAATCTTCTGAGGTGACTCAACTGAAAACAGATGTGGGAGAAAAAGAACACATCATAAGAGTTAATATTTACTGAGTACTCTAAGCATTATGCTTATTTTAAGTGTATCATCTTATTTGTTCCTCCCAGCAACCTTAGGGAATATTCGTCTTCTTTTACAAAAGAAAAAACTGAAGCCTGAAGAAGTTAATCTGCCCAAGGTCATAGTTAAATGTTGGCATTGGGATTCAAACTCATGACTGATCCCAGATCTCAAGTTCTAAATTGTCATATCTTCAATTCTAGAACAATTTATACTCCACAATTATTAAATTGTTAGATTTTTAAATGGTTATATTCAAACTAACAATTTATTAGAATGGTTCATTGTCAGTGTAACTGATGTCCTGATGCAGTGAGGAAAAAATACAAATGTATAAATTTGTAACTTCAGAATTATGATGAACTACTACTGATGTTGGCATGTTTTCACCATGCCAGGCCTAGGAGTCTCCAGGGTAACTTCTTGTCCTGTATCGATGTGTACTCCAAAAAACCCAACCCTGTCCTGCACAATTGTACAGTGGAGGTGATGATGGGCACAGCCCGGAGCAGCAGCGCCCTGTTTTCTGAATATGACGAGATCTATGACATGGATCCACTTAAATTTTAAACCATAAAAGAACCTGAACTACCCAAATTGTGATTTAAATGTTTTGGAGGGAACTGGATTAAATTGCAAGCTTTTGTTGAAGAACCAAAAAGTAAACTTACCCAAATGGATAATTTAAAAATGGACTTTGTCACCCTTACAAATGCAACACTTGAGGAATAGAATGGAAAAAATAGCTTGATATTTATAGACTGGAATCATAACACAATGAAATCTCCTAGAAATATAAACTGGGATAAAAAATAAGGTGTTTTTCATTTATGTTTGTTTGTACAAACTTATCTTCCTTTCCTTTTCACCTGTAATTTCTACCACCTATCTGGACTAGACAGTAATCATAGAACTACTGCATGTGTACAGTGATGGCTATAAGCACATCGTTTTCAGATACTTGCCCATGTAAATTTTATCAAGCGGTTTGGCTCAAACACTTCTCCAGGCTTAAAACAAGGATTGCCATCAATTTACACTATGGAAATGGAAAAACAAAAGGGAATTTTAAGGGAAGAATTCTGTTTCGGAATAAGACTAATTAGTAGAGACATCCTGAAACTGTTCAAGTTAGACATGAATCTAAAGGGGTGTCTCTTTCAACTGACCTAATAATTTATGAATTTTACCCCAGACTCTTCCCACTCCCTGCCCTTTTTTTAGTGAGATGACTTGGACGTGGTTATATTTATAAAAATAGGTCCTCTGAAGACCCAAAGTTACTGAGAAATGCTTATCTAAAGAAGAAGTATCACAATTGTACAGGGTAGAGCTTCCAAGAGCCTGCCCTTTATTTTGGCTCTTCCAGGTCAATTCCCATGACTCGTCCATCCAGTTAAGGAGTTATCCTTGGACTTGTTACCTTACTCATTGCAATTCATAATGATTTGGAACAAAGATTCAGACCTGGAAGGAAAAAGCCCTAAAAAGGATTTGTCCACTCATATGCCAAGGTGTCAAGAGCATAAAGCTGACAGATCCAGATATAACAGGTGGTCAACCAATACTCCTACCATGGAGGACCACTAAATTGACTCTTCCTTCCAAGAATATCCCTCCTTTCAAAGTTCACTTGAGATTCTCATCACTACAATCTTCAACTGGGTATTTAATCCTTGTAGCTGCGCTGCTTCCCATTTGTACATTAGCATAAAGTATGCAGCTTTGCTGGGTTAATTTTAAGAACATATTGAGCACTCACTATGTGCCAGGCACTGTTATATGCAGGTACTAGACATATAGCAGTGGATAAAAATGACAAAAATGTCAGCCTTACCGAAACTTACATTCCAGTGGGGAACACATTCAATAAACAAGATAAACAAAATCAATAGTAAGTTAAATGTTAGATACTGAAGAAGAAAAAATGGAACAGGCAAGGGGAATATGAACTGTGGTGCGTTGGGTGGGCAAGACTGTAAGTTTGGGTAAAGTGGCCAGAAAAGTCTTCACATATAATCAGATAAATAGTGTGCACTTGAAAGGGTAGAATGGGCATGATGTAGGACTGATTAGTGTTAGCTGGAGCGGGGAAGGGAGGTGATTAGCATACTTTAATCAGTCCTGAAGTGGAGAGGAAACTATATGAAAGAAAGGAGAGAAGCAAAGATAAAATATGGAGCACTTTAGACAAATGTGGGCTCCACATTTCGCCTAGGACTGACTGGTCCTTTGAGCGTGGCACAACACTTTCTTTTTTAGCCACAGACCCAGGCTCTGCTGCCAAACCAGGCAGGTCATGGGACACCAACAGACATTCCCCCACCCCCACCCCAGCAAGAGTCCAGTACTGGCTTGAGAAACTGAGATAGAGTAGTTATTGAAGGAACACTCCAGAGGGCCCTCCATCCTGATACATAAATGAAAACCTACCCACTGACACCACTATGCAAACCCAGGGAGGCAAAGGCAAGCACAGACACACCCCCTGGACAGTAGGTACGGAGCACAGAGACGGGAATTCCACAGCTTAGAGCTCAAACCCTCTTTCCCTACGTTGGGTCGATACCACAGGAGAGAAAACGCCGTTGCCCACGCCAGACGGTGGAGGGTGGGAGCGAGTGCCAGGAGAAGAAGGCTGTGGGGCGGCGAGCAGGCCTGGCTGCCGCGGGAGGAGGGCAAGTTCGTCGGGCATCCCCGGCGATGACCAGCCGCGGTCACACAACAGGGGGCTGGACGCGAGCTGGCGCCTCGAGGGGCCGGATCAGGACCGAAGACCCGGACAAAGTGCCCAACACCCGCCGGCCTCCGCCTGACTCGTGCCCCCGTCCCAGCCCAAACGTTCACCGCCCCCTCCCCAGGCCTGCGCGGGCCCGGCCCCCCGACAGCGACAGGTTCCAGCGGTCGAATCCGCAGCTCCCGCACCGCCGCCCGCTCGACCCCTTCCCGCCCAGCGCGGCGGTCCAGAAGCGAAAGAAAGAAAGAGCGGCAGTGGTAGCGCGCGGTCCCACTCACCATGATCGCGGCTGCGGCGGCACAGTGACCCCGGCGGGTAGCGATGCGCTGTCCAGGGTAGCTGGCGTCCCTCTGCCCCGCGCTCCCGCGCGCCCGCTCTACTTACCGCCACCCACACCCACGTTCAGCGCGCGCGCCGCCCGCCCGCGCCTCCCCGCCCCTCGGACTCGCGCCACTCCACCGCCCGAAGCCTCAGGGCCGTTTCGGGCGCCCCCGGCTCTTCGCCCCCTCCCCTAGCTGGGGCTTCGCCCGCCGCGTCACGTGGAGGGATAAAGGGGAGGAACAACGCAAGCCGGGCGGGGGCGCCCGGCGGCCTCGCGCGCCCCTTCTAGGGCGCGTGGCTTCTCCCGAGCGGCAGTGGCGCCTCCTGCCGGGCGGGCTGTGATTTGCAGGCCCAGCGGACACCCTCTGCGCGGGGTGACTCAATGTTAGCAGACTGTAGGCAAGAACCCACCGGCCAGAGGTGGCTTCAACACCCCCGGAGGCTACCAGACCTTCAGGAGCAATAGGGAGGACAGGGATGTAGATAGTAGGACACTGGTGCTGCTGTTAGTTGGGCTCCATGGCTTTCGAGCACACGTTAAAGGGAGAACAGCTCTTGCTCATGTAGGTTTGCGGGATGTAGGTGGTTTAGAAACAGGAATCAATCTGATTCCTTCAGGGATGAGGTCCGGAGTGAGTCAGTCTGAGCAGGAAATTCCATTTCTCACACGACTCTACCTCCAGAGGATCTTATTCCAGAATCTAATGCCAACAATGGTTATTTTAACACTTACTTGTGAGCAGAAAGTATAGGATCTTAGATTCTGGGCTGTAGATTGATTGATTGATGTATTTATTTATTTATTTTTATTTTTTATCACCCAAGATGAAAGATGTTGGGAAAGGTAGAGAGTGGTATATGACCTTTCCTCCTCCTCCTCTTTTTTTTTTTAGGATTAAGAATGTGCAGCCCTGGCTGATTGACTTGGTTTGCTGGAGCATCTTCCAATGTATGGGGAGGTTTTGGGCTGGATTTCCTGGTAAGGGCACATACCTAGGTTGCAGGTTCAAACCTCAGTGGGGTCACACTCAGGTGGCAAAAGAAGCCAACTAATTGGTGTTTCTCTTGCACTGATGTTTCTCTCTCTCTCTCTCTCCCCCCTCCCTCCTTTTCTTCCTTTCTCAAATTAATGAAAAAAAAAACATATCTTTGGGTGAAGATAAAAAAAAAAGTGTACTTGCTTTATGTGGCCAGTGTGGTAAACTGAAATGCAAGCAAAGTAAACACATTTATTGGCAGTGGGAACATTACATCTGTTTGTGCACAGAGAAACCTGCAACATAAACCGAATATTCCATGCTTGAAGTGATACAGACATATTTGTTGTTTGTCAAGTAGCAGAGTTAATAAACAAAGGTGCTAGGTCTAAGTTTTAATTGTCGTATAATCACCTAATACTTAGTTTTCTATAGTTAGAGTGCTAAACATCAGGTACATATGTATTTGCTTAGCAGGGGTGGTTAACTTGAGGCCATAATAGGTAGGTATTTGTTAACCAAGTCTTATAAAATGTCACTGTCAGTGGGCTCAGGAGTCAGTTCTTCCATATACTGGCTGTGTGATGTTGGATTAGTTACCTAACTTCTCTGTGCTCCACTTTCCTGATCTACAAAATGGGGATAAAAATGGCACACAATATATTGCTGTTATGGTTAAATTAATGTGAGTAAAACACTAGGAAAATGTCTGATGTAAAAGTACTAGTATTGATGTTACTGATTTGATGCCTATGGGAATCAGAAAGTGATATCCTATGTAATGTTGGCATACTTTTATAGATTGTCCATATGGCCAGAACTAAGGCTGCTTTAGATGCCAGTTTCATTCATTCATTCACTCTGCTCATTCAACAATATTTGAATATCAGGCTTTATGGTAAGACTTGGGGATACAATGATAAATGCATAAATATGGCCCCTGCCATCAGAATCTATGGTGATCCATATTATGACATCCAAAGACTAGAAGGAAATTCACCCAAATATTCACCAAATATTAACTATTTATCTCCCCCAAATAGCAGTGTTATGGAATAATTTTTTCCACCTCGCCCACCCAGTCTGCCAGCTGCCGCCTTATCCTGCATCCTCACTATCCCAGCTTTCCATCTCTGCCTCCTCTACCCATCTGGATGAATGTTTCTTTAACTCCTCAGTTGTCGGACTTCCATCAGTTTGACTCTCTGGCAGTTCTGGTTGTTTTTTATTTTAGAATTTGTTGTTATTCTTCTTTTGGTTGTGCAAGGTAGCGAAGCATTGTCTACCTATGTCTCCATCTTTGTCTCCACCCTGCAATAATAAATTTAAAATGGATTAAATACTTAAACTTTAGACCTGAAACCATAAAAATTATAGAAAAGTACACAGGCAGCAAAATCTCAGACATAGCTGGTAGCAATATTTTATCAGATATATCTCCCCAGGTGAGAGGAACAAAAGAATAGATAAGCAAATGTAACTTTATCAAACTAAAAATGTTTTGCACTGCAAATGAAAACATGAACAAAATAAAAAGAAAACCCACAGAATGGGAGGACACATTTGCCAATACATCTGATAAGGGGTTAATATCCAAAATTTATAATGAACTTATGAAACTGAACATGAAAAATACCAACTCAATTAAAAAATGAACAAAGGATCTGAAGAGACACTTCTCCAAAGAGGACAGAAAGATGGCCAGGAGACATATGAAAAGATGCCCAACATCACTAATCATCAGAGAAATGCAAATTAAAACCACCTCTCACACCTGTCAGAATGTCTATCATCAATAAATCAACAAATAACAAGTGCTAGTGAGAAAGTAGAGAAAGGGGAACCCTTTTGCAGTGTTGGTGGGAATGCATATTGGTGCAGTCACTGTGAAAACCAGTATGGACATACCTCAAAAATTAAAAATAGGTCTGTATTTTGACCCAGCTATCCCACTTCTGGGAATATATCTGAAGGACCCCAAAACACTAATTCAAAAGAACATAAGCAACCGTATGTTCACTGTAGTGTTGTTGACAATCACCAAGATATGAAACCAGCCCAAGTGTTTGTCAGTAGATAAGTGGATAAAGCAACTATGGGACATTTACTCAGTGGAATACTACTTGGTCATAAAAAAGAAGAAAGTTTTACCCTTTGCAACAGCATGGATGGACCTGGAGAACATTATGCTAAGTGAAATAAGCCAGTCAGAGAAAGACAAATACCACATGGTTTCACTCATGTAGAATCTGATGAACAAACTGAACTAACAAACAAAATAGAGACAGACACATAATTAGCAGGATGACAGCTAAGTGGGGGAGGGTAGTGGGTGGAGGGATTGAGCAAAAAAGAAAAAGGACTCATAGACATGGACAACAGTGTGGTGGTTGTGGTGAGGAGGGGTATAAGGGGACAAATGGTAATGAAAAAGTACAATAAAAATGAAAAGGAATTGCTGCTACTTTGCAAAGAAAATTTGCATGAACACATAAAATGTAATAGTTTCCGTCCTGACTTTTTTTTACATTAGACTGATTTCTCTTGCATAATCTTTCCATTGTCATAAAAAAAAGATATTCAATGATAAACCTATAAAGCCTTGACCATGTGGCTCAGGTGGTTGGAGTGTCATCCCATAGTATGACAAAATGTTGTGGGTTCGATCCCTGGTCAGGGCACATGTGAGAGGCTACCAATTGATGTTTCTATCTTACATCAGTGTTACTCTCTTTCTCTCTATACCCTCCTCTGTAAAATTAATAAACATATTCTCTGGGGAAGGTTAAAAACAAATTAAAAAATTAAAAATAATAAAACTATATATGTCAACAAAAAACTACTCAAAATTTTTGTTGATCCCATTAAGATGATAGGTTAATAAAAAAAATAGCTAGCCCTGACCAGTATTGCTCAGTTGTTGGGGTGTCATTCTATAGAGCAAAATGTCGCTGGTTCCATTCCTGGTCAGCGTATATGCCCAGGTTTCAGGTTCAGTCTCTGTCGAAGGTGTGTGAGAAGCAACCAACCAATGTTTCTCTCTCACACGGATGTTTCTCTTCCTCTCCTTCTACCTTCCTTCCCCTAAAAAACAAATAAATAAAATTTAAAAAAATCAGTAGCTATAGTTTTATTAAAAAATAGCCAATAGATTGTCTTTGTTATAATTGTTATCGGTGAATAGCAATCCCCAAATAATTAACATTTTATTTTACTAGTGTACTGGTGAATGAGTCTCCTAGGAGATAGAGATGAGGAAACTAAATGCAGTTTAGGAGTTTGAAAAGCCTTTTTTTACGTGACCCAGGTTTCAACCATGTGCATTGTTGCAACCCAAGCAACGCCTTCAATACCTGAGGAACAGACCAAAGGGATCCTAAGATTAAAGGGATCCTAATCCAGAAGTTGTAGCAGGCAGCCTCAGTTTATAACCTCAGCATTCTTTTAGCTCATCATTCTTTATATGTAGCATTAACAGGTAACTATTTGGTATCAGACATAAACATGCTGCATAACTCAGAATAGTAGCTCACAACAGTCCTGTGACTAGCCCCACTTTTCAGAGGGGGAAACTGAGGCTCAAAGAAGTTAAGTGATATGTATAAAGAGGTTAAGTAACTGTAGGAATTTCCAATTTTTTCACATTACATTAAGTGGGTTGATGCATCTTTTAAGTCTCTTGACATCTCTATATCCCCCAATCTTATTTAATTTCTTTTTCTTTTCTTGCAATTTATCTGTTTGTACTATAGACTTTCCCACAGTCTGGATTTGTACTCTGCCTCCCCAGAGTACAGGTTTACATGTGCTTCTGACCTCTGCTTTTGTCAATTTGTAACTAGTTCTAGAGGCTTGATCAGATTCAGACAAAGATACTTTTGCTAGTTTTCCATCAGGGAGCACATAATCCCTAATTGTCACTTTTTGTGTGTGATGTTTAGGCATCTGTGGGTGCTCAGTGCCTACATCCAGTAATTCATCAGAGGTTGCAAACTTGTGATATTGTATTTCCATCATTCCTTCTTCATTTATTAGTTTACTTACTTCCAGAAACTTTCCCTTATATACTCTTTGGTTAACTGTAGCACAGTTTGGGTAGGAAGGTCAAGATAAATAACAGTTTTAAAATGAAGAGTTGATTCAGTACCATGTAAAGAATCAGAAAGAGAGTTGAAAGTTTAAATATGGAGATAAGAACGAGTAGAATTTGGAAATACTCAGGCTAGCTGCCAGTATCAACAATGCCACATTAACTGTTGTTGCCCAATTTGGTTTTTTTCCATTTACCATGTTCTATCTGAACATAGATTAACTTTCAAAATTTTCTGAAATCTATATAAGCTCTGAAAAGAAAAACCTCAACTAAGGACTTGAATGTGATGGGTCCTTTTAAAGAGGATAGGTCGGAACCCAGGAGGAGAATGAGTCATGAAGGACTGAGTAAAATATTACGTGGTTCCGGAGGAGGCGGTGGGGAGAGGTGGAAGAGGGTATGGGGGGCATAAATGGTAACGGAAAAATACAATAAAATAAAGAATGTTTTACGTGGTTCTCTCATTAAACTGTTGCAGAAAAATGAAGCGACCAGACACCGAGGATTCAGGAGCACGATCTTTATTTACGTGCACGGGCCCGGAGGAGAGTGATCTCCAAATTCTGAGCCCCAAGCAGTGGCAGAGGTCTTTCTTTTATACTCCTGTCTTTCTTCTTAGGCTACGTGGCAGAAGCAGGTTACAGAAGCAAATGCAGAAGTTAGGTCTATTCCTTATTTGGGGATATCGGAGGTGCTGTGGCTCTCTTTGGCTGCGCGGCAGAAGCAGGTTACAAAAGCTGAATGGGGAAGTTAGACTCTCCTACGGGGCGTTCTTAGGCTAGCGGAAAAAGGGGCTTTTCTCTATCAAAACTAGTTGGATAGAAAAGTATATATGACAGTCTTGATACAGTCTTTCACCATTCTCTAACTAGTTCTTAAAGGTAATTTATAATTAATTTGGTTATACAAATTCTTCACTTGATATGAGAATTTTACTTAAAATGTTAATTCCAGTGGCCTTTACAGTTCCTATCACATAGTACACATTCAATTTACAGTTAGGACAAAACTACCTTTTTGTAAACCCTGTGACACCTAAGGTTTCTCTGACATTCTAGTGAGAATCTAATCAGATTCAAAAGTCTTTGAAAAGTATATTAATATAATTAACAGGGAAATGTAGTCCCTGAACAAATGCTAGTGTAATGATATAATTTATATAAACCTTATCATGAAAAAAATGTGTTCATTACTCTTGCAAGACCTGTATCATGCCAGCACCGAGGGATTTACAAAAAAATTGGGAGACATAGTTCCAGCAATTTTCTATTAAGCAGGATGACTGCATTAGGAGTTTCTGTTTCATAGATTCTAGCATAAGCTGTGCATTCCTGACAGGGGAGCTGAACATGGTACTAGCAATGAAGAAGCCTCACCATGGGACCTGTTGAATTCTAATAAAATAGTTGCAATTCCGGGAACTAGGAATTCACTTCTGGAAAACTTACATGTTAGATCATGAGATAAGGTTAGCTAGCAAGTATGCAGCCAAGTAACACCTCTTATTACCAATGAAAGGAGTAAAATTTAGCTCCTTTGCATTTTCCTCTATTTTTTGTCCTTTAAAAAATACATACTTCAATCTGTAAGTGCTTATGCTGATCATCCTCCTGGTATTGAAATGGAATGAACTGGAACTCACCTGCCCTTTTTTACATTAAGGTCTACAGCAGCATTAAAAAGATACACCAATACCTAGAATCCTTGGTGCAACAATTTGATGTGTCATTTCCAGTGAACTGAAGTCACTAAATTCTTGGACTTTGGTACACAGTAGTCATTAAGGACCTCATACTTGGTAGGTGACCTCTTTTACCATTCAACTCTGGACTCATCCTGCTCCCCCCACCCTCACCCCACCTCCAGACTCTCACCAGCAAGTGCTGCACAGCTTTGGATTTTGCTAAATGAACTTCTGCTGCTGACTAGACATAATTTTATCCTCCAGACTAAGCTGTATCTAGTAGCCAGACGCTTTGGCACACTATGTCGATAGTCCTTGGAGCACATAAATGAATTCAAAGGCCTGTCCACTTTTTGAATTCCTTAAACAAATAGTTTAAAACAAACTTGATGTCCTTTGGAACTGGGCAAGGGACAGGTCAATAACCTTTACTCCACTTCAGGAAAAAAAAATCAAATAGAAAAAAAACCCTGAACCATGTTTTAATGAGACTAATTAAGATCCTTTACTCTCCAACAGAATTTAAAATGTGAAATAATAGACACCAAGAGAGAAGTACATAATTTCAGAGGCTTTTAAAGGTTCTGTAATAAAGTCTTCATGAAGGAGAAGGTAATAGCAATGTTTAATTCTTAACTACTTTTTTAAGTGGGAAGAGCTGAAGAAATAAAACGTTAGCGTTGAAACGAAGAAGAAACTCCCACGACAGCCAAGTTGTGGTGATGGGGCTGTTTTCTTAGACACGCGTCCTTGTTAGGGTCATTGATGGATGTTTGTCTGCATTCTGTTTGTCCAGTAGTGTTATGTGGAACTCGCTGGTACTGAATGTCTATCAAAAGCCAAATTGACAGAGGAATTTTTAATGCAAATTTGTCATTTTTGTAGTCTTATCTCAATAGTCTACATTCACCCCTGCATTAAGCCAGATTTTTAGAAAGGATGTGACGACATGGTCAAAATCAAACTCGCCTCCACTAAATTGTTTGATTCATAAGAACTTTGCTCAATACCATCATTTGATATTAAGAAATGTCCTAACAAGCAGCTCCATGAGATACTTGTACATTAGTATAACTAAATTTTTTAAAAAACTATTTGTCCTACTAGAAGGGGCCTGCAATTGACATACTTACAAGTCATTTTTAAGTGGCTTTGGTACGTGTGGCTGCACCAGAACAATTTCACTTGCTCTAGTGACTAGAATAATCATCAAAATGAGCTCTAAAGAGTTAATCAAGTCGGAATACCTTCAGGAAGACCAAACCTCAGTCCATTATTCATCCGCCCATTCAGTAGGTTTTTCTGAGCCCTTTTTATGTGTTTGCCACTGGCATGTCTTCTTCAGCAGAGTCTCTTCAAATCTTTTGTCCATTTTTAATTGGGTTAGTTGCTTTTTTCTTACTGAGTTTTGACAGCTCTCCATATATTCTGGTTATAAATTCTTTATTAGGTATTTATGTTGCAAATATTTTCTTTTAGTTTATGGCTCATTTTTTTTTTCCTTGAAAAACTTTCAAGGAGTCCTTACTGTTGATGAAATTCAGACTAAAATTTTCAAATAAAATTAAAATTTTCATTGAAAATAAAATTTTTGTTTTTAATTTAATTTATTTTTAAATAAATTTTATTGATTATTCTATTAAAGTTGTACAAATTTTTATAATTATTTTTATTTTTATTTTTATTTTTATTGTTGTTCAAGTACAGTTGTCTCCATTTTTACCCTATCTCGGCCCTCTGTACCACACATCCCCACCTCCTACCCTCGAACCTACCCGCTTTGGCTTTGCCCATGTGTCCTTTATACATGTTCCTTAATGGACCTTCCCCTATTTTCCCCCATTATCCCTCTCCCCCATCCCCTCTGGTTACTGTCAGTTTGTTCTTTAATTCAATGTTTCTGGTTATATTTTGTTTGCTTGTTTGGTTTTTTTTATTAGGTTCCACTTATACATGAGATTATATGGTATTTGTCTTTCACCACTTGGCTTATTTCACTTAGCATAATGCTCTACAGTTCCATCCATGCTATAGTGAAGGGTAGGAGCTCTTTCTCTCTTTCTACTGTGTAGTATTCCACTGTGTAAATGTACCACAGTTTTTTTGATCCACCATTTACTGATGGGCACTTAGGTTGCTTCCAGCACTTGGCTATTGCAAATTGTGCTGCTATGAATATTGGGGTGCATAGGTTCTTTTGGATTGGTGTTTCAGGATTCTTAGGGTATAATCCCAGCAGTGGTATTGCTGGGTCAAAAGGCAGTTCCATTTTTAGTTTTCAGAGGAAATTCCATACTGTTTTCCACAGTGACTATACCAGTCTGCAATCCCACCAACAGTGCACTAGGGTTCCCTTTTCTCCATATCCTCTCCAACATTCATTGTTTGTTGCTTTGTTTATGATGGCCATTCTAACTTGTGTGAGGTGGTATCTCACTGTGGTTTTAATTTGCATTTCTCTGATGGCTAGTGATGCTAAGCATCCTTTCATATGTCTCTGGACCCTCTGTATGTTCTGCCTTTGGGATTCCTTATATGTAAGAAATGTTTGCCTTCCTGAGGTCACAGAGATCTCTCCCATATATTTTTCTAGAAATTTTGTAGTGTTATGTTTCATATTAGGTCTGTGTGGTTCATTTTCAGTTAGTTTTTGTATTTGGTGCAAGGGAGAAATAAAGGTATGCGTGTATGTGTGTATGCATGTATTTATTTTTGAATATGAAATTGTTCCAGCACCCTTTGTGGGAAAGATTATCTTTTTACCTTTGAGCTGACTTTGTATCTTCGTCAAAAATCAACTAACTGTCTATGTGTGGGTCTATTTCTGAACTTTCTATTCTGTTCCATGGATCTATGTGTTTATCTTTTCACCAATAGCAGACTGTCTGGATTACTGTTTCTTTAGGATAAGTTTTAAAGTCAAATTTTATAAGTTTTCTACTTTCTTTTTCAAAATTGTTTAGGCTGTTCCAGCTCCATTGCTTTCCTATAAATTTTAGAATCAGCTTGTCACTGTTCCTCAAAAGTTTTTGCACAAAGTTTGATCGGGATTGTGTTCGATCTGTAGATCAATTTTGGAAGAATTGACATTTTAATAATATTTTTTCAACTAATGAACTAGTATTTCTTTCCATTTATTAAGATATCTGACTTCTTTCCTCACTGTTTTGTAGTTGTGAGCATACCTTGCATGTATCTTGTTAGATTTATACCTAGGTGTTAAATGCTTTTGGTGCTATTGTAAATGATTTTTAAAATTTTCAGTTTGTGATTGTTTGTTGCTAGCAAATATAATTACCATTGATTTTTGTATGCTGATGTTCTAGCTTGTGGCCTTCTAAACTTGTTAGTCTTAGAAGCTTTTTAGTAGATTCTTTGAGATTTCCAACACATAGGACTATGACAGTGTACCTTTCCTATTCTTTTTCTTTTTTTTAATCTGAGGATATAAAAACTGCTATGTTCTGTACAAACAGTAGAAAGGAGAATGAGTATCAAACTATTAACATTGTTCAGTGATTTTTGAAAATGTGATACCCCAAAAATCCAACTAGAGGCTTTTAATGTTTTTCATAACAAACATGAGACATGCTACAGCAGAACTCAGAAAAGGTTGTTTGTATTTACCCATTCCCTCTCCACCTCCCCTCTGGCAACCATCTTTCTGTTTTGTTTATTCACTTGCTTTGCTTTTTAGATTCCACATGTAAGTGAAATCATATGATATTTGTCTGTCTCTGCCGACTTATGTCATTAGTATAATACCCTCTAGGTCTATCCATGTTGTCTTAAGTGGCAAAATTTCATTCCTTTTTATGGCTGAGTGAATATGTATATGCATATACCACCTCTTTATCCATTTGTCGATTGATGGACACTTATGTTGCTTTCATATATTGGCTATTGTAAACAATGTTTCAATGAGCATAGGGGTGCATATATCTTTTTGAATTAGTGTGTTTGGATTTTGGGGAGTAAATACCCAGAAGTGGAATTGCTGGGTCATACAGCAATTTGCAATTTAGGTGGGGGGGAACTCCATACTATTTTTCATAGTGGCTGCACAAGTTTATAATCCCAATAGTGCATGAAGTTTCACTTTTCTTCACATGTTTGTCAAGTTTTGTTTTTTGTTGATTTTTTGATAATAGCCATTCTGACAGATGTGAGGTGGCATCTCATTGTAGTTTTAATTTGTTTTTCCCTCATGATCATTGATGCTGGCATCTTTCCATACATCTATTGGCCATCTGTATGTCCTCTATGGAGAAATGTCTATTCAGGTCCACTGCCTATTTTGTAGTCAGATTGTTTGAGGGTTTTTCTTGTGTGTGTTAATTTGTATGAGTTCCCTATATATTTTGGATATTTCCCCCTTATTGTATGTATTATTGGTGAGTATCTTCTCCCATTCAGTAGGTTGTCTTTTAGTTTTGTTGATGGTTTCATCTGCTCTGCAAAAACTCTTTGGTTTGATGTAGCTTTATTTGTTATTTTTCTTTTGTTGCCCTTTCCTGAGAAGACATATTAAAAAAGATATTGCCAAAACCAATGTCCAAGAGATTACTGACTATGTTTTGTTCTAGAAGTTTTATCTGTTTAGGTCTTACATTTAGGTTTTTAATTTACTTTGAAGTGTTTTGTTTTTGTACATTGCTATAAGAAAGTGGTCCTATTTCTTTCCTTTTCTTTCTTTATTTTTTTGCATGTGCCTATTCAGTTTTCCCAACCCACTTGTTGAAAAGACTTTACTCCATTGTACATTCTTACCTCCTTTGTCATAAATAAATTGACCTTATAAGCAAGAATTTATTTCTGGGCTTTCTATTCTATTCCATTGATTTGTTTGTTTCTATGCCAGTACCAAACTATTTTGACTGCTATAACTTTGTGGTGTACTTTGAAATCAAGAAGTATGATACCTCCCACTTTGCTCTTTTTTCAAGGTTTCTTTGGGTACACTAAGTCTTTTGTGGTTTCATATAAATTTTAGGATTAATTGTTCTAGTTCTGAGAAGAATGTCATTGATATTTATATAGGGATTAATATTTTTTTTTCTTTTTCATTATACTGACCGGGACCTCCAATATTATGTTGACTAGGAGTATGAGAACAGATGTCCATTTTTGGTTCCTGATATCAAAGGTAAAGCTTTCATTCTTTTACTATTAAATATGCTGACAGTTGTAGGATGTGTTTTTTGTTTGTTTGTTTTGTTTTGTTTTGTTTTTTGTAGGTGTCCTTTATCAGGGTGAGGAAATTATCTTTTCCTAGTTTGCTGAGAGATTTTTTTATGATTATGAATGGATGTTGAATTTGGTCAAAGGCTTTTGCCACTTTATTGAGATAATAATATTTTTTTCTTCTTTAGTCTGTTGATGTGGTAAACTTTATTGACTAATTTTGAGTATGGAATTAACTTTTAATTTCCTGGTTAAGCCCACTTGGTCATGATGTACTATCATTCTTATATATTGCGGAATTCCATTTAGTAATATTTTGCTGAGAATTTTCTTTACACCTGTGTTCTTGAGAGTTGTTATTCTGTAGCTTTTTTTACAATGTCTTTGTGTGGCTTTGGATAAAGCTATCCTCAATAAGTGAGTTGAGAGTCCTCCCTTTTCTTCTGTTTTCCAGATGGATTTGTGTAGAACTGGTTCTATTTCTTCATTAAACATTTTTTGGAGGAGGGGGCTGGGTAGAAATAGAAGAGGGTGGGTATAAGGTGGTGGGTAAATGGCAATGGAAAAATACAATAAAAATGAATAAAATAAAAATAAAAATAACATAATTTTATAGTATATACCATTGAAGTAATTCAAGCCAGAAATTTTATTAGAAAAAATTTAAATATAAATTCAATTTATTTTTAAAATTATTTATTTATTTATTTCTAGAGAGAGTGGAGAGGAGAAAAAGAGGGAGAGAAATGTCAGTATGTGGTTGCCTCATATGGCCCCAGCTAGGGTCCTGGCCCACAACCCAGGCATAGTCCTGACTGGGAATCAAACCAGTGGCCCTTTGGCCCACAGCTCAGCACTCAGTCCATTAAGCCACACCAGCCAGGGTGAATTCAATTTATTTAATAGTCACAAGATCATTTAGATCATATATTTCTTCTTTGGTAAGCTTTGGTAATTTGTGCTTTTCAAAGATTTTTTCTATCAAAATTGTCAGATCTGTGGGCATAATATTGGATATCATATTTCCTATTGTCCTTTAATGTGTGCAGGATCCATCTGATATTCTCTTTCATTCCCAGCATTGGTAATTTGAGTCCTCTCTTCTACCCATGGTTCGTCTGGCTGGAGTTGTACCAATTTTATTGATCTTTTTGAAGAATCAGCTTTCAGTTACATTATTTTCTTCATTGGTTTACTTCTTTTGGTTTTATTTTTTTATTAAAGATCTTATTTATTTATTTATTTATTTATCTTTAGAGGGGAAGGAGAGGGAGAGAAACATCAATGTATGGTTGCCTTTCGTGCATCCCCTGCTGGGAGTTGGCCTGCAGGGAACCAGCCTGCAACCCAGGCATGTGCCCTGACTGGGAATCGAACCGCGATCCTCTGGTTCGCAGGCCCGCGCTCAGTCTTTTGGTTTTATTGATTTCTGCTCTTTCTTTGTTATTTTCCTTCTTCCTTTGCTTTGGGTTAGTTTACTTTCCTTTTTGCAGTTTCTTAATGTATAAATTTAGATTATTGATGTAAAATTTTCTTCTTTTGTGATGTAGGCACATAATGTTTATAATTTTACCTCTAAGCATCACTTTAGCTACATCTTACACATGATGATATGTTGTAATTTCATTTTTATTCGGTTAAAAATATTTTTAATTTCCTGGTGATTTCCTCTTTTACCTATGTGTAATTTAGTAATTTTTCATATCCAAAGATTTGGGAGTTTTCCAGATACCTCTTTTGGATTTATAGTTTAATTTTGTTATTCCTAAAAAAATTTCATGTAAAGAAATTTTTTAAATTTCTAAAAGCATTTCCATATACGAATTTATTCAGCCCAGGATATGGCCCCTATCTTGGTGAGTGTTCCATATGTACTTAAAGAGAATGTGTTCTGCTGTTGTTGGGTGGAATGTTGGTTTCACCCAATGTCAGCTGAGTCAAGTTGGCTCACAGTATTAGGGCTTGCACATACTTAGGTTGCCCTAATCTTTAATCACATCTGCCTTCACATAATATTATACTGCTTCTCATACATAGAATAAGAATGTTATGATAGTATGCTTGTACTTCCAACTCCCCACTTCTATTTTTTGTGCTGTTGTTGGTATACATTTTTCTTTTAAATATATCAGAATTCTACAATTCTACAATTTATTGCTATTATCTTATGCTTTAAATAATCAATTATCCTTTAGAGTAATTAAAAACAAAATATCTTTTATGTTTTGCTTTCAGTTTAACCATTTCTGGACATCATTTCTTTGTGTAGATCCAGCTTTCTGCCAAGCATCATATTCCTCAGCTTGTAGAATTTACTTGAACTTCTTTTGTGTGTGTGGTATAGGTCTTCTGATAATGAACTCTCTTGGTTTTTGTTTTTTTTTTTGGTCTCATATTTATATGAGATTTTAAATATTTTACCTGAGGTAGAAAAATGACTAAAGGTGTTGCTGTCTTATGTTCCTTTTTTCCCCATAAATATGTTAAGAGATGAAATCTATTTCCCCTCCCCTTAAACCTGAATGGATCTTGTGAGTTGGTGTGACCGATAAATATGGCCAAAGTGATCATGATCATATGCCAGTTTTGAGACTGCCTATAAGAGGACTGGCAGGTTCTGCATTTACTTGAGGAAACTAGATACCTGGATGTACAGAAGCTCAAGCATAATGCTGAAATATGAGATACCATGTTAAGAGGAAAAAGCCACCTGGAGGAACACCAAGCAGTGGACATGTAAGTGAAGCCTTCTTGGACCTTCCATCCCAGCCCAGCTATGTGCTAAATTCAGGTGACTGAGTGACCTCTGCTGATTTTGTTACAGAAACAAGCCTCCCTCCCCTGGGGTCTTTTTTTCATGATGGTTTGTCTTTGCCCACCACTGTTGTGTTAGGCATTGTGGCTCTCAATGCCAGAGATTGATAAAAAGGAAAGGAACTATTTATTCAAAAGTTATACAATTTTAGAACAATGGCAGAAAATTGCTGTTAAATCCCAAAGTCCCTTTAAAACACCCACAAAACACACAATCCTCCCTCCTCTTGCCAAAGCAGGCCAGGCAGGGGTACTATATATATATGTCAGGAAAAAAATAGAAGTCCATAGCTTGGCTAGACTCCCGTTCTTAACCAAAACCTGTGGTGAGCCAGAGGAATCCTTCCACATCCTTTCAAACCATTAGGAGAGAGAGGGCTCAGCATGGTTGCTACATTCTGCTTTCTTGCTTCCTGAGGCACGTGATCAAGAGAGCCCCCTCTCTGCTCCCCAAACCGCATGGTAAGCACCAGCTTGGCTGCCATGCCTGGGTTTAAATACCCCTGCACATCTTCCTCCATAACCCCATTTTTTACTCCTCCCACAATCAGCTACACTTGCCAGTAGTCTGGTTTCTTCTGCCCTTCTTGGCTGCCATTGTTAGTCCAGGCAAGTATGACCCACTGTTGTAGAAGCCGCCTCCAAGCCATTCTCACAGGTGCAGGAAGTCCCTCCAGCTACATCACATTACAGGTTAGAATCATGCTCCTCTCCCTGGCTCCCAGCAGGCACAGCTTTTAATATTATTAAAACACTGCCCAAGTTACTCTGTTACAATTCCACACAGAGCAGAAGAGCCTTATCCCTGCCCAGGTTCCCAACCCCATCACACCATGATAATAAAAGTCAAACAGATGGTTAATTCATTAAAGAAAATGTTATTAGATTCTCAGCAGATGATACCCCACCTTGTTGCTTGTACTCAGAATCACTCCCACTCCACTGATATGCCACTGAATAAGAGTGAAAACCTTAAAATTGCAAGGGATTAGTTCTTGTACTTTCTAGTGATTTAAGATTATTAGTTTTTCACTCGCTGATTGTGTGGACTAGTAATAATAATTTTTCTCTGTATAGTCATCCAACAGAATTCTACTAAGTATAGTTCATACCCCCTCTTCAGTTACACTCACCAAGACTTCAGATATTCAAGACCTACTAGTATTTTATTCAGCTGAAAAAAAATCTTGCATATGTTCTTCATTGAAATTTTAAAGCATAGTGTGGCAAAAAAGAGGAAAGATTGCTTGGTCATGTGTCAGAACTGAGTCGCCACTCTTTGGCACAGCCACTGGCTTCTCATGCACGCAGAGGGGCCAGGGCGCGGTCTGCGCTGGCTGGGACAAGACTCTGCTGTAAGACGGAGACAGAAGCCTGCCATTCAGACTTAGAGAGAACAAGACTGACTGCAATAATATGTTGGTGTGACTATCTAGCTAGTGATTTTCAATGTTTTTACTGACTATCTTTAGCTTCCTTTCAAGCAGCGTTTCAAGAAAAAGCTATTGGTTGTCATCCTGAAGAAATATGTAAATATATAGCCCTCACTCAATTGCATCCATTCTATAGAATGATAGAAGTGTCTTTCTCAACCTAGTAACTGGGAGATAGGAAAATGAAGAGGAAGTTGACTTCCTAAAATGCACACAAAAGTAAAATATTTGCTATCAGAAAGTCTTTATTAAGGATATGAAAAATCTAGTCTTTGTACTTCAAATGGAATAAATAACATTTTTTGTTTTGTTTTGTTTTGCTTTGTTTTTGCTACTGACCAATATTTATTATTATTCTTGTCCACTTATTCCCCCAGCTTCTGCAAATGTTGGCTTCAGATAGCCAAGTGTGTTTCTGGACTCAGTCTAGGCTAGAGAGTCTTGCTGCTCTGCTCACCTTAACATCCCTCCTTTGCCCAGGTTGTGTCCATATCCAGTGATGAGTCAAGTGAGGATAGAGAGGCCCAGTTCCCTCGATTTAATTCGGAACCACTCTGAAGGGCTGCCCTACGCACAGAGTGCCCAAAAGGACCAAATGAGTCCTTCTCCCACTGCCTAGCCCTGCTTCCTTCTTGCCCTCACAGATATTGATTCCCAGACCACTCCCCAGGGCATTTTCTCCATCTTGGAAACTGCTTCCCAGGGAAAAAATGGCCTATGAGTATACTCGGATAGATGAATATTCATGGAGAACACCAAAGTTTCTTTTATTTTATTTTTTATTTAATTCTTGTTCAAGTACAGTTTTCTGTCTTATATTGCAAGCCCTGCCCCCCCAGTGCTGCCCACCTCCCTCCCATTTCCACCCACCATCCTTAGTTATTGTCCATGTGTCCTTTATATTTGTTCATGTGAGTCCATCTCCTTTTCTCCTGCGATTCTCTCCCCTCTCCCCTCTGGTCCCTGTCAGTCTGTTCTGTATTTCAGTGTCTTTGGTCACATTTTGCTTGCTTGTTTGTTTTGTTGTTTAGTTTCCTGTTAATGGTGAGATCATATGGTATTAGTCTTTCACCGCCTGGCTTATTTCGCTCAACATAATGTTCTCCAGTTCCATCCATGATGTTGCAAAGGGTAGGAGTTCCTTCTTCCTTTCTGCAGCATAGAATTCCATTGTGTAAATGTACCATAGTTTTTTGATCCAGTCATTTACCAATGGGCATCTTGGTTGCTTCCAACTCTTGGCTATCGTGAATTGTGCTGCTATGAACATCGGGGTGCATAGGTTCTTTTGGATTGGTGTTTCAGGGTTCTTAGGATATACTCCTAACAGTGGAATGGCTGGGTCAAAAGGCAGGTTCATTTTTAGTTTTCTTAGAAAATGCCATACTGTTTTCCATAGTGGTTGTACCAGTCTGCAATCCCACCAACAGTGAATTAGGGTCCCCTTTTCCTCACAACCTCTCCAACACTTGTTGTTTGTTTCTTTGTTTATGATGGCCATTCTGACTGGTGTAAAGTGGCATCTCATTGTGATTTTAATTTGCAACTCTCTGATAGCAAGTGATATAGAGCATCTTTTCATGTGTCTCTGGATCCTCTGTATGTCTTTCTTGGAGAAGTGTCTGTTCATGTCCTTTCCCCATTTTTTAATTGGGTTAGTTGTCTTCTTAGAGTGGAGTCGTATAAGTTCTTTGTATATTTTGGAGATTAAACCTTTGTCTGAGGTATCATTGGCAAATATGTTTTCCCAAATAGTTGCTTCTCTTTTTATCTTGATATGTTTTCCTTAGCCATGCAGAAGCTTTTAAGTTGGATAAGATCCTATTTGTTTATTCTTTCCTTTATGTCCCTTGCTCTGGGGGACATATCAGTAAAAATCTTGCTGCGTGGAATATCTGAGATTTTCCTGCCAGTGCTCTCCTCTAGGGCTTTAATGGTTTCACGGCTTATATTTAAGTCTTTTATCCACGTTGAATTTATTTTGGTGTATAGTGTAAATTGGTGTTCCAGTTTCATTTTTTTGCATGTAGCTGTCCAGTTCTCCCAACACCAATTCTTGAAGAGGCTATCTTTACTCCATATTATGTTACTGCCCAGTTTGTCAAATATTAATTGACTGTAGAGATTTGGGTTTATTTCTGGGCTCTCTGTTCTATTCCATTGGTCTATGTGCCTGTTTTTATGCCAGTACTAAGCTGTTTTGATTACAGTGGCCTTGTAATACAGTTTGATATCAGGTATAGTGATCCCTCCTACATTGTTCTTCTTTCTCAAAATTGTAGCTGTGACTCGGGGACTTTTATGGTTCCATATAAATTTTTGAAGTGTTTGTTCTATGTCTGTGAAATACACCATTGGTATTTTAATAGGTATTGCATTGAATCTATAAATTGCTTTGGGTAGTATGGACATTTTGATGATGTTAATTCTTCCAATCCATGGGCATAGTATATGTTTCCATTTGTTTGTGTCTTCCTTGATTTCTTTCTTCAGTGTGTATAGTTTTCTGCATATAGGTCTTTTACCTCCTTCGTTAGGTTTATTCCCAGATATTTTATTTTTGTTTTTGCTATATCTAATGGGATTTTTTCCCTGATTTCTGCTTCTGCTGTTTCATTGTTGGTATACAAAAATGCCTTTGATTTCTGGATATTGACTTTGTATCCCGCTGTTTTGCCAAATTCATTTATTAGTTCGAGCAGTTTTTTGGTAGAGGCTATAGGGTTTTCCATGTACACTATTGTGTCATCTGCAAACAATGCCAGTTTTGTTTCCTTCTTTCCGATTTGGATGCCTTTTATTTCCTTTTCTTGTCTGATCGCTGTGGCTAGAACTTCTAATACTATATTGAATAGAAGTGGTGATAGTGGGCAACCTTGTCTTGTTCCTGATCTTAGTGGAAAAGATTTTAGTTTTTGCCCATTGAGTATGATGTTGGCTGTAGGTCTTTCATATATGGCCTTTATTATATTGAGGAATGTTCCCTCTATTCCCATTTTTCTGAGTACCTTTATGATAAATGGGTGTTGTACCTTATCAAAAGCTTTTTCCGCATCTATTGATATGATCATGTGGTTTTTGTCTTTGCTTTTGTTTATGTGATGTATTGCATTTACTGATTTACGAATATTGAACCATCCTTGCATCCCTAGGATGAATCCCACTTGGTCATGGTGTATGATCTTTTTGATGTATTGTTGGATGCGATTTGCCAATATTTTATTGAGGATTTTAGCATCTATGTTCATCAGTGATATTGGCCTGTAATTTTCTTTCTTTGTTGTGTCTCTATCTGGCTTTGGAATTAGGGTGATGCTGGCTTCATAAAAAGAGTTGGGGAGTTTTCCCTCCTTTTGGATTTTTTGGAATAGTCTGTGAAGAATAGGGGTTAGCTCTTCCTTAAAAGCTTTGTAGAATTCTCCTGTGAAACCATCTGGTCCAGGGCTTTTGTGTGATGGGAGTTTTTTGATTACTTCTTCAATTTCATTTGCTGTTATTGGCCTGTTCAGGTTTTCTGCTTCTTTTTCATTGAGTTTTGGAAGATTATATTTTTCTAGAAATTTGTCCATTTCACCTAGGTTTTCAAATTTCTTGGCATACAGTTCTGCATAGTAATTTCTTACAATCCTTTCTATTTCTGTGGTATCAGTTGTAATCTCTCCTCTTTCATTTCTGATTGTGTTTATTTGGGTCCTCTCTCTTCTTTTCTTGATGAGCCTACTTAAAGGTTTGTCTATTTTGTTTATCTTTTCAAAAAACCAACTCCTGGATTCATTGATCCTTAGAATTGTGCTTTTAGTCTCTATGTCATTTAATTCTGCTCTGATCTTGGTTATTTCCTTCCTTCTACTTGCTCTGGGCTGTCTTTGTTGTTGTTCCTCGAGTTCTTGCAGGCGTTGGGTTAGGTTGTTTGTTTGAAATGTTTCTATCCTCTTTAGGTGAGCCTGTATCGCTATGAACTTCCCTCTCAGGACTGCCTTCACTGTGTCCCATAAATTTTGGGTTGTGGTGAGTTCATTTTCATTTGTTTCAAGGAGTTTTTTGATTTCCTCCCTAATTTCAATCTTGACCCATTCATTGTTCAATAGCCTACCATTCAGTCTCCATGATTTTGGGTGTTTTGGGTTTTTTCCTGTGGGGTTGGTTTCCAATTTCAGTCCCTTGTGATCAGAGAAGATGCTTGGTATGATTTCTATTTTCCTGAAGTTGTTGAGACTGGTTTTGTGTCCTATCATGTGATCTATCTTTGAAAATGTTCCATGTGCGTTTGAAAAGAAAGTGTATTTAGTTTCTTTGGGATGGATGGCTCTATATATATCAATTAGGTCCATTTCTTCTAGAGTGTCGTTTAATGCTGCTATATCTTTGTTGATATTTTGTTTGGAAGATCTGTCCATTTTTGACAGTGGGGTGTTAAAATCCCCTACTATAATTGTGTTGCTGTCAATATCTTTCTTGAGGTCCTCTAGGATTTTCTTTATATATTTGGGTGCTCCTGTGTTGGGTGCATATATATTTATGATGTTAATGTCTTCTTGGTGGATTCTTCCCTTGAGTATTATGAAGTGACCTTCTGGGTCTCTCTTTATAGCCTTTTTTTTGAAGTCTATTTTGTCTGATATGAGGATTGCTACCCCGGCTTTTTTTTCATGTCCATTTGCTTGGAAAATTTGTTTCCATCCTTTCACTTTCAGTCTGTGGTGGTCTTTTGTCCTCAGGTGAGTCTCTTGTAGGCAGCATATGTGTGGGTCATGCTTTCTTATCCATTCAGCTATTCTATGTCTCTTAATTGGTGCATTTAATCCATTTACGTTTAAAGTTATTATCGAAAGGTACTTATTCATTGCCATTTATGTACCTGTGTTCCTCTCTGTCTCTCTCTTTTCCTTCCTTTCCTTAAAGCAGCCCTTTTAGTAATTCTTGTAGAGCAGGTTTTGTGGAGGCGTATTCTTTTAGACTTCTTTTGTCTTGGAAGCTCTTTATTTGGCCTTCTATCTTGATTGAGAGCCTTGCTGGATAAAGCAGTCTCGGTTGTAGGCCTCTGTTTCTCATTACTTGGAATATTTCCTGCCATTCTTTTCTTGCTTGGAATGTTTCCGTTGAGAAGTCATTAGCCAACCTTATTGGGACCCCCTTGTATGTTACTTCCTTTTTCTCCCTTGCTGCCTTTAGGATTCTCTCTTTGTCCTGGAGTTTTGCCATTTTAATGATGATGTGTCTTGCAGTAGGCCTCTTTGGGTTCCACCTGCCTGGGACTCTCTGCGATTCCTGGATTCGTGTGACTTTCTCTCCCCTCATCTTAGGAAAATTTTCTGTTATTACTCTTTCAAGTAGGTTTTCTATCCCTTGTTCTTCTTCTTCCCCTTCTGGTATTCCTATTATTCGGATATTATTACGTTTCATATTGTCTTGTATTTCTCTTAGACTCTCCTCATTTTTTCTGATTCTCTTTTCCATTACCTCGTCTGTCTGGGAGATTCTTTCCACCTTGTCTTCGAGCTCGCTTATGCGGTCCTCCGCCTCATCAATCCTACTCTTCATACCTTCTACTGTGTTCTTCAATTCAGAAATTGTATTTTTCATTTCCTCTTGGCCTTTGCTGATGGCTTCTATTTCCTTTTTCATGCTGGTATAATTTGTGGAGAGTTCATTGTAGCTCCCCTGTAGTTTCTGGTAGTTCGTTGTAAGCTCTTTGAATTTCCTGATAACCAGTGCTTTGAATTCAATATCTGATAGCTGACTTGCCTCTATTTCATCTAACATTCTTTCTGAGACTCCCTCCTTTTCTTTCATTTGGGGATTGTTTCTTTGTCTTCCCATTGTTTTGTGATGCTCTTCTTGTTGGCCGCAGCTTCTTAAATTGATCTGTTCTTGTTCCCTGGGTTTATGGTGTGAACTTCTGTGGTAGGATACCTGTGAAAGTCAGTGGTGCAGTCTCCTGCAGGTATTTTGGTGTTTTCTGCTTCCACCTACTCCTTTCTTTATTGTGCATGTGTGATCAGTTGGAGGGCGAGGCAAAATGGTTTATGATAGCAGAAGAGTATTTTATGTTATTTACCATCACAGTCAGTAGAGAAGAGAAGAAATAGACAATCTTTAGGCTATGTATAGTGTTAACTGTGCTCTTCGACCCAGCTTGCCATGTTTAAGAAAGGATGGACAGAAGATAAGTCTCTTGTTGGGAAGGGAAGGTTTGCGAGTTGTATCTAGAAAGCAGTGTGGTTGCAGGTGGTCAGATTTTGAGGTGAAGTGAGAGTACAGGTTAGTAACTAGGTGTAGCATGTGAGTAAATAAAGTAATAGAATTCAGGAACCTGTAAGGTTGTCTAAGGTCCGGGAGATGTGTTATGAAGTATTACGGTTGTACAGAACAGCTCTTATTTACAATAATATTAGAGCAACATTCATGTGACAGACTCTATGTGATCTGTCTGAATGGGGGTTATAGAGCTTGGGAAGTATGCCAAAGGAAAGCAAGTGGCGTAAAGTATAGAAAATTAGCAATATGCTATGGAGGAAAGAGCAGGGGAAACCTGCCTAATAGTACAATATAACCAGCCAGGACTAAGAAACCTGTACAGAAAGAGGAGGAATACAAATATATTATTAAAATAAAAAAGAAGTGAGAATAATGCAAAAAATAAAAAAATAATAATACACCTATGCAGCAACTTGAGGCTTCTCTGCTCTAGCGAAGTGAAATTTGTTTCTGTGTCACTATTGTTTAGATGCCCCCTCTTTAGGTCCCACTATTGTCCTTTCACAGTTCCCAGTTATTTGTGTCTCTTGTGGGTAAAAGAAAATTAAGCAACAAACAAACAAACAATCCAACACACACACACACACACACACACACACACACACACACACACACGTCAGGAGAAAGGAGGAATAGATGAAAAGTTTGGGAAGAAAGGAAGAAGGACTAAAACCAGACAAAAAAAGAGGAGAGGAACAAAGTATTGAAAGGTAGAGCAACAATACAGTTTAAAAAATATAAGATTACTTAGAAAATAAGTTGCAAAACAACAACAAAAACAAAACAAAACACATTTTAAAAAACCAAAAAAACCTTCCTTTGTCGGTTTCAAACTGTCCAAACCAGTTTTTCTGGTTGCAGCAGGACCTCTCTGTGGGCTGGAATGAAGGCGCACACCCTTGCGCACGCAAGCGTGCTCAGGCTACCAGGCTGGGAAGTGGGCGCCCGAACCCCCCTTCAGGCTGCCTAGGTCCCTCGGTATCTGGCACTGTCCTTCCCAGTCCCTCAGCGGGACCCAGGTGTTCCCGCCCCTCCCCTAGAAGGCTGCTGGGCTGGTTGGGCACCTCAGTTCACTTTCCAATAGAGACTTCTCCACAAAGCCTGCTTCTCAGCCCAGCCCAATCCCCAAAAGACTGACAATGACAGTGTCCTCAAATCTCCAGGGCTGGGGGGCTGGTGGGCAGGCGGGCTGGCGACCACAGAGTCCGCAGTTGAACAGGGCCCTCCGCCCCTGCCACCCTTTACATAAACTTAAGCCCACAGGTCTCTGCCCAGTATTGCCCAGCCTTGCCTAGATGGGGAGGGAGGGAGTCAGTTCTCTCCCACGGACCCTGTAGCAGGCCCACGGCTCCCACGGCTCCCATGGAGTCTGTTGTAGACCCACCGGGTGCCGGGCTTCTGGAGTTCCCTCCGCCACAGGCGCCCAGCACTGGATCCAGACCGGGGCCTTTGTTTCCCACCGATGCCATGCCACCGTCCAAGGTCACTGCCGCCTCCTATTGTCTGCACTCAAGTGTCAGGCCATGGGCACAGCCTGCCTCGGGCACAGCCCACTGCCACAGAGGCCGCAGGCGCAGCCGCTTTTATCCTCACTCGCCTCCCGGAGTCCACACCGACCTGCAGCTGTCTGGTTTCTCCATCACACTCTCTGGTCTCTTATTGTCATAAATGCTGGGGAATTGTTGGTTGATTATGCTGTTCTTCAGTAGATCCACCTGGATTTTCTGCCAGGTGCACGCGAGCTGGGTTCCCTCCGTGCTACACTGTCGCCATCTCACTCTCTCTGCCCAAACTCCAAAGTGTCAAACGAATGGAACTGCCATGTACCCATTACCCAGTTTCAATAATTATCAGTGAACACCCAAGTTTTGGTTCATCTACACCCTTACTTGCTTCCCTCAATCCCACCCTAGCTTGTTTTGAAGCATATCCCAGATATTGTAAATTTTAATCTGTAATGTATTAGGATGTATTTCTGAAGTGTAAGAACTCTTATTTTAAATATTGTAACTGCAATACTATTATCACATGAAAATTAATAGTAATTTCTTAATACAAAGTTAGTGTTTAATTAGTTTCAATTAGGATCTGTATAAGGTCCTTCCTTATACATTGCAACTGATTGATATATCTTTTCATTCTCTTTTGGTCTATAGACTCTCTTTTTCTCATCAGTTTTTAAGCAGTGTACTTTTGAACTTCTATGATTACGATGCTCAAAATCACAGGAGCTTGTGGGAATGCATGTGATACTAGCAATAGCTGCTTTTCGTGGCCTTTCAGTGAACCAGGCACTGTGGCAAGTGCTTTGCATGTATCATCTCATTTAATCTTCACAATAGCTCAACAAGTTAGATATTATCAGCCCCATTTTATACATGTAAAACTGAAGGTTAGGGAGATGAAGTAATTTGCCTGGAATACATAGTTAATAAGCTGTGATTCACACCATTTTGATTGCAAAGTTCATGTTCCTAATATCTAGGTTATACCATCTCAGTAAATGGGTTAGGAGAAATGAATGCCATCTGAGTGTGGGATTAATTTTTATTGGTACTTCTATGAGTCTTTGGGATAGTTCTTAGATTAACAAAGGAAACTGAATGCCATCATAAAGTATTCATGTTGTCCATCTAAATTAGGGGTGTCCAACTCATTTTCACCAGGGGGCACATCAGCCTTGAAATTGCCTTCAAAGGGCTGAATGTAATTTCAACTCCTTCACAGTTAAGGAAGGACTTCCAGCCAAGATGGAGGCATAGGTGGAAATACTGTGCCTCCTCACACAACCCAGTTTAAAGACAACAAAGTTTTAGTAACAAAAATGCGACCAAAACACAGAAAATTGAACTGTACAGAAGTCCGACAACAACGAACCATTCAGCCAGACTGGTAAGAGGGGCAGAGTCAGCAGCTGGTGGAGGGAAGTCGGGCAGGCAAAAGTGGCCTGACTGACCCAGGAGTGCAGGAGGCAGTTGGCGGATCCCAGGTGCGGGGTGGCGGTGGGCAGACCCAGTGAGGGTGCAAGGTGACTGGCTGACCACAGTCACACATTCGTGTGCAGATAAAACAGGCAAAGGAGTGAGCAGTGAGACAGACCACACAGGCTAGGGCCCCAGTGCTGGGAGTTAAAGCCTGAAAGCACCAATTGGAAAAACTTTCAGTGTTGAGGTGCCAGGAGAAGCTCCCAGGCTCACAGAGAGTTTGTTGGAGAGACCCACAGGGCCCTGGAGGGTGCACAGGCCCACATACTCAGGGGCCAGCACAAGGAGGCCCCAGTTTGCTTGTGGGAAGTAGCAGAGGGGAGCAAAATCCAAGATAGAGCGGAACAAACCCCATTGCCCCTCTCTGACCCCACCCCCACATACAGTGTCACAACCCAGCCACTGGGTCGCCCCACCCTCGTGAACACCTAAGGGTCCACCCCTCATACACAATAGGTGCGACCTAACCAAAACATTATGGCTCAAGAAGAAAAAGGGCTCAAAGCCCCAGAGCCAATACTTTTAAGAGACTAAGAAATAGCCAACCTATCAGATGCACAGTTCAAAACACTGGTGATCAGGATGCTCACAGAACTGGTTGATTTTAGTCACAAATTAGAGGAACAAATAAAGGCTAAACTAATTGAAATGAAGGAATATGTACAGGAAACCAATAGTGATGGAAAGGAAACTGGGACTCAAATCAATCGAGTGGACCAGAAGGAAGAAAAAAATGACCAAACAGAAAAGAATGAGGAAACAAGAATTCAAAAAAATGAGGAGAGGCTTAGGATCCTCCAGGACATCTTTAAACGTTCCAACATCCATATTATAGGGATACCAGAAGGGGAAAAGAAACAGACATGAATGGAAAACTTATTTGAACAAATAATAAAGAACTTTCCGAGTCTGGCAAAGGAAATAGACTTCCAGGAAATCCAGGAAGCTCAGAGTCCCAAAGAAGTTGGACCCAAGAAGGAACACACCAAGGCACATCATAATTACATTAGCCAAGATGAAAATGAAGAAGAGAATCCTAGGAGCAGCAAGAGATAAGGGGACAGTCACCTACAAAGGAGTTCCCATAAGACTGTCAGCGGATTTCTCAAAAGAGACCTTACAGGCAAGAAGAGGGTGGAAAGAACTATTCCAAGTCATGAAATCCAAAGACCTACACCAAGATTGCTCTATCCAGCAAAGTTTTCATTTAGAATGGAAGGGCAGATAAAGTGCTTCTCAGATAAGGTCAAATTCAAGGAGTTCATCATCACCAAGCCCTTATTATATGAAATGTTAAAGGGACTTATTTAAGAAAAAGAAGATAAAAAAACATGAACAGTGAAAGGACAGTGAACTCACAATTATTAACAACCACACCCAAAATAAAAGCAAACTAAGAGGACAGCTAGATCGGGAGTGGAATCATAGAAATGGAGATCACATGGAGGGTTAGCAACAGGGGAGTGGGAGGAGGAGAAAGGGGGAGAAGGTACAGAGGATAAGTAGCATAGATGGTAGGTAGAAAATAGGGGGAGGGCAAGAATAGTATGGGAAATATACAATCTAAAGAACTTGTGACACATGAACATAAACTAAAGGAGGGGAATGGTGGGGGAGGGGTGTTCAGGGTGGAGGGGAATGAAGGGGGGGAATGGGACAAACTGTAATGGCATAATCAATAAAATATATTTTTAAAAAAACAGTAAGAAATAGTTACATTTATATTGTCCTAAAATTATTTCAGCCCTTTGAAGGCAACCATGAGGCTGATGTGGCCCCCAGTGAAAATGAGTTTGACACCTCTGGTCTAAATCAACAGTACATAGTAAGCATATTCTGTGCACACAGAACTGGATAGGAGGTGGGTAAAGTCAGCAGAAAAATTGTATTTGGTCACTGCTTCCAAATGCTCACAATTCAGAGGTTAGGGTGAAGGGAGACAGACAGATACACAAGCAGATGCAACGGATAGAGGACTGTGTTATCATGAAGCTACCAATAAAGAGTGAGGCAGAACAGAGAGAAAAAGAATTCTCATTTGGGGGATTAAAAAAGCTTTCTGATAAGGGAACTGCAAGGCCATTAATAATAAATAGGATGTTAGCAAATAAAGCTTAGGCGAGTGGAGAATGAAGGTGGTGACTATTAAAATGTAATACCACACTCTAATGAGGTTTATTGAGGGCTTCTGTTTTCCCCTGTTGATTTTGTGGAAATGTACAAAGTATTCTTTGCACCTCTCTCCATAACTCGGCAGCTTGCACCATTAGGAAAGGGGAGCTGATACCTCATCCACCTGCACCTCCTTTCCAGCAGGATACACGTTGGGGTGGCATATTGACCATCCCCAACTGCCAATTTTCTCTCTGCCTGTCCCTTTTTAAAAGTCTAGGGTTGTCTTTGGATTCCTAGTGACACCTGTTGCCAGTCTGCTTCTGACCTAAAGCTTCCTTCAGCTTTGTTGAGGTCAGGCAACTTGCCAGCTCCACCTTGGCAGGAGAGCCTTGGTTCCCGAGATAACTAGTTTTGTGCCTCTCTGATTACAGCCTGATTACAGCCCTGGATTGTTCTTGGTGAGCAGTGAGGGCTATCACTGCAGGAGGCAGTCAACCCTACGTGCTTAGCAGGAGATCCATCTGAGATTTCTTTTAAGTCTGTTACATTAAGAAAAGAAGCACTTCTTTCCAGTACTTAATAGGGCTACTTCGTTTTACAGCTTTTTAGAGACATCTGTTTCTCTGGTTTTATCAGGTTAAGCAAAAAGGGAATACTGAGTGGCAATTTTTTCACTTTTATTTTGTCACTCATCAACAGCAAAAGCTTAACCTCTGGCTGCCAGACCCTTCTTCCCAAGGCCAGGTATTTCCATCTCCTTATATACATAAGATGGAACATAGTAGTGATTATGTTCTCAAAAAAGATGAACAGGCTTTAACATTAATCAGGGCAAAACTTAAGAACCGACATCAAACTACTATCTACTTCTCCCCTCCAAACCGTATATAGCGAAGAATGTAAAAGCCAAAAGCAATTGTGTTATTTTTACCAATTAAAAAATTATTGGTATTTTTGGTAATTATTGGTAATTAATAATTAAATTATTTTTACCAATAAAAATTAAGCCCACATAAGCCCAGACTCAAGATGGCATTAATTTCTCCTAACCCATTTACCGAGACGATATAACCTAGATATTAGGAACATGAACTTTGCAATCGGAATGGTGTGAATCTCAACTTACTAACTATGTATTCCAGGCAGAGTACTTCATCTTCCTAACCTTCTGTTTTATGTGTATAAAATGGGGCTGATAATACCTAATTCTAATTTTCCATGCTAGCAGTTCTTACAACTAAGGAAGAAAGTTGGGTTAATAATATAGCCTACAAATCCTTACTTGGAAGATAGTATGATAACTTCAGAATCAACATTTCTATTACTGGTGTATTATTTACAATGACTTTTATACTATCATTGTATTTTTAGTGTTAGTGGTAGTTTAGTATTTAGTGGTAGTTTCTAGGGCTACCCATCAAATATTTCTGGTTTGCTTCCACATGAACCATAGTACTGTATTTCCAGAATGCTACAAGGTCCATGTGGCCAAGTGATTTGTTTTAGTTAAGGAAATGTGAGTGAAAGGGAAGGATGCCGCATCCAGACAAGCTTTGAGATCCAGTGCATGACGTTCCATGATTTTCTTTACTTCCACCATGGTGACAGGTGCCTGGTCACTTTCAAGGTGGTGGCTCCTTGTCAACCTCATTCCTCAAATGGTAACAACGCTAGGCAGAGCCCTGAGCCAACTGTATGATGGACATGAAGCATGAGTTAGAAATAAAACTTTGCTGTTTAAGTTACCGATACTGAGGGTGTTATCTCAGTATTATCTTGACAAGTATGACTTATATATAAGGTTTCATAAAAGCTCCCAAAGTTAAGCAAATGAGCCTCCAGATAACCTTTTATACCTAAAATAAACTCTTATAACTCTGTTGCAAGTTTAGGTTTCACAATACAGTATGTTTCGGGTCATCTGACCCAGGCCTCAGGAACTGAAAGTGCTGGGCCACCTATACCACCACCTGCTCTTCAGGTGACGTGGCACCAAGGAATAACACTGAGTCCACGCAAGTGACTGTGCCATTCACTCAGCTTTTATTAATGCAAAGTCAATCCTAATCCATACTAATCTATTAACAATAATAATGATTCACAAACAATCAGCAATAACATTGCGCAAGAGAATTGGAGGATAACAAACCCAAGTCCCAAGAGTCCAGATCAGATCTGGTCCAGGAGGCAGCTGGGCTTGGCTGTCAACTTCTTGTAAGGCAGAATCAGAAGGACAGAAGCAAGGCGGACCTTCCACTCCTGAGACAGACCAAGTAGGTCCTCTCAAAGTGACTCACTCTGGGGACCTGTGGTTCATGGTCTGAAGTCCTCTGCTTTTACGCCTCTTTCGCTTGCAAAGTCATGTTGACTTTGCACAATTTCTCATATACATATTTTTCTTCACTTGGGTAAGCACATGTTGTTTCTCTCAGTCCTAACAGGCACACGTATACATCAGCTCTATAGGCACGTGTTGTTTTGCGTCCCTCTCTGAGAAGGTGGTGTCCTCCTCAGATATGCATGTGCTGTCCCCCAACACCGAAGGGTGTATAATCCCCCTGAGTCATTGCTCTCCTGCGCATGCTCCCGTATTGCATTGGATCAAGGCAAGGCAGGTTCATGGTGTTTGTGCAGACAGAAAAATATTCATGAAACCATAGGGATGTCTGGCATTCACAGGTGGGCGAACCATACATGCCGCAAGCTGTGTGTCTGTCTTCACATCTCATGTCTTGGCCCCTGCTCCCCAGTGTGGCAGCCCTTGTGGCACCTGTCTCCTTGCATGTCTCTCATCACTGTTGCCCGCAGCAGGGAGTCCCTACGAGTTTAAGTACTAGAGGGGAACAAAGCCATCAAGATGCCAGAAAGTATGTAACATAACATAACTCTGTGCGTGCGAGCCCACTTCATGTTATGGGAAGAGTTTATCGGACCCAATCTCAAGGCTATGGGAACACTGCTTCCCTTAGTTACCCAGACACCTGGGTGAGGAAGCCAGACTGCCTCCACTTACCCTACACTCTTAACGTGCCTTCAGGCCCTGCCCTCCATAGCCTCAGAAAAGTTTTAGCTTGATGGGTGTGATAAAATACACTCTACAAATCTGAGGGACTAATGATAATTTTGCCATTCTTAAAAGGCTCATTTTCCAATCTCCTGGTTATTGACATAATATATAATATATATATATACATATATATATGTATATATATATATATATATATATATAAAACACATCACCGTACAACAAGTTTGTTTTTTCCCTGAGGATATTAACTAAAAGTTTTACAAAGTGACAAGGCAACATAAAGAAAATGCCCTTGTATTTAAGATTTAATATTAAAAATTTCACATTTTAAAAAGTTTGGTTCTAAGACCTCCTATGCCCATGTTATACAAGACTGGTCCTTTTTAGATATATTTGCTATAAGAATCTGATGCTCAAGACTCAATAAGCAAATCTATTACTTTACCGATCATTCATAAAGCTTTACTATGTCAAATTTATATTTTAGCTCCCTCTGCTGGAGAAATGTGCACCTCTATAAATATAGATTATTCCTGCTAATGTGATTTTTTGACTAGTGCTTTTCAAATAGACTGTGAAGAATGTCTTATTTATGATCCATACTAAAAGAAGTTTGTCCTTTAAGCAAATGTCCTTCTGACAAACTATGAGGGGGAACCCCCCCAAATGTGATTATCTTCTGGAGGTTGGACCCCTTCTGATACAGGCTTCCTCCGTTAGGTGAGTGTTTTAGGAACCCATCTCTATCAGTGTACCAGCTGGTGTTATTGAGAGAGGCTGCATTTGGCTTCAGTGAGTTTTTTTTAATACTCTTTCAGTGCATTTGCCCATTTCATGATGTGTGATTCAACAGCACACCTGCCCACACCACACTGAGTGTTCAGTAGTTTTTGACCAAAAAACTGCATGACCCCCATTCCCCACATTCCCTATTCACCTTATCTTGCCCTGAGAAACTTCTTTTGTTTGTTTCCCCAGGTGAAAAAGTCCTCAAAGGAAAACATTTTGCCAATGTGGAAGAGGTGAACCAAACAAACAAATAAAAAAAGGCAGAAACACTAAAAGGCATCAGAATTGACAAGTTCAAAAACTGTTTTGAGCAGTGGAAAAACATCTCAATAGGTGTATTGCATCAAATGGAGAGTTTTTTAAAGATGACTGAAGTTTAAATATGTAGGAATAAATGCACAAGTTTTAATAAATAAAGTCTATTTTGGGGGTTCCACCTTGTATTCATCTATAAATGGTATTTTTCTCTTGCAGATACTGTAGAAGAAATACAGATGCACATGCAGTCATTTATGTATATATATATATATATATATTATATAGTTTGCACACTTACAATGGAAAAAAAGTATGTAGTGAAAATCAGAAATGTGTGAGACCATGCCTCTCTCCCATGAAACAGCCCCCCCGTGCTCACACAGCCTGTACTTACCAGTGCCCAATCTCTCTACAATGTTTTCTGAGTTATGCGCCAACTTTCAGTCCAAATCATGTCATTCTTAATCATTCATTCAACAAACTATGTGATGGGTACAGTACTAAAGGCAGGAATTTCAATTTGAGCTAAAAAGATGTTAATATGCCTTTAGGTAGTTTACAGTCTTATTGGGTGGCAGACTTTCACCAAATGAAGAGATCAATAAGCGTTTAATTATGAACTATGAGATGTACTTTGAAAGGACAGTTATCTGTGAATATATAACAGAGAGACCTAACTGAGGTCAACTAAGTCAGAAAGCAGTAATTGGCCTGCCATGGACCGACACTGATGGACAGGTGCAAACCGGATGAAGAACAGGGAGCATGGGAGGAGAAAGAGCATTCTAGGCACAGAAGGCAACAGGCTGTGAGGAAGCCTGGGTGGTGCAGGAATAAAACACAGCAAGGCTCCAGTGAGGAGATCAGGCTGAGAGGAGAGGGGAGTGAGGCAAGGCCAGACCAAAGAGTCATGGCAGAGAGTTTTGCTCTTATACTTAAGAATGATAGGAGGTGATGGAAAGGGAAACTGAGGGATGGGGTAAATGCTACAGGCAGGACAACACCAGCTCTGTGTTTCTAAACAAAATTACTCCTCTGGGTTTTGGAGAAGAACTGATTGGATATAACAAGAGTGGTTTCCCTTAGATGCTAGAACTGAACCTAGCACCCAAGCATGATGTTGAGTTCTCTCTGACTAGGCACTTACTATTTTTTCAACCTCACCCTTTCATAGGTTCTGTATATGGTTGTTTATTGTGCCCTGAGAACATCCATCATGCTCACTGGAAATGCCCTTTTCTTTTCCCCCCTCTCTTGTCTCCACCTATAGAAATGCCATTCTTTCTTTCTTTCTTTTTAAATCCTCAACTGAAGATGTGCTTATTAATTTGAGAGATAAAGAAAAGGAGGGGGGAGAGAAATACTGATGTGAGAGAAAAACATTGATTGGTTGCCTCTTGTATGTGCCCTGACCAGGGACTGAACCCACAACCTAGGCCTGTGTCCTGACCAGAAATCCTACTTCTGCTTCCCTTGACTTTCTTTACATGGAATCTGCATTTCTGCACAACATGTTTTATCTCTCCCCTTGAAACTGTAAAAAACATAAGGACAACATCCTCTTCATCTTTATACCCTGTCCCCATATGTCGTAGACCATTGCTGAAAACCAAATAATTGCATTTAAAAAGTAAAATTTCACTATAGATTTCATTATAACCCCCTAATAAATTTCATTAAATATGTCATAGACACAAACTAATAAGGATATATCCATACAGATAAATCCATTTAGGTAGCACTCCTAGGACCAAAATGGGCAAAAGGTTGATGTTTCGCTTGGGTTGGGAGACAACAGAACAGTAGAAAGTATATAGAAAAAGAGGGGAAATGGGAAAGAACAGGGAGGTGAATTAGAGCAGGTGGACAAGGGGGTGAGAGAGTGAATAGTAGGTGAGATAGCCAGAGTATGAGGATGTAAATGATCATGTTTATCTATAAAGCTAAATTCTTCACAAAACTTGCCTTTCTCATACATTTGTATTGAGCTGGAAAAACAGATTTGTAATAGTTTCAAAGAAACTATTATACATACATATTTACATAGGTATATACAAATACTGTACACGTATACATGCATACACATTTTATATCTCTATACGATCTGTACAGAAGGTATCCAACCATGTAATATGAAAAATTCATTGAAGGAGATAAAGGATACAAAAAACATTGTACATAGGACAATGATGCCTCAGTCCCCTTCAAGTTAATCACCTTGAGCTCTCATGCAGTTCTCCCAGTCACCATCAGCCGCCCCATTATATTTCCCTGAATCTTATCAATGGTCTGAAATCTCTTCCCTTTCAAAAGTGATTTTAGTTTTGGGAAAAGCGAGAAGTCACAGGGTGCCAAATCTGGGCTGTAGGGAGCTGAGTCAACTAGGTAATTTGATGTTTTGCAAAAAACTCTGCATGAGGTGTGATGCATGAGCGGACATGTTGTTGTGATGAAGCTGCCTATCACCAGTTGCCTGTAGCTGTGGCCTTCTCAATCACCCAAATAGATTCATGGAGGAATGTTCAAGCTTAATGTAAAATTTGATGCAAATGCATTGCTCTACTCATCCAGTAATTTCGAATGTGATGGCCACACAGATCACATGCTCACTCAATGGCATCTACTGCTCCCACTGACTAGTACAGCGACGTCCTCATTGTTCATGCATGTGCATTCCAGTCCACTCTCCTTGGCTGCTAGGTTACCTACGTGTCACGCACAACATTCTCATTATAGTAACAATGGTTGGACTTTTTCTGGACAGACCTCATATATATAAATATAAATATAAATGTAAGTGTAAATGTAAATATAAAACTTCTACTTATTATTCTTTCTTGCCATTTTCTAGTTTGGGGAAAGTTCTATTAAATTTAAGTTGATAAATGTTGTTTCCCTTGCTAATACCTGGAAGTCCTGACTAAGACTTAGAGGGAGGCTAAGGACCAGATCAGTGCGTAAGTTATCAGCTGTGGATCTGGCAAATCTTGACTGAGCAGGCCCAGGGTGGAGTAGACCTAGGGGGGAGCCCAAGATTCTGCTTTTGGTGATGCTGATTCTGTTGGTCTGTGTAGCATACTTTAAATAGCAGGAGACTGAAGACTTCTGGTAGTCCTTTCCAGCTCTTTGGTGATTTTTTTAGTTGAAAAAACTATCTACTTGTGGGGGGGGCGGTATTCACTTGTAAACCACCTATAAATCACAACTATATAGTTTCAGATGAAAACAAGGTAAGACACTGCAAGGCAAGGGATTCAAATGTTAAGTAGCAGTCTTAAATATAATCCAGAGTTATTCTTAAGGCAACTAAAGCTGTCAGAGTAAGTGGTAAGTGCTAGGCTTGAATGTTTAGGGTGCACTTAAGATCAGATGTGCAGCCATCGTTGAGTGAAGGTTTGGTCTTAGTCTCACAGGGATATGGACTTGATCAGTAGATACCAACGTTTTTGGTTTGCAACCTACAGTAAGAAATATATTTTAGGTTGTGATCCTGTACAAAAGTAAAAGTTTCACAAATAAGACAATATCTTACACTATGAAATGTATTCTGATTTTTTAGTTGTATTACAATCCATTAAAAAATACCTCTTGCAACTCATGAATGTGTCTTGGCTTGAAGTTTGAAAATCTGAACTAGAGCTTTCTTTATTTTTATTTTTGGTCATCAACAAAAAGTCACAAGATTGTGTTGCATTGTCTCACTTACGGTGTGAGATGGAATGTTGAAAGGTGTGCTTCCAGGGTAGACTAAATGCCAGAAAAGACCTGCCATGTCTTCCAGGAGCAATTCCCATTAGAGGTATCAGTTGTTTGATATTTGCCCAACCTACAGCATAACTATTTGTTTGATTTGTGGAATGTTATGGAGGCAAACTGGAGTATTTCTGCCCTCATCACCCCCCCACCCCGATAACCACTTACCTCTTACTTAAGCAGGCAGAAGATCAGAATGGCAAAGAGCATGGTGTCAGGGCTGATTTTCTGGGTCTGCACCTTGCTTCTCCCATTTATTGGTTATGTAACTTTGTTCTAGTCATTTAACCTCTTGTGCTTCAGCTTCCTCATCTATAAAATGGGAATAATAATAGTTCCTATCTAATAGAATTGAGTTGGCAATTAATGAGCTAACCCAGTAGACAAGTCATACCACAGGAATGTTATTGGCTACTGTTAGCCAGATTTTAAGTTACAATGTAAAGTTTGAGCATAAGTTTACATTTTCATGATAAGGTAGAAAAGTATTTTACTGATAAGTACTTTTAAGCAGCAGCTTGAAAATAGTCTCTTGAGTTGCAATATTAAATCTAGTTAAAGTGATTTTGGCAACCCCCAAATGCAATTTCCCCCAGTCCTAATTCAAATGATATGAAATACCTATTATTCAACTGATTAACTTCCTAAAAGTATACTGGGAAAAAGAGAAATTAAAATATTTTTATTAGAAAATAAAGATCCAGGAAAGCACCGCATTTCCCAATAAATGTAAAAGTCAGGGCATAATTGCTCAAATTGAGGGATGCAGATTCCATTCTGTGTATCACCAAGGAAAACATGACATGATTTAGTAATTCTTCTCTTTTTGCTTAGCTACCCCCACCCCCACCACACACACACACACACACACACACACACACACACACACAAGTCTCTATTGTTACCTAATTGTTTTGCTAGGCAGAGGTGGTTATGGTACTTTAGAGATAAGATAGTTTGAGCTGCTAAAGGAAAAGAATATGATGTCCATTGAAATTAAATGTTTGTTCCCCCACCTGCTGATCACATGTTGCAATACTAACCCGTCAGTATGATGGTATCAACAGGTGGGGCCTTTGAAAGTATTTAGGTCCTGAGAGGAGAGCCCTCATCAATAGGAATAGTGCCCTTGTCAAAGGAACCCTGAAAAGCTCTCTTTCCTTTTCTGCCCTGTGAGGACACAGCAAGAAGATGGCCCTTGAGGAACTGGGAAGTGTTTCTTACCAGACACTGAACCTGCTGGTGCCTTGATCTCAGACTTCCAGCCTTCAGAACTGTGAAACATAAATGTTTGTTGTTTATGCCACACAGTTCTACAGTATTTTTGTTGTAGCAATCCAAGTGGACCAAGACAATATCCACAATCAATGTACAACCTATGATATCATGAAAGTTCTTAAAGCTATAAATTGGTTAGCTTTTCCTATAAAACTAACAAATTAACCTAAACAGCTACAATAAAACCCGTTATACATATGGTTTAAAACTAAATATTCTACTTGTCATGGGAATGGTTAGACTAAGAATGAAAATGAGTATTAGACATATATTCTTTCTTGCTCACAACAGCAGTTGCTATTTGTGTAGATAAAAATCTGTTACTATACTTAGCAGCTTAAGTTGCCATAGGGAAACTGGTGTGTGCTTGGTGCTTAACTGTAACTTATCCTGACAAGACTTAAGCCCTATTCTTATGGATTTCCATATGTTTGGAAGGAAAGTAGAGAACAGTAGGGTATTTGAAATAAAAATATTTTTCCAAATAAGATGTCAAAGGAAAATTCGAACTCCTTCTTCTCCTTGGTTTCTCACACAGTTTCTTTCTTCATGACACCTCAGGAACCCATCCTCTCTGTTTCAGACCTCTGCCCTCCCTATGCCCTTGCCTAGCACTTTCTAGCCTGCATCTGTACCCCTTTGGCCTCCTGTAGATTTCCTAGAGACCGTAGAAGAGCACAATTTGTCCTCTGTCCCCTTAGGTCTTCAGCTGGGCCTGATAATTAAACTGACATGAGACAGCTTAACAGAAGAAAAGTATACAAATTTTATTCAGTAATTTTTACATGTATGTGGAAGACTTCACAAGAAAAATAAAGACCTAAAGAAGCAGTTAGGGTCCAAGCTTATTTTTAGGTTGCACACACAAAGAAGTAAATTGTGAAAATGTGACAAAACAAAGGGGCTTGCGCTAAGGCAGTTAACCATGGAGACATGGCCAGGAAGATAAGGTCTAGTTTAAGAAGCCTGGTTTATACACATCTCCCTCAGCCTCCATTCCCTGTCTGTGGTGATAAGAATGTCTCCCTTCCTCCTGGCACCAGGAGGGCTCCTTTCACACAGGAGTGTTATATCCTGCTTTCAGGGGAAAAAAGAAGATCAGAGTGCCCCTCTTGCATATGCTATTTTTTTAATTATATTTTATAGATTATGCTACAGTTGTCCCAATTTTCTTCCTTGCCCCACTCCACCCAGCACTCCAGCTCCTTCAGGCAATCCCCACACCATAACCCATGTCCACGGTTCATGCATAGGTTCTTTGGCTACTCCATTTCCTAGACTGTACTTTACATCCCCATGGCCATTCTGTAACTAATATTTGTACTTCTCAACCCCCTCTCCTCTTCACCCGTTCCCCACAACACCTCCCATCTGGCACCATCACATAGTGCTTTACCCTTTAGTACAAAACTCTGCCTGTATCCATGATTCTGTGTCTGTTCTTCTTGTTTGCTCAGTTTTGTTTCCCAGGTTCAATTGTCGGTAGATATGTATTTATTGCCATTTTATTATTCGTAGTTTTGATCTTCTTCTTTTTCTTAAATAAGTCCCCTTAACATTTCACATAATAATGGTTTGGTGATGATGAACTCCTTTAGTTTTTTCCTGTCTGGGAAGCTCTGCCTTCCAATTCTAAATGATAGCTTTGCTGGGTAGAGCAATCTTGGCTGTAGGCCCCTGCTTTTCATGACTTTGAGCACTTCATGCCAGACCCTTCTAGCCTGCAAAGTTTCTTTTGAGAAATCTGCTGACAGTCTTATGGGAACTCCTTTGTAGGTAACTCTCTGTTTTTCTCTTGCTGCTTTTAAGATTCTCCCTTTATTTTAACCGTTGGCATTTAATTATGGTGTGTCTTGGTGTGGCCCTCTTTGTATCCATCTTGTTCTGTGCTTCCTGGATTTGCATGTCTTCTTCCTTCACCAAATTAAGGAACTTTTCTTTCATTAGTTTTTAAGTAGATTTCCCATTTCTCGCTGTTTCTTTTCTCCTTCTGGCATCCCTATGATGCGAATGTTGGAATGCTTGAAGTTGTCCCAGAGGCTGCTTACACTATCCTCATTTCTTGGGATTCTTTTTTCTTCTTGTTCTTTTGATTGGTTGTGTTTTGCTTCTTGGCTTCATCTGCTCTACTGCTGTCTCCCTGTAAATTTTTCTCAATTCCACTTGGTTTATCCTTCATTTCTGACTGGATCTTTTTTATGCTTTTGAGGTCCTCACCAAGTTCCTTGAACATCCTTATAACCACCGTTTCCAACTCTGCACTGGATAGATTGCTTATCTCTATTTTGTTCAGTTCTTTTCCTGGAGTTTTGTTCTGTTCTTTCGTTTGGACCATGTTTCTTTGTCTCCTCATTTTGGCAGCTTCCCTGTGTTTATTTCTATGTGTTAGGTAGAGCTGCTTTGACTCTCTGTTTTAGTAGTGTGGCCTATTGTAGAAAAGCGGGCCTGTAAGTTGAATGAGGCAGAGCTCTAGGGAATTGCCAGGGAGAAGCACCCCATGTAAACCAGGTTTATGGAATCTCAAATACGGCATCACTACTCTGTGACTCTGCGTAGGGCTCAGAAAAGGGACAATGGCCACTGCCTGGCCTATGAAATTTTGTCCAGGAGGAAGCTGTTCCTGGCATTTACCCTAATGCCAGACGCTTCAGATGCTCCCCATACGCTACTGCCACTCTTCCAGCTGCTGCCCTAGTGCTGGAACCAATAGGGAGTGAGTCTGTGTAAGTCCTAAGACAGTTGCATGCCCTTTAAGAGGATACACCTGAGAATCCCACAGTTTCTTCTGCCATTCCAATCCCCACTGATTTTTACAGGGGCTTATGTTCCTGGCACTGGAACCCTGGGCCAGCCTCACTCCTGAGGTAACCCTTATTTTTATCCACCACATGTGCATGTGGGATCATGGATTCCATGTCTCCGCATCTCTGCATCTCCACCCCTTCTACCTGTCTGGATGAATGTGACTTCTTTAAATCCTTGGTTGTCAGACTTCCATACAGCTCGATTTTCTGAGAATTCTGGGTGATAAGTGTTTTGTAATTTAGTTGTAATTTTTGCTGTGGCTGTGTGAGGAGGCAAGCCATGTTTACCTATGCCTCCATCTTGCCTTATAGGCTGCTCTGATACCTTGGGGCACACCTTTCTAACAGATGCACAGAACAAATTGAGGTAGACCACAGATAGTCAGAGTCTAAGTTCAAAGTTCTGGAGGCTCGGTACTGAGATGCTGAGTTTGGTTTCTGGGGAAGGAGCTTGGAGGTGCCACTCTCGCTGCTGTGGTACACCCTGCTTTTGTGAGGGCTTGCTGCAAAAACACGCACTGAATGCTATTTTCACTTTCCCCTTCAATTTGTACAAGCAAAGATCTCTTCAGATTTCTTTTGAATAGTGAAAACAGGCACTAATGCAGGTCTTCTGTGGGTAAGGAAAACTTTCAAAAAGGGTGGTTACCTCTCTTTCTGCAACAACCCTATCTCCAAATAAATCATTTTGAGGTATTGGGCATGAGGATCTCCAGTGATCTATTCATGGGACACAATTAAACTCATAACAATCACCAAATAGTCTTCATTACTTTAAAAAACCTTTTGAACATGATTAACACTTTGAAATTCAATAGCTCAATGATCTAAATTTGGTTTATCTTAATACTTAATTTTAATGTTTGTCATAATTGTGGAAAATGACTCAACATATCTAGGTATCTAAATTAAGGCAGGACATTTATGACCAACTTTCTCAATTGTGATACAAGTTTTTTAAAACCCATTCATTTACTATACAAAGATTTTTGTTGATATTCAGCTAGCAAATTTCCACATCTCTTGTGTTAGTTGTTCTCAAACACTAGTTGGAAAATGTTTCATTTTTTTATTATTTTTCTAAATAGGTTAAAAATCCATGGGGACTGTTTGGAAGCTATTTAAACAAGTGAAAATATTCTGTTTCCAAGTTTGTGTGCAGATTGGAAACACAAGTATGTAGTTTTTGACAATTAAGTCATATGACAGTAGAAATGTTCTCAAAGTATTCCCTCAATAGGGTGATTTCTTTCAAAAGCAACTGCTTTCTCATTTATTGTTAAAAGATTCTCTTTATCTTGAGGAAACAGATTATGTGTGTTCCCCCCTACCCGCCCCTCCCTGCAGAACTGTCTGCTATGCAGTATGCTCTAGAGAGCCATTCTGTCATTTTGTTGCAGAAAAGGTCAGCAAACTTTGTATAGTTCTATTCTAGGATGAACACTGTGATTGACCACCCTTATGTATTCCACACTGATGTCAGAGTACGCCTCCCAATGTAGGAAATGCTGGTGGCACTTGGGGATTGCCTCATCCACACTCCTTCCTGTGGCAGTCTACAAGCAGGGACCGATCCTTGCATGAAAATAAAGATCTGGGCATCTCCACCTAATAAAGGACAACTTGGAAGGGCCATTCCAGCTCCAGAGCTCCTGTGGGGTCAGCCAAGGAGTCTTTGGCCTACAGTGCAGTTTGTCTTCTCCCTCTTCTTGGTCCCGTTCTCTTCTTCTCCTTCCTTTCACTCATGTTGAAACAAGGGCATGCCTTCATGATCATCCAGCAGGCTGTCTCAGAATTTCCTTCTCAGAAACCCAGCACCATCATTTAAAGAAAAAATTGCATTATTTGTCTTTATATGTTTTGCCAAGAGAAAACCAGAAAACTCCTGTGTAGTACAAAAGGTTTGCCTGGCCAGTCTAGTAATGACTTATTCTTTAAGGTCTTGCTTTTACAAAATTAAGCCCATTGAAAACAACTCATAACTTCCACCAAGATGGAGGCATAGGTGGAAACACTGTGCCTTCTCCCACAACCAAGTTTGAATACAACAAAGGTTTGGAGAAACAAAGACACAACCAAAGGACAGAAAATTGAATTATACGGAAGTCCGACTACATCTAACCGTTCAATGGGGACGGTAAGAGGGGCGGAGCCAGCAGCGAGCAGGGTCGGGCAGGACTGGGCCCCCGACCCAGGCTCGCAGGCAGATGGGAACCAGTTGGGGTGCGGGGCAGACCGCAGGCGCATATTCGCACACAGTGAGACAGACCACGCAGGCCCCAGGGGGTGAGGGCTGACGGCGGTGGCACACTCGCGTGCAGTGGGACAAAACGCGTGGGCCCGGTGACGGCAGCAACTGCGGCACCGGTGAGGGCAGTGGCGGCAGGCGGCGGACTGGACGCCATAGTCCCTCTTTGACCCCGCCCCCACATACAGCCTCACAACCCAGCGACTTAGTTGCCCTTCGGCACCAGTGAGGGCCCGGGCGGCAGGCGGCAGACGGAACGCCAGAGTCCCTCTCTGACCCGGCCCCCACATACAGCGTCACAACCCAGTGACTTAGTTGCCCTGCAATACCAGTGAGAGCCATTGTCCCTCTTTGACCCCGCCCCCACATACAACGTCACAACCCAGCAACTGAGTTGCCCTGTTGTAGTGAACACTTTAGGGCTCTGATCCTGCTATGGAACAGGCACTAACAACCCGAAAGATGGCGCAAGAAGAACTCAAAGTCCCAGAGCCAATAACTCTAAGTGACTGAGAAATTGCCAGCCTCTCAGAAGCACAATTCAGGACACTATTTATCAGGATGCTCACAGAACTGGTAGATTATAGTCACAAATTAGAGGAACAAAATTACAAATTAGAGGCATATATGAAGGCTAAACTAATTGAAATGAAGGGAGATGCACAGGAAACCAATAGTGATGGAAAGGAAACTGGGACTCAAATCAATGGAATGGACCAGAAGGAAGAACAAAACATCCGACCAGAAAGGAATGAAGAAATGAGAATTCAAAAAAATGAGGAGAGGTTTAGGAACCTCCAGGACATCTTTAAACGTTCCAACATCCGAATTATAGGGGTACCAGAAGGGGGAAAGAAACAGCCACAAGTGGAAAACTTATTTGAACAAATAATAAAGGAGAACTTCCCCAGTCTGGCAAAGGAAATAGACTTCCAGGAAATCCAGGATGCTCAGAGAGTCCCAAAGAAGTTGGACCCAAGAAGGAACACACCAAGGCACATCATCATTACATTAGCCAAGACCAAAATGAAGGAGAGAATCCTAGAAGCATCAAGGGATAAGGGGACAGTCACCTACAAAGGAGTACCCATCAGACTGTCAGCGGATTTTTCAAAAGAGACCTTACAGGCAAGAAGTGGCTGGAAAGAAGTATTCCAAGTGATGAAATCCAAAGACCTACAGCCAAGATTGCTTTATCCAGCAAAACTTTCATTTAGAATGGAAGGACAGATAAAGTGCTTCTCAGATAAGGTCAAGTTCAAGGAATTCATCATCACCAAGCCCTTATTATATGAAATGCTAAAGGGACTTATATAAGAAAAAGAAGATGAAAAATATTAACAGTGAAAGGACATCAAACACACAGTTATTAACAACCACACCTAAAACAAAAGCAAACCAAGAGGACAGCTAGATCAGGAGTGGAACCATAGAAATGAAGAACACATGGAGGGTTAGAAACAGGGGGGTGGGAGGGGGAGAAGGGGGGAGAAGATACAGAAAATAGCATAGACAGTAGGTAGAAAATAGATAGGGGGAGGGCGAGAATAGTGGGGGAAATATAGAATCCAAAGAACTTGAGACACGTGGTTATAAACTAAGGGGGGGAGAATGGTGGGGGAGGGAGGGTGCGGGTGGAGGGGATTGAAGGGGGGGAATAGAACAACTGTAATGGTATAATCAATAAAATATAAAAAAAAAACCCAACTCATAGCAAGGAAATAGCAGTGCATAGTGATACACTGAAAGTGGAATTCCTACTATGCTCTCAGGATTCCTATTGTTCTGTTTCACAAATGACCCTATAACATACTGGCCAAGTGAGGGCCACAATGTCAATCCTTGTAATAAATACTAGGCAAGCTTACTCTCTTATCTTTTAAAATAAAAATATTTTTTTCATATTTCCTTTTGATGTTCATATGAAAATTAACAAACAGAAATCTCTTAAAATGGGGTCAGGAGGTTAGAAGACAGAATTCTCATGCAAGTTCACTCAATACACACTATTGATCCCAATGGGAAAAGATGTACCCGGTACTTACGGCAAGGAGTGACACAACTTTAAGACCTCAGCAGGAGGAAGAAAAGATTTCTCCTTACCCAGTAACAGCTTAAAAATGGGAGACTACCATAACTTAAACAATTAAAAGTCACTATACTTCATACTTTGTTTCTTCCAATGAACTCTGTTTACAACGGCCCTCTCCAGGTTCATAAAAGAACAATTTTCTCCTTTGTTTTTCTGGACTTTCGAGAGGGTCACCATTAGACCATCTATCATGAGTTGCAGTTCACTGTTATCCCCAAACAAACCCATCTTGCTGGATAAATGTTTGACTATTTGTTACAGGTAAACATTCTGAATGCATAATATTGCACATTCTATTCATCTAGGCAAAGAGACATGAAACTTAACCATAGGGTGCGACAAAGGAAGGGCAGGGGGAGCAACACCACGAAGACAGGACCCATGAGTTGTCTGTGCTACTGAGGATGCAGAAAAAGGCAATGACATCTTCCAGACTGTTAGCCAAATTGACTGATAAAAAGTCATTGTACTAAACAGAAGTCTTTGACTTGGGGGATAAGGGCTATTAGCCGTGCTAGACTTGGATCATGATGATGGGGCATCTGGATAAAGATGTTCAGCAGGAAGCTATCAGTACTCAGGGAGCCATCTGCACATTTGGGAGAGTTAAGGCTAAAGGAGTGATGAAGTATAAGAAAAGAACCAGATCAATTAGTGTTTTTAAAAGATTGGGACTAAAAAGAAAAAAAAATCTTCAAATTAAAAAAGATTAGGCCTAGCAGTGGAGTTGAGAATATGTTGGAAAGAAGTTAGATTATATAGGGGTGATGAGTAGGTCACCTCAAAAATATGCCACTTAGGCATGCTGATATTTTGAGTAAAACGTACTTGAAAAATAGCCTATGTAAGAGACTTCCAGTCAAGATGGCAGCATAGGTAAACACTGCTCACCTCCTCACACAACCACATCAAAATTACAACCAAAATATAGAACATCAATCTCTCAGAACCATCAGAAATCGAGCTAAATGGAAGCCTGACAACTACTGAATTAAAGAAACCACGTATATACAGAATGGTAGGAGGGGCAGAGATGCAGAATGGACTGGTCCCACATCCATGTGTGGTAAATAAAAATTTGGGAGGAATATCTTAGGAGTGAGGAGTCCCAGCCTCACATCAGGACCCCAGCACAAGATTCCACTGTCAGGAAGATAAATCCTCATAACTTTTGGCTGCAAAAATATCAGGATTGAGTTAATGGAAGAAACTTCTGGAGTGCCACACAGTTTCTCTTAAAGAAACCACACATGGACTTACTGAGACTCACTCCCTCTGAGCTCCAGCACCTGAGTGGAAGCTTGAAAGGCACCAGTGGCATACAGGAAGAAACTGAAGTGTGTGGCACCAAGGCACAAGCTGGGGGACAGCTTTCTCCCACACAGAAGGGTGGGCAGAGGTCATTGTCCCTTTTCTGAACTCTCCTATCACAGACCACAGAGACTGCAGGTACTGCAATATCTGAAACTCCATCAACCAGGCTAACACTGTTTGCCTCACCCTGGAAATCCCCTGGAACTTTGCCCCACCCAATTTACAGTCCCACCCAAGCTGCTTTTTTTTATATGAATAGTTGGTCTTGGCTTGTGATTCACAATTTCCTAAATCCTCTCAAACAATCAAGAGCTGTGATCCATGCCCTCCATCTCCTGTACTGCTTGCTAAGTGGCCCCAGGCTCAGCATTGGCAGTAGCCAGTCTAGATTCACAGTTTGGCTTCACCTGGGAATCTCCAAGCCCAGTACAAGTAACAGTCACCTAAGATTGCTTTATACCTCAGGCAGGGTTGCCCTGAGCAAAACACAGGTGGAGCCTGACTTTGCCTGCACTACTTAGGAAACTCCAGAGCCCAAGAGCACAAAGGACAGCTATAGACCATGCCCCCACATAGATGATCCTCCACAGAGAGCAGATGCTGGTGGTCAGTGGTCGTGGTCAGTGGTCTCAGTCAGTGCTTGAAGCTGATGGGCCTGGGTAAATCCCTCCCATTGACCTGCCAAAAAGCAATCAAGTCTAAACTACAAGAGGAGGATGTACTCAGTCCACACAGAGGGTGCACCTTGACTGCCTAGTTTGGGTGATAGAGAGGGCTGTGCCAATGGAACCTATAGGACACCTATTACATTTGGCCATGCTACCCAGGCACAGAGTCATAGCAGCTCTACCTAACACATAGAAATAAACACAGGGAAGCTGCCAAAATGAGGAGACAAAGAAACATGGTCCAAACGAAAAAACAGAACAAAACTCCAGGAAAAGAACTGAACAAAATAGAGATAAGCAATCTATCCAGTGCAGAGTTGGAAATGGTGGTTATGAGGATGTTCAAGGAACTTGGTGAGGACCTCAAAAGCATAAAAAAGATCCAGTCAGAAATGAAGGATAAACCAAGTGGAATTGAGAAAAATTTACAGGGAGACAGCAGTAGAGCAGATGAAGCCAAGAAGCAAAACACAACCAATCAAAAGAACAAGAAGAAAAAAGAATCCCAAGAAATGAGGATAGTGTAAGCAGCCTCTGGGACAACTTCAAGCATTCCAACATTCGCATCATAGGGATGCCAGAAGGAGAAAAGAAACAGCGAGAAATGGGAAATCTACTTAAAAACTAATGAAAGAAAAGTTCCTTAATTTGGTGAAGGAAGAAGACATGCAAATCCAGGAAGCACAGAACAAGATGGATACAAAGAGGGCCACACCAAGACACACCATAATTAAATGCCAACGGTTAAAATAAAGGGAGAATCTTAAAAGCAGCAGGAGAAAAACAGAGAGTTACCTACAAAGGAGTTCCCATAAGACTGTCAGCAGATTTCTCAAAAGAAACTTTGCAGGCTAGAAGGGTCTGGCATGAAGTGCTCAAAGTCATGAAAAGCAGGGGCCTACAGCCAAGATTGCTCTACCCAGCAAAGCTATCATTTAGAATTGGAAGGCAGAGCTTCCCAGACAGGAAAAAACTAAAGGAGTTCATCATCACCAAACCATTATTATGTGAAATGTTAAGGGGACTTATTTAAGAAAAAGAAGAAGATCAAAACTACGAATAATAAAATGGCAATAAATACATATCTACCGACAATTGAACCTGGGAAACAAAACTGAGCAAACAAGAAGAACAGACACAGAATCATGGATACAGGCAGAGTTTTGTACTAAAGGGTAAAGCACTATGTGATGGTGCCAGATGGGAGGTGTTGTGGGGAACGGGTGAAGAGGAGAGGGGATCGAGAAGTACAAATATTAGTTACAGAATGGCCATGGGGATGTAAAGTACAGTCTAGGAAATGGAGTAGCCAAAGAACCTATGCATGAACCGTGGACATGGGTTATGGTGTGGGGATTGCCTGAAGGAGCTGGGGTGCTGGGTGGAGTGGGGCAAGGAAGAAAATTGGGACAACTGTAATAGCATAATCAATAAAATATAGTAAATTTAAAGAAAGCTTAAAAGAGCTCAGGAAGATTTAGTGTAAAATGGATGTAACTTAGAGTACTAGGTATGATTTGGAAGGGTATTTTGGGGGGTCTGGGAACACTCAACATTTTTTCCATATAAATTCATGGTAATTGCTTCTTTAGTTTTCACTTATGAAAGATTTCATGGGAACATTGTAATTTCAGATAGTTGGGGGGAATCTGAAATTAGTGAATTTAATGACTGATAATCTTATAAAAAGAGAATGTAGTGGCAATGAAGGAGGACAGCTATGTGAAGAGGAGGCAAAGATTGGATTTATGCTCCTAAAGGACCTGCATTCCCAGGATCATCAGAAACTAAAAGAGCTAAGGAGAGATCCTCCCCTCCAGACTTTACAGAAGTCATGGCCCTGCTATCACTTTGATTTTGTACGTCCAGCCTCCAGGCCTGTGAGAGAATACATTTCTGTCATATTTTAAAGGTTTTATTTCTTTATTTTTAGAGAGAAGGGAAGGGAAGGAGAAACAGAGGGAGAGAAACATCAGTTCGTGAGCATTGATCATTGTTTCTTGCACATTCCCTGTAGACCAGGGACCTGGCCCACAACCCAGGAATGTGCCCTGACCAGGAATTGAATCCATGACCTTTTGGTTCACAGGAAGATGCCCAACCCACTGAGCCACACCTGTCAGGGGTTTTTCTGTCATGTTAAGTTACCCAGTTTGTGGTATTTTGTTACATTGGCAAACTAAACATTGATATTAAAATTGTTGTCTACCACTAAAAAGAAAAACCTAAATACTTTATTTCATTTCTACCTCTTTATAAGCAAAAAAAAAATCTCCACAAAAACGTGTATTAAATGTGTGCTTAAGAAATGTTTTTAACAAGAATGACGAGCAATAAAAAAGTTTGCATTTTTGCTGAAAATTACTTTTGAAAGGTTAGTTGTGGAAATCATTTGAGACCTAGGATGTTAAGCTTCTTCATTTGTTTCTGCCAGACCTTGGAGCCATTGTAATCTAGTGTCCCCTTAATCCAATTTCAGGATTTAAACTTTTTGGGGTCAACTAGATCAGGTAAAGCTGACTCAGGCTGCAGGTTTATTTTTGGTTCCCCCTTCCTCCTGTGGTGCAGCCCCTTGGTGTTTCAGTCCTATGTGCCTGGTGGTCTTCAGGCACCCTGAGCCTGGAGCCAGCTTCGGGGCAGAGTCCATAGAGTTGCTCAGTATCTCTTCAGGACCTTCTGATGCTCCCCTGGGTGAAAGAGCCCCCAAATGCCTGGTTCACATTGATGGATTTTTATTTCTGTCTGTTCCCTAGTTATTGCTCATTATTTTATTAGTTTTTTTCACACATATTTTCTTTTCAGGTTTTTACGTTGTATTGAGCCAGCGAGTTGGCCCCATGTATTTAGTCTACCATTACCAAAAGCACAATCAAAAAAGTTTAGAGGCCACTATCCGGGACTATGCCAATAATCTCTTAATGTCTCTCATCTTTCCTTACCTCTATTCCCACCTCTACTCTGCTGCAAATCAATGTTTTTAAAACATTCTATTAAGTCATTTTGTTGCTCAAAAAAAGAAAATAAAAAGTCAGCCCTGGCTGGTGTGACTGGGTGGATTGAGTGCCGCCGGCCTGAAAATAAGGTGGGTGCCAGTTCAATTCCCAGTCAGGGCACATGCCTGTATTGTAGGCCAAGTCCCCAGTTGGGGGTGTGCGAGAGACAACCACACAAGGATGTTTCTCTACCTCCCTTCCCCTCCCTCTAAAAATAGAATAAGTATAATCTTTAAAAAAAGTCCTCAGTGACTTTCATTGTGTAATGGCTTTGTTACTATAGCAACTTGGGTAACCTGGAATTTCCCAGAATTTTCTTTCCTATTTGTTTCTGGACCAGTATTGGCCAAAAGAGGTATTTTGGGTGCTACTTGGGGGGTAGAAATGAAGCAAGTACCAATTATTGTTTTTATTGTTTTTAATGGCTGGTGGCAGATGCCAGGTACATTGTCTCCAAGCGGCAGCTAGCTCACCAGTTGCCAAGGGGAAGCACCCATCTGAAGTTTATCCATCTATGAGATTGAATGGTGTTGTCCCCTCCCCACTCCCAGATTTATGTCCACCTGGAGTTTCATGGTGTAACCTAATTTGGAAACAGGTTCTTTGCAAATGTAGTTAGTTATTTATGTTAAGATGGGGTTTACTAGATCAGGGTGGGCCTAAATCCAATGGCTAGTATCTTTATAAGAAGGCCACATGAAGACACAGAGATACAAACACTAAGGGAGAACGTCAGAGATTGGAGACATGCCACTGTAGGCAAAGGAAGGCCAAGGATTGCCAGCCACCACCAGAAGCTAGAAAGGATTCTCACCTGGAACCTTCAGAGGGAGGAGCATGGCCCTGCCAGCACTTGCACTTGAGACTTCGCTCCAGAACTATGAGAGAATAACTTTCTGTTATTTTAAGCCACCCAGTTTGTTGTGCTTAGACATGCCAGCCCAAGGAAACTAATACACACCAGCTTCTGGCACATCCCCTCCTCCTGTTTCTTCAACCGCTGGACTGAGTGTGCGTGCAGCTCCAGGGGGAAGGGTTCCAGCTTCTCCTACGTGCCACCTACAGCATAGAGGTTGGAGGTGAGGAGAGGCAGACACAGTTCCAGTTAGTCTTTGCAGGTAACAGTTGTTTTCACTGGTCGCAGTTTGCCCTTGCTCTTGTCCGCATCCAACTCTCCTTCCCAACTGCCAGTAAAGGAACTATAGGCTCAGCACTAGACAAAGAGGCAACTGCCTGCATGGACTGCCTTGCCTTTATTCTCACAATAATTCTTATAATAATTGCTTTTAATTCTAATTAATTAATTGCTTTTAATTCATACGTCATTGATTCTTACAATAATTCCCCTATTACCTTATTGCATGCGCACATGGTGGTTCTGCTTTTCTAATCAGATTCTGACTATTTTCCAAATTAAGTAAAAATGAATTGAATGAAACCAACCTGCTATCCAGTTCCTTCCACTATAAGAATATATTCGATTACCAAGATTAAGAGCTAGTGTTTATTGAAGGCCTCCTAAGTGCTGGGTGCTGTGCTCAGGTTTTTATACTATCTCATTAAACTCTCTAAACAGCCCTGTGAAGAAGGTAGGGTTTCTAGACCTAGTTTATAAATGTTTACAAATATAACCGAGGCTTCCTCTCTTAGAGATGAAGTCATTCACCAAGTCAGAAGTCATAGCTGGAGTCTACTTATAAAACGGGGGTTCTCTACCCCTATGTAACACCCCTACTCCAAATTCATTAGAACTGAAAGAAATTGTGTCTTTTTGTGGAATCTTAAGGACCCTCACCCTTCCCCCAAAGACACACACAAAATGCATTTTCATGACCTCAAGACTTTTTCCTTAATCTCCCCTGTTTCTCAAGAACTTTCCTGCTGTCACCCCCCGTCTTGTGGAACAATGGAAACGAAATTTCAAGTCAGATACACTAAGGTTTGAATGTCAAATCTATCCATTACCTACTGCCAATTTTTTTAGATTTCCTAAGCCTCAATTTTATCTGTAAAGTCCCAATGATATTCATGTAAAATATTTAATAATGTCACTTACGTACATGTCTGGATCCACCTGCTGGCTTATGAATCTTAGGCTTTTAAAAACTATAGCCCACAGTAAGAATATGTTTTTGTATTGCAGCTCAAATCACACATATATACACAGATAACTGAAACAGGTTTCATGAGTAGTACTTGCCTTTATTAGTTGTAGTACATATTGATCTATTCTATTCTATTCCTTTAGTGGCTGGTCAATTCCTCACTAAGTTGGTTTCGTGAAGCACAAATGGTTCAACATTGAAAAAAGCCTTGGGTTCTATTATGTAAGGGGTCATATTTTGGTTTTTGTTTTGGGGTTTTTTTGTATTGCTATTGGCAGATACAGTTTCTGGCACAAAGTAGTTATTTGGTAAATAGTTGCCATAGGACTGGGTTTCCTTGAGGACAGGAGTCTTATCTTAGTTACCTTGTGTGTATCCAACATTCAGCATAACTCTTTCCACAATATTTAGAGAACAAATAGCTAAAACTTAGGCCTATTGCCAAGTTTTAGAGATCAAACATTTGGATCAATCAGTATCCGACAAGCACCTAACATGTGGCCATACAGAAACGCTGAATTCCTGGCCCCTTCACTTGATTATTTTAAAAGCAGTGTGGGATTGTTACCAAACAGAAGTCCAAGGCGAGGGGCAATATTTGGCCCACCTAGGGACGCCAAAAACTGCTACAGAACAACAGGGGCCCCTCCCAAGGATGGCATACTAATACCTACTGGGCTCGTCTGTCCGCTGCCAAAGGAAAGACGTCTCCCAATGCCAGAGATTTGTGAAAAGGAAAGGAAAGGTTTATTTAAAGCTATACAGACTTAAAGTAGTGACCCAATGTCCCCATTAGTATATCAAAGTCCTTTACGATAACAACAGACACCCACAGTGCTTCCTTCCCCCCTGCCTTAATTCAGGGTACCATATCTCAGGAAAAGAAGCACACATCTGTGTTTTAGGCCACTGGCACCGTCAGCTGTGTGGCCAGGCAGAATCTCCAATTAATCCGAAGTCATGTAGCACCTTCTCATGGTCTTTCACCTTTGTTCCAGGCAAAGTCTCTCCTGCTTCCCAGACCATGCAGCCAAGGGGAGCACCCCAAAGCCATGTGGGCCTCTTCTACCAAAGCTGCAGGGGGCAGCACTCTGACCAAAACTGCATGGCTCTCTCTCACCTGGGCAAGAGGGGGTCCTAAATCTGCCCAAAACCTCATGGCTCTCTTTCCAATGGCTGCTGCGTCTGCGTTTAAATCCCCACACCAGTCCTCCTTTGCAGCCCCATTTCTGACTCCTCCTACAATCAGTTACACCTGCCAGGACTCCCATGTTCTCCCAGCTTTACTGGGCTGCCATAGTGAGTCTGGGCAGGTGTGGCCCCATGGCGTGGAGCCAATCCCCTCGAAGTGCTCACGCAGGCACTGTAACCAGGGAGTGTTGCCTCCTAATTACATCCTGGGTGGAAGTCACTCCCTTCTCCCTGGCTCAAAGCATGGCCATAGCTATTTAACATATCTATGAAACCAGTTAAAGATTATAGATATGTTAAATGACCATTCTAGAGGTTAGCTGCAAAACTGTCGCTATGCAAAACAGCTCTCAATGGCCCTGCTCCATTTGTCCCTTCCCCCATCTGACACCTGGGGTGGGGGTGAGGGGATGGGAGGGGGGGTAATGATGTCTTAATACTTCCCTGGACACCCTGAGCTCTGGGCCCCATTCCAAATTCTTTTGGGGCCCCCCTCCTGGCTGCACCCTGTTACAGAATCACTGAGGGGGAACAAGTAATACACATTGCCCAACTGAGAAATTTAAAAAATGAATAAGACATATGGAGGCCATAATATCACCTTTATTAATAATAAAGATTAAATCAGAAAACATATAATAATGTGCAAGCCAGTCTAGCCTGTTAATTAAACCCTAATTTGAGGCATCGCTAAACTTAGGTGGCCCTCCCTGTGCTGAAAGCCTGTGCTGGTGAGGCACAAGACAGCTCAGGAAGAATGTGGCAAGAAACAAGCCCAGCAAACCCAGTTTATTTTTTCTAAATGTACCAATTAGATAAGTCACTCCTCTCATCAGCCACAGAGGGAATAAAAGAGCATAGTGTGACCAGACAAATTATTACCAATCGAGCTCCCTCCCTCGTGGAAGGAAATAGCAGAGAAGGGACAAATGTTCCCTTTGAAAAATCAGATTTTGGCAGAGATGGGAGGGAGATGGGGAGCACTGGGGGGGGGGGGGGCAGGACTGGGAATACAAGAAAGAAAACTGTACTTGAACAAGAGTTAAATAAAAAAAATTTTAAAAGAGAAATGAATAGAAAAAAAAGAAAAATCAGATTTTGGTACACAAACACACACACATACTGTGTATGTATATATAAAATAATAATAATATAAAACAACCCAAGGAATATCACAAAATGAATACCTAATGGATTTTTAAATATAGTTAGTACTAGTGNAGTTAAATAAAAAAAAATTTAAAAAGAGAAATGAATAGAAAAAAAAGAAAAATCAGATTTTGGTACACAAACACACACACATACTGTGTATGTATATATAAAATAATAATAATATAAAACAACCCAAGGAATATCACAAAATGAATACCTAATGGATTTTTAAATATAGTTAGTACTAGTGTTTCTCAAGTCTGACTGTTCATCCCAACCTGGAGGACATTAAACAATAACAGACCATTTACACCATACTCCTCACCTTCAGTATGCCCAGCCTGAGACCAGTGATCTGTTTTTAAAGCTACCTGGGTAATCCCAGCATACCGATAAGGCTGAGACAATTGCCTTAGATGAGCTAGGCAGACACATGAACGGGAATTGACAGGTTTCCTTGAGGAAGAAATTGGACAGACGTTGCGGGATAAGTATGATTGAGGTAGTCAGAAAGGAAGGAGCAGAGCAGAGCATTTTATTCAGGTGTGAAAACTGTAAGTAGAAGGACTACAGAAATAATTGTGGCTCAAGTTACCTCAAACCTTAGTCTTGAAAACCCTTACAGAATTTATCTTTAGAAAAATCATCTATGCTAATATAGCAAATGATAAGACATATGGCATGGTTTCGTGGAAAAGATCTTGGACTTTTGAGTTAGGAGACTCTGTTTCCTGGCTGCGTGAATTTGTCGCAGCCACATCTCCCCCCTGACATTTAATAATCATTTGTAAAGATAGGAGTTTGTACAGCATTCTGGGGGGATGGTTGCACAGTCTTCTCCATTTCAGGAAATGGCTCTGCCCTTCACCTAGAAACTATGGCTAAAAACCTGACATCATTTTTTATTTCTTTTTCTTACCAGTCCCCACACCTAATCCAGCAGCTAATCTTGATGATTTTCCTTCCAAAACATATCCCTAATTTGTCTGCTTTTCATTTTATTGATCACTACCCTAATCCAAGACAACCCCCTTTCTTTGGATTACTCTAGAGATTGGGAATCAATTAGGTGTGGGGTAGGGTCTGCAAACTTTTGTTTCTAACAGGTTCTCATTCTGTTGGTCCAGAGACCATTCATCGAGAATCACTCCTTCAGAACAATCACTCCTTCAGAACAATCCCACTCAACTGTGAGATTCACAAAAGTAGCATCTGATCTTTTAGTAACTATTGAGCTTGTGGCTGATCTCCACCAACTGTGATTCATTTGGTATGGGGATGACGGCTGGCCATTTGTAAGTTTTAAATCTCTGTTGGTGATTTGAAATGGCTGTCCAGGGTTGAGAAACACTACCAAGGTTTAGAGATATGGGTGAATTTGTTTGCTCCTTGTGACTTTTGCATTAGCTGCTCCCATCACCTGGTATTCTCTCCCTCTTAGGTCAAACCCCTTTTTGTCATTTAGGTCTCATTAAATGTCACTTTCTCTGGTATGCTTTCCTTGATCTCTAATCTAAAATAAAACCCCTATCATGAAAAAATACAATAAAAATGAACTATTAAAAAAATAAAGTAAGACCCCTATCTTTATCACACTGTCCAGCTTGTTTTCAACATAAGAATTAGCATTCCTGAGATTTTCCTATTTATGCATATTGGTTGTATCTTCCAACTACAATAAGAATCTCAAGCATAAATACCTTTGCTTGTCTTATTAGACTGCTGTATCTCTAGCACTTACAGCCGTGCTTGGCTCTATTAGACATTCAAAATATGTGAAGGGAAGAGAGATAAAAGCCTTTAAAATAAATTTTCCCAGTTCTTCTATGTTCTTTTCAACTCTTCAACTAGATTCTAATAAAACATTTTATTTATATAAAATTGAACCATCTATGAAAGAAGCATTATTTTTACAAATACATCTTAACTGCACTGAGATCACTCTATCTTCAGTCTTTTGCAAAGTCATGATCACTTAACAGTTCATATATAGTACATATTTATTTATAATACTGTTTCATAGGGAATACAGCTCACAGAGTTAAGGCAGCTGGGTATGGTCAGGATATATTAAATACAAGGACTGCTACACAGATTTCGTTCGCTTGTTATTGGAGAGAGGAGAGAGTAAAGGAATTTGTAAAAGACAAAGGTTTTGGAGGAAGCAGGAGTCATAGAAAAACATGACGGCTATATTTGGTTCCTTCTAAAAGAGGCCTACACATTTATTTTCTCCTCTTTAATGAATGAATGTAATCTGGCAGAATTGAGGACTTTTAATTTCAGGTAGAGACAGAATACTGGAGATTATTAGTGTCCTGTTTCAGTGTTTGTTCAAGCCAGCGCAACACAATCTTCAGCTGCGGGTCATCAGTAGCTTGGTCTCAAGGACGTAGCTTGGATTAAATTGACATCTGAGATAAATTAAGGGCAAAGCAGATGTCCTTAAGTCCACCGCGGACCAGTTCTGAAACACATTACCTATGAAAACATGGAACAACATCGTTGCAGGAAGAAGGAGGAGATTCCGTAAGCTGGATTCTCCAGGAGAAACTCTGGCCAGTTTCTTTGGCAGGGATGCGGGTACTTCCTCAAAACTCCCAAGTATACAACGTTCACCCTCAGGTATAGGGCTAGGTTCACATGCAACCAGTTTTTCAAGCAGCTGCCACCCCTTTCTTTCCTCTTCGTGCTTCGTCATTCACGGTCTAAAACAACGTCTTTGTTTGTGAATGATGGTTGAAATCAGTCTAGCACTTCGACACAGCCAACTGCGGAGCTTCTGAGAACACAAAACCCGCAGCCGTCAGACAGTGGTTGAGGCTTGAGAAACACCAAACCCAGAGCCGGGGATGAGGGAGGGAGAAGCAAAGCCGCTGAGAAGTGGCGCATCCTGGGAGTTGTAGTTCATGTGGGGCGACCTTCTCAAGCTTCCAACGGGCTCTGGACTGCATTTCCCAGCCGTCTTCGCGCCGCGGAGGCGGCAAGGGGTGGGGACTCTTGGTAAGGAGGTGCCGCAGGGGGAGGGGGCCTGGGACTGAGAAGCAGCGGTAGAGGCTGCCAGGAGACGTCTATCGTTAGTGACGGTCGCGGGAACCCTCGGGGCGCGTGGCACGACGGCCGCGTGATCGTCGCGCGTCTCTGTGCCTGCCCTCTCTGCTATTCGCAGGCCCGTGCTGTCCGCCATGGAAGCGCATCCGGCCGCCGTCGGGGTCTTCGGACGCCGGTTCCCCGGCTCCCGGGAGAGATGAGTGGGTAGGGGTTAGCCGCGGCACGCCTTCGCTCGCGCTCAGCCGACCCAGGCTAGAAGGGTCCATCGGCCGGTTGGCTGCCGTGTGTGCCCCACGCCGCCCCGCCCCCTGGGGGCGCTGCCTGCCCCTCGCCGCGCCGCCCCGCCCCCTGGGGCCGCTGCCGCGGGGCGCCCGCCTCCCATGCCGCCCGGGTGCCTCTCCGCGCCTGGTGCCCGCCGCTGAAGCCTGGGACCCGCCCGCCGGCCCACCCGCGCCTATCGCCCTGCTGCTCTGAACCGGCCGCCCCTCACCCCCCCCCCCCAAGATGTGGCACAACGTGGGGCTGACCCTGCTGGTGTTCGTGGCCACGCTGCTGATCGTCCTGCTGCTGATGGTGTGCGGTGAGTGGGGCATCTGCTGTAGGGCAATTGCACACCGCAGCACACATGCCAGGTTTACTGGTGTTGCTGACTTGCTTGTTCTGTTTGGTTAAAAAAAAGAATAAGGCGTAGATGGACAAGTTTTCTTAAAATCATCTGTTGTCTACTTACCTCTCAGGAGTGAGCTCAGAGGAGATGTACCCCTGACCCATGACAGGCCCTCTGGCATCCTGGAGAGGGAGAGAACAGGATCCAGGTCTGGGCATCTTCACTCGGGGTTAAACCAGATATTGCTTCACCGGCAGCGTCTCCTCTTGATTGCCATTCTTACCACAGTCTGCCCAGATTTTAACCTTGGCCTGTATTCGAAGGTGAACTGATTGGTTACTCCTTTCTCTTTTTTTTTTGCAGATTCTTACACGAAAGTAAAGAGGTTTTACTACCGTCATTTAATCAGGAATAGGGTCAGGGTTGGGTTTGAAGCACATGTGAAATTGCTTACTTGGAGTTCAGGCTTAACTAAATTCCCAGCAGAAATGTTGAGACTAGGTAGACCTTAAAAACACTGGCTATGTTAAACTTCCAGGGTCAGGTAACCCAACTCTTAGTTCTGTAATAATGGTGCTATTTTGTCTGCTGTGGGTTTTTTCCTTCTTGGAATGAGAAGACATAAAACTTTCTTCTCAAGGTAATATTAGCACAATTTTAGATCCTTTTGTTTTCTATATACATAGGAGTTAATAACCACAAGTGGTCTTTTAGCAGAGTGGCTGAGCAACCGTGAAAATTCGAAAAGTATTTTGAACCAGGCATCAGAGAATTTGTTTTTTCATAACTGCATTATTGAAGTATGGTTTCAGGTTAATGCAGTAATTGGTCAGAATTCAAAATAAATACTAGGGTGTATTCGTTACATGATTAATATACTAACTGCTCACTATCAGAGTTGTGTTTGGAGAAGATATGTGTTTGTGCATATGCACATATATGTATTCATGTTTATATATTTGTGCATATTCTTTTAATTTTCTTGCTTTACTAAGGCACCAGAGTAAAGCTTCTAACTTATAGCCTTTCTTTTCTGATGATAGAAAAATTGAAAAGACTTTTTCAATTGGTATTTAGGATTCTTGAAGTAAGGAAAACCAGATCTTTGCGATTGGTTTTGATATGAGGAAGGAGGAAAGCATATGCTTTCTTTTCAAATTTGATGTAAACTGCCTGGAGATGGCAATGTGATATGCAGACCGTATGACCTGTGACAACACCTTCGATATAGTATTTGCCAAACTTGCCTTTGGGACATCAAAGTTCCTAATTGCTACAAATATCAGATTTGCTCTCAGCTCTCAGTTGCTATTTTGACTTTACTCATTTTTTTCCTAAAGTGTCCTGTCTTTGGTTTCAGAAAACATGGAATTAGAAAAGATGTAGTAGTAAATAAAAGAACACATTATTTTTATTGGAATGGCCAAGTACTAATAACATTATGGAGAAGTAATCCAAGCCTTTTTTGCGGGGCGGGGGGCGGCTAATGATGGGGAAGCTTCATGTTTTGACTAGGTTGTCCCTGGGGTTTACACAGAGGAGGAAAGGATCCTAACAGGCTTGAGAGAGACACTAGAGTGCTGTGTTAGTTTGCTAGGGCTACCATAACAAATACCACAAACATTAAACAGGAGAATTTTTTTTTCTTACAGTTCTGGAGACCAGAAATCTGATATCCAAGTGTCAGTAGGGTTGATTTCTTCTGAGGCCTCTCTCCTTGGTTTATAGATACCACCTTCTCCCTGTGTGTTCACATGGTCTTTCCTCTGTGTCCTAATTTTTTCTAATAAATACACCACTTTTATTGGATTAGTGCCCCACCCTTATGAATTTGTTTAAGCTTAATTAACTCTCTAAAGACCTCTTGACCTGGCCTGCTTGGTGGCTCAGGTGGCTGGAGCATTGTCGCGTACACCAAAAGGTTGTGAGTCTGATTCCTGGCCAGGGCACATACCTAGGATGGTTGTTGGATCCTGGGTCAGGTTGCATAGGGGAGGCAACTGATGTTTCTCTGTCCCTCTCTCTAAAATCAATAACAACAACAACAAAGAAATTCCTCAGGTGAGAATTAAAAAAAATTAAAGGCCCTATCTCCAAGCGCAGTTGACAATGGAGGTTAGCAATCTATGACACAGGTATGCTCCATGGAAATCATGGCCAGTTTATTTTAGAACTCTTTCTGAGATCTTTTACACAGTGAATCGATTTTCAAATTTCAGATTACCAGGGAGGTCTTCCTTCTGCTGTATACATTGGTTGTGTCTGCTTTGTCAGTCTCTCCTTCATTTTAAAATGTTTTCTACTCACTAATTTTTTCAGCCCACTACACACTGAAGCTGACCTTGTCAAGGTCAGTAACAAATGGCTTCCATATTACTAGTTCTATGGTTACTTATTATTCCTAATTGTGCTTAATCTCTTATACAAGTGAGCATTCTTTCCATGAAGCATTTGTCTTGGCTTTTGTACATGTACATACTTTCATGATGTTCTTCCTATCCTACCACTGTGTCTAATTGTTTATCTCTTCCTGGCTTCTCATTCCCTAGAATTTCTCAGCTTTTTTTAAGTCTCAATTTATGATAGGAAATACATTTTACAGTATTCCTACTATATTCATAACTATATGAATGACATATGTCAGCCAGTTTATATATACATCTATCTACCTGTCAGCTCTCTATGAAATAAAAATTCTATGGACTAGTAGTACTTGCCCTTACCCCATGAAATGCATGCTATTTTTTATTATATTTTCATAATATACTGTGTCTAATACAAATATATATTTCTATTTTCAATTTATTTCCTTTCATTCTCTACCTATATGATATATTATTCATAGAGATTTAAGTATTAACTAGTGACTAAAATAGGTATCTTCAGCTTTCAGTTCTCCCTCCCATTTCAGGCACATGCATCAGAAATTTTTTTCTTAATATCTCCACTTGGAGATCTAATAAGCATCTCATACTTAATGAAGATAGTCTCTGACTTATAGTGGTTCAATTTAGGATTTTTGACCTATTGCATTTACAATGGTGTGAAAGCAATATGTATTCTAGAGACCGTAATTCAGATTTTGAATTTTGATCTTTTCCCGTGCTAGCAATGTGCAGTTGTATACTCTTGTGAAGTTGGGCAGCATGGCGAGCTGCAGCTCCCTAGAAGCCTCAAGATCATGAGGGTAAACAGCTGATCACAAGGGTAAACCAGTGATACTCCACAAGAGTACTCCGTTGCATTTTGGGATGTTGTGGCTTGGCATCCCATTCTGTCTGCAAAATGTCTATCTGTGTGTCCTGCTGCTAGTGAGAAGAAAAAAGCAATTACTCTTGAACATATTTAAGATAGGCCAGGCTAAACTGTGCTGTTCAGTAGGTTAAGTTAATTAAATGCATTTGCGAGTTAGGAGATTGTCAATTTACAGTGGGTTTGGGAAGGTGACCCCATTGTAAATTGGGGAGCATCTCTCCATCTAAACTAGCCCTCTTGATTTCCAGCAGTTGACTGTCCCTTTCCATCTCAGATGTTACCAGCAGTGAAGACCTTGGGTGTCATCCTTGGTCTTGCCCTTTGCTTTGCACTCCATCCATCTCCCCTTACAAATAGCCACTCCATCTGGAAGTCCAACTTTATCTCTCTCTTTTTTAAAAAGATTTGTTTGTTTGATTATTTATTTATTTTTAGAGAGGGGGGGAGAGAGGGAGAGAAACATCAATGTGTGGTTGCCTCTGGTGAACCCCCCACTGGGAATCTGGCATTGAACCCAGACATGTGCCCTGACTGAGAGTTGAACTGGCGACCCTTTGGTCTGAAGGCTGGCACTCAATCCACTGAGACATACCAGCCAGAGCCCAACTTTATGTCTTTAAAAAATCTGAAATATATTTTCTTCTTCATGTCTAACATCTCCATTTCTGGCTTACCTTATTTTCCTAACTAGTGTTTTTCTATTCCCTCTTTTCTTTATAATCTACTTTTCCCATACTGGTCAGACATTTTTTATTCAGAAAATGCTTTTTCAAAAGTTACGAACAAAAGAAAATTTCAAACCCAACGGTACTAAAAGACTTTTTAAAAAGGAGTTCCCCTTAGTTTTCAGTGTTATTATTTCCCTTAGGTATTTGCTTCCATATTCCTAAATAATTTGTTCATAGCTATTTCTTGACTATTGCAGTTTTACTCATTATTTACTAACCGTGGTAGAGGCCCCATTTCTTCCCTGCCTGCCAATTAATAATGATAATTTTGGGCTATTAATTGTCAAGATTTATATTTTGGCTGTGTAAATAGTACCTGCTGGTGAATGGTGTAATATGACTATACTTCCTTTCTTATATGGTTCTCCATTTTTTTAGGTTAACATTTTCATTTTTAATTGACACCATATTACTGTTTTGTATGTACACGTTGTCTCACTCTCCCATGTCCCAAATCTCACACACACACCTATCAGAAATATATGCCATGTTTTCAAAGAAATTGTTCTTTCCTCCCCATCTCCTCACCTTCCCAACTTAGTCCCAAAGCATCCTTCCTTCTCAACAGCTTTTATTCTCAGCCTACCCTTTACCCTCTCTGCTGGAAACTGTTCTCCAGATCTCACGTCACCATCCTTCTTAGTTTTCACACTTGTTTTGTTGGAGCATATTTCTTTAGTAGCTTTCTAAGACAGAATGAATGGAAAATAATTTCTTGAGCTAATGCCTGCCTAAAAATGTCTTTTTATAATTATTGGCATTCTGAAACGTGGTAATGATATGCCTTGGTATAATTTTTCATTTTTCTGAGTCCTTCGGTTCAGGTTTTAGTCTGCATTTCTGGAAACATTTTCTATTATATCTTTGACAATTTTTTGCCTCCATTTTATTCATTCTTTCTGAAACTTCTGTTAGTTGGGTGGTAGACCTCTTGGGCTGATTCTTTCGTTTTATCTTTTTACCTTTTTTTTTGGGGTCTTACCTTCTTCCTCTCCCTTTTTTGGAGGGGAGATATTTGGGGTTTATCTTCTACCTCCTAAGTTTTATTTTAGCTATTCAATTTTAGTTTTGGATGTCTTGTTTTCTGATTACTCCCCTTCTATAGCAGCTGTTCTAGCTTCATATATGTAACGTCTTACCACTATAAGTATAGTGGTTGTAATTGTTTTGTTGTTTTTAATAGTGTTTCTTTTCCCTGAAGTGCCTTCGTTTCTTCCGTGTATTTGCTTTTTTTGTTTTTGGTGTTTTTTGCTTGTTTGCTTTGGTGGTAAATTTTCAGTGTCAGCTCTGGGCTTATTGCAGGGTGATTGGGCTTCTTTAGAGGAATCCCCAGTTGTAAGTGTCTGGAGGTCTATTTCTCTGTGAGTATTTCATCTCTCCAGAGAGGAATACCCTCACTCCCCTACTGGGTGTTGTAAACTTGGCTACTTGCATGACTATTCTGTAAATGGACTTAAGTCCCATCCTTTTTTTCTTCCCACCCCTCACCTCTTCCCATCTCAAGTCTTGATCTTTTGTATGGTTCTTGATTGAATTTTGGATCCAATTAGTATCCCCCTCTCCTGCCATCCAGATTTTTGTTTCTTTTGCTTTGCTAGATCACTTACCACCCTGGGCCAGCCTGTATTATGTGGGTTCCTAAGAGTATATTTATTAAAGCTGTGGACAGTGAAACAAGGAAGGGCTCAGGACAGATGAAACAGCAGGGGAGAGATTAGGCAGGGCTGCTGCCAGCTCACTGGAAAGTCAAATGAAAGGGGGCCTTGGAGACAGGTTCAGGGAGTTAGCCCAAGTGCAAGCTGCTGCTAACCACTGCTCCCCTGGTTGAAAGTCTCCTGGGGACCGGTAGAGTTTAGGAGATGTGTGCCTGTGGGGGAAGAAAAGGGAGAAGGGAAAGACAGCGAGTGCACTGGGTCCTTAGTCCTGAGGGTGTAGGGATGAGGGTTTAGGAGAGGATCTCAATAGAATATTCATCAGTTATGCTGATGTGCCAAAATAAAATTTATTCCCTTAGTTTCATCTGCCCTTGGGTGTGGTTAGCAAAGGGCAGTGATTGGATGTCTGCTTTTTGTCTCCCTGAGCAGGGTGATTTAAACACTTTGCCCTCTGGTTGGGAGGGGAAATGTAAGCCACTCACTCTTTAGCGCCCTGGGTTATGGAAGACAGGGTTTACCAGATGGCTGCAAACTGCTGGGCCTTTTACCGTGCCTCAGTTTCCCTATTTCACTTGCCAAGTTTTCCTGGCTCCTTACTATCCTGCCTCAACTCCTTGTTTAAAACTTATTCTCCAGTGGTTTCCCATTTCTCTCTGAATACAGCCCAGGGATCTGGGTGACATAGCCCCTCCCCTAGCCTCCTCCCCACTACGCTGAGCATTCCACCGACAGGCCAGCCTTGTACTTTCCTGTCTTCCTCATTTCTCTCTCCAGGTTTTCATGACAACCAACCACCTAGGTAGTCCATCTGGTTACTGTATGTCGTTTACCCTTAGTTTAGCACTCTCTGAAAATAAGCTATTTCATGTGTCTGTTTCCCCAGTGAGAGTATAAGCTCCATGAAGGCAGGGACCTTGTTTTGCTTGTTCACTGCTGTATCCAGGATCTTGTGGTAGTGCTTGGTGTGTAATAGGCCTTCATGTATCTTCAGAAAGAATGAAGAAAGATTCCTGTATTAATTGTTAAGTTAAATTCCTATTACATGTAAGTTTTAAGTGTGGTACCGACCAGTGTTGTCTCGTGATGCAGTTGTCTCCTGTAAGAGTTCAGTAAAATACTCAATTAACTCTTACAGTTAGGTGCTGTGGTTGTGATCAAGGGTGTCCAAAAGTTAATGAGGCATCTCTTCCCTTGCAGACCTTTATATTCTGTTAGGAAAGACACCCTTACCTGGTTAACTGTAGTAAAGTCTGGGCTTCTGAGTGCCAGTTCACATACATGATTCTTCTCCTTTTTCTGGTGTTTTTTTAAAGCTCAGAATTTTTTCCTATCCTTGTTTTTGGTTTATGCACAAAACCCGAGACATTATTTTACCTTCCTCATTCAATATAATCTTTTGGCCATGTTGTACACCCATTCATCTCCAAAATATTTTGAGTACATCTTGTAAGTATAGTTCTAAGATATTCTACTACTAAATGACAAGTTCTGGAAGAGGATACAGCATAGTCACTACTTTCAACAATTAATTACAAGACTGTGAGAACAGGTTCCCTAATGTCGGTACATTGTACTTTTACATGGAATTCATCAACTTGTGTGTGTATGCTCGTTCCCTTTATCACCTTCCTCTCAAACAGAAATAGGCTTTTTCTTTGCCCATGTCTCCAAGAGTTATCAGCAAGCACTGAGTTAATCTCCATGGGATAAAAAATACATATTTGGTGTTGCTGGTTCCTGGCACTGAGCTTCCCCAAAACCCTTGGAATTTCTTGAGTAATAGGAGCATCTTTTGTTATTCATAGCAGGTCCTTTGGGAACAAGCCGGAGTGTATGCTAATGAGAGGTGTCTCAGGGTGGGGCTTCTAGATAGTTTCAGGATAGGGGTTGATCATTAAAAAAACAAACAAGATTAGAGAATGGGAAATTTTAGCTTCAAGCCTCACCTCCAAGGAGGGTGGGGGCCTGGAGATTGGATTATAAGAAGTTTTAAATGTTGAGTATATGAGCATATCTAAAATCACGTTATTGACCTTGCTTTTCTTGTGGCCTTCACCATCTCAGTAAATGGCAGCTTTGTCATTTGGTTGTCAGTGAGGCCTCTCTACCCTCTCTGAGATATCAGCTTCTCTCACAAATGCCCCCTTCTGCTTACTCTGCTTTATTTTTTTCTATAATTCTTCATTATTATTGGGCAAATATGTTGCATTAAGAATGGTGTTTGGCCCTGGCTGGTGTAGCTCAGTGGATTGAGCAGGGGCCTGCGAACCACACGGTTGCAGTTCAGTTCCCAGTCAGGGCATATGCCTGGGTTGCAGGCCAGGTCCCAGCAGGGGACTCACAAGAGGCAACGGTACATTGATATTTCTCTCCATCTCTCCTTCCCTTCCCCTCTAAAGTTAAATAAATAAAATCTTTTAAAAAAGAAAAGAAAAAAAGAATGGTGTTGGGAAATGATAGGTGCTCAATGAATATTTAAATGAATGAATAAATGAATAAATTTCCAGCTCTTGAGGAAGAATTGGCTAGGATGGGGTTTATAGATGGGAGCAGGAGGCATCCAGATTGTGGTGCCCTGTGTATCACTTGCAGAGTTTAGTCGCCAGTAGGTGATTTTGCAAGTAATCAAATCTGGGAAATTTGGTGATAGACTGTATTTCTGCTTATCTATGTCAAATTAGGTACAGGTGAATAAGTACGAATTCATTAATGTTTGAAAAATGAATTTTCAAAGATTAAATCTGGTTTTAGAAATGTGAATATCCTTAGTTTAACATGGTTTTACTTAGAATAATATACATTTCAAAATAATGGTTGAATAAAATAAGATGTGTTGATCACTGAAAAGTGTGAACAGAAATTTGAACACAATTTGATGAGTTTTAGCAAATGTGTACAGTAGTGTGAGCATCACCACAGTCTGGATACAGAACATTTTCATCACTACTGAAAGTTCTCCCATGTCCTTTCATAGTCAATTCTCAAGCCCCTGTCAAAGACTGAACTGGTTTCCATGACCATTTTGCCTTTTCTAGAATTTATTATAAATAGAATCATATGATATAGTTTTGTATTTGACTTCTTTCATTTAGCATAGTGCTTTTGAAATCCATCTATGTTGTGTATATCCATCTATGTTGTGAAAAGTGATTCATTTTCTTTTTGCTGGCTAATATCCCATTGTATGGATAAAATGTTACCAGAAAGCAGACCTGGCCCTGAGCAGGTCTTCCTAGAGCCAGCTGATAATGTGTGGGTTCTTGACTTGGTGCAGGAAAGGTTTTACTGCATGAGTCTAGGTGATTTTTAGAGGATGTTTATTAAAGCTGGGGACAGTGAAACAAGGAAGGGCTTAGGATATTGGAAGCAAGAGGAGAGCCTACACCGGGCTGCCTTGGCCCTCTGGTAATGTTATAGGAAAGAAATGGTGAGCTCTGGTGGGTCTGGTTTGGCTCACTGGGGAGTCAGAAAAAGGGAGCCTTGGAGACAGGTTCAGAGGGTTCACTTGGGACAAACTGCCAGGGCCCATTGCTGTTCTGGTTGCAAGCCACCGGGGTTCCTTAGAGTTTCGGAGATGCATGTCTGTGGGGGAAGATGATGGGGAAAGGAAAGGTGCGGGCATACTCCTGGGAGAATGTGTCTGGGTACCCTAGTTTTGGGGGGTTTTAAAGCCTGGGAGTCTTGGGGAGGTCTTAAGGAAGGATCTCAATAGAATATCAGCTTTATGCTGATGTCTCAAAATGAGATTTTATTTCCTTAACTTCATCTGTCCTTGGGTGTGGTTGGCAGATGGCATTAATTGGATTTCTATTTGTCTCCCTGAGTAGGGTGTTCTGTCTGGTGAAGAGAGGTGCAAACCATTTACTCTTCAGTGCCCTTGGGTATGGTAGATAGGATTTTCTAGATGACTGCAAATTTCTTGTTTAACTATGTCTCAGTTTCCCTATTCTACTCGCCAAGGGATTTTCCTAGCTTTTTACTACCCTGCCTCTATACCACAATTTGTTTATTCATTTACTTATTGATGGATATTAGGATAATTTTAATTTCTCTTGGGTAACTTTATAAGAAACTGACAAACATTTTGCATTGCCAACATCCATGTTGTAAACTGTTCAGACATTTTTGCCCATTGAAAAAAATATTACCTTGTTTTTGTATTATCAAAGCTGTAATTCTTTATGTATATTGAAGACAGTCTTATTAGATACATGTTTATAATTTTTTCTTCAAATATGCATCTTGTGCCTTTGTATTTTTATTTTTTTAATTTATTTTTATTTATTTTTTTAAAGATTTTATTTATTTATCTTAGAGGGGAAGGGAAGGAGAGAGAGAGAGAAACATCAATGTATGGTTGCCTCTCATGTGTCCCCTGCTGGAAACCAGGAACTGGCCTGCAACCTAGGCATGTGCCCTGACTGGGAATTGAACCTCGATCGTGTGGTTCGCAGGCCCGCACTCAATCCACTGAGCTACAACAGCCAGGGCTTTATTTTTAAATATCTTTAGAAAAGTCAATTTTTCATGTTAATTAAATCCCACTTACCAGTTTTTTCTTTTGTATTTAGTTTCTTTTGAGTCATATCTAAGAAATAATTACTTACCCAAGGTCACAAGATTCTTTTTCTACAAATTTTTTTTAGGAGTTTTGTATTGTAGATTTTGGCTCTAGGTCTGTGATCTACTTTGAGGTAATTTTTGTGTAGGGTTTGAGTTAAAGATTTTTTTTACACATAATGATATCCGACTGTTTTATCATCATTTATCGAAAAGGCAGTTATGGAAAATCTGTTGACTAAATGTATAGGGATGTTTCGGCTGTTTTAGGTTCTTTGTATTTCCTTGTAAGCTTCAGAATCAGCTTGTCAAAATTGACATTGACCCTGTAGGTCAAGTTGAGGAGAATTGACTTATTAATGTTGGGTCCATGACCATATTATGTCTTCATTTTTTAAGGACTTTAATTTCTCTTAACAGCATTTTGCCTATTTTGATATGTAATTTAGTTCTTGCACTAGTTTAGTCTAATTTAACTGTAAAGGTTTCATATTTTTGATGCTGTTGTAAATGGTATTCTTTTAATATTTGCTGCTAATATATGGAAACACAAATGATTGTTATATATTGACAGTATATTTGGCAAAACTGCCAATTCAGCTCATCAGTCATGTATTCATTTATTTGCATATTGCCTTTATATTCTGCAAATTTGCCCAATTTCACTGTTCTAGTAAGATTGGGGAAGGGACATGGAGAGGGTTTCTTTTTTGTTTTGTTTTGTAAATTCCACAGGATTTTTTACCCAGAAGCACATGTGAATTGCAAATAAAGATTGTTTTACCTATACTTTTCAATTTGTATGTCTTTTAGTTTTTGCCTCATTATACCGCCAGGATAGTTTTGAAAGAAAGAGTTGTTAACTGATGGTCCTTAGCACAAATTCAGTGCCAGCAGGAATCCCCACTTTAAGGTACTGGGTTGAAAGAAACTTTATTAAATGCAAACAGCTCCATTGTGATTCAGCATGGCCGTGGAACAGCCCAGCAGTGTTACAGTTCAATTTGAGGCAGTATGGCTATGGAACAGCATGGCTGTGAGGTGGCCCTGGAGTGAGGTCCCTCTCTGGTCAGACAGCTCTGTTCTAGTCTGCTCCACCTGCTCTGGTCCTGACTGTTCCACTTTGCCCTGGGTGGGTGAGACATCAGGAAACGCAATCTTCTTTGGTAGAAAGGGAAAGGGCGTGTGCTCTTGGAGCCAGAAGGGAGCTGATTTATATAGACAATAAGTCCCTGGTACTTAATTTGTGTTTCCCCATGCAAATGAGGACTTCAAATCCTTATAGTTTGATTGGTCCAAAAGGCACTGTTCTGATTTGTCAGAATGGAGTTGCTCTTGTTACAGAACAGTTCCAGGGTGGGTGGGGGGACAATATACTGTTACTGAATGGACCCACCCTTGTGCTCCAGGGTTCCCCCCACCCCATTCTAGGTTCACTTTGTCCACCGCCAGGGAAAGACATCTCTTAATGCCAAAGATTGGTGAAAAGGAAAGGGATTATTTATTTAAAGAGTTATACAAACTTAAGAGTAATAACTTAATGTCTTCATTGGGATCCCAGAATCCTTTAGAATATCCACAAATGCACAGCCCTTCTTTCTCCCTCTGCTCAGTCTGGGGTACTGTATCTCAGAAAAAGAAATAGAAGTCCGTGGTTCTTCTCTGCCCAACCTGTGTGGTCCCAAAAAGATGCCACATGGCTACTGCACCTGGGTTTAAATCCCAGCACCAATCTTCCTCAGCTGCACCATTTCTGACTCCTCCCACAATTGGCCACAGCTGCCAGCATTCCCATATTTTTCTAGCCTTATTGGGCTTCCATAGTAAGTCTGGGCAGGTGTTGGCCTGTGGAGTGGAGCCTGTCATCTCCAAGCTCTTCTCAATGGCCCTGCTCCATGTGTCCCATCCCCCAGCTCAGACTTTTAGGGGTGAGGACATCCTATATATATATATATATATATATTCCTAATATTTCCTAGATACTGAATTCTGGACCCCATTACAAATACCTATTTGCACCCCCCCTCCCTTGGCTGCACCCTGTTACACTCATTGTTCAGTGAAGTTGTTAATGGTAGGGTTATAGCTGTGCCACTCTGATTGGACAGGGAAAGAAAGCCTCAGTTCTGTTCATTGAAATACAGTTCCTGAAACTCCTTTATAGGGGCTGGCTCAGATGACAGGAGCACAATGTGGGGACGTAGCTCGGTGCACCTGAAATGTGGTTTGCACGCGAGGCCCCTGTGTAGAAATAGCTGCTAGGCTGTTTTTTCAATTTGAGACCATTAGCCATCAGGAGCCCTTCTTAGTAGGTGTTAGTAGGTGTCTTACTTCTCACAGTCCATAGGGATGAAAGCAGACTTTCCTCCCCAATCTTCTGAAGAGAAACATGTAGTCTTTCACCACTAAGTAGAGTGTTAGCTGTAGAGTTTTTTTTTTCTTTTCTTTTTGTAGATATTCTTTATCAGATTGAAGAAGAAAAGTTTCCTTCCATTCCTACTTTACTGAGACTTCTTTAAATGTCAGAAATGGATGTGGGATTTTTTAGATGCGCTTTTCTGTATCTATTGAGATGATCATATGATTTTTCTTTCTTTCAATTAATTCTATTTATTTATTAATTTAAGTTTATAACAACAGAAATATATTTCTTGATAGTCTGGAGGCCAGGAAGTCTAAGATCAAGGCACCAGCGTGGTGTGTTCTGGTGAGAGAGAGCCCTTTGCCTGGGTGCTCACAGGGTGAATAGGGCCTTGTGGTTTTTCTTTGTTAAATATGATGAATTACCTTAATTTTGAATGTTAAAGCAACCCTACATTTCTTAGATAAAACCCGTTTGTTCATGATTAATTATCATCTTTATATATTGCAGAAATTGATTTACTAAATTTTAAAGGTTTTTCTATTTACATTCATGAGGAATACTTGTATTTTTTAATGCCTTTGTCTGGTTTTAAGGATCATAGAGACCTCATCAAATTTTATTTTTTGGAAGAGTTTGCATAGAATTGGTATACCACTTTTCTCTTGCTACCTAACAAATTGTCACAAACTTCGCAGCCTGAAATAACATATAGTTATTAGTTGACAGTTTCTGTGGGTCAGGAATGTGAGTATGGCTCGTCTGGGTCCTACCTCCCATACCTCCACCTCATAAATCTGCAGTCAGGGTGTTGGCCTGGCTCATGTGGTTGCTGGTGGCATTCAGTTTCTTATGACTGTAGAACTCTTGGTGACTTGCATCTTAAGCCAACAGGAGAATCTCTCTGACACCAGGAAAGGGCCTACTCTCTTTTAAAGACTTTCACTTAATTAATTGAATAGGCTCACCTAGGATAATTTCCCTTTTGAGTAACTGAGAACCAATTGGTGGAGACCTTTTACAAAATACCTTCACCTTTACCATATAACATAACCTAATAAAGGGAATAATCTTTTTACCTCTATTGGTTGGTAGCCAGTCACAGGTTCTGCTCATACTCAAGGGTATAGATCACACGAGGTTTATCAAAGCTTTGACTCATCGAGGTTATGGAGAAGTCTACTACAGTTTGTAGACTTTCTTAAATGTTTGGTAGAATTAATCTGGGCCAGGACTTCTTTTCTGGGGAAGGTTTTTTATTTGTTTGTTTTTCCACATCCAAGCACATGACATGTCCATTGATTTTATTTTTATCCTTACCTGAGGACATTTTTTATTGCTTTTAGAGCAAGAGGAAGGGACAGAGAGAGAAACATCGATGTGAGAGAGAAACATTCATTGGTTGCCTCCTGTATGCACCCCAACCAAACCCGCAACCTAGGTATGTGCCCTGACCAGGAATCGAACCTGCGACCTTTTGTGTATGGGACAATGCGCCAACATTCACCAGGGCATGTGTTCATTAATTTGAGAGAGAGAGAAAGAGACTGGGATAATAAGCCTGAGGCAGCCTTGAGTAAGTAGTATAAGAATAAACTTTGTGTTTCATGTACTCACAGCTATAAACCTACTTTTGCCCTACCCTGTATATATGTAGTATATAATTTTTCCATTCAGACTTCCTGGAATTTTTAGTATCATCCCTTTTTCAGACTTAGCACTCTCTGGTAGGTAGTCTGTTATAGAAATATTAGATATTACTGATTCTAGGTACTGTGATATGGAAATCCCCCTCTCCCACTCCTCCTCCCATCTCTCTCCCCCCAAATTATAGCTATGTAATTATTTAGTCATTTTACTTGGAGGATAGCTCCAAGTAAAACTTTTTTCAATGTAGTAAACATTATAGCAGTTCTTAGCAACACTACAATTTATCTCTTAACATTGCATCCCCCTCCCCCTATCATTACAGTAACCATTGTAAAAACCAAGCACAGTGGGTATTTGTTCTTTTTGGCTGTCCAGTAGATGAACTTTGTGTCTATATTAGGGGAATTCTCTATCTCATGATTTTTTGTGAGAAACAGTGTCATTAAACACACAAACCACGTCCACCCTCAACTTCACACACCTGACACCCAGGGACAATTCGGAAAAATAAGCATACTTTTCAAGTTTTCTTATCTCCATATTTAGGGGTAAAAATTAAGAGGTGTGGAGCCAACTGGTTTAGCTGGTGGTGGGGGGCACTGGCGAGTGTGGAGGTGGTGCCTTAACTCGATGCTGTGCACTCTGGAGTTTCTCTCACTGGCCATCATGTTCTGAATTTTGACTTTTCTATTAATTCCTTACATTGTTTGCTTGCTGCAGTGATTAAATTTTTTTCATTTGTTTTATTAAAATTGGGAGAGCGTTTGTGATCTAGCTGAATGCTCTTATTTCTCCTAAAACTTAGTGCTTTGTTTTGTTTTGTAGATTTCCTTGTTTTGTAGATTTCCACTGTAGGAGACTTCACTTTGTCTTAATCATCCCCAAAGTATATTATATTGTGGTGGGAACCCTAGTGGTGACAGCCCTTCACCATGGTTTCTTTTCAGTCAAAAAGCCTTTGTTAACCACCCTTACTTTTCTTTGTGGTTGTTTTGTGCCTTGTAGCCACTTTTGGAATCTTTGATCTTTATGAGGTTCTCATCTTTGAGCTTGACTATAATTTCCCTCATGGTAAATTCGCTTTCATAATTTCTGTTTAGCACAGTACCTTGGGCAAATGAATTATTTTAACATTTAGATTGGGTTCTCAAAACTAACTTTAGAATTAAAAGTTTCCCTTTAGTACATGTTGAAATCACTTGGCTTTATTAATTTAAGCCACTTAATGGCATTGGGCTATTTAAAGTGTATAAGTTGGCAGAGTATTTACTTACGGTTTACTTAATTGTTTCTGACTTTTTTCTACTGATTTACCTGATTATCAAAACCACATGTGTTTAGCCCTGACCAGTGTGGCTCAGTGAGTTGGGGTGTTGTCCTACAAAGTGAGAGGTCACCAGTTTGGTTCCCGGTCAGGGCACATGCCTGAATTGTGAAGCAGGTCCCCAACTGGGGGCATGTGAGAGGCAACCCAATATGGGTTTCTCTCCCCGTCTTTCTTCCTTCCTTTCCCTCTCTCTAAAAGCAAATAAATGAAATCTTTAAAAAAATATGTGTCCATTATGGAAAATTTTCTTAAGTATAAAGAAGTATTAAATATACAGTGTAGGTCTCCACAGTGATCTACAGATTCAGGTGCAATTCCTTTCAAAATGTTTGCTGCCTTTTTTTGTTGAAATTGACAACATAATTCTAAAAGTCACATGGAAATGAAAGGCACTCGAGATAGCAAAAAAAAAACATTGTTGAAAGAACAAAGTTGATGGGCTTATCCTCAATTTTAAAAGTTAATACAAAGCTACTGTAGTTAAGATGGTGTGGTACTGACAATAAGGGTAGACATACAGATAGATGGAATGGAATTTATTTTAAAAACGGACGAAGTAATTAAAGACATTTCTCCAAAGAAGACAAACAAATGGCCAATAAACACATGAAAAGATGTTCAAATCTTTAGTCATTAGGGAAATGTAAATACAAGCCACAGTGATAAACAGTTTATATCCACTGGGGTGACTATAACAAAAAAGGTGGACAATAAAATATCTTGGGGAAGATGTAGAGAAATTGGGACTTTTTTTCTTACTTTTTTTTTGCTGTTAGGAATGTAAAATGGTGCAGCTGCCCTGAAAAACAGTAGTTTCACAAACGGTTAAGCATAAAGTTACCATATGACCTGGCAGTTCTCCTCATAGATATATACCAAAAAGAAATGAAAACATGTCCATATAAAAACTTATACACAAATAGTCATTGCAGCCAAAAAAGGTGGAAATTTTGGTTTTTATAATAGCCAGCAAGTAGAGACTAGCCAGATGTTCATTAATTGGTGAATGTTTAAACAAAACGTAATTTTTCCATACAATGGAATATTATTCAGTAATAAAAAGGAATGAAACAATACATGTGACAACATGGATGAAGAACCTTGGAGATATATACGAAGTGAAAGAAGCCAGACACAAAAGACTATATATTGTGATTTCATTTACAGGCATACATAGAGATATCACAGGTTTGATTTCAGACCACTGCATTAAAGTGAGTATTGCATTAAAGCAAGTGACACGAATTTTTTCGTTTTCCAGTACATATAAAATTGTATATATACAATGTCTATATGTCTATATGTCTATGTCTATATTTTTACTATGTCTATATGTCTATAGACATATGTCTATATGTCTATGTCTATATTTTTCTATGTCTATGTCTATGTCTATATGTCTATTAGACATATGTCTATATGTCTATGTCTATATTTTTCAATTAAGGTATATAGATTGTTTTATTAGACATAATGTCTAATAAACAATCTATATACCTTTAGAAATATAAAACAATCTATATACCTTAATTGGAAAATACTTCATCGCTAAGAAATGCTGACCGTCATCTGAGGCTGCTGAGTGACAGGGTAGGGGTTACTGAAGGTTGGGGTGGCTATGGCAATGTGGTTCTTTTTTTTTTTTAAATCTTCACCCGAGGACATGTTTCAGAGAGAGAGAGAGAGAAAGAGAGACAGACACACACACACACACACACACACACACTCACACTGATTCAGAGAAACATCAATCTGCTCCTTGACCAGGGATTGACCCTGCAACCTAGGTTATGTGCCCTGACCAGGAATCTACCTACAGCCTTGCAGTGCATGGAATGACACTCCAACCAACTGAGCCATGTGGCTACAGCTGTAGCAATTTCTTAAGATTAATAAAATAAAAACAATAAAATTTGCCACATCAATTGATTCCTCTTATCATGAACAATTTCTTTATAGCATCTGATGCTGTTTGATGGCTTTAAACCCACAGCAGAACTTCTTTCAAAATGGAAGTCAGTCCTCTCAGACCTGCTGCTGCTTTATGAACTAAGTTCATGTAATATTCTGAATTCTTTGTTGTCTTTTCAACAATCATCACAGCATCTTCACCAGGAATAGATTTCGTCTCAAGAAACCACTTTCTTTGCTTATCTCTAAATCAGTTCCTCATCCATTAAAGGTTTACCCTGAGACTACAACAACTCAGTCACATCTGCAAGTTCTGCTTCTAATTCTCGTTCTCTTGCTGTTTCCACCACATCTGCAGTTACTTCCTCCACATCTGCAGTTACTTCCTCCACTGACGTTTTGGACCCCTCAAAGTCATCCATGAGGGTTGAAATCAACTTTTTCCAAACGCTTGTTAATGTGGATATTTTGTCCTCTTTCCGTGAATCGTAAATGTTCTTAATGGCATCTAGAATAGTGAATCCTTTCCAGAAGGTTTTTGATTTACTTTGCCCAGATTCATCAGAGAATCTCCATCCGTGGCAGCTATAGGCTTACAAAATCTATTTTTAAAAAAAAATTATTTATTTATCTTTAGAGGGAAGAGAAAGAGAGAAGTATCAATGTATGGTTGCCTCTTGTGAGTCCCCTGCTGGAAACTGGTCTGCAACCCAGGCATGTGCCCTGACTGGGAATCGAACCTCGATCATGTGGTTCCCAGGCCCACGCTCAATCCACTGAGCTACACCAGCCAGGGCTACAAAATCTATTTCTTAACTAACAAGATGTGAAAGTCAAAATTGCTCCTGGATCCACTGGCTGCAGAATGGATATTAATGTTAGCAGGCAAAACATTAATCTTGCAAATCTCCTTCAGAGTTCTTGGATGACCAGTGCATTGTCAATGAGCAGTAATATTTTAAAAGGAACCTTTTTTTCCTGAGAAGTAGGTCTCAACAGTGGGCTTGGAATATTTAGTAATCCATGTTTTAAACAGATGTGCTATCATTCAGACTTTGTTGTCCATTTATAGAGCACAGCAGAGTAAGATTTAGCATATTGTTAAAGACCTTAGAATTTTTGGAATGCTAAATGCACATTGGCTTCAACCTGAACTCGCCAGTTGCATTAGCCCATAACAAGAAAACCAGTCTGTCCTTTGAAGCTTTGAAGCCAGGCATTGACTTCTTTCTAGCTCTGAAAGTCCCAGATGGCATCTTTTTCCAATATAAAGCTCTTTGTCTACATTGGAAATCTGTTGTTTGGTGTAGTCACGTTCATTATTTAGCTTAGGTAGATCTGGATAACTTGCTATGGCTTCTATATCAGCACTTGCTGCTTCATGTTTTATGTTGTGGAGACAGCTTCTTTTCTTAAACCTCCTGAACCAACCTCTCCTAGATTCTGCTTTTCTTCTGCAGCTTACCTCTCTCAACCTTCATAGAATTGAGGTTAAGGCTTTGCTCTGGATTTAGGGTTTAACTTAAGAGAATGTTGTTCTGGCTTGATCTTCCATCCAAACCACTAAAACATTCTCAAGGCTGTTATGGCTTCTTATTTGTGTGTTCAGTGGGGTAGCATTTTTACTTTCCTTCAAGAACTCTTTCTTTGTATTTACAGCTTGGCTAGCTGGCACAATAGGCATAGCTTTTGGCCTGTGTTGGCGTTTGACATGTCTTCCTCACTAAGCTTAATCACTTTTAGCTTCTGATATAAAGTGAGGGCTGTGACACTGGCTGGGTTAGCTGAGTTGGTGATAGAGTGTTGTCTTGATATGCCAAGGTTGTGGGTTCAATCCCCAGTCAGAGCACGTACAAGAATCAACCAATGACTGCATAAATAAGAGAGGAACAACAAATCAATGTTTCTCTCTCCTCTTGTATTAAAATGAATAAATAAAAAATAGATGTGCTGTTCTTCCTTTCACTTGAATACTTACAGGCTATTGTAGGATTATTAATTGGCCTAATTTAAGTATTGTGTCTCAGCAAATAGGGAGGCCTGAGAAAAGGGAGGTGGGGAAACAGCTGATTGGTGGAGCAGTGAGGAACACACACACATTTATTGATTAAATTTGCCATCTTATATAGGCATAGTTCATGACTCCCCAAAACAATTACAATAGTAACATCAAAGATCACTTGATTACAGAGCACCATAATAAGTATTAGCCTAAAATATTGGGAGAATTATCAAAATATGACATGGAGACATGAAGTGAGCAAATGGTGTTAGAAAATGGTACCAATAAACTTGCTTGGTGCAGGGTTGCCACACACCTTTAATTTGTAAAAAAATGTAACATCTGCAAAGCACGATAAAGTGAAGTGTGCGTGTGTGTGGGTTGCTCACTGTAGGCAAGTCTGTGGGGATGGAAAGTACACTAGTGGCTGCCAGGAGGTGAGGGGAGGAGGAGGTAGGGAGTAACGGCTAATGGAGTTAGAAAACGGTGGTGGTTGTGCAGCCTCGTGAATGTGCTAAAACCTGCTGAATCATACACTTTAAAGGGGCATACTGTATGGTTTGGGACTGTATCTCAATTAATTTTTTAAAAAAGCTAATTAGCAACAAAGTAGATCCCACTGCCCAGGGAACAACCACAGCTGCTGTCCACTGAGCATTTACAAATGCCAGGCACCTCAGCCCTTTCCATAGCGTCTCGGTTTCTCCTCACAGTGATAGTCGTTTAAATCTGCAATCAGGACTAAGACTCCTGACTCCTTCTCCAGTGTTCTTTCCACTAACATTGTGCCTATTTTTACAAAGAATTTTGGGTGAAGAGAGAGTGTGCTAGTTTGGAATATTATTGAAGTACTTACTATTTTACAAAGTTAGGTGCCTTACCCAAGCATGTAGTTAGTTGACCAAAATATGTGTATTTGTGGTATGGTTCAGTTAGCATGAAAGCTTAAAGGAATGCAAAAACTTGAGAAATTGATGAAATTAGTCTGAAAGTCTTTTAGTACCAAAGAGTTTGTTAACCTTTAATTTTTTCAGAGACTGTAAGAAAAAAACAAGTAAAATTAGAAACTTCCTTAAACCTGGCCATTCATCCTAACCTATTATAATGCTGGAGTTAGAGAAGTCGTTTGGATTTTATTTATTTATTTATTATTGTGTCCATGTGTCCTTTATACCTATTCATGTGAGTCCCTCCCCTTTTCCCCTATGATTCTCTCCCCTCTCCTCTCTGGACCCTGTCAGCCTGTTCCGTATTTGAGTGTCATTGGTCATATTTTGCTTGCTTGTTTGTTTTGTTGTTTAGATTCCTGTTAACGGTGATATAATACGCTATTTGTCTTTCACCGCCTGGCTTATTTCGCTCAACATAATGTTCTCCAGTTCCATCCATGATGTTGCAAAGGGTAGGACTTCCTTCTTTCTTTCTGCAGCATTGAATTCCGTTGTGTAAATGTACCATAGTTTTTTGATCCAGTCATTGACCCGATGGGCATCTAGGTTGCTTCCAACTCTTGGCTATGGTGAATTGTGCTGCTATGAACATCAGGGTGCATAGGTTCTTTTGGATTGGTGTTTCAGGGTTCTTAGGATACACTCCTAATAGTGGAATTGCTGGGTCAAAAGGCACGTTCATTTTTAGTTTTCTTAGAAAGTTCCACACTGTTTTCCATAGTGGTTGTGTCAGTCTGCAATCCCACCAACAGTGAACTAAGGTCCCCTTTTCCCCGAAACCTCTCCAGCACTGTTTGTTTCTTTGTTTATCATAGCCATTCTGACTGGAGTTAAGTGGTATCTCATTGTGGTTTTAATTTGCATCTCTCTGATAGCTAGCAATATTGAGCATCTTTTCATGTGTCTCTGGATCCTCTGTATGTCCTCCTTGGAGAAATGTCTGTTCAAGTTCTTTGCCCATTTTTTAATTGGGTTGCTTGTCTTCTTTGAGTGGAGTCGAGTGAGTTCTTTTTATATTTTGGAGATTAAACCTTTGTCTGAAGTATTATTGGCAAATATGTTTTCCCAAACAGTTGCTTCTCTTTTAATCTTGATACTGTTTTCCTTAGCCATGCAGAAGCTTTTAATTTTGATGAGATCCGATTTGTTCATTCTTTCCTTTATGTCCCTTGCTCTAGGGGACATATAAGTAAAAATCTTGCTGCGTGGAATATCTGAGATTTTCCTGCCAATGTTCTCCTCTAGGGCTTTAATGGTTTCACGTTATATTTAAGTCTTTTATCCATCTTGAATTAATTTTGGTGTATGGTGTAAGTTGGTGCTCAAGTTTCATTTTTTTGCATTTAGCTGTCCAGTTCTCCCAACACCATTTGTTGAAGAGGCTATCTTGACTCCATTTTATGTTATTGTCCCCTTTGTAAATTATTAATTGACTGTAGAGATTTGGGTTTATTTCTGGGCTCTCTGTTTTATTCCATTGGTCTATGTGCCTGTTTTTATGCCAGCACCAGGCTGTTTTGATTACAGTGGCCTTGTAATACAGTTTGATTATCAGGTATTGTTATCCCTCCTACTTTGTTCTTCTTTCTCAAAATTGCGGCTGCGATTCAGGGTCTTTTATGGTTCCATATAAATTTTTGAAGTGTTTGTTCTATGTCTGTGAAATACACCATTGGTATTTTAATAGGTATTGCATTGAATCTATAAATTACTTTGGTAGTATGGCCATTTTGATGATGTTAATTCTTCCAATCCATGGGCATAGTATATGTTTCCATTTGTTTGTGTCTTCCTTGATTTCTTCAGTGTTGTATAGTTTTCTGCATATAGGTCTTTACCTCCTTGGTTAGGTTTATTCCCAGATATTTAATTTTTGTTTTTGCTATATCGAATGGGATTTTTTTCCTGATTTCTGCTTCTGCTGTTTCATTGTTGGTATACAAAAATGCCTTTGATTTCTGGATATTGATTTTGTATCCCGCTGTTTTGCCAAGTTCATTTATTAGTTCGAGCAGTGTTTTGGTAGAGGCTATATAGGCTTTTCCATGTACACTATCATGTCATTAATATGACATGACCAGCCAAAACAATGACAGTTTTGTTTCCTCCTTTCCGATTTGGATGCCTTTTATTTCCTTTTCTTGTCTGATCGCTGTGGCTAGAACTTCTAATATGATATTGAATAGAAGTGGTGATAGTGGACAACCTTGTCTTGTTCCTGATCTTAGTGGAAAAGATTTTAGTTTTTGCCCATTGAGTATGATGTTGGCTGTAGGTCTTTCATATATGGCCTTTATTATATTGAGTAATGTTCCCTCTATTCCCATTTTTCTGAGTACCTTTATGATAAATGGGTGTTGTACCTTATCAAAAGCTTTTTCCGCATCTATTAATATGATCATGTGGTTTTTGTCTTTGCTTTTGTTTATGCGATGTATTATATTTACTGATTTATGAATATTGAACCATCTTTGCATCCCTGGGATGAATCCCACTTGGTCATAGTGTATGATCTTTTTGATGTATTGTTGGATGCGATTTGCCAATATTTTATTGAGGATTTTAGTGTCTGTGTTCATCAGCGAAATTGACTTGAAGTTTTCTTTCTTTGTTGTGTCTCTATCTGGCTTTGGAATTAGGATGATGCTGGCTTCATAAAAAGAGTTGGGGAGTTTTCCTTCCTTTTGGGTTTTTTGGAATAGTCTGTGAAGAATAGGGGTTAGCTCTTCCTTAAAAGCTTTGTAGAATTCTCCTGTGAAACCATCTGGTCCAGGGCTTTTGTATGATGGGAGTTTTTTTACTACTTCTTCAATTTCATCTGCTCTTATTGGCCTGTTCAGGTTTTCTGCTTCTTTTTTATTGAGTTTTGGGAGATTATATTTTTCCAGAAATTTGTCCATTTCACCTAGGTTTTCAAATTTATTGGCATACACTTCTGTGTAGTAATTTCTTACAATCTCTTCTATTTCTGTGGTATCAGTTGTAATCTCTCTTCTTTCATTTCTGATTGTGTTTATTTGTATCCTCTCTGTTCTTTTCTTGATGAGCCTACTTAAAGGCTTGTCTATCTTTTAAAAAAACCAACTCCTAGATTCATTGATCCTTAGAATTGTGCTTTTAGTCTCTATGTCATTTAATTCTGCTCTGATCTTGCTTGTTTCCTTCCTTCTACTTGCTCTGGGCTGTCTTTGTTGTTGTTCCTAGAGTTCCTGCAGGCGTCGGGTTAGGTTGTTTGTTTGAAATGTTTCTATTTTCTTTAGGTAAGCCTGTATTGCTATGAACTTCCCTCTCAGGACTGCCATCATTGTGTCCCATAAGTTTTGGGTTGTTGTGAATTCATTTTCATTAGTTTCGAGAACTTTTTTTATTTCTTCCCTAATTTCAATCTTGAACCATTCATTGTTTAATAGCATACCATTCAGTTTCCATGCTTTTGGGTGTTTTTGGTTTTTTCCTGTGGGGTTAGTTTCCAATTTCAGTCCCTTGTGATCAGAGAAAATGCTTGGTATGATTTCTATTTTCCTGAATTTGTTGAGACTCGTTTTGTGTCCTATCATGTGGTATATCTTTGAAACTGTTCCATGTGCATGCACTTGAAAAGAATGTGGATTTAGCTTCTTTGGGATGGAGGGCTCTATATATATAAATTAGATCCATTTTTTCTAGAGTGTCGTTTAATGTTGCTATACCTTTGTTGATATTTTGTTTGGAAGATCTGTTCATTTTAGACAGTGGGGTGTTAAAATCCCCTACTATAATTGTGTTGCTCTCAGTATCTTTCTCTCAAGAAAGATATAAAGAAAAAAAAAGAAAAAAAAATCCGCTAGGATTTTCTTTATATATTTGGGTGCTCCTATGTTGGATGCATATATATTTATGATGTTAATGTCTTCTTGGTGGATTCTTCCCTTGAGTATTATGAAGTGACCTCTGGGTCTCTCTTTATGGCCCTGTTTTTGAAGTCTATTTTGTCTGATATGAGAATTGCTATAATGGCTTTTTTTTCTTATCCATTTGCTTGGAAAATGTGTTTCCATCCTTTCACTTTTAGTCTGTAATGGTCTTTTGACCTGAGGTGGGTCTCTTGTAGGCAGCATATGTGTGGATCATGCTTTCTTAACCATTCAGCTGTTCTATGTCTTTTAATTGGTGCATTTAATCCATTTACGTTTAAGTTTATTATTGAAAGGTACTTATTCATTGCCATTTGTGTACCTGTGTTCCTCTCCGTCTCTCTCTTTTCCTTCCTTTCCTTAAAGCAGCCCTTTTAGTAATTCTTGTAGAGCTGGTTTGGTGGAGGCGTTTTCTTTTAGACTTCTTTTGTCTTGGAAGCTCTTTATTTGGCCTTCTATCTTGATTGAGAGCCTTGCTGGATAAAGTACCCTTGGTTGTAGGCCTGTGTTTCTCATTACTTGGAATATTTCCTGCCATTGTTTTCTTGCTTGGAATGTTTCCATTGAGAAGTCAGTAGCCAACCTTATTGGGACCTCCTTGTATGTTACTTCCTTTTTCTCCCCTGGCTGCCTTTAGGATTCTCCCTTTGCCTTGGAGTTTTGCCATTTTAATGATGATGTGTCTTGCAGTAGGCCTCTTTGGGTTCCACCTGATTGGGACTCTCTGCGATTCCTGGATTCGTGTGAATTTCTCTCTCCTCAGCTTAGGAAAATTTTCCATTATTACTCTTTCAGGTAGGTTTTCTATCCCTTGTTCTTCTTCTTCTCCTTCTGGTATTCCTATTATTCGGATATTATTACGTTTCATATTGTCTTGTATTTCTCTTAGACTCTCCTCATTTTTTCTGATTCTCTTTTCCATTACCTGGTTCGTCTGGGAGATTCTTTCCACCCTGTCTTCGAGCTCGCTTATGTGGTCTTCCGCCTCATCAGTCCTACTATTCATACCTTCTACTGTGTTCTTCAGTTCAGAAATTGTATTCTCCATTTACTCTTGGCCTTTACTGATGTTTTCTATTTCCTTTTTCATGTTGGTATAGTTTGCGGAGTTCATTGTAGCTCCCCTGTAGTTTCTGATAGCTTGTTGTAAGCTCTTTGAATTTCCTGATAACCAGTGCTTTGAATTCAATATCTGATAGCTGACTTGCCTCTATTTCATCTAACATTCTTTCTGAGACTTCCTCCTTTTCTTTCATTTGGGGATTGTTTCTTTGTCTTCCCATTGTTTTGTGATGCTCTTCTTGTTGGCCTCAGCTTCTTAAATTGATCCGTTCTGGTTTCCTGAGTTTGTGGTGTGAACTTCTGTGGTGGGATACCTGTGAAATTCAGTGGTGCAGTCTCTTGTAGGTATCTTGGTGTTCTCTGCTTCCTCTACTTCTCTTGTTGGTTTCCAGCTGGTCAAACCTTTTCTTCTGTTCTCACTAGCTTCAACAGCCTGAGGGGCTGTTAGTGTGGCTTTTCTCATGCCTTGGTGAGCTCAAGTGGTCTCGCCAGTGCCCCCCCAAGATCCAGACTGGCGCCACTCTCCCTCGCCCTACTGAGAGCGGATTTTTCTCCCAGGCTTTCCAGCCCTGGTCTGGCGTGAGGGTGTGTGCTCCCAGCCAGGCTCTTCTGTTCACATAGGCTTGGGTGTGGACCTTTGCCTGTGGTGTGGCTGAACACACAGGGCAGCTCACAGTTCTCCCAAACCAACAGCCACAGCCTGACTCCCGGTGCTTCCCAGCCTGCACCAGCTGAGTAGGGATGAAGCTGGCGACTGGTTCTCTTCCAGGGGCCCAGCCAGCAGCCCGAGACTCCCCGAGACTGTTCACCAGCCGGTGCAGGTCCCGGGCCACAGGAATCGCCCCGGCGACTCTCAATTCCCCAAGCCGAGAGCCGGCGCAGGCCCCACGAGGCCAGGAAGGCACAGGCGACTGGTGGTTGCTCAAGCCCAGAGGCGCAGGTGACTGGTGGTTGCTCAAGGCGAGGGCCAGCGGAGGGCCGGCGCAGTCCCCGTGAGAGCCGGGAGGTGTGGGCGACTGGTGGTTGCTCAAGCCGAGGGCCGGGGCTTGACTCCCAGTGCCTCCCAGTCTAGTCGGCTGAGTAGGGATGGAGCTGGTCTGCACCCGGTTAGTAGGGATGGAGCTGGCAACCGACTCACTTCCAGAGGTCCTGCCTGCAGCCCGAGGCTCCCCGAGACTGTTCGAGAGCTGGCACAAGCCCTGGGAAGCAGGGAATGCTCAGGCAAGGGAATGCTCAGGCAACTCTCAGTTCTCCCAAGCCAGCAACCTGACTCCATGAGTTATCAGAGCTTTCTGGTTTGCTACTGAATGCTCACTCCTCTCTCTGCCACTACTGACAGACCAATCTCTTATGTTGTTTTCCAATCTGCGCCCTGCCAGATGTGGGGGGTGCCGGTGACCAGTTCTCTCCCAGAGTCGGTGTTGCCCACCCTCGGCTCTCAGAGACTGGGACGGCCGGCCAGGGCCCTGGCGAGGCCTGGCAGAGGGCCCGCCACCGCCTCTGCGCTGCTCCCTTGTACCTTGTTGATCCGTGGTCGCCTCCTCTCCTCAACCTCATTCAGTGTCCGCTACACTCTCTGGAGTCCTGCCTTCTTATATGCTGGGTCCCCGTTGGGTATCTGCTGTGCTCCTCCGCAGATCAGCCAGGTCCTTCTCCGGTGCGTGGAGGGAAGCGAAATCCTTTGTCCTACTCCGCTGCCATCTTCCTCCTCTGGATTTTATTTTTATAAAATGCCAGTTATCAGATTATGCTGTGGCCTATTGTTTTTCTATGAAATTAGAGCATTTGGAGAAAGCATGCTATTGTGAAAAAATTAGTTACAATGGTTGATTTTATTTAATTTATGCTCTTAACATTAGAGCAACCAGTTCAGGTTTTGGCCAGTGTGCTCTTTTATTGTTTTTTCTTATTAACAGGCTTCTAAAATTTTGTAAACTTCTGCAAAAACAAGCAAAGTTTGATTAGTAATTTTTTTAAGGACAGTTATTTAAACTTTTTGATAATGTTGACATGAAAATACTGTATTTTTAAAATCTTGAACTTAAGGTGCCAGTGCTCTGGGTTTATTCTTTCATCATATAATTAAAGAAAATATATGACTTTTCTGTGAGAATTTGTTTTTTCTAGGAACTTATGAGTAGCTTGATCCGAATGAGAAGTTTTCATCATAGAGCAGTTGATCTTGCCATTTAATGTCTTTTGTGTTCTTAGTGAAGAAAACTTGCTTTTAGTAAATATTAGTATTGAAATATGAATTTCCAAGTAATTAGTAAAGGGATTCTTTCTTCTCAAGAAAAATGCTCTAAAAATTTTGATTTTATCCCTGATCCGTGTGGTTGGTCATTGTCCTGCAACGTGAAAGATGGCTGGTTCGATTTCTGGTCAAGGCACGTGCCTAGGTGGTGGGTTCAGTCACTGGTTGGGATGTATACAAGAAGCAACCCATCAGTGTTTCTCTCCTTCTTTCTCCCTCCCTTTCCCTTTAAAACATTGATTTTAATATATATAATAAGTAATTTTACTTAGGTATCATAAACTCATTGTAATTTTAATGTAGAAACCAAGCTTAGATTCTAAATTCTGTAAAGGCAGAAACTTTTTCCATGCCTTTATGAATCTAGAGTTTATCCTTATGCCTTGTTCACAGTCCATAGTAAATGCTTAGTAAGTATTTTTATGTAAATATATATGCTTGAAATCACATATGTATTTATATTATACATATTGCATTGTAATATACTTCCAGAAGTTAACTGGAATATTGTCAACTGATAACTGTGTGTAATAATTATTCTTAAATGTTTTTGTCTTTGTTTAGGTTGGTATTTTGTATGGCACCTTTTTTTATCGAAATTCAAGTTTCTGCGGGAACTGGTGGGAGACACGGGATCCCAGGAAGGAGATCACGAGCCTTCCGGGTCTGAAGCAGAAGAGGATGCTTCGTCGTCTCCACACAGAATCAGATCTGCTCGCCAAAGGAGGGCACCTGCTGATGAAGGCCGCTGACCCCAACTGCCATCCTGTGTCAGTGAAAGGTGAAGGGTGATCTGGAGCCTCTGTCTTTAGTGACTTGGGTTTGCAATTGCTAAAATATTGAAGAACATTTGTTCTTGGATTTCAAGTCCAATTGAGAAAAAAAAAGATTTACAAGTAAGCCATATGAAAATAAAGGGAATTGAAACCAAACCAGACTGTTACAAAGTTCATCTTAGAGATGATCTTTTGCTTTACTAACTTTTACTTATATACAGTGGCTCTTGGGTTTATTTTTCTTTTTGTACTTGTGTGAATCTATTAAACATTGCAGGCTTGACAACTGCATTTTATTAGTTCTATAATGTACTTTGTCCCCCACACACATTGGAATTGGGACACAACTCCCAGTTATCTAAGCTTGTGCCTGTGTGGACTTACAGCTTGTCATAGTGTCATCACTGTGTTGTTGATATCAAATGTGTCAGATTTAATTGGCATTTTAAAATGTCTTCTAAAAGATTACACTTTGATTCAGCACTGAAATGAAAAATTATTGTGTATGCAGAAAAGCAAGGAAACAGAGCAATGAAGCAAATATCTGTTGCTGAAGGAATGACTGCAATTCCATATTTTATTGTAAAGCAGCATCAAAATGTTCTTTGCGGGCCCTAAGACGGGGAGATACTCACAAGTAGATGAAGCTGCACTACATTTTGTCACTGAGGCACATGCAAAAGAATTGCCTGTCACACGCTGAGTGAAGCAGTTGAAGTTGGGAGAAATTGCCAAGACCCTTGGAGTAGATGAAACACAATTCAAAGCAATGAGTGCCATCAATTCATGTGTTGAGCAGGACTGTTGTTAAGGTGTCAGACACTGTTTCGTCCCAAGGTTCCTTCTGACATGATGCAGTGATAGAACACTCTTTCGAGAAATGGTGTATCACCAGTGCTCTTGACACCAAGGGTTAGGTTGTGGGGAAGAATGCAGGTATTGATGACTGATTCACGAAGGGATTCGGCAGAGCTGGGCCTCGGAATAGGAAGTTAGAATTATAACTTAACCAGTCGATTTCATAACACTTTATGTATACACAAGACTGACGTGATAAAAATCTGTTTAACTCGAAAAGCTCTGTTTCAATAAATATAAACATTCTATATACATGATATGAAAGCATTAAGTCATAGTTTAACTGCCTGTGTTTTTTCTTAGTGATACATATGGTATCTCAGATTGATTAAAAAGTAGTTTATAAATTTATTTTTTCCTAGAATAGCAATTATTGCTAACTTAATTCTGACTCTCATAATGTTGTTAAAATAGTTACTCTTTATGAGAGACTTTTTTTTGGCAGCCTACTTAAGACTTTAGTAACTTAGGAATCTAAGAACTTTCTTCTATGTTAGGCAAAGTAGGATTAGTTAACCCCTTTTGTATGGGAGGACTTCATACTCAAGGCACGTGTTGTGGAAAAAATACTTCCTCACAAACAGCAATTCAGCGACAAGATCTCAGGGAAACTGGGTGTTGAGAAGAATAGAGAGTGGGTGAAAATGCCTGCTTCACTGTCAAATGACTCTTGCCAGGTTCCCCTGTTTGTCTTCACTGAACTTTGGACCGAGTGTTTACTGGAGAAGAGATATAGATTAAAGAACCTTCCTGTTTAGTGTTCCCTGCTTTGTACAAGAGTGAATTGCAAAGCCAGCTTATTTTGTTCATTCAAGTTCTTTTTATGTTTTTAAACTTTGCTTCTAAAGAACTAGTCATCACAGAGAATCACCTTTACTATGGTGTGTAATTGTGTCTGGTACCTCAAACTTCATGGTGATAGTTTTGTTTGTTACTAATTAACAGTTCACTTGCTCTGTCCCAAGTGGTACTTCTGATGCACACCTCTACTGTAGTTGTAGCCCTTTGCGTATACAAAAAGGGACTTTACAGAGCATAACTTCACTTTTCAATATTTGCTACAGGAAGACCCCCAGCAGCTGAGAGCGGGGCATAATCTTTCTGTCTTCATTTCCTTATTGGATGCAATTTTCTATTTTTGTGTGACTTGTAGGGATTAAAAAAACAATGACAGAAATTCCAAGCTTTAATTTTAGTGCTTCCTACTAGCTAAATATCACATTAAAATGATCATTATTTAGGGGGGAAAAAACCTAAAAAGCTTCTTGGTACTGGTAGGATTAAGTTAGATCTTTCATTGTCTAGTATTTTGAACTGTGGATTCTGCTTTATAATGGATATCTTAGGTTTAGGTAACAATAGTCACTGACAAACTTTGGTAGCTGGAGAGCTCTCCCAGCTACCAAATACTGACATATTGTATCAGTATTAAAGAATGAAGGGTGATGTAACCCCCCAAAAACCTGTAAGCGCCATCCACAAATTAAATTAATCCATGTAAAGGTGCGTGTGTTCATATTATTTATTATTATTTATTCCTCAAGGATGTCTTTTTTAAATGGAATTTTAAGAAATGTTCTGCTTTACTTATTTGGGAAACATACTCATTACTATGCTTGGGAAGCATATCAATGGATCATACCTTACCATGTTTTAACTCAGGAGAGTTAAAAGAAATCACTGATGCCAATATGAAAATTCTATAAACTAATTCCTTTGTTTAAAACTTTTTTCTTACTCTGTACTCCTTCCAAGATGCTCACCCTGGTACATATTTAAAAGGCAAGAGAAACAGTTTCTAACACAGAATTATTTGTGTGATACAGTGTTTCTGTGTCTTTTGTTTTTGTTTTCTGTTTTAGAGCTTTTGTAACTGAACTTAACATCATTAAGGGCATTTTCAGTTTCTCAGTAGAAGATGGACTTGTCTGTGGATGATTTAAAACTTTAGAAGGCTCTGAGCATTAAAAACAAGTAGGAGTCATGTCCAAATGCTCATTAACAGTGATGTTCAAGTGTGCCATTTTTGAGGAGTGATTCTAAAATTGAGGACTGGTATGTTGTTTCATTTCCTTCCTGACTCTCCATTCTAAAGTCTTTCTCTTTGCTTCTGAAACTCTTGTGAAATTTGCTGTTATCAAATGTGTTGGCAGCATTACTCTGATTTAAATGCCAAAAAAAACCCAAAACAAAACAACACTAAATACTTGTGTAGTGCTGTTATATGAGGTTTTTAATATTTACATCAAGTTAAAAATAGAATTCATCCAGTGGATTTTATAGTATTGTTTTCATGGTGGAAACATAAGTATGCTATTTGGTGAATAGCCAGTTCACAGGTGTGCTGACCCATTTCTTTAGATGTTATTAGGTGGAATTATAGCTTCAAACTGTTATTTTGTTGCAAGTTAGGAAAATATTAAATAATGGTTTCAAAAATATGGCATTTTAAATAAAAATGTGTTAAGTGATTTGAAAGTAGTGCTTTTTTACTTTTAAGAGCAACATTTTTTGAAATTATTTTAAGTCAACAATACAGTATTTTTTGAAGTCAGTTTTTTCTGAAAAGTTCTGTTTTAATGTAATGTGTAACCAATGTAACTTTAGATTTTAACTGATAAAATTTTATATTTGAAGTTGACTTTAATAAGCCATGAATAGTACTCAAAGATTACAGACTCAAGCAGCTAATGGAATAGTGTTTTGTTACCGTGTCTAGAATTAAAGCACCTTGTATTATCTGCATCTAAAGTATCATAGCTTTTAACTTAAAGCGTAAAGAGTAACATTTTAATAGAAGTTACATTTTCCATTTGTTAATGTGTGCTGCCTGTTTTATGACCAATGTTTAGCATGACCCTCCAAGTTAGTTCTGTGCATAACCACTCACCAAATACTGCTGCTGTGGTTTCTAAAGGAAACATCCTGTGCTGTGCTGTGGTGCATTGTCATCTGGCTGCTCAATAAATAGGTTTATAAGGAATTAAAATTGTGTATGTTAATGGTATCTTTGTATAATAAGATGTAACATTAGAGATGAGGAATGTGTGTAAGTGATCATTCATTGTTTTTGTTTTAAAACTGGTCAATACTATATCTAAACTTTCTGTGGTTTGTTTATATGATGTTTTAACTTTTACTTTAAGCTGCATAGAATAAATTAACATGAAAACAAATGAGGCTGTGTATATTTCATTCATAGAATATAATTGTGAAGGGAGGGATCGGAAAGCAGCCATTTTCCCCAACAGTCCATCTTTCACCTCATTTTTTTCTTTTCTTTTTTAAAAATTATTGTTCAAGTACAGTTTTCTGCCTTTTTTCAAACTCCAAAAGTCTCTAGGAATGAAAGACAAGACAGCAATCGTATTCTGAGTGCCATGAAAGTAATTGATTAAGAACCTGAAGGACATACGGTATTAGAACTAAATTACATTTACCATGTTTGGCCTTTTTGTTTCTTTTTACACTTTGTCCAGTATTTTGATATTCTGTATAATAGATCATGTCTTCTATTTTGGTTAGCATTAACCACTGGGAGGACTGTATGAGAACAGCGGCCAAAGCCGAGAAAAAAGGTTGAGGAATGCCTTTGACGAGTGTGAGACAGGAAGGCACTAGTTGCAGTGGCCGGGGGCCAACTTCTGCTTTTTCTCCCTCAGTGCTCAAGCTGCCAAGAACGTAGGGTGGGAATCAGTGGATTGTGCCAGCATCGGGTTTGTGAGGTGGGAGTGTCCCGATCAGGGCAAAGTCACTAGAGGTTGCACTGGGATTTGGGCTGGATTGTAAGAGAAGTCTGATCATTAAGACACTGATAAATTGGATGAATGGGAAGGGGTAGAGATTAAGATAAAAATGAGTGCGATGACTGTGTATAATGGACAGAAGGAAGTTTGGAGTGGAGTCTGGGGTTTTAGAGGTGAAACAGTTCTGAGCAGTAACTAGCCATAGAGCAGGGAAATCAGAACTGTGACTCGTTCTAGGGTATTATGTGGGTTGTCAGCATGGCCTCTGATACAAGCTAGAGTTGGAGAAAATGACCATGACCTGGGGACCAGGTCAGGGACTTGGAAGACTGATCTCAAGGCCTGGGTTATCAAGTGTGACCCTTCAGGGAAGAGTTTCCTGAAAATGAAAGAAATGTTCTTGGGGAGCCCTGAGAATATTTTCTCTTAAACCTGCCCACCCAACCCCCACCTCCACAGCTCTATAGGCCAGTGTATGATTGTTAGGTAAAAAGTACTTCAATTATAAAAATGATATTTATGGAGAACTTTGTTGGGGGTGGGTGGGCAGAGAAAACAGAAGAACAGCAAGAGCTGTAAGAATTTTAAAGGAATAAGTAGGAGTCTTCCTGGCAGAGAATGAGAAGAGAATTCCAGACAGAAGAAAGAGCATATGCAAAGTCAGAGTCATGGGAAGGTGACTGGTCTGGAGAACTAGTTGGTTGGTTATTGGATAGCAGGTTATTCCTGGAATAGTGGTTATGGGGAGCAGTGATTTGAGGCTGGAAAAGTAGAGAAGATCTAGGTCACAAAAGCCATGCAATAGCAAAGGCTCTGAGGTGCATACCATTTGTGATGGAGAGCACTGAAATATTTAAAACTGAGTGAGAACATTGATTCACTTGTGTACCATACTGAGTGGTTATCCTTGCAGGCACCTGGACCAGTTGTAGATGGCTTAGCAAGGTCGTGCTAACTGCAGCCAGGAGGATTAGCTTGTAGGCTCATTGGAAATAGAGTGTGTTTCACTCTAGTCCAAACAAGAAAATAGCTAGTGGCAGGCTGGAAATGACTGACAACCATGGGACATTTGAAGACATGAAAAATCCACAAGATAGGAGATTGAATTGTGAAGGCAAGTGAAGGAGAAGTATAGGTGAAGGATGATTTTAACATTTAAGTTGGAAATTGATAACACTGAGGAATGAAAGTAGAAGTAGGTTTGAGGTTGGTCACAGGGAGACTGAAGATGAGAGTCCAGTTTGGGGTATGCCATGAGGGGCATAGGTAAAAATAGATTTGGTGAGCATCTGTATGTGAATGCAGTTGAAACTATTGGCCAGAAAAAAAAAAGGATTTGCTGGGAGAGGCTAGAATTAAAGACTCAAGGAGTGACCCCTGAGAGGCATCAAAATTTAAGAGGGTGATAAAAGAAAAACAGGCCATTAATGACATTGAGGACTTGAAAGAGAACCAGGGACATAAGTGGAAGAAAGTAAGGTGCTAGAAGCAAAAGAACGAACTTGAAGGGCTAAGTGTTCTGGAAAAAGTCTAGCCATTGTTAATATAACAAGAACAGTTTGTGCAACATGTATGTAACCTGGCAGCCAAGGAGAGTGAACTGGAATTCATGTGCATGAACAATGTTGACTTTATTGTAGCCACTGGGGGCAATAGATGCTGTTGAGTGAGCATGTGTTGTACTGTGTGGACATCACATTGAAAATAACTAAGCAAATAAAGCAACAAATCTGCAGTAAGCTTGAACATTCCTCCACAGAAACTATTTGGGTGATTCAGAAGGCCACATCTATGGGCAGCTGGTGATTGGCAGCTTCATCATGACAACATGCTTGCTCATGCTCGTGCAGAGTGTTTTTGCAAAACACCAAATCACCCAGGTGACTCAGCCCCACTACAGCCCAGATTTGGTGCCCTGTGACTTCTGACTTTCCACAGACTAAAATCACCATTAACAGTGAAGAGATTTGACCATCGATGTGCTTCAGGAATATACAACAGGGCAGCTGATGGTAACTGGGAGAACTGTGTGAGGTCCCAAGGTGCCTACTTTGAAGGGGACTGAGGCATCATTGTCCTGTGTACAGTGTTTCTTGTATCTTGTATTTTCTTCAGTAAATGTCTCTATTTTTCATATTATGTGGCTGGATACCTTCTGGACAGACTTCAGGTGTTGAAGGATGATGGTCAGATCTGACTTTCAGAAATGTGGCAGTGAGGGCAATTGAATAGATGTTGATGGAAGTCAATTTGTCAGGGTTTGGTGATTGATTAGGTATGGGAGGTAAAGGACAAGGATGCATCATTGATGGATGGCTGATGGACATGAGGGTGGGACATATTTGAGAATAAGTCCAGGTGCATGTTAGACTTGTGGAAAGGGCCAATCTAGGTCTGAGAATAAAGGTCAGGAAAACTGAATCCCTACCTGAGTTCTGTCACTTGGTAGTTGGCAATTGATTTAACCTCACTGTTTCTTGGTCTGCTAAATGGGAGTGATAATATCTAGGTTTGCTTTAAGGAATAAATTTTTAATATATCTGTCAAACAGCAAATTCCTTACTACAGAGTAGGCAGTCCATAACTTAGTCTCCCTCCTTTCTTTCCTTACTTCTTATTCGCCTGTGTCACCATAGAACCCTTCTTAATGACAGCTTATCCAGAAGTTGCTCGGTCCATTGAAAAGGTCAGTTGAACAGGGAAGTCGTAGAAAGGTATATATTCATCCTGCACTGAGGTTAGGCCATGGCTTTTATTTAAAAAACTGAATATAGATCCATTAGAGTTCAATCTTACTTTCTTTGTAAAAGTCAGACATAATTCTGTGATTTCCTATTCTAAAATTGGAACAAGAATCTTGCAGAGCAAAGATTTTTTGGGGGGGTATTTTTCCATCTTTTACAGTTGCCTCACTCATTCCTAGATGTGCAGGAATTTTTAGCATCTTGCCTTTATCAAATTTTCCCAAAACCTTCAACTAAGTTTTCATAGAAACAGCAATCTTTTTTTCAGACTCATACTTCATTGTAATATTTAATTATGTATTTACAATATCAAAGACCACTGAGGTAAACCAATTTGGGGACTATTTCGATTAAACAAGTCACTTGATGAGGACAGAAAATACGTGAGCATCGAGCGAGTAGCCCTGTACCCTTGGTTATGCTCCCCATCCAGGCAGGTACTGTGCATCTTATTTCCTAGAGCAAGTGGAAGCCTCAGCCTGGAGTCCACTCAGCCTTGTACAGAACTTGCCCAGCCAATACATTAGAGGACAGAACGCTTCCCGTGCATTGGGTCCTATTTTCCTATCTTTCCAGTGAATTAACACTGTCAATTATTTCTTTTGCATATTTGGTCACTATCAGTTGGCTCATTCTCAAAAACATTAAAAAGTTTCATTAGAGAGAATCATAGGGGAAAAGGGAATGGACTCACATGAACAAGTATAAAAGACACATGGACAATCACTAAGGGTGGGGGGTGGAAAGGGGAGGGAGGCGGGGAGCATGGGGTGGGGGGCGGGCAGGGTTGGGAATATAAGACAGAAACCTGTACTTGAACAAGAATTAAATAAAAATTATATTTTAAAAAAAGTTTCATTAAATATAGTCTGTCTTGAAAGAAAGAGGGAAAGNATGGACAATCGCTAAGGGTGGGGGTGGAAAGGGGAGGGAGGCGGGGAGCATGGGGTGGGGGGCGGGCAGGGTTGGGTGGGAATATAAGACAGAAACCTGTACTTGAACAAGAATTAAATAAAAATTATATTTAAAAAAAAGTTTCATTAAATATAGTCTGTCTTGAAAGAAAGAGGGAAAGAAAGAAAAGACTTCCTTCTCTACCCTCTAAGCTGCCGGTGACTCTTCTCTCTTCACTTCACACCAGACTTCTCTAAGTGGTTATCTCTATGGCCCCTGACATAAAATCTGAAGGACATTTTCCAGTCCTCAACTTTACCTGCCCTCATGGTTGCTCATCCCTTCCCTAAGCATTCTTATCCTTTGGAGGTAATGATACCAACTTCTGGCTTTACTGGTTTTACTCCTGTCCATCGGGCCACGCCTTCATCTCACTTTGCAGGCTGATCCTGCAATTAAATATCAGAATTTTCTGGGAGGCAGTCCTATTTGTGATTTCAATACCCTCTCTTCACCAGTGGGGCCCCGTTTCTGTCTCTTAAGATAGTGATTTTCTCAGTATCTCCTCTTGATTTTCTTGCACACCCATCAAACTCAACATCTACAAAGGCAAGTTTATAACCCCTTCTGAACCTGATGTTCTTCCAATGACCTTGTATGGTTGCTGGAACACTTGGTCTTGTTGATTTTACTTCCAAAAGAGCTTTTGAACTCGCCTACTTTTCTCCATTTTTTTTATTACCACCTGCAAGCAATGTCGTATAGTGGTCAAGAGGGTGCCCTCTGGAATTAGCCTTTGGGATGCTTCAATTTTCATTTGTAAAATGGGTGTAAAAACAGAATCTATCTCACAGGGTTTTTGTAAGAATCGAATGGATTAAACACACACACAACATTCAGAATAGTGCCCAGGATACTGAGCATTCCTTACCATTCTGTTCACCTGCACTATCCTAGTAGTGACTATCTCACATCTGTTACAGCCCCTCTCCAGTCTTTTCTCCTCATTCTTTATTATTTTTTTTTAATTTGAGAAAGAGAAAGACAGACAGACAGACATTTGGTTTATTGTACCACTTATGTATGCATCCATTGGTTGATTCTTGTACGTGCCCAGACCAAGGTTCGGACCCGCAACCTTGGCATATCTGAATGATACTCTAACCAAATGAGCAACCCGGCCAGGATCAGAATGATCTTTTTGAAACTCAAATAGGATCTTATCATCTCTTTGCTTTTAACATATGAATGGTTTACAATTGCTACTAGAAAAAGGTAAATAAAATCCTTAACACACCCAGGGACACGCCACAAGATTGCACTTCCCAGCCTCTCGGCATCACTGGTAGCCCAGAACCTGCCTCCACTTCCAGCACTGTGAGCCACCCAGTCACACAGACGTGCAGTGCCCACTCGCACTCCCCATCCCCACCTCTTCCCCGGCGAACTCTGCCTCCCCTGCCCTCATCTCCGAGTCATTCATCAGATTTCAGCTCACAAGTCACATTCTCAGGGGAACTTTCCTGAACCTCCCACCACCCCCTTTTCCAGGCATAGGACAGTCTTCATTTAGTGATGAGATTCCAGACAAGAATTAAACATTTGTGGATGGATTTATTTGATTAAATACTATCATACCCATTATATTGAATTAGTATTTCGCTGTAAGGTAGAACTTGTACCAAATAATATTCTAACCCACAAGCTACATTATTCATGTTTCAGTTACAATCTGAGTCTAGAATCAGAGGCCTAATTCTTGCCTTATCAGCATTTCTTGAAAATGGTTATCGTTTTTTCTTTTATCAACAAATGCAAAAGTGTAGGTTAATGAAATACTTACTCTGCAAGCCCCTAAGTCCTCCTGTGTATTCTGTGTCCATTAACCCTTCCTCCGATCTGGAAAGGTCAACAGATTCTGTCAGACACATTCTGGCAGATCCCAGCAGATCCCAGCAGATCCCAGCAGATCCCAGCAGATCCCGGCAGAACTACAGCTCTTGACCACAAGATGGCGACAGATTTCTAGAGTTAGCAGGTCAAACAGTTTCTATTCTGGTCAGGAGTGGGTTCCTTTAAAGGAGTGTTGTACGGTTTGGTAATTAAATAGCACCCTATTTTGCATGATAGGTGTTTTACCTAACCCTCTTTACTGAAAGCGGCTAGGGTGAGCATATGAATCACTGATCAAACTGGAACGCTTTGAGAGGGAAGGGGAGGGGCCGGACCATTCATCACTGGGCCTGGAGGACAGATACAGACCAGGCTGTTCTGGTCACACAGGAATGTTCCTCCTGCAGCTGAGAGGAGCCAGGTGAAAATACATGTCATCCCTCCGATTTCCGCTGGGGAGGCCTTGAAGTCAGAACAAGGAGTGCTCACAAACAGCATTTGAGCTTCACCTCCAGAGTATGACTCCAGAAAACAGATAATTTTAGAAAATGAGTGATGAAAGGATGATAGCTCCAAAGATCCGTACGTTTACTTGTGGGAGTTAGGAATCTCTTCCTCTGGCGGGACATCATGGAAATAATAATAATGCCTTCAATTTGCAAAATCCCTTTTCATATGTTGTGTTCCTCGGACCCCACAGCTTTGTGAGGTGTAGGAAGGCAGGGAAAATGTTACCCCTACTTTACAGGTAGAGACATCGAGGTTCAAAGAGGTCAAGTACTGGGCGGAGGATATGATTAAGTGCCAAACCCTGGGACTCTGTGTGTTGCTTAGAGATGGAAAATGCATTTCTTTTTTACTCAAAGCATCCAAGTCCCCTTATGTCATTCAGCACAAGGGAAAATAAGTACGTGTTCAAATACAAACACAAGACGTAGCCCTAACTTATATGAGCATACATGTCAGGATAAACTAATTGAGAAAGTCATAGTGTTTATTTTCTTTGGTTTCTTCCTCACTCCCCTAACAGAGCAGCTGGCCCGTGTGTTCTGTAGCACTGTTTCTCCCTCCCTTCAGGACAGGCTCTGCTGGGTTGGGCTCACTGGGGTTCTAAGTCTGATTTTCCAACAGGGAAAAGGGCTTGCAAAGGCTTGGGAAGAAAGGGACATTTAGGGACAGTGACTCAGCGGCTTGTGAAGAATGCTGTTGGATTCCTAAGGATTGAAAGCAGAAACTTGGACCCTGCTCACACATAGCCCTGGGAGATGGCAGGTCACTGATGGGGTACCTTGCTGATACTGAGATGTGAACCCCAAGGTCCAGCTTTGGAGACTGCAGCTGGGTTTTCTGTGAACACATTGGGCCCAGCGAGTGATGCTCTGAGTGGACCTCAGGAGATTTGGGTGACAGGCTTCTCAAAGGCAGCCCTGGTGGACTTTCGCTAAGTTCTCTGGATTGTGTCCGACCCTTCGGACTCTTAGGAAGGGAGGTGTTTTATGACTGTGATATTGAATGTCTCACCAACCTCAGTAAATAGACTCCGTGTCACAGTTAATTTGATTTAGACACAAAACAAAATACCCGAATCTCTCACCAAGTGTTGTTAATTTGTGATTACAAATTAATGATTACATGTAAAAACAAGCTCTTAGTGCTCTTCCTGGACCAAAGAGAAAAACAGAAAGAAACTGAAGGTCCTGGCCTTTGTCACCTTCTTCCCCATCTCACACCTTGGGTCCTCTAGAGTTGAGCAAGGGGTCTCTGCTGCTGCAAATGCCCATCACCTTGACCCTTTCTCACTTTTAATTTCCCCTCCCCTTCCCTGTACCGCTCCTGTGCCCCGGGCTCCTGCAGCCTTGTGCTGGCACCTCTGACAGAGCACTTCTCATTTATATGTCTTGTTAGTAGTGTTCTCAGCACGCAGAATCACCTGGATGCTTGCTAAATGTAGATTTTTCTCCTTATTTCAGTTGACTGAGTCAGAATTTCAGGGGGTCAAAATAAATATCTCTATTTTTAATATGTGTTCTCCCAGGTGATTACTATCCTTTTTTAAAAACCTCTTGTGCTGGGACGAATAATGTCCCTCCAAAATTCATGTGCACCCTGAACCTGTAAATGAGATATTTGGAAATAGAATCTTTGCAGATGCAATCACGTTAGAATGAGGTCATGCTGGATTACTTTGGGCCCTGACCTAGTGACTGATGTCGTTGTAAAGAGAGCAAAGTTCAGACACACCCAGACACAGAGGCAACACCACGTGAAGGTGGAGGCAGAAAATGGAAGGATGCACCCACAAGAGGAAGACCGCCACCACGGACTGCTGGCAGCCAGCGGTAGCATGGGCGGTGGGGGCGTGGCTGGGAAAATTCTCTCTCAGCTTCCCAAAAGGAATCAAGCTTCCCAAACTTTGATCTTGGACTTGTAGCCTCCAGAGCTGTGAGAGAATACATATCTGTTGTTTTAAACCTCCCAGTTGGTGATACATTTTACAGCAGCCCTAGGAAACTAGCAACATCCTCCCCCGGCAACCCCCCACTGCTCTTTTCCTGCCTTCTATTGTCTTAGGTTATCTTTATTTCCCCTTTCCCTCTACAGGAAGTTATACTTCCTATTCCAAGTATTTTAGTGTTATAGTGCACATATGTACATTTTTTAGTGGTCCAGTGGATGATCTCTTCCGGATGTTTCCTACCTCTTGTATCTTTGGGAAGCTGAGCCTGCTTCTTTCTATAAAAGTGAAAAATCTCGCTGCTTGCTGTGCAGCTGTCCTGTGCGAGCGAGTTACGTGGGTGATGGCTCCTGGCAACCTAGGAGGGGGCCCCAGGGAGCGCTGGCTGTTCTCAGTAGTGGTGGCTGCAGCGGTCTGATGGCCCAGGCAGTTCTGGAGCGCGTTCTAGGGTGGTGTGTCGGATGCCATGGCTCACGCAAGTGGAGCAGGCTGCGAGGGCAGCAGTGTCCACTAAGCCAGCTCAGCAAACCTGAAACTCGGGGCTGGTCTTTCCTGAGGCTGCCCGTTTTACCGATATTTTAATAAAACTCTTTCCTGCTTAAATCACCACAGTTAGTTTCTGTTGCCAGCAACTAGAAGGCCTGACTGTCATGAGTGGACATCTTTTTCTTTTTTCTTCTTAAATAAAGATGCTTGTTCAACAAAATCCAAAGACAGACAATAGTGTCCTGTCCTCAATGCCAGGACCTTATGAGGTAGTAACTGCTCCATCCTATCCATTGTTTGTCTTATTAGAGTTGAGGAAATTTTTTACACCCTAATTTTAACTAAGTCATTAATTATTCATTATCATAATTATGACAGCATCTGGAGTTTATGCTTCTTTAGTTTATATCAACACATTTGCTGATTTCTTGGCTCTCTGTTGTTTCTTCCTTTTTAAAATGATTTTATTTGTTTCTTTTTTAGAGAGTGGAAGAGGGGAACAGAGGGAAAGAAACATTAACATTAATGTGTGGTTGCCTCTCACACGCCCCCTACTGGGGACCTGACCCCAAATCCAGGCATGTGCCCTGAGTGAGATTTGAACCCACGACCCTTCTGTTTACAGGCTGGTGCTCAATCCACTAAGCCATACCAGTCAGGGTTCTATTGTTTCTTGAGATTCAGTTCTTCTGGTTTCAGTTTCCTTTTCACCAAGTACCTCCTTTAGAAGTTCTTCTGGTGAAGGTTTTCATGGTGTGCACTTTCAGTCTTAGGACATATTTTTTCCTTACCTGCCCTTGTTAGATGATCTGGATATAGAATTTTATTTTTTTTCTTTTCATTATTTAACTGATAGCATTTACTACGGTTGAAAGTGGGTATACAAGTAATGCCATTCTATGCCATTCCAAGGTATACGTTTAGACACAGTCCCCCCCCCAAAAAAGCAGATATATATTTATCTACTAAAGATGAACATAAGCATTACACCTATCCCAGGGTATACAGACACAAATGAAAGGCAGGTATATGTTCAATACAAGATTTATACAATGTTAATTGCACTACTTGTAATAGTCCTGAATTTGAGCATCAATAGTAGAATAGGTAAAATTGTAGTTTTTAATTACAATTAAGAATTACAATTTTAATTGTAATTAAACAATGGAATTATACAATGGAGTAATAGAATACAGCTTGAAAATGAACTAATTACAACTAAGTTAAACAATATAGAAAAACTCACAAAGTAATACAGAAAAAAAGAAGCCTGGCAGGGAAAGTTATATATATTATGATTTCACTCATGTAAAGTTCAAAAGAAAGCAAAATAAATTTATGGCATCACTTCATTCATATAAAATTGAACTGCCCTCCTCCAAGAAAATAATGGTTTCTCTTGGAAGAGGGTAGTAGTCACAATGGAGACTTCTGTGCTTCTAATAATCTTTTCTTGATTTGGGGGCCGGTGACATAAGTGTCTTCATTTCATTAAAACTTATACACTGGTATATTTAAATTTTATTTTTTTACTTTCCTGCACACATATGTAAAATACAACATATTTCAATACAAGTTTAAAACAGACAAAAAAAAACAAGTCTGAGCAAATTTAAAGCTTGTGTTCTTAACCTCTGGATATATGTCCATACTTTACTTTTTAAAATATTTTATTTATTTACTTTTAGAGAGAAGGGAAGGGAGAAAGAAGGAGAGGGAGAGAAACATCAACGTGTGGTTGCCTCTTGTGTGGCCCCCACTGGGGACCTGGCCAGCAACTCAGGCATGTGCCTGGCTGAGAATCAAATCAGTGACCCTTTGGTTTGCAGGCTGGCACTCAATCCACTGAGCCACACCAGTTACAGCTACATTCATACTTTAAAAATAATCCAGACTTCAGGCCAAGATGGAGGCATAGGTGGAAACACTGTGCCCCCTCCTACAACTAAATTTAAAGACAGCGAAGTTTTAGAAACAAAAACGCAGCCATAACAGTGAAAATTGAGCTGTACAGAAGTCTGACAACAACGAACCATTCAGTCAGACCGATAAACCAAGCAAAGGAGCAAACAGTGAGATAGACCACTCAGACTAGGGCCCCAGCGACGGGAATTAGAGCCTGAAAGCACCAACTGGAAAGACTTTCTCAGGGTCCAGGGGCCAAGAGAGGTTCCCAGGCTCACAGAGAGTTTGTTGGAGAGACCCACAGGGTCCTGGAAAGTACACTGGTCCACATACCCAGGAACCAGCACCAGAGGGGCCCAATTTGCTTATGAAACACCACAGAAGGGACAGAAATCTGAGAGCAAGCAAAGCAGAGCAAAGTGCCATTTTTTTCCTCTCTGACCCCACCCCCACATACAGCGTCACAACCCAGCCACTGGGTCACCGCACCCTGGTGAACACCTAAGGCTCTGCCCCTCATACATAACAGGTGCGAACAGAACAAACATTATGACTCAAGAACAGCTCAAAGCCCCAGAGCCTATAATTCTAAGTGACCAAGAAATAGCCAACCTTTCAGATGCACAGTTCAAAATACTGGTGATCAGGATGTTCACAGAATTGGTTGATTTTAGCCACAAATTAGAGGAACATATGAACGCTAAACTGATTGAAATGAAGGGAAATACACAAGAAACCAATAATGATGGAAAGGAAACTAGGAATCACATCAAGGGAGTGGACCAGAAGGAAGGAAGAAACAACCAAAAAGAAAAGAAGGAAAAAGCAAGAATTCAAAAAAATGAGGAGAGGCTTAGGAACTTCCAGGATATCTTTAAACATTCCAACATCTCAATTATAGGGGTACCAGAATGGGAAGAGGAACAGCCAAGAGTGGAAAACTTATTTGAACAAATAATAAAGGAGAACTTCCCCAATCTGGCAAAGGAAATAGACTTTCAGGAAATCCAGGAAGCTCAGAGAGTCCCAAAGAAGTTGGACCCAAGAAGGAACACACCAAGGCACATCATAATTACATTAGGCAAGACCAAAATGGAGAGAATTCTAGAAGCAGCAAGAGATAAGGGAACGGTCACCTACAAAGGAGTGCCCATCAGACTGTCAGCAGATTTCTCAAAAGAGACCTTACAGGCAAGAAGAGGCTGGAAAGAAGTATTCCAAGTCATGAAATCCAAAGACCTACAGCCAAGATTGCTCTATCCAGCAAAGCTTTCATTTAGAATGGAAGGGCAGATAAAGTGCTTCTCAGATAAGGTCAAATTCAAGGAGTTCATCAAGCCCTTATCAAACAAAATGTTAAAGGGACTTATCTAAGAAAAAGAAGATAAAAAATATGAACAGTGAAAGGACAGCAAACTCACAGTTATTAAACCACACCTAAAACAAAAGCAAACTAAGAGGACAGCTAGATCGGGAGCAGAAACATAGAAATGAAGATCACATGGAGGGTTAGCAACAGGGGAGTGGGAGGAGAAGAGGGGAGAAGGTACAGAGAATAAGTAGCATAGACAATAGGTAGAAAATAGACAGGGGGGAGGGCAGGAATACTATGGGAAAGACAGAATCTAAAGTACTTGTGAGACATGGACATGAACAAAAGGGGGGGAATGGTGGGGGAGGGGTTGCAGGGTGGAGGGGAATGAAGGGGGGAATGGGACAACTGTAATGGCATAATCAATAAAATATATTTAAAAATAATAATCTAGAGTACAATAATCCTGGCACACACATGCACAATATATATACAAACATAATCTTATATTATATAATTTTATTTTATTATTTTACTTTATAAAATAATATAGTGTGTATTTTATAATATACACTATAATATAATACAGACTATAATATTATACTACATAATATAATGCAGACTATACATATGCATTATATGTATATATGTAATAACATAATACATATTATATATGTATCCATAATATATCTAGTGCACATGTGTGCTAGGATATAAAATCAAGTTGGGTTTTCCATTCTGTTCAATTGATCTTCGTGTCCTTGGTCATCTCTCTGTCATTAGAATACTGTCTTGATTCCTGTAGCCTCTTTAAACAATATATATTTTTATTGATTATGCTATTACAGTTATCCCAATATTTCCACATTTCCCCCCTTCATCCAGTACCCCCATTACCTCCAGCAATCCCCTCTTAGTTTATGTCCATGGGTCATGTATATAAGTCCTTTGGTTACTCCATTTCCTATACTGTTCTTCAACATCTCCCTGTCTATTTTGTACCTATCAACTTTTACTTTTTAATCCCTGCATCATTTCCCCCATTCTCCCTGCTCCCCCTCCCAAATGATAACCCTTTAAATGATAAACTCTCCATATTTATGATTCTGTTTCTGTTCTGCTTATTTTCTTACTTTGTTTAGATTCCATTGTGGATAGCTATAAATTTATTGCTATTATATTGTTCAACATTTTCATATTCTTTTTCTTAAATAAATCCCTGTAACATTTTATATACTAATGGCTTGGTATGATAAACTGCTTTAGCTTTACTTTGTCTGCAAAGCTCTAAATCTGCCCTTAGATTCTAAATGATAGTTTGTGATAGTTTGCTGGATAGAGTACCTAGGTTGTAGGTTCTTGCTTTTCAACATTTTGAATACTTTTGCCAGTCCCTGCTAGCTTGCAAAATTTATTTTGAGAAATCAGCTGACGGTCTTATGAAAACTCATTTGTAGGTAACTCTCTGCTTTTCTCTTGCCGCTTTGAAGATTCTCCCTTTATCTTTAACCTTTGGCATTTTAATTCAGATGTGTCTTGATGTGGTCCTCTTTGGGTCCATCTTGTTTGGGACTCTGTGTTTCCTGGACCTGTATGTCTATTTCTTTCATCCAATTAGGGAACTTTTCTTTCATTATTTTTTCAAACAAGGTTTTAATTTCTTGCTGTTTCTTTTTTCCTTCTGGCGCCCCTATGATTCAGATGCTGGTACATTTGAAGATGTCCCAGAGGCTCCTTAGACTGTCCTTGCTTTTTTTTACAATTCTTTTTTCTTCTTGCTGTTCTGATTGAATGGTTTTTTCTTCCTTATATTCCAAGTTGTTGACTTGATTTTTCGTTTCATCTCCTTCACCATTGGTTCCTTGTAGATTTTTCCTTATTTCATTTTAGCTTTTCTTTATTAACTTCATTTCTGCCTGGCTCCTTTTTATGCCAGTGAAGTACCTATTGAGTTCCTGGAGCATCCTGATAACTAGTGTTTTGAACTCTGCATCTGATAGGTGGCTCGTCCCCATTTCATTTAGTTCTTTTTCTGGAGTTTTTTCTGTTTCTTTCATTTAGGCCATGTTTCCTGGTCTCCTTATTTTGGCAGCTTTCCTGTGTTTGTTTCTGTGTATCAGGTAGAGCCACTTTGACTCCTGTCTTAGTAGCATGGCCTATTGTAGAAAATTGCACCTGTAAGTTGTATGGTAGGTGATCATCAAGGCAGGGCAAACTGTGCCACTGCTCTGTGGCTCTGTGGGGGATGGCTCAGAGAGAGGACAATGCCATTACCTGGCCTCTGAAGTTTTGCTTAGGAGGAAGCTGTCTCCCAGCAACACACTAATGCCAGTCACTTCACTTTCATCCCATCTGCCACTGGTGCCCTTCCAGCTCTTGCTCTGGTGTTGAATCCCACAGGGAATGGTTTCTGCATAACTCTTAAGTCTGTTGTGGACCCTTTAAGGGGAGTCTCACATCAGTTCTCCGAATTCTTTCACCACCCCAACCCCCACTGTTTTTTACAGCCGGAAGTTACGGAGACTTAACTTCCTGGGGCTGGAACGCTGGGCTGGATGGTCTGGTGTGGGGCTGGGATTCCTCACTGCCAAGTTACCCCTCCTGATTTTTGTGCACCACATGTGGGTGTGGGACCACCTGTTCCATGTCTCTGCACCCCTCCACACCTCTCCATTCCTCCTACCCATCTGCATTAACATGGCCCCTTTGAATCCGTGGTTGTCAGACTTCCATACCGCTCAATTCTCTGACACTTCTGGGTAATGCCAGTTTTGTAGTCTAGTGGTAATTTTTTCTGTAGTTGTGTGAGGAGGCAAGGCGTGTTTACCTATACCTCCATCTGGACTGGAAGTCTGGGGTCCCCAAACTGCAGAGTTCAAAACACTGGGCCACCAAACCCCAGTGCTTCCTCAACTCCCTCTTACTACTCTAGTTTCAATTTCTGTTTTTTCCTGGCCCTTGGTCATCTCCCATTCTTTCTTTTTCAGCTGGATTATGAAATACTAAATTAAAAAAAAAACTGTTACATCGAACTTTTCTGTGTTTGCAGTAAAAAGGGAGGCCTGTCTGTATCACCTTAGTGTGTTATGTTGCTGAAACAGATCCCTAATAATGGGTATTGTGTTTGAACATTAACAACCTAATACAGCACTTCTGGCCCCACATGAAATGGGCCCACGTCTGCATCACTCCTGACGTTCTGTACAGTTGCCACCTCAGGTGCTGTTTCAGCACTGCCAATTCCCATTAAATCTCAGATTTTGTTCCAAATGTATTAGCCAGTTGTCTGCCCATGGGAATCACAATCTTCTGGGTAGTTGCTTTTTAAACTGTAACAAAAGTCATTGGTTGAAATTCCTAAGTACCATTATTAAACCTATGGGGCATGCTTTGAGTGGCCTTAATGTGTGTGAAAAAAATTATATTGCAAAGCTTGGTGAAAGAGTCCCGTAAGAGTATATGGTAACTTATGCTTTTAAATTTATTTTGTAATTGCTTTTTTTTTGTTGTTAGTTCTTTTGCTTGTTGCCATTTCTGTATGTCTTTGCTTGTGTATGTGAAGAGATGACATCTCTGGAAGAAATTGCTTAGGCAACAGACAAGAATTAAGGAATAGCTTAGAATTTTCCTAGGAGGGAAAAATATTTTCTGTGCCATAAAGATAATCCTAGGAAAACTTAGGTAATATGTAAATTTGGTAAAGTGTCAAGGTGTGACTACAAAATTATGCTACTTTGGGGTCATGCTATGGAAAAAAAGCTTTTCATAGTCGCACATTATAATTTTATAATATATATTATTATTTTTATTATAAATAATATATATTTTCTATATTGTTATTTTTATTTCTTTTTAGTCATAAGAAGTTTATGCTGTTAGCTATTCATGAAGAAGTATCTATTTCTAAATGATAGTTCAGACATCTGGAAATCTTTCACACATTAAAAAATGTGACTTCAAAAAGTCTGCTTTTTTTGTTTTTTCTCTTTATTCATTTTTAAATTTATTTTTTAACATGCTTAATTAAATAGGAATGCTGTTTTTGGTAACAGAGAGCCAGGTGATTCAGACCAACCCTTTTGCTACAAATGAAGGTAAAGCAATGCTGGATAAAATATAAAATTTAGTTTTAAAATCATCAAAGAACTAATAAAGCTGTGAGAAATTGCTGGTCAAGGTCTGGGAGAAGACGAAAATCAAGAGAATGAACTTAATATTTGGAGCTACTCTTGGCCTGGGGAACAGTTGTAGATCTTGAAAGGAGAACTGAAATACTGAGCTGTGCTTTTAAAAACCTCTTGAGGCTAGGGAGGGAAAGCTGCAGTCCAGGGCCTGCTGAGGTCGGGGGTCTGGGACGCACTGCAGTTTGGGATGGAAATGCTGAAGAAATGCCCCTAAAAACAAAATTGGACTAGAGCTACATGAGCCCTCGTGTGAACCGCAGCCTCTCTTCGGGATGTGGGAAAGGCCTAGGAAATCTAAGCCTTAACATCAGAATAGGGTTAGTCTGGATTCTTAGTAGTGTCCCCATGACTATGGTATGAGCAACACAGGTCCTCTCTGTAGCAGGATATGTCACCCTAGTCCTCTATTTCTACAAATAGTTTTTCAAGTACAAATATGTAGTGTACAATAAAAAATTAGCATGGAAATATTTTTTAACCTAAAAAATGTGTGTGTGTTTATCAGTCCAAAAGCCTACATCTTATTTGATCACCAAATGTCAAATACTTGAGGGAGTCATTTCGCTCAATTCAGGAACAAGACAAGGATGCCTGTTATCTTACAATTATCTCTGCAATTATCTTACATTGCATTGGAATGTTTGCTAAGGCAATTAAACAAGAGAAAACTATTAGGCTTGTAAAAACTGGAAAGGAAGAGGCAAACTTTGTTGATAATATAATTGTGTACCTGGAAAAACCAAAAGAATCAATGCAAAAGTGCTACAAATCTTATGATAATAAAGTTGCAGGACATAAAATTATCATACTAAAATTGTTAGTCTTCATATACATAAACTATAAGCAGTTGGAAGGTATAATAGAAGAGAAGACTCTGTATACAGTGACAAATTGAAGTACCTAGACATAGAACTAATAAAAAACATGAAAAAATAAAAGAGAAACTGTAAGACACTCCTGAAAGATAAAAAAATGGCTTTGAACATATTGAAAAAGTGTAACATATTCTTGAGTAGGAAAACTCATCATTATAAAAATGTTATTTCTCCCCAAATGAACATAAATTTAATACAACCTTAATAAAAAAATTTCTCAAAAATCTCCCCAAAGTTACACAGATGAATTATAAAGTTTATATGAAAGAATAGAAAAACTGAGACTAGCCAGAAAATATTTGGAAAGAATATTTAATGCTTGGTTAATCCTATTAGACTATAGTAAAGCTCAGCATCTGGGGACACTCATAGATCTCAGCACCCAGCCCACCTTCTTTCAAGATGCCTGCTGTTGATGAAATTCTGTGCAAACTCAGCTTGGAGGGTGATCAATCTATACCCCCAAATGAGAACATGTCAGTCAAAGCCTACACCATCTTTGATGCCGACCGGGATGCCTTGGACACTCGAAATGCCATCAGGCAAAATGTCAACATTTCGACCAACCACAACAATGAACAGCGTCAGGGTATTGTCTTTGCCTACCAGAAAAGGACCAAAAGGGAACGTGCATCAGCACTGAAGTCAACCTTGTCCAGCCACCTGGAGAGGGCGATTTGAACCTATTGAAAACCCCCACTCAGTATGATGCTTCTGAGCTGAGGGACTTCATGAAGGAGCTGGGGACTGATGAGGACTCTCTCACTGAGATCATCTGCTAAAGGATCAAATAAGAGCGTAGAGGAAATGATAGAGTCTACAAGACAATGTACAAGACTGATCTGGAGAAGGACTATTTTCCAACATATCTGGTGACTTCTGAAAGCTGGTAGTTGCCCTTGAAAAGGGTAGAAGAACAGAGGATGGCTCTGTCATTCATTATGAAGTGATTGGCCAAGATGCCCACGACCTTTATGGTTCTGGAGTGAAGAGGAAAGGAACTGATGTTCCCAAGTAGATCAGCCTGATGGCTGAGTAGAATGTGTGTCATGGCCAGAAAGTATTTGGAAGGTACAAGGACTATAGCCCTCAAGTCATGTTGGAGAGCATCAAGAAGGAAGTCAATAGAGACCTGGAAAATGCTTTCCTGAACCTGGTCCAGTGCATCCAGAACAAGCCCCTGTATTTTGCTGACCAACTGTATTGACTCCATGAAGGGCAAGAGGACATGCAACAAGGTCTTAATCAGAATCATGATCTCTGCAGTGAAGTGGAAATGGTGAAAATCAGATCTGAATTCAAGAAGTGTGGCAAGTCCCTGTACTACTACATCCAGCAAGACACCAGGTGTAACTACCAGAAAGTGTTGCATACCTGTGTGGTGTGGATGAGTGAGGCCCGAGGGGGCTCGAGCATCCAGGAGCAGTACTTCTGTGCTTCCAGCTAACGATTCTAGAAAATCAGCTTATGACCATGAGCCCCCTGTGCCCACCCCTGTAAGGAATATGTTAGCATTGCTCCTGGCCTGAGCTCATTTCAGTTGCCTAAGCATTGCCTGGGTTTCCTCTCTAGCTTCTCCTTTTAGCCAAAGAAATGAATATTCCAAGGAGTTGGAAGTGAAATCTATGACACGAGACAATTTGTCTCTTGTGAATTGTGTTGTAAATAGATGAATTAGCTGAATTTTTACTTTAGAAAACATAAAAAATATAGTAAAATATTTAAAATCTTCTAAATTAAAGTGCCAACTTACTGGCTTAGGAAAAGGCTTATAAACCCACAGATCAGGATAGGTCCCCAGAAATATAACTAAGGAAAATTTAGCATATGACAACAAAGGCATTACAAGTACAGGTGAACATTAACTTTGAATGATATTGGGCAAAAAGGACAGCTATAAAGAAAAGAAAAAACAAAGCTTTTTTTTTCATAATGCATTAGAGAACTAAATGAAGATAAAACAAAAACAGAAAAACATACTACTAGAAGAAAACATGGGTGAATCTTGTTTTTATAACCCAAGCATGGACATTTCATAAGAAAAATCAGAAGATAATTACAAATTGGGAAAAATTTTGCAACTTACAAGTATATCAGAAAATATTAATATACTTGCTGCAATAAAGATTTCCTAAAAATTGAGAAGAAAAAGACCCACAACCTGATTTTAAAAATAAGCAAAGTTATGAATACACAGTTCACAGAAAAGCTATGCTATTAGCTTTCAGTCACAATAAGAGAAATACATGTTAGAACTACTGAGATACTGGCTCTCTACATAACAGATTGAAAAATAAAATCTCAAAAGTTCGACAGTGTAAATTTTGGCAAGGCATTGTGTGGAAACAGGCACTTCTAGATCCTGCAGGTGGGGACACCACATGGCGCAATTTCTGTGAAGTGAAATTGGCAATATCTAGCAAAAGTACATGTGCACTCATTCTTTAATCCAGCAGTCATATTTCTAGGATTCTATCTCAAATATTCAACGGCAAATATGTAAAGACAAATGCAGAAGGCTATTTACTGTGGCCTTGTTTTTTGTAACAAAGGCTAGAAACAATACAAATGTTTCTTAGTAGATAATTGGTTAAACTATAGCATATCTGCCAAGTGAAGTACTATGCAGTTGTACAAAGAAACAAAGAGGCAACTCCCATTTCCAGATATGATAAAGTAGTTAGCAGAAAACTGCTGCTTCCACTGAAAGAATGGAAAAAAGATGGATATCATTAGAATTGATATATTTGAAGTTTTCAGAGAGCTGTTGACACAGCCCAGAGTTGAAGGGTCAGGATACTAGACAGAAGGGAATCTCACTGAAGTGAGCCCAACGTTCTGAAAGCTGCTTTTTTCCTTTGGGGACTTGGTAATTCTTGGCATTGAGAAAGATGCCGAGAAACTCGGGAGAGGACAGTCACTAGGAGGCAGAGAAGCAGCACAGCTGTCAGCAGTTTCACAAGTCTGAGGCTATAAAACTTGGAGTGTGGGGTTTCCAAATCAGCCAGAACTCGAGAAGCCAAGGTTCCAGAAAAAAGGGGAGGTTCAGAGACACTAGGCTGACATTCGATGTTTTCTCTTTGAAGTCCTTGGTAATTCTTAGTCATGTAACATGAAAGACTAAGAAGCTAAGAAAACCATCTGGAAAGCACAGTGGAATTTTTGGCAGTATCATGTTGTGGAAATCAGGAATCGACTAGACAGCAGCACTTAAATGTCCCAGGCTTTTAGCTGGGACCCTTAAGAAGGGGCACGTTAGGGTAGATCACGCCTTACAATAACTCAGTCTTGAGTCATCTCAGTCCCTGATTGGGTTATGATCAACTGTCCCTGCTCCAGCTGTCTGCCAGCCCACAACGTGAATCCTCAGCCAGAGCCTCGACACTCTTTCAACTCAGATTCTTAGTATCCAGAGAAGAGGGCCAATAGAAAAAAGCACAACAGAAATATACTCGTCATTTCCCAGAGCATTGTAGTTGTCACACAGAGACTTTTAAATAATAGTAATTAATGTAATCAAGATAATGAACAAGAATATGTTACTCGAGAACTGGAATCTATATTTTTTAATAAAAATCAAATAGAAATCCTAGATCTGAAAAATATACTAATCAAAATTAGAAATCAATAAATTGGGTTTAATGGCAGGTTGAGTGCAGCTGGAGATAGGGCAGTAGAAAACATCTTGTCTGGAATACAAAAAGAAAAAGAATGAAAAATAAAGAAAACAGTGTAAGAGATATATAAGACATGGTCTATCACATGAAATATTCTAACATGTAATTGGAATTGAAGAAGGGAAGAAGAAATGTGACAGAAGCAATATTTGAAGAGATAATAAGAGAGAATTTTCCAAAAGGGATAAAAAAATTTGAGTCACAATCAAAAATTACAAAGACTGCTAAGTAGGATAAAGGCAATAAAAACTACGCATAGGCACATCATAATGAAATTGCTAAAAATGAAAGACAAAGAGAAAATTATAAAAGCAAGCAGAGAAAGAAGATACACCACTTTCAAACAGGCAGCAATAAGACCAAGAGCTCAGTTCTCAGTAGAAATTATGGAAACCAAATGATGGAATAACACCTTTAAAATATTGAAGAAATAACAGCCAGTCTAGAATTCTACACCTGATGAAAATATTCTTCCAAAATGAGGACTAAATAAAGGTATTTGGAGAAAAACAAAAATTGAGAATGTATATCATGTAAGTCACCAGTAGACTTATATTAGAAGAAACTTTAAATGGAGTTTTTAACATCTGTATCACAATTGTGGTGGGGGTTACACAAATTCATACATGCATTAAGATTCATGAAACTATATACCATAAGTCAAAATCATATTTTTTTAAAAGGAGTTTGTTAGACATAAGGAAAATAGTCCCAGGTCTAAATCTAGAAATGCAGGAAGGAATAAAGAACGATAGAATAGATCAACATACGGGTGAATGTAAATGAATATTGACTGATTATCATTGAAGATTGATAGGGCATCGACTATTACTCTGAAAATAATCAAACATTGTTCCTGTTTTTTCCTTTCAAACTGCATTTCAGGGTAATAAAGTAGTTGATGTGGGAGAAGTATTCATTATGGAAGAATTACAACTAATAAACAGAAAAAAGGTTGAATTAGATAACCATAATTGCAGCCCTCATAAAATAGTTTCAAAAAGGAACTAAAAATAACTATATTTAATTTTTTGAAGTATTTTTATTGATTATGCTATTACAGTTTTCCAAGTTTCCCCCCCTCTTAGTTCCCCCATCAGCGCCTCCAGCATTTTCCCACCTTAGTTCATGTCCATGGGTTGTACATATAAGTTCTTTGAGTCCTCTGTTTCCTATGCCATTTTTATCTCTTCCCGTCTATTTTATGCCTACCAGTTATGCTTCTTCTCTGTACCTTTTCCCTCCAATTGCTTCCTTCCCCCTCCCCACTGAAATTCCTCCGCATTATGTCCATTTCTCTGATTCTGTTCCTGTTCTAGTTGTTTGCTTAGTTTTTGTTTTCATTGTTTTTTTTTTCTTTTTAGGTTCATTTGTTGATAGTTGTGAGTTTGTTGTCATTTTATTGTTCATAGTTTTTAATCTTTTTCTTAGATAAGTCCCTTTAACATTTCATATAATAAGGGCTTGGTGATGATGAACTCCTTTAACTTGACCTTATCCGGGAAGCACTTTATCTGCCCTTCCATTCTAAATGAGAGCTTTGCTGATTAGTGTATTCTTGGATGTAGGTCCTGGCCTTTCATGACTTCCAGTACTTCTTTCTAGTCCCTTCTTGCCTGCAAGGTTTTTTTTTTTGAGAAATCAGCTGATAGCCTAATGGGAACTCCTTTGTAGGTAACTCTCTCCTTCCCTTTTGCTTATTTTAGGATTTTCTCTTTATCTTCAATCTTGGGTAACTTAATAATGACATGCCTTGGTGTGCTCATCTTTGGATCTAACTTCTTTGGGACTCTCTGGGCTTCCTGGACTTCCTGGAAGTCTATTTCCTTTACCAGGTCAGGGAAGTTTTCCTTCATTATTTGTTCAAATAAATTTTTAATTTGTTGTTATTCTTTTCCTTCTGGCACCCCTATAATTCAGATATTGGAATTTTTCAGGTTGTCCCAGAGATTCCTCAGCCTCTCTTCATTTTTTTGTATTCTTGTTTCTTTATTCTGTTCCAGTTGGATGTTTATTTTTTCCTTTTGTTCCAAATTGTTGCTTTGAGTCCTGGTTTCCTTCCCATCACTGTTGGTTCCATGAATATTTTGCTTTATTTTATTTGTCGTATCTTTCATTTGTTTTTTCGTTTTCTGACCAAGCTCAATCAGGTCTGTGAGCATTTTGATTACCAGGATTTTAAATTCTCCATCAGATAGGTTGGCTATGTCCTCATCACTTAGTTCTCTTTCTGAAGTTTTGCACTGTTCTTTCATTTGGGCCATATTTCTTTGTCTTGGTGCCTCTGATAAGTTTCAGGGGGGTGGCCTTAGGTATTCACCTGGGCAGGGCATCCTCTTTGCTGCGCTGCTGCACTGCCTGTCGGGAAGGGTCCAGAGAGGAAATAGTGCGGCTCACGGCTCATCCCTAGAGCACTTTCCAACGAACCTTTGTGTGAGATTGGGAGTTTCTCCCACTGTGGCAACCGCTGTAGTCCACATTCCCCTTAAGTCAGCCCTGCCCACAGAGTCCACCACCTCACTGCAGCCAGCCCCTCCTGCCCGGTCTGCCTCCTGTCCATGTTTTTTCTCAGCCTGCTGGCCCCGCCCAGTCCTTGGTCTGCCACCTCACTGGTCTGGTTGTTCTGATTGTTTTTTTCCTTTAATTTCTTCATTGTCAGAGTTCCATACAGTTTGATTTTCTGGCACTTCTGGTTGATTATTGATTTTAGATTGATTGTTATCCTCCTTTTGGTTGTGTGAAGAAGTGAAGGGTTTCTACCTGTGCCTCCATCTTGGCCTCCATCTATAAAAAATAACTATATTTTAGGTTCATAATAAAACCACCTTGAAATTACAGAATTGAAAAATTAAATAACTAAAATTAAGATTTTAATATAGCAGTGAAGATATAGCTGAAAAGAGAATTAGCAAACTGAACAATAGAAGAATGAAAAATAAAGCACAATGAGAGAAAAAGATGATTATAATTCAAAACTTAAACATCCCTCCAGAGTGTAAGAGGTGAATATGACCAAGTGAAAAGATCTGGCATCCATTTAATTGGTTCCCAAGAGAGAGGGAAGAGAGAAAATGGATCATAGCAACATTTTAAAAGATAATGGCTGTCAGGTCATGTAGCCCTAGGGTCTGAGGATGACATTCAGAGTTTGTTGGAGAAAATGACTGCAGATTTCCTGAGAAGACAGAATGAATGAATTTGGGGTGATGCTGCTTTCAGAGCAACACAAGCAGAGACTTAAAGACATTAGCTAGGTGCTTTGTATTCTGAATGTTTTTCAGGTTTTACTTCTAGTCTGTTGTGGTGTCCTCTGTTTTCCACTCTTTGGTTTTCCTAATTTTTAGAATAAATTCCCCTTTATTTAAGCTTTTTTTATTTAAAGTGATTTAAAAAGCAATTTCTTTCTTTGCTGCATTGCATTGGTTGGACAAGTCATTCTTCTCTTGTTTTAGACCTTTTTGGAAATAGCATTATTGTGCTATTTGCATTTGTTTTCAGATTATGAAAACATCTTTCTATTTCAATCTACAAAAAGCTTTTGTATGTTAGGAGTGGGTGTGAAATTTTATTAAATATCTTTTTAATATTTATATAGATGGCCATATGGATTTATTTACTTCAATTTATTTTTTGATGATTTATACTAACAGATTCACTACTGTTATACTGGCTCTACCTACTTGGACTAAAGTTACTCATTATTCTTTTTTTTAAAATATATTTTATTGATTATACCATTACAGTTGTTCTATTCCCCCCCTTCATTCCCCTCCACCCGCACCCTCTCTCCCCCACCATTCTCCCCCCCTTAGTTTATAACCACGTGTCTCAAGTTCTTTGGATTCTATATTTCCCCCACTATTCTCGCCCTCCCCCCTATCTATTTTCTACCTACCATCTATGCTATTTTCTGTGCCTTCTCCCCCCTTCTCTCCCTCCCCCCCCCATTTCTAACCCTCCATGTGTTCTTCATTTCTATGGTTCCACTCCTGATCTAGCTGTCCTCTTGGTTTGCTTTTGTTTTAGGTGTGGTTGTTAATAACTGTGAGTTTGCTGTCCTTTCACTGTTCATATTTTTCATCTTCTTTTTCTTATATAAGTCCCTTTAGCATTTCATATAATAAGGGCTTGGTGATGATGAACTCCTTGAACTTGACCTTATCTGAGAAGCACTTTATCTGTCCTTCCATTCTAAATGAAAGTTTTGCTGGATAAAGCAATCTTGGCTGTAGGTCTTTGGATTTCATGACTTGGAATACTTCTTTCCAGCCCCTTCTTGCCTGTAAGGTCTCTTTTGAGAAATCCGCTGACAGTCTGATGGGTACTCCTTTGTAGGTGACTGTCCCCTTATCCCTTGATGCTTCTAGGATTCTCTCCTTCATTTTGGTCTTGGCTAATGTAATTATGATGTGCCTTGGTGTGTTCCTTCTTGGGTCCAACTTCTTTGGCACTCTCTGAGCTTCCTGGATTTCCTGGAAGTCTATTTCCTTTGCCAGACTGGGGAAGTTCTCCTTTATTATTTGTTCAAATACGTTTTCCACTCGTGGCTGTTTCTTTCCCCCTTCTGGTACCCCTATAATTCGGATGTTGGAACGTTTAAAGATGTCCTGGAGGTTCCTAAGCCTCTCCTCATTTTTTTGAATTCTCATTTCTTCATTCCTTTCTGGTGGGATGTTTTGTTCTTCCTTCTGGTCCATTCCATTGATTTGAGTCCCAGTTTCCTTTCCATCACTATTGGTTTCCTGTGCATCTCCCTTCATTTCAATTAGTTTAACCTTCATATGTTCCTCTAATTTGTGACTATAATCTACCAGTTCTGTGAGCATCCTGATAAATAGTGTCTTGAATTGTGCTTCTGAGAGGCTGGCAATTTCTCGGTCGCTTAGAGTTATTGGCTCTGGGACTTTGAGTTCTTCTTGCGCCATCCTTCGGGTTGTTCGTGCCTGTTCCATAGCAGGATCAGAGCCCTAAAGTGTTCACTAGAACAGGGCAACTAAGTCGCTGGGTTGTGACGCTGTATGTGGGGGTGGGGTCAAAGAGGGACTATGGCGTCCTGTCCGCCGCCTGCCGCCATGGCCCTCACTGGTGCCGCAGTTGCTGCCGTCACTGGGCCCACACGTTTCGTCCCACTGCACGCGAGTGTGCCACTGCCGTCAGCCCTCGCCCCCTGGGGCTTGCGTGGTCTGTCTCACTGTGTGCGAATATGCACCCGCGGTCTGCCCCGCACCCCAACTGGTTCCCGTCTGCCTGCGCGCCTGGGTTGGGGGCCCTGTCCTGCCCGACCCTGCTCGCTGCTGGCTCCGCCCCTCTTACCGTCCCCGCTGAACGGTTAGATGTAGTCAGATTTCCGTATAATTCAATTTTTCTGTCCTTTGGTTGTGTCTTTGTTTCTCCAAACCTTTGTTGTATTCAAACTTGGTTGTGGGAGAAGGCACAGTGTTTCCACCTATGCCTCCATCTTGGCGGAAGTCTCTACTCATTATTCTTTGAATGCACTGAGGTATATTATTCTTTTAATTTACATGTCTACATATTGAATTTACAGTTTATGTAATTTACATTTTTACATATTTAATTTAATATTCTGTTTAGAATCTTTGCATATATTTTGGGCTAATTCTATATTTGATTTTTTTCTTGTTTTTGGTATCAAAATTATGCAATCTTTTTCTGTATTCTTATTCATTTAGTTCATGTAAGGATTATTTATATCTTTCTCAAGACTTTGATAGAGTTTCTTTAAAATCCATAGGAATCTAGTGTCTTATTTTGGGGTTAGTTCTCTGAAAGTTGTTCAATATTTTTCCCATGGGTTATTTCCCATTCAGGTTTTTGTCACTTCATAATTTTGCTCTGATGACTTAAAATTTCTGAGAACTGTCCTATTCGCCAGTTTTAAACACATTGTTGGAGAATTGTGCATAGTAGTCTTTCCTCTGCACCATTACAATGTCTCTTTTCATTTGTAATGTTACAGATTCATGCTGTTTTCCCACCGGACACTGTTGCCAGAGACTTGTCATTCTTGTTGGACTTTCAAAAATGAAAATCTTGATTTTACTTATTAATTCTACTTTTGTTTGTTTTCTAATTCACCACTTTTTGCTGTTATCACTACTAATCCTTTTTATTCTTTTTAGTTTATTTTTATTTTTCTTTATTTTTGAGTGAAAATTAGTTTGTTTAGTTTAGTTCCTTGTTTTCCAATTGCTTTGTTTGGAAGTTTCTTTAAATTTAAATATGAATATGAAGATAGAAGCTTTCTCAAAAGCACTAAAAACATTTCCAAATTTCAACTATGATACTGTATTAATTATATTATCTCATTTGAGGAATCAATATGAGAGAGTTCACATGAAAATATGAAGTTAGATTTATAAAAAAGAAAATAAAATTGTAGTTAGTTACATAAATTGAAAAGATGTCTTTCTAGGAAAACATTAAGAAATGTGAACAACCATGTTTCTCTTCTGTTATTCCTGCTTAAGCCTAATATTATTCAAGTTCAAATTTCCTAAAACTGCAAATTCAATAAGGGTATGTTTCCCCAAGGAACAGTTTTTCTTTAGAAACTCCAACCCACTTAACCAAAATTTTTATTATTAATATTAATTGGCAACTCTCATTCGTTTTGGACCAACCAGTTCTGCAGTTCAATGAACTTTGTTCAGAAACTTTTAAATTTTTTATAATGGAGAGAAGTGACTTTAATCGAAGAGAGCTTGTTCCAAATTTCCAAAATGAAATTTGAGCTTACACAAAGAAAGCCTCAGACAGAAAGGCTAATTTTTCATAAACTGCTGAAAACAGGACACAGAATGGATGTCTGTCTGTGACCTTAGCATCTTTGGTGCCTGCCGCAAAACTGAACCGCCATTCTTTATTGTTCTGTGACTTAACCCTGATATATGAATACTTATGTAAAAGAGAGGCACACAGTTGGGCAATTCTTCATGAGTTTAAATTGTTTACAGTTTCTTTTGTAGCTATAATTCACAATTTAAACATTCCTCTAAGTGCATTTGTTTGTATGTTACACAAGCTTAACACTAGGACTTTTGACAAGTTCCTATGTGCTATTACACTATGAAATGTCTACTTAGCATAGAAAAGAAGGCGGTGAGTGGATGGATAATATGACCTTATGCACCAAGAACATGTTCAAAGAACACAAGATGTACTGTGGGAACCTGGGGGAAAAATAATTCTTTCAAAAACTGAAAGAAGAGTTTGAAAGAGATGCTCCAGTATTGTGGAAGATGCACAGGAAAAAGAGCCTGGGCTTAGGATTAGCCAGAGGTATGAGGTGATTACTGAATAATGAAGAAGAATTAGGTTAGTGAAGAAACATGGTGATTGTACACCAGGTGGGAAAAACACTGTAAGCAAAGTTAGGTGTGAAATGACTGATGTGTGAGGAGGGGCTTCATGCATGGCTGAAACAAGTGTGGGTAGAATGTGAGGCAGGTGATGAGGCTCTGGTCATGGAGGACCTTGTATACTACACTGAGGAAAGCAGTAGGGTACCCCTGAAAGGCAGCGTAATCACAATGGAATTAGAGGAAGGGCAATGAAATTCAGGATGGTGAATGGGTGGAGAAGAGCAGGGTGCATAGAGGATATCAGTTAGGAGGCCCTTGCAGTTTCCTAGAAAATGGTGGTGGTTGGTAACTGGCATTAAGGGGATAGTCATGGGAAAAATATACAGTGAATAGATTCTGTCATGTTAGAGGCAAAATTCTGTTACTCTTTGTCACTGGTAGGATATGGTGCCTGTAAGAATGGAATGCTTGTTCATATCTGACTTCACCAAGTGGGTGGATGCCACTCACTGAGATACAGCGCAGGTGTAAAGATTGTGTGATAAATCTGAGCAGAGTGGTAATGCACACTGGTAGGTGCAAGAAATGTGGAGAAGGACTGAGACAGCCTTGTGGGAAATGAATGAGAGAACTGACCAAAAACATGTTAAGCAGTGTTTAAGTTCAGTTGATGGTGTCTTGTGGACCGCTCTGCCTGGTTTTAGGAATTGTAACTCTACCCCCTGTGGCTAAGGACCTCTGAAATGTGAGCTGCAGGAGACAAAGCTTGTCTCTGGTAGCAAATGCTGCCTCAGTTTCCTCCCTGCCCCCAAAGCTCGGTCAGAAGTCCGTGGTGGGTAAGACCCCTCAGAGGAGGGGCAACCTAGGCCAGACACAATCACTTGGGAGGCCTTCATGGAAGGACTCGGGGGGCTGCAACAAAGAGCAATGGACTCTTGCCCCCCCAGCTTTGACATAGCCTGAGTCCCCATGTTCTTTGGGAGAAGTGCTTCCTGGCTCTAATCCCCTTAAGCCTGAATACCTGTTGGGGAGGGGTGCAGCTCCTTGCCTTGCTAGAGCGTGTCCAGGGGAAAAATCTGGAATCACAAAGACTTCCTGATAAACCTGTGAAATCTGCTCTGCTAAGAGTGCTTTCATTCATATGTTAAGGGTTCGAGCAGGAAACTCTAAAACTCTCTTCCTGACAGACTCTGACTCAGACTAAGCTCTCAGATTTCTTTGAAATGTTATCTACTGTTTGATCCTTGTTGCCCTCTATTCCTGTGTATTATAACCCAATAAAAACCCCTGGAGGAGGGGGCTCAATGCCTTTTTCCCCTGAGAAACTGGCCACTTCTCATGACCTTTTTCCTCTGGGAAAATGGCCATCTCTCCTCCCCAAGCAGATCACATCATGTCTTGTCTTGTTTACTTTCATCCATGGTGGTCGGGGGGGGGTTGTGTGGGAAAAGTCACCCCCACAATGGTGGGGACCATGAATGGCACAGTCTGCATGGTTGTATGATTTTCCCCCCGAGCTTGCAGGAGAGGCTTGGGTCTGCCCAAATGTCCCTTAAACCAGAGCACAGTGCACATAGATGCAGAAGTGTCCCATCCAACAATAGCCAAGAAGAGGAGGTAACCCAGCTGTCCATCACCAGAGGAATGGATAAACAAAAAGTTACTTGCCCTGGATTATTATTCAGCCTTATAAAGGAAGTACATACTGTCACATGCTATGAATGGTCCATGAGGACATTATACAAAGTGAAATAAGTCAGACACAGAAAGATAAATATGGCATGATTCTACTCATATGAGATATCTAAAGGGGTCAATGACTAGAAATAGCAAGTTGAATGGCAGTTGTCAGGGGTGGGAGGAGGGTAAATGGGAAGTTGTTTAATTGCAGTATGGGAAGATGAAAAACTTCTGGTGATCTATTATGCAACAATGTGAATATATGTAATGGTACTGATCAGAACATTAAAAATAGTTAAGATAGTAAATTTTGTGTCATGTGTGTTTTTAAACCAAAATTTTAAAAAAGGATATACTATAAGCAATGGAGATACTTAACTTGATTTATAATTTAGCAAAAAATGTCCCATCGGATGTAGCTGAGCAGGTCCTCCTATACTTTCTTCTTGCCTTGTTCACCTTGGCTGGTGCTGGGGCTGGCTTAGCCTGGGGCTTGCTCTTCTGACACCTGGGAACTGACTTTGGCCTTGATGTGAGGATTTACACTCGCCTCTGGCAGTGGATTTGCTTTTTTCCTCTTGCCTCCCCAGCATGGACTCAGGGAAAGCATCAGGTTTTGCTCTTCGTGGTTGGTGAATAATACAGGGCACTGACTCCTCTTGTAATCCATAGAACTCTATCATGTAATATTTAGGAAAGTCCATCTATATGATTTATTTATCACCACATGTTATTAAGCATTGAGAAAAGCTTAGCAGAGCATTTAGCCCTTTATAACTACTTTTTAAGTTGAGCAAATCAGTGCAAGAGGAAAATAAGGAGAAAAACATAAGAAAGTTTGTTCCCCTAGAATGCATTTTACAAGATCTGTTGCAAGTAGAAGTGAGACTTGCCTTTGACTCTGAAAGTACCGGGGATCATAGCTATGAGAAAACTCTCATGGTTCCCAAGTCTACCACGCTCTTAAGATTCATTCAATAAATACTTGGCATATATTATATTTGAGGCACTATTTGGCTTTGGGAACAAAACACTGGGCAAGGCAGGAAGGGCTTCTTCTCCCATGGGATCACATTTTAGGTGGAAGTAGACAGAGAGAAAAAGGCAAGAAGTGTGTCAGCTAGCAACAAAGGTTCTGAGAAGATTAAGAGAAGTAAATGTGCTGGAAGGTAAGAGTGACACTGGATTGGGAGCTTAAGGCTGCTGAACTCTGGGTAACAATAAAAAGCCTGATCTTGACCATCCCTGGGGGAGCCTCAGGGAAGGGGGCAGCTGGTGCAAAGGAATGAATGGCTGATTTGAGAAGAGAAGGAGGCTCCTGCAGTTGGAACATGGGAGGGGAGGGTGAGCATGGTCTGAGCTGAGGTCAGGGGTCAGCATTGATTATGAAGGGCTTTAAAAACCGAGGTTCCAGTGAAAGGGCAAAGGAGACTGGAGGGCACTGAGCGGGCGGGTATCAGGATGTGATTTATGTTTCTAAAAGGTTGTCCTGGCTGCTATGTGGTAATTGCATTGTAAATGGGCTTGTGTGAAAACACAGAGGCCAGTTTGGGGGCATTTGCCTAGGAGAGGGATGACTGCAGCTTGGATTAGGTTGATAGTACTGTGTAAGGTCCCTCAGGGAGAAGAAGACAGGGTGTGGAAGCCCTTCAATAACCAAAGTAGCTGTTAGGAAAGCATAGCTTTTCTAGGTCTGAGACCCAAGAAAAATTTCTCAGGGGTTTTTATAAAGGGACAGTCATGTAACCCAGAATAGTTCTCAAAAGCTTCACTGCATTCTCCCTTCCCCTCCACTGCTGCCTCCTTCTGCCCTTCTTTCCAGCTTGTGTGCTGGATGCAGACCTGGCACCTGCTTTGTGACTCAGCACCTGAGAGGGTCTCCAGCTCTCACTAGGGCTGACACAAAACCCAAGGGACAACGAGCAGATTCATTTGAAGGAGGCTGGGCAGGTTGTTCTATTGAAGATTTAAAGAAATCCAGCACTCCTGAATGAATAAAAATCTCACGTGAATGACAGGGTTTGTCACTGAGGCAGATCAAATTCCAGTTTGATGGGCAGATAATCAACCAGATAAATGCACCTGCACAGTTGAAAATGAAGGACAAGAATACAAATGTGGTCCTTCACTCCACAACTCACAGACAAAGCCCATTCTCCATTAGGAAGTACAATTTGATTATACAACATCTGGCCTTGTATATAGTTTTCTCCACTCTGTCATTTCCTCCTCTCCCTCTCCTTTGTTGTACATGAAGGAACTGGCATATGTCACCAGTTCTATTGTACTAGCATTATTTTTACTAAATGGTCATTGATATATTCAATTGCCATCAAAAGGAAATGGAGAAAAGATGGTTTCTGTAAAAAGACCCATTAGTGGTGAACTATTTGATTTTTATTTTTACATGTCATTAAATTATTTTGCTCTCATTGTGAGATAAACAATAACAACAAAATCCATTGCATATTTTATTTGATTGGAGAATTTCAATGTATTTTATTTATTATTGTAAAACCAAGGGCAGTTTTATAATTTTGATTTTTTGTACATAATCATTACATGTAGGCAATCTGTTTTTAAGTTGGAATAAATTTTTCTAAAGGAAACGAATCCTAAGTATCTTTCCTTTCAAGTCAAGTGCCCTGTTATCTAAACAAACTTCTTACAACATGTTGCTCTGGGCTAGGCTTCAGTATCAACTCAAAGAGTAATGACAATTCTGTGAGATATGAGAGGCCAACACAGTGTGTTCTAGATGCACAGCTCGTTGGAAGGCTGTTTTGATAAGGACAAATGTTAGCACAGGTTGATGAGGTGCAACATTTGGGGTTACCCCAGAGATGACTCTTCACCACCACCTCCATGCTGCGGTCACCTTGACTTGCTGGATTGGAAACATTGCCACCCATCTATATATATATAGCCTAGGGATGCTATAGGTGGTTATTTTCCTGGAACAGCCACACCAACCAGGGGATCCCCAGGGAGCCCTGCAGCCCTGGGACAGTTGAAGACAGGGCTGGCTCAGGCCCTGCTAATATGAGGGCTTTTCTGGTGAGAGTCTTCAGCACCTTTGCAAAAAAGTTTCTCAGGTGCCACAACTCTGCTTTTTTCCAGGAGAAATTATAACAGAAGCCAAGAGTGGAGAATTTTATGTTCCCTCCATTGGGTTTTTGGTAAAAGACTTTCTCCTTTGGCCCTTGCTGGTGTGGCTCGGTTGGTTGTCATCCAGCAAACCTAAGTCACCTGTTCAATTCCCTGTCAGGGCACATGCCTGGGTTGTAGGTTTGGTTCCCGGTAGGGGAGTGTAGGGAAGGCAACCAATCAATGTACGTCATTCACGTTGATGTTTCTCTTCCTCTCTTTCTCCCTCCTTCCCCTTTCTCTAAAATAAAATAAAATACTCTCACCTGTACAGTTTGAAAGAAGTGATGGCTATAAGTTTTTCTGATTTTTTAATTACTTTGTATTTTAAAAACAAGGCTGGCCATCTAGGATCTTATATTTCTCTCCTTTATTTCTTGGAATCTCAATATAATATTCAGAGATGTGTTTGGAAGAGCATGAGTACTTATTTTTTCTGTGTTTATTTGAATACGGTATCTGATATGTAATACATTTCACTACTTCTTTATTGCAACTTTATTTATTTATTTTTAAAAATATATTTTATCATTATGCTATTATAGTTGTCCCATTTCTTCCCTTCATTCCCCTGCACACCCCCTCCCACCCATATTCCCCCCTTTACTTCATGTCCATGTGTCATAAGTTCTTAAGCTTCTACATTTCCCATGCTATGCTTGTCCTTCCCCTGTCTGTTTTCTACCTACCATCTATGCTACTTATTCTCTGTACCTTTTCCCTCTCTCTCCTCCTCCCACTCCCCTGTTGCTAACCCTCCATGTGATCTCTATTTCTATGGTTCTGTCCCTGTTCTAGTTGTTTGCTTGGTTTACTTTTGTTTTAGGTGTGATTGTTAATAACTGAGTTTGCTATGTATTTACTGTTCATATTGTCCATATTTTTATCTTCTTTTTCCTAGATAAGTCCCTTTAACATTTCATATAATAAGGGCTTGATGATGATGAAATTCTTTAACTCTACCTTATCTGAGAAGCTCTTTATCTGCCCTTCCATTCTAAATGAAAGCTTTGCTGGATAGACCAATCTTGGATGTAGGTCTTTACCTTTCATGACTTGGAATACCTCTTGCCAGCCCCTTCTTGCCTGTAAGATTTCTTTTGACAGTCTTATGGGAACTCCTTTGTAGGTAACTGTCTCCTTAACTCTTGCTGCTTCTAGGATTCTCTCCTTCATTTTAATATTGGGTAATGCAATTTTGATGTGCCTTGGTGTGCTCCTCCTTGGGTCCAAATTCTTTGGAACTCTCTGAGCTTCCTGGACTTCTTGGAAGTCTATTTCCTTTGCCAGATTGGGGAAGTTCTCTTTTATTGTTCTTTCAAATAAGTTTTCCACTTGTTGGTCTTCCTCTTCCCCTTCTGGTACCCCTATAATTTGGATGTTGGACTGTTTAAAGATGTCCTGGAGGTTCCTAAGCCTCTCCTCAATTTTTTGAATTCTTTTTCCTTCATTCTTTTCTATTTGGTTGTTTCTTTCTTCATTCTGGTCCACTCCATTAATTTGAGTCTCAGTTTTGTTCCCATCACTATTGGTTCCCTGTGCATTTTCCTTCATTTCACTTAGTGTAGCCTTCATTTCTGCATCTAATTTGTGACCAAAATCAACCAGTTCTGTGAGCATCCTGATCACCAGTGCTTTCGACTGTCCATCTTGCATTTGAGCCTTTTTTTGGGCGGGGGGAGGTCTAGTTGTGCCTGTTCTGTAGTAAGGGGTGGAGCCTTAAGTGTTCACCAGGGGCAACCCAGTGACTGGGTTGTGACTCTATATGTGGGGGCAGGGTCAGAGAAGGAAGAATGGTGCTTGCTCTGCTCTGTCAGATTTCAGTCTTTTCTGCATTTTCCCCAAGCAAACTGGGCACTTCTGGTGCTGGCTCCTGGGTGGGTGGGCTTGTGTACTTTCTAGGACCCTGTGGGTCTCTCCCAACAAACTCTCCTGTGAGGCTGGGAGTCTCTCCCTATGCCTCAGCCCCCACAAGTGTGTTTTCAATCCATGCTTTTAGGCTTTATTTCCTGGTGCTTGGGCCCCAATTTGCACGGTCTGTCTCACTGCCTGTTTTTGCCTGGTTTATCTGCGCAAGAATATGGGACTTTGGTCAGCCAGCCACCTTGTGTGCCTCACTGGGTCTGCTTGTTGCCTTCACACGCCCGGGGTCTGCTAGCTGCTGCCTGCATGTTCCAGGTCTGCCAACTGCCACATTTTCCTGCTGTGACTTTTCTCCACAGGCCGTGGACTCCATCCTTCTTACCAGTCTGGATGAATGATTGTTGGATTTCTGTGCAGTTCCATTTTCTGTCTGTTGGTTGTTTTTTGGTTTCTAATTTTTTGTTGCCCTTAATTTTGGTCATGCGAGGAGGCACAGTGTGTCCACCTACTGCCTCCATCTTGGCTGGAAATCCATTTCACTTCTTTTACAAGAGCAACATTACACAAGGTGCTTGAGTTGCCCCACACTCTTGTCCCGGCTCCATGACCCATGCCTGTCTCATCATTCACCCAACCATGAGCATACCACTCATGCTACTCTATGAAAACACTGACATGTTAATTTAGTCAGTCACTCGGTTCCAAAAAGGAATTTTTAGATTCGTTTTGTGGTTTGTTTTGCTTTTAATTTCTGTAGTAATTATTTATCAAACAGGTGTATGATGCAGACTGTGTACCACAGCCTGTTCTAAATATTTTACATGTTCTAATTTGTCATTTTAAACTATGTAACCAGCCCATGACACAGCTATTGTTAAGATATTCATTTGACTGAAGAGGAAATCAAGTTTTTCAGAGTAAAATAGCTCAAGATCACACAAGGAAGAGGCAGAGAGATTGAAACCTAGGTTCTACTACTGACGCTAACCTCTTGTAGGTAAGATCGAAGTGTTGCTGTTTTAAAAATGTTTTATTTGTAAGCAATTCCAAATTAATGGAAAAATTGTGACACTGAGAGTAGCACGTTTTGCTGAGATTCCCTCATTAACATGCACAAAGTCTTTTTCCAAAACATGCATGCCTACACGGTGGCTCTTCACCCTGGAATACTTCAGTGCATAGTTCCCAGAAATTGGAATATTCTCTTACAGAACCAGAGTACTCATGAATTTAGCTTTGATTAGATACTTCTATTTAATTCACTGTGTGTATTTCAATGTTGAAGTTTGACCTAGTAATAATGTCCTTCATTTTTCCCTCCAGGATGGGGCCCAGGGTAAAGCCAGGTCTTCTGTCTGGTTGTCAGCTTTCTCTTGCCTCCTTTAACGTGAAAAGATTGCGTAGCCTTCCTTTGTCTGTATCACATCAACAGAAGGTGGTTTCCCCCACCTTTAAAAAACAGAACAGGCAGTCTTTATTTTGCGTTTATTTGATTTTCATCATGATTATGTAAGGAAATTCAGTGTTATATGGGTGCTGCTGTGATCGTGTCACCTATAAAGGCACATGATGCCCCTCTGCACCTCACGGATGGCGTTGATTTTGATCTCTCCACTCCATCAAGGGGTTGCAGGATTTCACCAGCATACAATTACTGTTTTTCCCTTGCAACTAATAGCCAGTCTGCATGGAGACTGAAGGATGTTTGTCTGCCATCTGAAGCACCAGTCACAAGAAGTGTGTTTGTCTGAGGGTGCAAGGAAGTTCTTTCCTGCCGTGGAAATGGGAGGAGAGTGTGATACATGAGGTCTGTCTAGAAAAAATTCAACCATTGTTAATATAACAAGAACTGTTTGCACCACAACAATGTAATCTGGTAGCCAAGGAGAGCAGATGGGAATGTGCATGAGTGAACAATGATGACTTCACTATACTAGTCAATGAGGGCAGTAGACGCTGCTGAGAGAGTAAGTGTACTGTGTGGTTGTTGCATTCAAAATGACCGAGAGAGTAGAGCAATGAATCTTTATCAAATTTTCCATTAAGCTTGAACGTTCCTCTGCAAACACTATTCAGATGATTCAGAAGGCTTTTGGGGACAATGTAATGAGTGTAGTGCAAATAAAAGTGCAGCACAAATACTTCAAAGATGGGTGAGAATCTGTTGAAAATGATCCACATTCTGGAAGGCCTTCAACAAACAGAGCACCTGAGAATGTTGAACATGCATGGGCTGCAATCAACATAGATCAGCAACTGACAGTGTGAGAACTAGAAGCTGATCTGGGGATTCCAAAAACGACTGTGTCCAAGATTTGGACTCATGATCTCAGCATGAAACATATGGTGGCAAAGTTCATTCTGTGGCTTCTGCTATCAGAGCAGAACAAACATCATGCTGCAGTTGCTAATGACTTCATTCACACCACTCCCAATGACCCAGATTTCCTCAAGAGGGTCATAACCAGAGATGAATCGTGGGTCTATGGCTACAATCTGGAAACAAAGGCCTTGTCGTCCCAATGGAAGTTGCCTGGTTCTCCACTACCAAAGAAGACACAGCAAAGTCACAGCCATATCAAGACCTGTATTTTTTTTTTATTGGGAAGATGTTGTCTGTCATGAGTATGCCCCTCCAGGCCAAATAATTAATAAGGATACTACCTCAATGTTCTTCATGGGTTGAGAGCTGCAATACAATGAAAATGGCTGCAGCTATGGGCAACTGGTGATTGGCAACATCAACATGACAAACATGCCTGACTCATGCATCATGTCACATGCAGGGGTTTTGGCAAAACGTCAAATCACCCAGGTGACGCAGCCTCACTACAGCCCAGATTTGTTGCCTTGTGACTTTTGGCTTTTCCAAAAACTAAAATCACCTTTGAAAGAGAAGAGATTTCAAACCATTGATGAGATTCAGAAAAATACAATGATAGGCCAGCTGATGGCAATTCCAACAAAGAATTTTGCAGTGTTTTGAACAGTGGAAGAGACACTGGGAGGACTGTGTGAGGCCCCATGGTGTCTACTTTGAAGAAAAATGAGGTGCCATTACCCTATGTACAATTTTTCCTATATTTTGTATATTCTTCAATAAATGTCTGTATTTTTCATATTGCATGGATGGATTCCTTCTGGACAGACCTTGTACTCTCCTTCCACCTGCAACTGGAAAGTTTGCCCATGTTTTAGTTACAAAGTTTACAGGTGTCAAAAGAGATTTGTTAGGGCTTAGACGTTGTTCTCACAAAGAGCATTTGGTCTTGGCTGTTCCAGACACTGATGAGTCAAAGTTGCATCTATGAAATTATAAAGTGGCTGTGATGCCCTGTGGGGAAAGAAAAGGAATGGACTACTAGCCCTTAACGCTATCTTCGAGGGTCACATACATTAAAGCTTGTCCAAGGCTGGATTTCAGGAAGGGGTATTAGTTCTCTGAAGGCAGACTGATAGTAGTAGCAGCGATGGAAATCTGGACTGTTCCACACTCAAGTCTGGGAAAAGCTGCAAGGGAAGATTGATTTGGGGTGTGAGAAGCAGCCAGCAGAAGATGAATGTGTCTTGCCCCAGCACCCTGACCATGGGCCTATGCCATGGAAGAGAATAGCAATGGGCCCGACTGGACAAGGGACATTTGACTGTGCAGGAGGACAGACAAGCTTCTGTCACAGAACAGACCCAGGGTGGTGGTGGTGAATGATATATTATTATGCAAAAAAAATCCACTTTTTTCCTCTGGGGGGTTCCCTCAACCTACTAGGTTCACTTTGCAAGAGGAAAGATGTCTCTCAATGCCAGAGATTGGTGAAAAGGAAAGGAATCATTTATTTAAAAGTTATACAGACTTAGAGTAGTGACTTAGTGTCTTTATTAAAATACTAAAATTCTTTAGAATACCCGCAAATGCACAGTCCTTCCTTCTCCCCTTTGCCCTAGTCCAGGGTAGTGTGTCTCAGGAAAAGAAATAGAAGTCCATCATTCAGGCTCCCAGCACCATCAGCTGTATCACCACCACAATCTCCAGTTAATCCAAAGCCACTGTGGCACCTTCTCATGGCCCAGCAGCAAGAGTCCTTTCACCCCTCCTCTTCCAGGTGATGTCTCCCCTGCTGCCTAAGCCAAGTGGCAAAAGGGAGCTACCTAGAGCTGCATGGTCCTAATTCTTGCCCAAGCTGCGTGGTCTCAACCTCTGCCAAAGCTGAGTGGTCCCAACCTACTCCACCAAAGCTGCATGGTCCTCTCCTGGTATGGCTGTCGTGCCTGTGTTTAAATTCCTTCCAGGATCTTCCAATGCAGCCCCATTTCTGACTCCTCCCATAATCAGTTTCACCTGTCAGCATTTTTGTACTCTTCCAGCTTTACTGGGCTGCCATAATAAGTCCAGGCAGGCATGGCCCCATAGTGTACAGCCAATCATTTTCAAGCTCTCATGTAGGCGCTGTAACCAAGGGCAGTTGTTTCCCAATTACATCTTGGGTTGAAGTCACTCCTGTCCCCCTGGCTCAAAGCATGGCCCCAGCTATTGGGAACTGCCCTGCCTGGTTTCAGAAGCTGTAACCCACCATGGCTAAGGCTGAGTGAGAAACCTTGGGACCATGAGCCACTAAGAAGACAAAGTTTATCTCCCTGGCAGGAGCACTTTTACTTCACCCTGCTTGGACCCAAGCAGATGGCTGGTTAGGTCCAAGATTTTTAAGGGAGAGATGTGTAAGATTTTTAAGGGAGAGATGACCTAAGACAGGTGTGGTCATGAAAGGGCACTCAGGGAAGGACTTGGGGGGCCATAGCAAAAAGGGGTGATGGACCCTCACCCCTTGGCTTTGACATAGCCTGGGTCCTCATTCTGTCTGCAAGAAGTCTCCTGATCTCTTGGCTGCCTTACTTCCCCTGGGTGACTTAAGCCTGAAACAATGACAGAGGAAGGTGCAGCCCTGAGCTGGAAAGGGCAGGTTCCCTGGGGCAATCCAGCCTAAGAAAGAATGCATAAAATCCTGTGAAACCTGCTTTGCTAAGAATGCTCTCAAGTTTTTGAGAAGGGTCCAAGCAGGAAATGAGTTTGTTTCCCAAAGTTTTAGAGGCCTTTAGCTAACTGACCCTGACTCAGAATAAGCCCTCATATAGTTCTTTGTATGTTATGTATTGTTTAATCCTTACTACCTGACAATGATTGATGAGCTTTACATGTATTCCTGTGCAATTGAACCCAATGAAAGCCCACTGAGGAAAAGGTTCCTGGTCCTTCTCCTTTGAGAGATTGGCCACCTTTCCTCTCCAAGCAGATTATGTCTTGGTAGACTTACTCTCATCTGTGGTGTATGGGGGGCTCTGTGGGCACAGCTCCCCCATATACAGCTACTTAACATATCTATGAAACCAGTTACTGTAAAGGCTATAGACATGTTAAATGACCACACCAAAGGTTAGCTGCAGAGCTGTTGCTATGCAAAACAGCTCTCAGTGGCCCTGCTCCATGTGTCCCATCCCCCAGCTCAGACTGGTGGGGGTGAGGACATCATATACATATTTTTCTCTAATATTTCTGGACACCCTGAGTTCTAGACCCCATTACAAATCCCCATTTGCCCCGCCCCTTGGCTACACTCTTTTACACTTCTTCACAAAGCCCATGAAGATCTCTTGTGAGCTCAAAATCTTTCACGTGAACATGTGATATTGAAGAGTGTAGCTGTAAAAGGGAGAATAGGGAATAATTTACGTAGAAAATATTAGATAAAGAGGGCAGTTAGAAGCTAGATATTCAAGCTAATTTGTATTAACTAGTTACTGACACTGGATATCAAATTTGTCCCTGGTCTTCTTGGTAGTAAAAGGGAAAACATGACCAGTTAGTTACAAAAATCTCACTTCCATGACAAAAAGCTTTTTAAATACTCAAAAGAAACAATGTATTTTGATGCTTGAAGACGAATACGTTTGCCAATTTTTTGCTTATTGGTCCAGATTTCTCTTCCATTAAGCCTTTTGTCAATTTTCTTGGTAATTGTTGTTTTACTTGTAGGCACCGTGGTTTGTTTTACTTGTAGGCACCATGGTTGAAAGTTTGTAAATGCTGTAATATACTAACAATTTGAGTGTCAAGATAGGGAAGTAACAAAAAAGTTTAGTCCTGTGGAGAGAGCACAGGGGGTGATGTAACGTCACCATTATCCAAGACCATGGAGTCTTAATCCAGAGATGAGTGTCTGGTCTACTTACACCAGCATCACAAGAGAATGTGCTGGAGCTGAGTCTGTAGGGAGCTATGAAACATGGAATCCAACCTCAGGAACTTGCAGACAGGGAAATCACAGTCATCCAACAGCAACAAAAAAGGGCACTATAAAGTAAAAGGGTGGAAAATTACTTATAGATGTGAAAAATACAACAGAAACTTATAGACAGTCTAATCCTGCCCTTTGAAGGGTTTTCAGGTTTTATTTGTTACCTTTATGGATAGTGCAAAGTCCTTTAGTTTTAAAGAGCTCTTACAATGCGGGATGATTGGGGATTAGTTAGGGGTGGTTTCATTCATTTGTTGATTGAACAGTTAGCCAGCCAACAACTTATGTTCCTTGAATGAGCTAGGCTTGGGAGATGGAGAAGGCAGATTCAATATGGTCTAAATCTGAAACACACAACAAAATAAGATGTGCAAAGAAATAATAATACTGCTACATGTTTGTAGAACACTTGAGACTTATTTTAAAAGCTTGTGGTCACAGTGTTGAACAAGGTTTGCATTAATGTCTTCATTTCAGTCAGGTTGGTGGCAGAATCCCTTATAAAAACCAAATCCTCATCCTGGGCCTTTTGTTTCCCTGCCAGACCACAAGGGGATGCTGTGAGTGGCTACCTTGAGGGCTCTTAAGTGAACTCATTTTTAAATCAGCCATATTCTGGGCACTAAAAAAAAAGCTTATAAATCACTCTAGGTACTATCTAGATAAAGACATTGTCCCCTGGAGTGAATGAGTGCTGGCCATTTGCACCGGCAGGGAAACAAAGGGCCCTTGGGGGTCCCCTTTCTACAAGGACAGCCACCTGGGCAGTGTACACACACACAAGTCCACTTTCCTTTGTGAGCAACAGGACAGGATTACTTTTTTTCTAGAAAGCCTTTCTCCACAGGACAGGCCCCTACAAGCCCTCTTCTGAATGTTTCTTGGAGACCTTTCGTTTTCTTGCTTGTTGATTTTCCTAATGCAAACAGGATTGAGGGACCCATTATTCAACTGAACCCTTCTTTTGTCAAATCTTAGACCCTTTCCAGGGCTGAGTGGATGTCTAGACAGATAGGTGGAAATAATTGCTCAAGGGCAAGGACAATATTAAGTAAATTATACATTTACAATTGTGCATCCTCATGAAAATACACCCACACCAGTCCTTTTTTTTAGTATTTCAAGTTTGTGCAAGACTCTGGAGTCTTTGTTGCTACTCTTACAAATGTTTAGATGTCCCATTCACAGCCGTTGTTCTTAGAGACTTCAATTTCTTTACTAGGAACTTGCGTCAGGAAGGGCTCTGGCAGTTCGGAAAATCCCGCATGCTCCCTGGGTCATGCAGGAGACTCAGAAACCACTTTGGGTTTGTAAGTGCTGGAGGAGGGGTTGATGGTGTCTGGTGTCTGATGTTATCCTAACTGCCAAGCAGACCAGAGAAAATTAGGGGTATGTTTTGATTTAACATCATTCCTTGCTGACTCTTGTCTCCCTGGAAAATTATCCATGAGGAGACAAAATAAGATGCTCTTTCTGTTAACTCAGTTTTCTTAATTACAGTTGTTGGGAGATGGCTTAAATTATGTTGTGGGGTATGGGTTTTCTCTTTCCCCACCACCCACCACCCCGCCAGGCTACAGAGGAATTTGTTTTACGGACTCATAATAGTAAACACTGAGATAAAAATCGGTATGCTAAAGTGTTTTTTTTTTTTTTTTTTGCCCTTTTCGAGGTTTCTCCACTGTGTATTGGCCTCTATTCATTAAAATCCTTTCAAGGTTGTTTTTCTTTTCTCTTCTCTTCTTTCTTTTTTTCAATACAGCATACACATGTGCCTGCATGTTCAGAACCTGGGAGGAGGTCAGGTGGGCCTCACACAGCCATGTCCTCATGCAGTCTGGGTCTCTGGGCCAGTGCTGCTAGTTCTTGGCCTAGCCTGATGGCCAGTGCCAGGGAGGACAACAATGGGGACTTCACAGGCCGGTTTCAAGGAGATGTCAAGACCTCTGGCGCTTCCTAGTGCAGAAAGGATCCACAGGCCTCCAGATGCCTCAGCCTAGCTCCCTCCTCATCAGGTACCACATCCAATTCCTCACAGTTCTGTTGATTTCCCTTCTCACATTCCTGGACTCTGTCCACTTCTCCTTTCTAATCCAGGCTACTTCTGCCTTTTATCCTAGAACTCATACAAGAGCTTCCAAATTGAGCTTTCAGGATTCACTTGGACCCCTCCTTAGCACCTTCCACACCACAGAGAGCTGTTTCCAGAATGACTGTGTTTGTGTCATTACTGCCACTGTTTCAGGAAACATTGCCACCTCCTCTTGGATGAAATCCCTGGCTAGGCCAGTCTGTCTTTGCCTATATTTCTCTTCCCATCTCTATGTGTTTTATTTTTCTTTCATTTTCTTGATTTTCACGTGAACAGTACTTTTATTTTAAAACTCCTCATTTAAGATTAATCTTCCCAAAGCATTTCTTAAGAGAAAAAAATTCCTCATTCAAAGGAATTGATTCTTTAGGAAAGTTCATCCAAATTAATCATCAGTCTGCTTTTTTTCTTTTATTTTTATGTTGTCCCATGATTTGCTTGTGTTTCTTTTTAAAGTATATTTTATTGATTATGCTATCAGAGTTGTCCCTCTGTTTTCCTCCTCTTTATCCCCCTCCTCCCTGCACCCCTCACCCACCCTCCAGCATTCCCCCTCCCCCTTAGTTCATGTCCATGGGTCATGCACATAAGTTCCTGGCTTCTCCATTTCCTATACTGTTCCTAACTTCCCCCTATTTTTGCCTACTATTTATGCTTCTTATTCCCTGTACCTTTTCACCCCATTGTCCCCCTCCCCACTGATAACCCGCCATGTGATCTCCATTTCTGTGATTCTGTAAGAACCTATAGGGCACATTATAATTACATTAGCATCACATCTTGTTCTACTTGTTTGCCTAGTGTTTTTTTTAGGCTCTGTTGTTGATAGCTGTGAGTTTGTTGTCATTTTACTGTTCATATTTTTAATCTTCTTTTTCTTAGATAAGTCCCTTTAACATTTCATATAATAAGGGCTTGGTGGGGATGAACTCTTTAACTTGACTTTATCTGGAGAGCGCTTTATCTGACCTTCCATTCTAAATGATAGCTTTGCTGGACAAAGTCATCTTGGATAGAGATCCTTGCCTTTTGTGACTTTGAATACGTCTTTCCAGTCCCTTCTTGCCTCTAAGGTTTCATTTGAGAAATCAGCTGATAGCCTTATGGAAACTCCTTTGTAGGTAACTGTCTCCTTTTCTCTTGCTACTTTTAAGATTCTCTCCTTATCTTTAATCTTGGGTAACTTAATTATGATGTGCCTTGGTGTGCTCCTGCTTAGGTCCAATTTCTTTGGGACTGTCTGGACTTCCTAAACTTCCTGGAAGTTTATTTCCTTTGCCAGACTGGGGAAGTTTTCTTTCATTATTTGTTCAGATAAGTTTTCAGTATTGTGCTCTTCTTCTCCTTCTGGCACGCCTATAATTCAGGTGTTGGAATATCTAAAGTTGTCCCAGAGGTTCCTAAGCCTCTCCTCAGTTTTTTGCATTCTTGTTTCTTCATTTTGTTCCAGTTGGATGCTTATTTTTCCCTTTTGTTCCAAATTATTAATCTGAGTTCTGGTTTCCTTCCCTTCCCTGTTGGTTCCCTGTATATTTTCCTTCATTTCACTTTGAGTAGCCTCCATTTCTTCCTTCATTTTGGACCAAACTCAATTCTGTGAGCATCCTGATTATTACTGTTTTGAACTGGGCATCTGATAGGATGGCTATCTCCTCATCGCTTAGTTATTTTTCTGGAGTTTTGATCCATTCTTTCATTTGGGCTATATTTCTTTGTCTTGGTGCACCTGTTATATGCAAGGGGCAGAGCCATAGGTGTTCACCAGGGCGGGGCAACCCCATTTGTTGCACTGTGGCATGGTTTGTCGGGGAGGGGTCAGAGAAGGAACAATGCCTCTTGCTCTGCTCTCTTCCTGCTTTCTGTCACTTCCCACAAGCAGTTTGTGCCCTTTAGGTGCTGATTTGCAAGCGGGTAGGTTTTTACATGTTTTGGGACCCCGTCAGTCTCTCCGATGTAGTCTCCTATAAGGCTGGGAGGTTCTCCTGCTGCCACAATCTCCACAGATCTTTTCCCACATCCTGTGGTTTTGAGTCTTTAGTTTCCTGAGCTGAAACCCAGGGTTTTGTGGTCAGTCTGTCTCGCGCCCCTGCTTTTCCCCAGGCCGTGCATGAATGTGGGATTGCCCATGCAGTCCTCTAGCCACCACCCTGAGTGTCCTCTTCACCCCACTGTCCCTCTCCGCACCTCCTACCATCTGGTTGAATGTTTCTTCAACTTCTCGATTGTTGGACTTCTATGCAAATGTTTTTTGGCAGTTCTGTTTTTCTTTTTTTTCTTTAAGATTTTATTTATTTATCTTTTGTTTTAGGTGTGGTTGTTAATAGCTGAGTTTGCTGTCCTTTCACTGTTCATATTTTTCATCTTCTTTTTCTTAGACAAGTCCCTTTAACATTTCATATAATAAGGGCTTGGTGATGATGAACTCCTTGAATTTGACCTTATCTGAGAAGCACTTTATCTGCCCTTCCATTCTAAATGAAAGCTTTGCTGGATAGAGCAATCTTGGATGTAGGTCTTTGGATTTCATGACTTGGAATCCTTCTTTCCATCCTCTTCTTGCCTGTAGGTCTCTTTGAGAAATCTGCTGACAGTCTGATGGGAACTCCTTTGTAGGTGACTGTCCCGTTATCTCTTGCTGCTTCTAGAATTCTCTCCTTCATTTTAATCTTGGCTAATGTAATTATGATGTGCCTTGGTGTGTTCCTTCTTGGGTCCAACTTCTTTGGGACTCTCTGAGCTTCCTGGACTTCTTGGAAGTCTTATTTCCTTTGCCAGATTGGGGAATTTCTCCTTTATTATTTGTTCAAATAAGTTTTCCATTCTTGGCTGTTCCTCTTCCCATTCTGGTACCCCTATAATTCGGATGTTGGAACGTTTAAAGATGTCCTGGAGGTTCCTAAGCCTCTCCTCATTTTTTTTTTGAATTCTTGTTTCTTCCTTCTTTTCTGTTTGGTTTTATTTTTTCCTTCTGGTCCACTCCCTTGATTTGAGTCCCAGCTTCCTTTCCATCACTGTTGGTTTCCTGTGCATTTTCCTTCATTTCAATCAGTTTAGCCTCCTGATTTAGTTCCTCTAATTTGTGGCTAAAATCAACCAATTCTGTGAGCATCCTGATCACCAGTATTTTGAACTGTGCATCTGAAAGACTGGCTATTTCTTGGTCACTTAGACTTATAGGCTCTGGGGCTTTGAGCTGTTCTTGAGTCATAATGCTTGGTCTGTTCGCACCTGTTATGTTTGAGGGGCGGAGCCTTAGATGTTCGTCAGGGCTGGGCAACCCAGTAGCTGGATTGTGATGCTGTATGTGGGGGTGGGGTTTGTTTCACTGACTTGCTTCTGATTACTCTGTCAGGTGTCTTCCTGCTGCGCCTTCTCTCCCTGTCCTTCTCTGTTCTTCCCCTCTTCCCCCCACTTTAAAAAAAATTATATTTTATTGATTATGCTATTACAATTGTCCTGATTTTTCCCTCTTTGCCACCCTCCACCTAGCACTTCCCCACCCCTCAGGCAATTGCTGCATCATTGTTCATGTTCATGAGTTGTACATATAGGCTCTTTGGCTACTCCGTGTCCTATACTATACTTTACATCCCCATGGCTATTCTGTAAGTACCTAGTTGTACTACTTAAATGACCTCACCTCTTCACCCATTCTCCACCCACCCCCATCTGTCAACTATCTGGTAACTAGTGTTATTTCTCTTGCTGCTTTTAAGAGTCTCTTTTTATCTTTAACTTTTGGCCTTTTAATTATGATGTGCCTTAGAGTGAACCTCTTTGTATCCATCATAGTTGGGACTCTGTGCTTCCTGGACTTGCATGTCTATTCCCTTCACCAAGTTAGAGAAGTTTTCTTTCACTTTTTTTAGATAGATTTCCAATTTCTTGCTCTTTCTCTTCTCCTCCCTATGGTGCAAATGTTGGACCTCTTGAAATTGTCCTAGAGACTGTTTATACTATCCTCACTTTTTGGATTCTTTTTTCTTCTTGCTGTTCTGATTGGTTGCTTTTTGCTCCCTTATGTTCCAAAGCATTGATTTGATTCTTGGCTCCATCCACTCTATTGCTGTTTTTCTGTAAATTTTTCTTTATGTCAATTATATATCCTTTGTTTCTGACTGGATCTTTTCAATGCTGTTGAGATCCTCACTAAGTTCCTTGAGCATGTTTCTAACCAGTGTTTTGAACTCTGCCTCTGACAGATTACTTATCTCCATTTTGTTGAACTCTTTCTGGAGTTTTGATCTGTTCTTTCATTTGGACTATGTTTCTTTGACTCCTCATTTTGGCAGCCTCCCTGTGTTTGTTTCTATGTATTAGGTAGAGCTGCTTTGACTCTGTGTCTTCATAGTGTGGCCTAAAGTAGGAGGTGTCCTATAACACCTCCTACTTTAACCCTATAGGGTGTCCTTAACCCTATAGGGTTAAGTGGCATAGCCTGCCCTACCACCCAAGCTGGGTCCTTGAGGCATGCCCTTTGTGTGGGCTGAATATACTCTCGTCTTGTAGTTGAGATATAGTTGCTGTTGGCAATGAGAGGGATTTACCCAGGCCAGTCAGTTGGAAGGATTGGCTGTGACTACTGACCACCAATCTCTGCCCTCCATTGAAGATCAGCGGTGCAGTGGTAGGGTGGTGGTGCTCTGACATAGTCTGTAGCTGTCCACTGGGTGCGCTGGCCCTGGAGTTTACCTGGTGGTGTGGGCAAAAGTCAGTCCCTACCTGTCTTTTTCCCAGGGCATCATGCTTCAGTTTTAAAGCAATCTGAAATTGCTGCTACTTGTGCCAGGCTTGGACATTTCCAGGCAAAGTCAAGCTGTGAATCTAATCTGGCTGCTGCTAGGGCTCACTGAAGCCAGCTATTGTTTATTTGGTAGGATTTTGGAGCCAAGACCAGCCATTCTTATGAAAAAATATCTTGGATGGGCCCTTAATTTGGGTGGGGCAGAGCCTCTGGGGATCTCTAACCCTGGCCAAACAGTGTTAGCCAGGTTGATGGAGTCTCAGATATGACACCAACTTGCTGGCTCCCACTGGGGGAGGGTTTAGCAAAGGTACAATATCCTGTGCTCACCTTGATGCCAGACACTTCAGACTCTCCCTGTAAACCACTGGTGCCTTTCAAGCTGCTATCCCAGTGCTGGAACTCAGAGGGAGTGTATCTGAGTAGGTGGGTCCATTTGTGGGTTCTTTAAGAGGAACTGCTTGGGGGTCCAGTAGTTTCTTCCCCCAGCTCAATCCCTTCTGGTTTTTGCAGCCAGAAGTTGTGGGTACTTATCTTCCTGGCACTGGAATCCTGGGCTGGGAGGCCTGGCTTCCAAGAAATTCCTCCAGAATTTTTATCCACGCGGGTGTGGGGCCAGCCTGTTCCACATCTGGAACTGTTCTTCCATCTGGGTGGATGTGGTTTCTTTAGTTCTGTAGTTGTTAGACTTCCATTCAACTCAGTTGCATGGTTGGCAGTCTTCCATTCACCTGGATTTCTGATGTTGGTGAGAGATGGTTGCTCTACATTTTAGTGGTAATTTTGATGTGGTTGTGTCAAGAGATGAGCCATGTCTGCCTATGCCACCATCTTGACTGAAATTCTTCCCTCCCCTCTTGTTGCTCCTTTTCTCCCTTTCATTCTCCTTCTCTTTTTATCCTTTCATAGTTTTCATTGTCTTTCTTATCTCTTTGCCTCACTTCCCCGCCACAGGCCTGCTTTTTCTCCTTTCTGTCATTTGAAAGAATATGGTGTCTTGTCTAATGCTCAGTTTCATCAAGCCAACAAATATTTGGTATGCAATATATTCTAGCAAGTGCTCCATCATTCCCACTTCCCCCTTGCTGTGCTTGTTCCTGACTGCCTGCCTCTGCAAGGCTTTCCTCTGCCCTCTGCAAAGAAAGAAAAATCAGGACAATTGTAATAGCATAGTCAATAAAATATTATTTTTTTAAAAGGAGAGGGGAAAGAGGGGAAGAACAGAGAAGGACAGGGAGAGAAGGCGCAGCAGGAAGACACCTGACAGAGTAATCTGAAGCAAGTCAGTGAAACAAATAATGTCTATCCCATTAGACCTTCCTTTGCCATCAATCTTTTTAACCTCCATTTTCTAGCCATCCTAGATTGCTTTGCTTTTGTACTCTCTGAACAACTGAAGTCTTTGCTTGAAGCTTTCAGGTAGGAATTTGTCTGGGATCTGCCTTAAATAGTTTAAAAGGCATATTTACTTTTGGTCTCAAACACAGACAAGCAGAGAGCAGGTTTTCTCCCTTTCCTGTCTCTTTGCTGCCTGGCACTGAGTGAGTAGAGACATTGGCTGGTAGGCTCCTCAGGCTGGAACAGTGGTTGCCTTATTTATGGGAAGGGCAGATGTGCCTGCTCTGGCTGGCCAGGCAGGAAATATTCAAAGAGTAATGGAATCTTTATTTCTTTATGCCCTCTGGTGAATGGCAACATTTCTTTTGTCATAATCCTTCAAAAACTATGAAGAGGATAAATATGATTTATGGGGAAACATCTAAAGCCCAGATGCACATTTACTGACTAGGGGAGTAGGAAACAACATGTGTCTTCCTGATTGGTCTTGAACAAGCTCAGGATTGACTTTTTAAAAAGCTGGACTTCAGATTTGACCTTTTCTGGGGGCCTTCCCGTGTTTCTGTGAATTGATGATAATAATGATTTGGAAAAAATGAAACAGGTGTAATTGGGAAAATGCTTTATCTCTTTTTAAAATCAGCTTAATTGATCCCTGACCATTGTGGCCCAGTTGATAAGGCATCATCCCACAAAGCTAAAGGTTGTCAGTTTGATTCCCAGGAAGGGTACATGCGCAGGTTGGCGGCCCACTCCCTGCATGCAAGAGGCAACCTGTCGATGTTTCTCTCACACATCAATGTTTCTCCTCTCTTTCTTCTTTCATTCCCCTCTCTCAAAAAAATCCTTTAAAAATCAGCATAATTGAAATATGATTTACATAATAAAATGCATGCATTTGAAGTGTATATTATGATAATTTTGACAAAGATGTGCATTTGCATAATTACCCTAAGAATCAAGATATATATAAAGTACTGTCCAAAACAGTCGCCACTAATCACATTGTGGCTATTTAAATTAAAATTAACTAAAATTAAAAACATTTCTTCAGTGTACTAGTCACATTTCAAGTGCTTAATTACTGCATGTGACTATTGTTTACTGTCTCAGACAATGCAAATTATGAAACATTTCCATCATATACAGCACTGATATAAAACATGCCTAGCACCGAAATAAAACATATCCATCACACCAAAAACTCCCTTTGTGCTCTTTTCTAGATATGTCCCAACTTACACCCCTGACCTCAGGAAATCCCTGTTTTGGTTTCTAATACTACAAATTAGATTTGTGTTTTCTAGAGCTTCATATACATGTACTCCTTATTTGCCTCACTTTTCCTCAGCATAGGATTTCTAAGCTTGATCCACTCATGCTTTACCTGTAAAAGTAGTCCACTCCTTTTTATTGCTTGATAGTATTCCATTGTATAAATAGATCACAATTTATTTAGCCGCCCACCTGTTGATGCCATTTAAGTTGTTTTCATTTGAGTTGATGAATAAAGCAGTTAGTTATTTTAGACATATATTTTTATTTCTCTTGGGTAAATACCTGTGAGTGGAATTGCTTGTTTATATGGTAAGTATATGTTTAACTTTTTAAACATATTCTTAATCTCTCTCTTTATAAGAGATTGCCAAACTGGAACTCTGGAACTCTGGAAAATGGTACAGCCATTTTCCAAAATGGTTGTACCATTTTACATCTCTAACAGCAGTGCAGAGAGTTCCAGTTGCTCCATCCTTTCCAGTTATTACTGATTTTCTGTTTACTTTTCTATTAACTATCGAGAGAGAAATATCTAAAACTCCACCACCTACAATTACAGACTTTCCATTTCCCCTTTCAGTTATATTAGTTTTTGCTTCATATATTTTTAAATTTTGTGATAATGTGCATACACCTTTAGGAATGTTTTGTTTTCTTTATGAGTTCATCATTTTTATCATGAACTGCTCTTCTTTGCCACTGTTCTGAATTCTAGTTTGCCTGCCAATATAGCCAGTCCAGGTTTTTGTGTCTTCAATTAGAATATGCATGGTGCATCTCTTTCTATCCCTTTGCTTTTAACTTACCTGTGTATTTTTATTTAAAGTGGGTGTCTTTTAAAAAGCATATAATTTAGTATTGCTTAAAAAAAATCCAGCCTGAGAATCTCTGGTTTTTCATTGGAGTGTTTTAGACCATTTCCTGCAAAAATAATAATTGACAAAAAATAAACTGTATGTTTTTTTAAAAATTTGGTTGGTTCCAACATGCATATACCTGTGAAGCCACAAACACACCATTCCCCAAAGCTTCCTTGAGCTCCTTAGTGGTCCATTCCTCCCACCAGTGCTCTCCCCAGGCAATCACTCATCTACTTTCTGTCACTGTGGTTTGCATTTCCTAGGATTTTGCATGAATAAAGATGTACCATATGTGCTCTTTTTGGCCTATCTCCTTTTATGCATCACAACTTTGAAATTCATTAATGTTGTTTTTTGTTTCATTTTTCTGGTTCCCTTTTATTTCTGTGTAGTATTGCATTGTGTGGCTATATCACAAAGATGGACATTTGAGTTGTCTCTGGCTTTTGGCTATCACAAGTGGAGCTGCTATAAAATCTTATACACATCTTCGTATGGACATATGCTTCGATTTCTTCAGGGCACATACCTAAGAGAAGAACTGCTAGGTCATATCATATGGTAGGCATTGACTTAATCTTTAAAGAAACTACCAACCAATTTTCCAAAGTGTTTGTACCCTTTTACATTCTTGTTGTGGACCCCTCTGCCTGGTTCTAGGAATTGTAACTCTACCCCCTGTGGCTAAGGACCTCTGGAATGCAAGCCACAGGAGACAAAGCTTGTTTCTGGTAGCAAATGCTGGCTCAGTTTCCTCCCTGCCCCCAAAACTTGGTCGGAAGTCAATGACGGGTAAGACCCCTCGCAGCAGGGGCAACCTAAGCCATACTCGATCACTTGGGAGGCTTTCATGGAAGGACTCGGAGAGGGGGGCGCTGCAACAAAGAGGGAGCAGTGGACTCTCGCCCCTCCACCCCCGCTTTGACAAAGCCCGAGTTCCCAGGTCCTCTGGGAGAAGCACTTACTGGCTCTAATCCCCTTAAGCCTGAATACCTGATGGGGAGGGGTGCATCTCCTTGCCTTGCTAGAGTGTGTCCTGGGGAACAATCTGGCATCACAAAGACTTCTTGATAAACCTGTGAAATCTTCTCTGCTAAGAATGCTTTCATTCATACATAAGGGTTTGAGCAAGAAACCCTAAAACTCTGTTCCTGACAGACTCTGACTCACACTAAGCCTCAGATTTCTTTATTCCTGGCTGCTCTGTATTCCTGTGTATTACAACCCAATAAAAGCCCCTGAAGGAGGGGGCTAAATGCCTTTTTCCCCTGAGAAACTGGCCACTGCTCATGGCTTTTTTCCTGCGGGAAAATGGCCACCTCTCCTCCCCAAGCTGATCACATCCTGTCTCAGTCGTCTTTACTCTCATCTGTGGCACATTGGGGGACTTGCGAGAAAAGTCGCTCCCACACATTCTCACCAGTAGGGTATAAGAGCTGCATTTACTCCCCTTTCTTGTCAAGAGTTGGTATGGCTTTTCTTTTTAATTTTAGTGATTCTATTTGATATGTTTATATTTCATTTACTTATTGTTCATACATGTCTTCTTTTGTAAGGTTTCTGTTCAGAATTTTTGCTCAGTTAAAAAAAATCTGGTTGTCTTCTTATTCTGATGCATACCCTTTAGTGGGTGGATGTGGTGTGAATATTTTCTCCTTGTCTGTGCCTTTTTGCTTTCTTAGTGGTCTCCTTAAAAAGACTAAGGAGATGAAGTCTCCTTTTGATGAAGGAGTCTCCTTCAAAAAAGTCTCCTTTTCATTTTGATGAAGTTTAAATTATCAGTTTTTCTTTTACAATTTATGTGTTTTGTGTTCTAAGGAAACTTTGTCTACCTACATAAAAATTTTCCCTTTGTTTACTTCTAGAAGTATTAGAGTGCTACGTTTTACATTTAGGTCTATGATCTATTTGAGTTAATTTCTGTGCAGCATATAATGTAACAATTCATTTTTTCCCCATGAAGAGATGTACTCATTCCAGCATCATTTTTTCCCAAAAGACCTTTCATTCCCCATTGCAATGCCTTGATACTTATGTTGAAAAATCAATTAATGTTTATAGATGTGGGCAAGTGATATAAGGTATATTCAATTATTTTATAAATCCTGGTAGGATAGAACTGAGTGAAAGAGCAGTCTAAGCATTAAAAATAATTTAGGTAGTTAGAATACCTTTTTTCATCAAATATAGTTTTATTTTTTCTTTATGTCTATTCCAGAATGAATGGGACAGTATCCTTTATTCTAAAAGAACATGAATAGCAGTATCTGTGTGATCGCAGAACTATCCTACCTATTACTTAAAGTTACAGGCTTTCTGGTGAAGAGAAGCCTTGTTCCAGATATTTGGGTTTGGCAATGTTCACAGATTCTAGCATTTTCTTCAAATGCAAATGCATTCTGAAGTGACACAAAATCAACAAATACACAACTGGATTTTCCTAAAAAATCCAGATCGATAATATTGATAAATTGACTTTCTGTATTAGGAATGCCAAAATAAGCCTATGTTTAATTCTGTGATAAGAAAGGACATGTGGAAAAGAAAACCCAGTGGCTATAAAAACAGATCTAAAAAATTTAATGATTCAAAGTAGCCTCTACATACAAGATAACAGAAAGAATACAGACTGAACATTTTGACTTTAAAACTGAAATGTCGCCACTTAGAACAAGTCTGTCATTTCCTAAAAAACACACGTTTATAACAAAATCCACAAGGACACACTCTGAAGCTTTTTCAAGTGTTGTCGATTTTCAGTCATCCCCTTCCTCCCCAGACATTTATTTGTCACATAACAATACAGCCTTTAGTCTTCTTTTGGCAGAACAGAACTTTGAGAACTGTAACAGCAGTTGTTTTGAAAAGCACCTTCTGTGGTAAGTTTTACCATACTGGGATCATGCATTCTGCTCTTTAAATCTTGCTGTGTTCCTATGACTTGGATGTTTAAAATGCAAGCTTAATTCAGTCAAAGTATATATTGCAAATAAAAATGTTTTCAAACAAGCTGGAATGAAACCATTAACTAAGAAGTGGGCCGAAAGACCATAGATAGTGTGCTTCTTGACTTGGTAGTTATGTGAATACATTTTCTCACCAGGCAGGAAGTATTTTATTTGCTGCATGATCTACCAGGTGGCTTCTGGTGTGTCTGCGCTGTGCAACACCAGCAGGTGCAAGGGGATGGACTATGGAATGGATGCTGCACTGAGCGGTGAGATGGTGGTGGGCTGTGTACATAAGATTGTGGGCCAGACACAGTAGTAAGGACTAGATGGGCTCAAATAGCTACTCTAAGTGTCAAGTGTGCCTCTGCATGTTTTACAGATGGTGCAAGATCAATTCTCTTCGAGTAGGATGTGGACTCTTGGTCGTGACTCTAAAGTTCAGATGATGAAGGAACTGGCCAGTTTCCCTCAGGTAATGGGGGGATAGTAGCACCTAAGTGAATACTGAAAGTCAGAAAGGCCTGTACTTATACCTGGCAGATGAAATCATCCTTTTTGTGGATGATCATAGTCTGATTTGTTTTTATAAATTCCTGATGCAAATACGGTTTTCACACATCTGAAAACATCATTTGGAAAATCTCATGGCCAAATCATTAAAAATACAGACCATTAAATAGTCCCATGGAAGCACATGCTCTCCTTTCATTGTGACGTCCTCTTGGTGTTCAAACAACTCAGTCTCCATTGGGGACTTGGTTGCTTAACACACGTGTCTCTTCTCTCTCCAGCACCTACAGTATAGGAGCTTGGATCAACACAGACTTTCTGAAAGTTTTTCTGTAAGATGGCTTTTTCAACCAGAAGCGAGACATTTTGTAATATATACCTAAGATAGCCAATTTTAGAAAGAGTTTCAAAACAAGGACAAGTTATATACCATGCCTTGTTATTTGGAAGGTGAACACTTGAAATAGTTCCCTTCCCAGATGTGGGAGTGACAGGCTCAGAATAAATTGCTAGTATATGTAGAGCAATGTTACAACAAACTGGTATGTTTCCTTAAAAACAATGCAGCATTAAAATGTATTTACTAAGGTGCATCTTAATTCATGTTTTTAATGGAATGTATCACACACCTATAAACAAACACGAATAGACAAGCACACACACACAAGTGGCCAAGTTTCTGTACAGTTTATATCTTAGATGCTTATGTGTGTACATAACAATGCAGAGAAAAAAAGTTCTCCTTCTAACTCCCTGAATGTCTGAATGTTGTCTAAACCATACAGTGTTAAAATATTTCAATTCCATATAAAATATCTACAAAAATAGATAACATTTACAAAAACCAGATAGTATTTCCAGTTTTCCTTAGTAACCCACTCAGCGCCCCCTTCCTCCTTCCCTCTCAGAACGTGGCCATCTCCAGCAAAGAGCGCTTGAAGAGCTGCGCGTTCCTGGACAAGTCCGTCACTTGGTGCACCATTTCTTGCAGGGCGGTGGTGCTGGGATAATGGAGGGCGGCCATCTTCGTTGCCATAACTATAGTCTTGAGCTGTTCGCAGAGCTGGTTGCTGGAGTTCATCACTTTGTTGCGAATGTCCTGGGCAGCAACCTGCCTTGTCAGCGTGTCTCCAATGAAAACCAGTTTGTGTGCGCTCAGAATGACAAACTTGCTGTGCGCCACGAAGATCCGCGGGGGCTGGGCTGAGCTCACGCAACTGAAGAGAGCGTCAATGGCATTGAGAAGGGAAATGTAATGGGTCTCACACTGGTCATAGTAGAAGCAAAGCAACTGCCTGTCCTGAGCACCCACGCTGCTGTTTGTTGTGGGGAGGCTCTGAGAGGGCTTCCACTTTGAAATGTCATTTTCCACCGGCTTTGTAATTTCTTGTTCCAACAACTGGAACTGACTTAGCTGCAAGGAAGAAAAAACAAAAGATTTCATTAAGGGAAAGGCAGTGTGCTGTAATAAAAATTAACCAGAGCTTAGCGTTAAAAGACCAAGATTTTAATCCTAGGTGCTTATTAGATGTGAGGGCTTGGTCATGCCTTGCTTTCCTAAACCGTAAACTGTAGAAGTTGAGAAAGGTGATCCCTAAGAAATCCTCCAGCTCTGACTTTCTATCATTAGATGATTGGCCGCCTCAGCCCTTAGACTGGAAGGCAGCATAGGGTTTAAACTCAGCTCTATTACAGTTTATGAAAGTTAAATGAGTAAATATTTATAAAGTGCTTAGAAGAATAGCGTTTGGAATATTGTAGGCTCTATGTAAAGGTTTACTAAGTATTGAGTGGTATAAGGGAAAAATCAAATGCAGGGATCTCTTTTTCAAGTAAATCAATGACAGTTTGCTTCTTCTGGAGGAAAGTCTTGACTCTGTTCTTCAGGATGCTTAGATAAATGGTGATCCGTGTCCTATTTTGGTATAAATGACAATCCATGACCCAGTGCTTAGTGTAAATGTCAATCATAACCTACATTTTCTGTCCAGATTTATAAATGTTATTATTCAGCACTGCAGGGAAGACTAATGCATATTATATTTGCACTATGGAAAAGAATACCTCGAAGGAAATCTGAATGCTAACTGTGCATCATAGCAGCTCCACAGAATTGAAAGCAAAGGACATCACACAGAGTCAGACTCAATGAGTGTTAGCTTTCTTCTCCTCTCATTACTTCACCCAGATTGTGTATTCTTTAAATTCCAATGGTAACAACTTCCAGCTCTACCAACAAACCTCGAAAGAGACTCTTTTGCAGTAAGGACTATCTGTAAACTTAGCTCAGAACCCAGTCAATGTTTTACCCTGGGGTAGGGCTGAGTCAGAGCAGAGATAACCTCACCCAGCTCCTTCCCCAAGAAATGCACAGCAAGTTTTACTTTTCTACAGAATCTGTTTTCTTCTTAGGAATTGTTATGGCTTCAATAAGTTTCCTAAAATTTTGCTGTCTTACCTTGCCAAATGTTAAAGTAAACATAGAGACAAGGTGATGCTTCAAGATACTGAGTTTATACTTTTGCAAATATGTTCATGAATATATCATTTTGTTAGATATAGGGGTGAGAGGTTTTTCCATTTTACAGAGAAGTAACTCAAGTCCAAGGAGGTTATATGACTTATGTAAGGGCTCATCATTGGGTAGTCAGAAAATAAGGATGAGAACTGTGGTTTCCCGAGTGCAGTGTGACATTCCATGTCTCTACATGCTATTTTATTTCAAATTTTAAAAAGGCTTATACATCCTCAATTCATTGCTCTTTATTTTTATGCCCCTGCCTAGTAATACCCATTAATATCTGCCCCACTGAAGCTCGACTTTTGAATGAATCTTCCCTGCCCTAAGACCTTAGTAAATGGACTTGCATATATTTTGAAAATATTGGATCCTTCCTTCCCACCCTTGGATTTGGCCAAGAACAGCCAAGCCACAGGCTTATGTTATAGGGAAGAAATAGGTAGGTAGATGGATACATAGATAGATAGAGATGGCCAAACCAGAATGGTTTTTAGGAATTTAATGAGTCACTGAAGGAGTTGACTATCAGATGAGGAAGCTGAGATAAAAAGCCATCTTATAGAAAGGGCTTTGAGTGGTCATTTATGGGTTCTGTAAAGTTATAGGGGAGCCAAATGAGTAGATAAACAAAGGAAATTACAAGAAAATAGAGAAGGAAGCAGATTTAGAGAGAAGCAAAGGAAGTACAAGAAGGAGAATGAATATACAGTGCTAGTTCTCACTGGACTTGGGTACATCTTCATTTTCTGTTCCTGAATTTCCCTACTGTGGCCTCACTCTAGAATCGGTTTGCTTAGGCTAGCTTGAGTAGGTATTGCTCATTGAAATTAACAGCCTTAACCAAAAGAGTCCTAATATGTTAGATGTACAGGCTCAGCCTGTTAAAATTGCTGTTTGGATGTAATCCAGGTACACCACCTGGATTACTAAAATCATAAACCTTCTCTTTGTTCTTACCCCCTATTATATACCCCGGAGCTTATTTATACCAAAGTGTGCTGGAAGGATCAAAATCATGATCTTTTGAAGTTATACCTTTCTTACTAAGCAGGAAATCTTTTCAATACCAAGTGGTTTTTGTTCTGATTGAACTTACCTGATGATGTTCCAGCTGCAGCTTGTTCTGCTTGATGATATTTTCTTTTTCCAACAGCTCTTTCTGTTGCCTTTCAAATTCCTCTTTACCCTATTATTTTCAACATAAAGAAAACATTACATCACCACTATGATTCACTTATGCTAACAATTTCATTGACAAATGTGTAAATACTCTTTCATTTTCCACTGCCTTGGTAATTTCCCGCGTATCCAGTTAGACTCTGTGAATCCCAGACAGGGATGACACACTTCTCAGCCAGACTTCCAGAGTCACTGTGTGTGTTAGGGCTGCAAACTAAAACCCATTTCTGTGTAGGGTGCCTCTCTCTCTGTCCCACTTTACCATTTTCAGAGAGCTATCCATGACTCTCTGCAAGCCTCCTTACCCAGTACTATTTCTCAGGTTTCTTTTCTAATAGATGATATGTGAACCCATTGATCTCCTAACCCTGGTTTAAATGTGGTCCATACTGCACTTCTAGTTTCTTTGAGTCATCTACAACTCCACGCCACAATAATATATCTCAACAGGCAGAGAGGGGCAACCAGTCCTTTCCTCAGCACTAGGTGTGGCTCATTGCTGCTTTCCCTAGTTTCTTGTACTGAAGGGAATGGTAGTTAAATAGTTCTCAGGATAATCTTTGGTTCTTAGTCAAATAAAAAGAATGGCAGAATAAAAAATTAAGCCAAATCCTAAATAATGGATCTTGGTAGAATGCTTTAATCCCCCACAGTGAAAAGGCACGTTGTCAGGATCCCAGGTCAACTTGGTAGAATTTCCACCTGTAGGAGGCAGACTTTGACTGCTCAATTTCCCATATGCAGGTTAAGTTCTAGGTCAACTGGAAAATGCCTCATGGTTTTCAAGTCTGAGAGGATGGGACCTTAGAAATTCTCTAGTGCAGAGGCTTTCAATTATTTTTTCTTAACAGTTAAACTCCACCACTTAAAAATAAATTATCATGTGGAACAATATCATAAAATGTAAATAGAAGTGGAGCTGGTGTAGTTACCTAAGGGCCCACTCTCCTACTGGGGGAAACTCTTCCATCAATGGGATCTAATACAACTCTGGGCTTCATTCATTTTCCAAATGAGGACATTAACATCCAAATGAGGACATGAACCTCCAGGGAGGTTACATAAGTTGGTCACATAATTAGTGTCAGAGAAATGTCTCAAGCCCAGGACTCTGGACATTCAGGTCAATGTTCTTCCTCCTGTGCACTGCCTCCAATTAATGACCCACTGGGATTAACACTAATCGTGTGCTCTTTTCTGGTAGTCCAACCTACCAGCTTCACAGGCCTTAGTTCTGGGCTCCCTGAATGTGAATGTAGGTGCTTTAGGAATCTGGTCTTTTTACCTGTAGGTGGACATAGTCATAATCATCCATCCAGCTCCTTTCAGAGCCATCACTGCTACCACAGTCAGCTATAGGTTGGTCCTTGCCCAGGCTTGGGGGTAATGTCTTGTTGAGGGCCTGGGCCTTGTGGTCTCCAGAATGCAGCAGCTGTATCTGGGATCCAGCATGGGGGTACTCAGTGGAGTTCATGATGCTCTCAGGCCCATTCTTCACATGCAAGCTGCCGGGGCCTGGTCTGAAGAGGGCCTCTGCATTGGTGTTGATGGTTGTGGTGAGCTGCTTGGCATCATCGGGCACTGTCTTTGCCACCATGACAAACCGGTCCAGATCATCACACTTGTTTTGGGGCTTGTTGATAGCCAGGACATTGAGGGACCAGCTACACTCATTTAAGTCATGGCTGGTTTGACTCAGAATCTGGTGGGAGTCTTCCACTCTCTGGAGCTCCCGCTTCATTTTGTTGTAGAGGATGAGTTCTGGGAGGCAGGAAGCATTTGCTACAGCACCCTTGGCAAAATGGAGATAGTCCCTCAGAAACAGCTCCACCTTGTCCACTGCGGTGCGTATCTCGTTGATGTGTCGTTCCATGTATCCGTAACACCGCCAGTCCGTGGTGGTGACTAGTGCCATTAGGTTGGAGACGCCCATCTCCAGGGTCTGCTGGAGCCGATGAAGTCTCTCAATGGCTGTGTCTGGATCCAGCAAGAGCCTTTTGTCCTGAGACGGGGAAGCTGATAGTGAAGACTCTTTTGAGGTGGTGGAAGATGTGGACATATTACTCCTGGTGCTGCCTGTACTGGAGAAAGACAATCGGTTGATTCCATCTACCACGTCCTGAGAGCTTTTGGAATCTGCTGGGTTGTGCAGAGGAACATCGTAAACACCATTTCTTTCTTCAGGGTTTGCTTTCTCACTGGTTTCTGCTGGTGGTTCCAGAAACTGAACCCCTCGTGGGATATCATATGCATCATTCTGAGCACCCACCAATGGTCCCAGCTGTGGGGGTGAGTGTTTCAAGGAAATGCTTTGGTGTCTTTGTTCAGCAGCTCCCGAAGCATCGCAGTTATATTTCATGTGAAGGTCATTCCCCACCAGCTTGGTACTAGTTGGGGGGATGTCATACACACCCTCAGGTCTGACATCTGGCCTTCCAGCTTGTCTCATCGGAGAAGGAAAATCATACTCTTTTTCCCTGAGCCCTGTTTCATCTCGGCAAGCAGAGGGTGGAATGGCATATACCTGAAAAGTAAGAACAAACTGAAAGTAGTATTTGTTGAGTTGGCTCACGTTATTGTGTGGAAACAACTGTACACTAAAAATAAAGGCCTGGATTCTCAGTCCTGTTTGCTGCCTCCTTTTCTTCCACCTCCGCTCACTGTTGAGAGGTATTTCCAAGGCTCTGCTCCACTCCACTTCCTCCATCCTCTGATAAGAACATCCTTCCCCTGGCCCCAGTGCTGACTGTTGTGTGGACCCTCCTGGCTCAGTTGCTCTCCTTGGGGTCCAGTCCCACATTTCTTTTTTTTTTTCCTGAGGCTTTTTCCCATATTTTAATTTATTTGTTTTTCTACAATTATATTTTATATTATTGCTTTCAGAGGGCAGGGAACTCTTAGTACAAAAGATCTTTCATTTGCAGTCAGTTCCTTCATAAAATAAACAATTGCTAGCATTTTTAGAGGGGGACAAATTAAATCTCAGTTTAAAGGCACCTGGGGGCGTTGTTATTTGAAATGATCATGTGCTATATTCAGTCCCATGTTTCTGACCATTTCCTGGGTATCCTTCCTTGGAGGGTTCAGGCTGAGAGGCAGTGTATGCATTAACACACTGCCCTAGGTGTCAGAAGATCTAACGTCTCTCCCCACATCCACCGGCTGTGCGATACTTAATAAGCCACTTAAATGTATGAGACATACTTCCCTTATCTGCAAAATAGGGATAACTGTACTTGTGTAGGCCTCCTCCTTCGGGTAACAGAGTGAATCAAATTCATTAACACATATACATGGACTGAATAAACTGTAATATCCTGTGTACATGTATTAGTTGCTTGCCAAACTGAATGAATGATTTTAGCTTATAGACTACCCCATTTTTTTTAGTGGAGGGCCCTAAATGTGGAATCCCTAGAGTTACCTTTTTTTAAAATTCTTTCTGCCCATTTATTTGTCTGTCTCCTCCTTTCTTCGTGAGCTCCACAAGAGCAGAGACCATGCTTATGTTTTCTTTTTAAATTAAATTTGTTGTGGTAACATTGCATAACAGGATCGTATGGGTTTCAAGTGTCCATTTCTGTGATACAAGATTTGCATATTGCGCTGTGTGTCCACCACCAGAAGTCAGACCATCTTCCGCCATATATAAGGCCCTCTCCACAACCCCTGACCCCTTTCCTCTACTAACCACCACCCTGGTGTCTGTGTCCACGAGTTTCAGTTTTATTTGCCATATTATCAGTGAAATCACGTGGTTCTGAGTTATCTTTAATTATTCCCCTCTCTTCCTCCCTCTTTCCTTGTCTCTCATCCCTCTTCTTCCCTCTTTCCTTATCTCTCATCCCTTTACTCTCTCATAGACGGTTTTCCCCTTTGGTCTGCCCTTCCTGTTTTATCCCAGTAAATGCACACACACACTTTTCTGCTGCTCTGTAGGAGCTCACTCACCCCTTTGGTGGGAGGGATGTCATAGACCCCTTGAGGTTTCATCTCTCCCACTGGAACCGAAAACACAGGACCTTTCATTGATGATGGAGGGATGTCATATACCTGAAAAGAAATACCTGAGTTACCTGGAATAGAAATGTCTTATACTTATTATTTTTATGCTATTAAGCTTTTAGTTATGGGTTTATTTACCAGCGTATGTATTATGGCCTTATTCTTTGACAGCATTCTATGTAATAAGGTTGGTGAAGTTTTTCTTTTTCAATGTCTTATTTTTTGAATTATCCTGAACATAAAAATGATCTTAAGTGAAATATCCACAGTGTCTGTACTTTAAACTGTGGTTGAAGTTATATACTTTCTGAAATAAAATGATAAAGTGATAAGCAACAACAGCTTTATCAGATCACTTAAATAATGTTAGCTACAATGGCTCCTGGATAGATAAATCAAGCTTCTATAAAATATACACAGTTTGTAAATTTCCTTTCTTCCGTAGCTCTGAAGGAATGCCACCTGAAGCACTCCGGTCCTCTGGGGATCAGAATCCTGGTACGTACCCCTTGAGTGGTATGAGAAGGAGGGATATCGTAGACGTCCTTTTGGTATCTGGATGGGTACTCATACACATAACCGTGGCCTGTCCTCAGTGGGGTTATCACCTGTGGGCAAGAAGACAAAGGTGTAAAATTCTGAGTTCAAGTCCTGAGTGAATCTCCTAGCCTCTTCATCAGACACTTCTCTCTCATTTCCCTCATCAAGCGAAAGGAAGAGAAAAATCCAAATAAATAGGGAAGAGAGAACAGGAAGGAGATGGGGGATACCAGATCAGTAAACTTTTAAATCTCTCTTGAATTCCAGTGAAGAACAAATACCCAAAACACCTCTATCTCCCTTCCCCATGGTAGCAAAATCCTCTCAAAGTTGGCCAGATAAAGTCTCAATTCCCAAAAAGGTGATTCAAGGGAGAACCACTTTTACATTATGATTGTCCTACATCATTGCTTTGGAGCATCAAAAGCTCAGCATAATGAAAAAAATAAATCTTAAGGTACTGAAACTGTTTGTAAAGCGAATAACTCAAATAGAGTTCATCCACTTAAAATTCCTCTCATACCTTCCCCAGGATGCCTCTTCATCTGACTTTATTATGATTACAAGTAAAATTCCATAGGTCACTAGAGTACTTTGTAAAGCTAAAGCTCACACATGGCTGCCTTTAGAAGCCTCTGGTAGCTTTCAGTCTAACTTAGAAAACAAATGAAATACTGAGTCAGGGAGTCCCCAGAAACAGAGTTCCCATTTCCACCAGAGAAACAAGCATCCCAGACTGTACCCAAGTCCAAGGGATGTCAAGAGTCAAGTACACTCATCACAACTCTGGCATCTGGAGCCAATGTCCATAAAACAAACTGCACCCAACACGCTCGTGTTTTCATGTCTCCATACTTCACTGTGCCCTAAGAACAGACAGAGAAGTCATTTGAACTTAAAATTCATTTTGAAATATATTTAATCTTCCAAGAGCTTCTACATTACCAGGGTCTTTTTTCTGCCTAACCCCTGTCCCTGAATGACTAACAGAGCCCACCTCGGTATTGCCCACAACAGTTCTGAGAACAGATCTTTCAAATAAGGAAGAGTTGGTTGTTCCTTAGGAGACTCTCATCTTTTATCCTTTCTCTAACAGGAGAACTCTGGCGTCAGGCTGCCTACAAAACTATGTGAAAAATGCTCATGTCTGTCCTCTTACGCTGAAGTCGGTGGAACTCAGCCAAATGCACCAATGCTTCTCTCCCCAGGGGCTCTAAATGCCCAAGTTCAATTTAAATCTCTGGTGCTTGTGGCTGGTTGCATCTTGTGATGAAGGTAAAAGAGATTAGCATGCAAGTGTGCAATCACCACCCCCATCAAATCTCTCCACTGCCTGCAGTTTAATTAAGGAATCTATGGCTTTAAGGTTTGTTGGCACAGAGCATACAGAATCATTTTATCGAGTGGCTGCTATATTGTGCAGAGCAAATCGTCCTTTTTAAAGCAGGATGCCCTTTGCTCAAGAAAAACACACTGTGTTCCTAATGCTCTTATATAATTTTTTTCACTGTTGCTGAGGAGGGAAATGAAGTATCTTCTCTTAGTCTATCTCATCAGTTCCTCTATTTATAGCTCTCTATCTTCGTTTTATAATAGAACATACTCACAATGCAGCTTTTGTTCATTCTAAAAGTTTTTAAGAGTAGATTCTATGCAAGGTTGCCAAGTTAGCAATAATGCTAATTGAAAACCAAGGCTGGCTATGCTACAGGCCAGCTAAACAGCTTCATCATTAGTTTAAGAAGGGAGGGGGCTGGGTTGTGTTGGTATCTGAAAATAACCCCTGGTGAAACGTAAACACATGGCATGACCTCAGGAAGGTGGGGGCACGGACCAGTCTTTTTCTTTGTTTTGTGGATTTTCCCTGGCAGAGCATTACTGCTACCCAGTATTTAACATCTCGCTTCCTGACAAATGTCATAGAACCCCAGCTTGCTCTCTCTTTCTCATTTAAAGGATGCCTGTGGTCACCTGTTTTTTTAAAAAACTTTGTATTCCAAACCAGTCATTTTCCTTGTTTATGCATTAAAAAAAAACAGATGGTGAAAACCACAGGGGAATAAAGCCAACAAAATACAACCTCCCCATTTCCAGCATTCCCAACGTTACCATCTAATTTGCATCAGTCCACGAATGGCATTTAAATGGGACCAGCATTTTGCATCTGGTCAGATACATCCAGGGCATACAGCAATCCACTGTGTGACTTCTGAAAGAACGTGGAGCTGGAATCTACTTTTGGACGCTCTCCTCCTCAGCTCATCACTTGGGTCACTTTCATGCCAATTGCGTGTTCCCTCCTCAGAGGAAAGTGCTGACTGTTCTGTACCTTACAAAGTATCCAGTTCTGTGGTTCATCAGGCCTTTTCTTCCTGCTTCACATAGTGCAAAAAAACCTTTCCACTATCCCGAGTTACTGAACCTTAGCCTACCAGGAACACCAACATCTAGCTCAGGGAATGTGTAAGTTTTGGAAGAATCCCCCCCAGGCAATTGCACAGCAATTGCTACACACAGGGTATTTTAAAACTGATTTTCTCAATGAAATCAAGTTATGTTTCTCATTTCCTTTCTCTCTCAGTTTGTTTTTCTTCTCTGCATTCCTTTCATTCTATCTATGTATTTATAGTTACAAGAGCTTAGAATTAGGAACTGACCAAACCGACCTCTTAGTACACTAGTGTTGCTGCAAAAGGGGGCTAAACTGTGAGATTCCTAGGCTCTCAGCACCTGCTTTCCTCATCACCCTGGAGGAGGACCTGCATTTTCCAAAAGTGGGTTTTCCGTCCAGATGAGGAATCTGCCCTTCCTCTGATGCTAGTCAACTAATGGAGGAGTCTGAAGGTGCACACTGAGAAGAGCTATGAAGCAGAGAACAAGGGCTGACTATAGACATTTAGATCAGGGAGAATCCATTAAATAAATTTCCAAGGCCAAGCCCTGGCAGGGTATGATTAAAAGTCCAGAGGCCAGGATTTTGTTAGTTCTCTAATTAATCGGCTGGCATAGAAATAAACAAAGAGACATGACCTGCCCCGCCCCATAGTTTGATGTGTTTATTTACACCATTTTGAGCCTCAGATCCTGGGCAGCATGAGCTGTTTTTAGAGATGCTTTAAATACTTCCATATCTCATAATTATGAGAGCCATGCATGCTGAAATTTTAAAGAAGAGGAGTCTGTCTTTAGAGTAGTAGCCAGGGTTAGGGAACCCTGAAAACCAATCCATGTGGGAGTCAGTGAGCTGGAAGAGAGGACTTTAGGGTCCGTCAGCTGTACCTCCACACTTGGTTTGGCTCGGCATGCACCTGGAGAGAGAGCAAAGGCCTGCTATTCACATGCCCATTGGGGCTGAGCAGGGAGGGCGAAGGGAGAAGCAAGCTGGGTTGTATAGCAAGACAGAACTCACACCCTACAGAAAGCAGGCAGTTCAGTCCTCAGTTCCAGCCAGCTGCCATCCTGAGAAAATATACCCTGTGTTCCCAGATCTTTCAAGTTTTAGAAGAAACCAGAAATCTGAATTTTTATGTGAAATCTTCAAAATTAGGTTAAACATTTCAATCAGTATCTTGGCCAAAGTAATCATGTCTTTGGCCCCCAAGATACCAGTCTTCACCTTCATTTGTGTATTTCTGTCCTCTTCCCTCAGTACCTTGAAAGCCTCTGAGGGCGGGGCCAAGGAGCTCCCTACCAATCCCCTGCCTCGGCAAGTCTGAGCGTCTCAGCTTTTTGATACACACCCTGCCTTCACACCTCTGGCGCATTCATTCCTGCTGTGTCTTTGTCAAGGTGCTCTTCTTCCTTTCCTCAGAATCCAACTTTATTCAGTTTTCAAGGCCAAGCAGGGTGCCTCTCTCCCACGATGCCTTCCCAGACAGACACAACAGCTCCCTCCCTGGCACTCTCCAAGCGGAGCGTGCACCCACACATATCCAAAGGCACCTGTCACTTGTGGTTCGGCTGTTTTAGTGCCTCCTGTCTCAAAACCGTGGAGACAGAGACCATTTTTTCTTCTTTTGTATTTAAACAGCAGGACCTAGCATGGTGCCTTGAATATAGCAGGTCTTAAGTGAATGTATTGACTGAATATATTAACAAACTAAAGGAAAGGTCAAGGCTATTCTTAAGCAAGAGGGTGTGACACTGGAGAGGACAGTAAACAAAGTCTGCCTGTATGGAATAAGGTTGGCTATAGAACAAGTTAGCTTTAAGTTGAGTGGGACCCAAGGAATAAAGGGGCATAACTGTGTCTTATCAACCATGCGTGGTAGTTTTGGGAGATAAGAAAGCAGAGAGACTGTTATATAAAGCTGAGAAATCAGAACCATGGAATAATTGTCACCTGCACCATGACTTAGTGCAAACCACCACTGGAGACCAAGTAGTGCCCCCCGTCCCCATGGTTTCCCTCTTCCCAGTCTAGAGCCCGCGCGAGACACAAACGCCTGTGTTCTTCTCGGCTACAGCTAGAAACATGTGGAGGAGTTTTTCAAAGAGAGATCAAAACACTTCTGATGTTTTTACCTTAACACCAGAAGAAAGGAACAGAGTCGCGCTTTCTCTAGTTATGAGAATATGTGACAGGCCTGTGTCATGGGAAGCTGAGTAGCAGAGAACATAGCCGCACTGGGCATTGAGCTCACTGAAAGGGTTAGGTCGGATGAGGGGAGTGAGTGAGAATCTCAGCTGGACTCAGACAGAGCTGGATCTAAATCCTGGCTCTCCTGCTCACTAGCTGGGAGAACATGACCATGGCATCTATCCATTGTAAGCCTATTTCCTCATTAGTAAAATGGCAGTGAAAATGCTTATAGGGTTTTATCAGCATTCAGTGAGACAAAGTACATAAAGTACTCAGCACAGAGTGAACCCTTACGCCTTATCTATTTTAATAGAATTGTTATCTAGGTTGACCTGTTTTAACTTTGGACTTAAACAAAGTCTGCCTTGAACACAGATGCTACAGGTGTTTTTTATACCTTTCTCCAGTGAGGGGGAATATTGAACTGTCTGGAGTGGCTTACTGAGCTAGGGACCCTGATAACCATGCCCCATTTTGGATTGGGATCTTAAGGGCTGCATGCAAAAGTAGGATTAACTGGACGTGAACCCACCCTTGCGTAGGCTGAGGCTAGGTTTTAAGTCATCAGGGTTGGCAAGAACATCTCAAAGTCTGAAATTAGAATCATGTGTGTCCATGAGGCTGGCAGAAGGAAATAAAAATCGTCTCTGGAAGTAGAGGATATCTTTGTAGGATTTCTTAAAATGATTTCTACAAATATTAAAAAAAATACAATGTCTAACACACAAAGACAATGAGGAAAGTAGAAGATAAGACAGGGAAAAAGGACAACAGCCTCTTCTTGATTTTGTTAATATGATGAGGATGTGGTTTGTGTTTTCATGATCATAGATCTCAGCTCTTAAGGCCGTTTGCTTCAAAATGTTTCATGATTAAATTAAACCATGGGAGAAAACAAAATTTGATCACTCTTGGAATCAACTCAGATGGAAAGAAATGAAGCTACACAAATGCACACATTGTTCCTAGTGGGGTCTACAAGACAATGGGAATTTGAAATCAAAGCAGTAAATGGCAAGAGACTTTGGCCTTGATAACCAGCAGTAGGTTTATTTGGGTTACTGTTTTACTCTGGTCACATCAGTGTTGCCATTGTCACTATTATCACTATAACAGCCTAACACACTTCAGTGGAAAACCCCAGGAGAAAACACACTTTATAAGGCTTAGAGATAAAGATGTTTATCTAAGAGAAAGATGACAAGGTCCAAAATCCAGGGCACTTGACTGAATTTCTCTTCAGACAAGGCTTTTTCAGTGGAAGATCACAAGCTGGGTCCATCAAGAGGGTCTCACCAAGAAGTAGGGCACATTCACATCTGGGATATCTTAGAAGCAAAAAACTTCCCACAAGACAACTTCTGTTCACACGGTAACCCTTGTACCAAGGTCTCAGCAAAGTCTACTTGAGGGCTTCTTTCCTTGGGCATCCATTTTTCATCCTTAAAGCAGAGCCTGGGATGGGGGCATCTCAGCAGCAGAGGCCCTGAGTCTAGGGGAACTTCAGCTTCCCAACTGCATACTGACAGTTCAGTGGAGTGCTGGGGGAAGTGGGAAGGGAGCAGGATGCATCATTCACGAAGGCAGATCCTCCTTTCCCACCAAGAATCCTGCAAAAGCTGATTAATAGGGCCTCGGATCCTGCCACAGTCTGCTGTGCTGTTTTCTGATGCCAGCCCTACCACCCACTGACTTATCACAACTTCTCATCTCTCTTTTCCAACATTCACCCCTGTTTTGATTCCTTCCCTCTTTTCCATGCTACCATAAACTCCAAGGAAGAACAAAGACAGTGAAAAGGATATCTAGATAAAGCCTTGATAATTAACCAATGGAGTTACCCCACAAATCTAGCAGAGCATGCATGTGTGTAACCAGCTCCTGGTGTTCGGCCCCAAGGCCTAGTCAAGAACTGGGCAATGCAGGTGGTGCTCAGGAAATATAATATGTAAATGATGGCATGTTAAAAAGTGCCACTGTGCCATTACAATTACAGTACAGATTTATAAGCTCGCCATTAACAGTACTTAAGATTGTCAGAATTCAAAAGCAGGCTTCCCTCATTAGCAGTCATTAATTTGCATTTTTCTTGGCATATGTAGAAAGTAAAAGTAGATTGCTTCCTATCTATCTCTAATGTCCCCAAACCCCCTGTTTTCCTTACAATTTTATACTTTATTTATTTTTATCTCTGGGTTTCATGCATTAGCAAGAGTATTTAGACTTCTAAAACTGCCTTTTGGAAAGGACTTACTTCACTTAAATGCCCTTAAAAAGCATTAACAGAGCCACCACAGTATTTATTAGATCTTATAATAACCTCTTTGTCTTCGAGCCTATGAACTGTGTAACCCTTTCCCTTTAAAGAAAACCCCAGGAAAAGAAACATTACTATCATCACTGCCTGCCCACTAGAACTTAGATCCAGTTTTCAGCAACTGCAAAGTTATAGAAGTCTGTTTAAAATCCAAGATTACTGGTTGCTTTTCTATGACCAGAGGAAAAGCCACATGTTGCCTACACTGGGTTTATTAATTCTCTGTAAATTCTCCCTGCCCAGCTTGGGTGCAGCAGTGAGCTCATTTATTTACTTGCATAGCAACAATATAATGAAAACTGGGTCTGGCCATAAAAAGCCACCTTCACGGGCCATGGCCACAGTTAACCCTTCCTAATGTTTATCTTGTGCTCATCAAGATTTTTCTTCCTATTTTTGGGAAGCAATATACTCTCCTTTAAAGACATCTGGATGTTTGATTTTATGCTAGAACTATACAGCCAGTCTCTTTTTCCAAATGAGGAAAAAGTCACAACTGAAAGCTCAGAAGTGGAATGGGGCTCTTGGGTCACTTTCATTTGACACAGCATTGGGCGGCAAACCACTCAGTGGAAACAGTGCCCTGATTGTTAAGGCCCAAGCACGTCTCCCCTGCTGCTCTCAGGAAGCTCTTTGTGTAGCGAGCGCTAAAGCAATATTTAGTTATGGGGTGACCAAGCGCCAAAGAGCAGCTAGAAGCTTTTAACGTGAAAGAACATGATGGGAAATGACGTCTGGGTTCCTAAGTGCTTGAAGTCTTTCTCTGGACAAAGCTGAATACAGCCCGTGACAGTTGGGTAGAGCAAAGCCATTTCTTTCTTTTTTTAAATATCCCACGGACCAAAATGTTCTTTGAATAAAAACTAGAAAAGGCACAAGCATTTCTGTTCTTTTGATGTCCAAATAAATTCAACAGGACATTAAGCACTAAATCTAGATTTTGAATTGGATTTTAGAGAGATGCCCACAGATGCTCTAAAGGGGATGCCATTATGGAAATGAGAGAAGAAATGAAAATTTCTGGACCCAAATGCCTATGGGCATCGTTTGTTCCTTAAAAAGGAGACCTCCCAAGGCTTAACTGGGAGAAAGCACAATGGCTGATGGAGCGAACTGATCACGTGGCAGAACTTGGTGCCAGTTCTGAAGGGGGCTGACCCAGAACTGTTGCTTCAAGAAACACTAAAGGCTTCTGCCAAGCCAAGAGGATTAAACAGAGGAAAATGGGCAGAAAATAATGAGTTCCAGGACAAAGTATTTTCTCAGCTCTCAGTAACAAAGAAGGGATAAGAGTCCTCCTTATTACCCAGACCCGGTACAAGAACAGATCTGCAAGCTCTCATTCTCCCTGGCTTAGCATATCCCAAGCCTCCCCCTGTGTTCCTGCCTGGTCCTTGCTTTCTACTGACAGGGTTCTGTCTTCTTAAAGGAGACTATGGTTCTAGGCAAGAAGGTGCACTGGATCCTAAGGGAAGGGTATGAAGGATTTGTCAACACTTAGAGGTCAACTGAAATGTATATTAACATCTGAGTGTCTTTTATTTAACAGTCTTGAGGTCAGGTCATTTCATTAAACTTTTCAAGCAACACTGGGGGGGAAATCAGATAAGGCCATTTGGATTGTAAAAATTTTAGTAAAGATCATTAAAGACAATCCAGCCCTACTCCCCATTTCACAGTTGAGGGAACAAAGGTTCAGAGAGGTTATTCAGCTCCTCGATGACAGAGAAGAAATAAGAACCTTGGTTAGCTGGATCCAGCAGCCCAGCAGAATGTCCTGTTGCCTATATTCATAAGACATGTTAAAAATTTTGCTACTTTTTTTTAGTATGTTTTTTTTAACTTTAAGATTTTATTTATTTGTCTTTAGAGGGGAAGGGAAGGAGAGAAGGAGAGAAATATCAATGTATGGTTGCTTCTCGTGAGTCCCCGGCTGGGAAGTGGCCTGCAACCCAGGCACGTGCCCTGACTGGGAATCGAACCGCAATCATGTGGTTTGCAGGCCTGTTCTCAATCCACTGAGCTACACCAGCCAGGGCAAAAAATTTTGCTACTTTTCTAATGTCGCAATAAATACTCCCAAAGAAAGTTACTTCCTTAATTGAGAAGCAAAACTTAAGAACTGGGTATCTTATTTGGGGGGGGGGTGCCCCTTTTACTGGCAAGTAATTCTGGGAGATTTAACTTTATCTGGTTAAATGAAGTTATCCATTGGAAGCAATTTGAAAAGACTGTATTTCCAAAGGCAGAGAAAACCAATCCAGCAATGGTCTCAGCAGCGTACCACGCACTTTATATCAGGGTAATGACCTGTTCGGTACTTCTGGGTCAGCCCTGCATGAAACTGACCACTGCAGCTGGGAGGTGGCATTTCTATGTTTCTTCACTCAGCTTCCCTTAGCATTGAGGCTACTCTAAGGATCTGAGCTAGGAGTCTTCTGGAGCGACTTTAATTCTTCCTGGCCAACAGGATGCTTTTTAGCATCCAGGATTCTGGTGAGCTGGATTCGCTAATGAAGTGTCTAAATGTGCCCTTTTATTTTAGGGCTTGGCAACACCAACCATAAGCCAGGATGTAAAAATTATTAGTTTCAGAGTCAGACAGACTGAAATATCAATCCTGCCTCTTAGTAGAGTTATGTCCTTTAGCAAGTTAACTTCTCAGACCTCAGCTCCTACCCTGTGAAGTGAAGGTTGTGAGGAATGCCTTATGAGGCTGTTGAGAGGAGTAGATGAGATTCTGGACATAATGTCTGTAACATGGAGCCAAAGTTCAAGGCCACTTTTGAGTCAACGCCACTTTATTTATTTGTTTCTTCAATGACTTATTATTATGGTTTAAATCCTCACCTGAGGATGTATTTATTGATTTGAGAGAGAAAGAAACATCAATTGGTTGCCTCCCATACACACCCCAATGGGAGATCACATCCGCAGCCTAGGTATGTGCCCCGATCAGGAATCAAGCCCACAATCCTTTAGTGTACGGGGCAGCACTCCAACCAACTGAGCCACCTGGCCAGGATGAGTCAACCCCACTTTAGATCTAAAATTATCTCGAAAAATGAGGGAATAACTTAATAAACATGCTAAAGGCTACACAGTCGATTGCTGGTGAATTTGAAGACAAATAACTTTTCTGATGAACAGCTGGTTTAAGCACACATTGCTTTGAGAAGACCAAATATTAGAAAAATTATTCAGATAAATCAGATGTGATAATGGCATTGCTAAAGGAGTCTTTGCTTCAAAAACTGACTGTCTCTAGGGTCCCTTGGAAGAGAGGACTCCTTTGTACTCTTCAAATATTACTGGAGTTACAACTTTTAAGCAAGACACCTCTCTAGGAGTATACCTTGACAGCTAAGTTTGTGGCACAACTGCTGAGAGACCAGTACATTTCTGATGGTATCTAGCTCTGCATTTTGCACAATGTACTCAAAACAAAAGCACTTTTAAAGATGTGTGCCACCAATATTAAGTTTGAATGTCATCATCAAATCAAATAAATAAATGTATTCTTTTCCTCTCCCTCACAAACACAGCATTAACCACTTACTTAGTGTGACATCATACTACCCACATACTGTCTGACCTATTCACTCTGATAAGTACAGTCACTTAGCATGAAATTACTGAAAAAGAAAGATTACCTCTGTTTGCTTTTGTGTGGGTTTATAAGAAGTTATCACTGCACTCTTAGACATATTCATTATCTCTGAGCTTTATAACAAACTGCAACTGAGTTTGTAGGCCTTGGCACTGACCAAACTAAAAGGGCCTTTGTTCACTTTTAAGGAGCTCTTACAGTTTGCTCACCCCACTGGCATGGGTTGAATCTACTGGGAAGAGATACTTCTCATTTTCAAAGTGAGCTCATCAAGTCCTGCCCTTGAATTGCTCAAGGACTTCAAATTTTGTGTAAGATTTAAAATTTATCTTGAATCTTGAGGGTAGAGATTTTAGATGAAAGTTCACTTCTCTGCACAACTCAACAAGTCATGTGCTGAGGAAATAAATTTATTTAAATTAGGGCGATTTTCATACAGAAATGTACAGCTCTAGAACACGGTCATACTTTACTGAGTTTATAAGTGAGGAAACTAGAAGTACCTCCTGTCTTGTCAAACCCTGCTGTTTTTCAGGGGGTATATATATGTATGTGCGTGTGTGTGTGTAAGGAGGGAATAAAAGAAAGTGAGGTAAAGTCAGAGTTTATCTTCTCTGGGCAATTTCATTTCCTCTAAATCTATTTTTACTTGTTGGGAGACAGATCATACAGCTAATATATAGCAATTAGTCGGCCAGTAACTGAGTGTTGCTCCAGGCAACCAGATTTCACAATGCTTCAAATCCCAATAAGGGGAAGTCCTGCTCTTAAACATTGGCTATGGGCGTGTGCATATGTGACTCTGTGTGTGTGTAATTCATGACTCAGTGTCTAAGAAGGTACAAACATTGTAGCTAATCTATTTCTGGTTCTTATGCTACCTTTCAGGAATGGGCCTAGAAGACCCCGCTAAACTCTTTGAATCATTTCCTGCCAACACACGCTGTGTCCCACTTTGGAAGGTAGGGAATGGTCTTTAAAGATACTGTAATGGGGGTCTAGTCTAGGTAAATCTTAATATGACTTGAATTTTCTGAATTCCTGTAGCTGTGCCATTCCTGAAGCACCACTTGCCCCAGGCTAGCCCATCATACGGATTATAATGGCAGACCACTACCGTTTTAATGAGCCCACGAGCGCCCTTGAGATGAAGAGATGTGTACTACGTATTCTGGGACCATAGAGGAGGGAGACAATGCTGGTGTGCAGACAGAAAGCTTCACAGATGAGATGAACATTAAAATGGGTCTTAAAGTATAAACGGGAGTTCACAGGTAGAATAGAGGAGGAAAGGCATTCTAGGTAAATAATAATACACACAGTGGAAGCTCTGCTCCTGAGTAGGAAAAAGTCATTTTCCTTTTTAGGTCACTAGAGAAGAATTAACTGATCTTGTTATCTAAACTAGACGAAATGCATGAAAGTTAAGTCTTCAGACAAGCTGAACTTTCCATCAGTCATGCTTCGGATGTTCATGTTTTGTGTACAGATAGTTGTGATTACAGAAAACAGATGGTGCCATTCTCCAGGACCTTCTGGGGAAAAACTACCGGGTATAATGTGACACGTGTCATAACATAATATAATGAGCTGACTGATGGGATTTGAACCGTATGTGACGGTGAATGGGTGATAAGAGCAGAACCACTTTTCAGTTTATTTAAAGGTCAACTCAAATTAAATGCTTCATTTCTCACTTTGGCCTTGTTCCTTTGCTCACTGGGTGTTAACTGTGTGCTGAGACTTTGCTATCAGCTTGGCCTATAGCAGTAAAGACACGGGCACAGCCCCTGCCTGCTTTAATGGGGTTTATAATCTAACCCATACTCACCTTCAGAAGGACTCAAAGTAAATCTCATCCCACCATTTAGAATAAAAGCAACATGTCCAAACGATAATCAGAGAAATACACGTAACTGCCCAGGAAGATCAAGCACAAAGTGGATGAACCCAAGAGGCAGTTTTACTGATCTCCAAAGCAGAGAAATGAGACTATTTCAGACCTTTGTAGACTGTAGGCTTTTGGGTGTTTGGGGGCTCCACTCTAAACCATACTACCACATGAAGGAGAATTTTTGCTTTAAAAAAATCGAGAACATTTAAAAATATAATTCAGCTTTTCAAATTATTGGACTATGAGTAACTCATTTAATTTAGAATTGCCTATGAGTTCTTGGCAATCATAGGACATATTTAGAAATCTTTTCAAAGTAAGAAAAATCTAACCTACAAATTGTTTTCACATGTAATAAAATATTTATGAGCCCTAAATATAATAATGAGATTGACATGATATTGTTTCCTACACACTCGTCTGCTTATTAATTTCTATTTTGCAGTTTTTGCGTTTCATAGTTTGGAGCCAAAGTTTTTTATTCAGCTCTCAAACATTCTCGTAGGCCCTGGGCATTCTGCCCACAATGCCTAATGGATAAAACGGCCCTGCACACAAACCCAGAGTGAAAAAGACCAATGAAATTAAGGAAAGGTGTTAGCATATATGGTTACCAGGTAACTTTGGGAGTTCTTTTTCACTCTGTGCAAACATCTTGTAGAACCAGAGAGCCACATACACTAAGGGAACAGCCTAGGCGCTGGCACTGAAGTATTTGCATATTTGGTGTATAGTGAGAAACACAAACAGGGCTGATGCAGTTCAAAATAAACTCTGAGGCAGGAAAAAAGAACAAGGAGAGGCAGACTAACAGTGTTAAGCCCCTGCTATGCTAAGCACTGTGCCAGGTCCTTTCTATGTGTTATTTCACTAAGTCTCACAACAGCCCTATGATTATTCCCATTGTATGTACAGGTGAAGAAAGCAGAGCCTACAGAAGTTCAGTGACTTGCTGAGGAATAATAGCTATGAAGAAACAGAAGCAGGAGTCAGCCTATCCCCAGCCCATGCTCTTTTCACAATACTCGTGCTGTCCTCTCATTTCACAAAAGGGTGGGGATTGTACTATATGATTATCTCTCCCTAACCGCTGATTTAATGAATGACAAATGTCTTTTGATATGGATGGGATGCAAGAAGGTGGGTAGAGGCTGGAATTTCCCAGGGAGCAAAGTTTTAGTGATAGAAGGCAGAATTTACTCTTTTTCTTTCCCTCAGTGATTCATTAGTAGAAAAAACTGTGGTGGATCAAATTTCTGAAGTCAATAGTCTGTTTGCAACATCAAGGGAATCTTTAATCATGGAAAGTCCCGAATCACAATCAGATTGGAATAAATCCAACCCCTACATGGTCCTGTCACAGTGTTTCTCAGTGTGGAGTCCTGGACTGCCTCCCCCAGAACTACCTAAGGAGTTTGCTAAAATGCAGAACCCCAGGCCTGGGTTTAGAATCCCAGAAAGGCCTGGGGATATGCATTTTAATTCACCTTCCTTCCATCCCTGCGTGATCCTTATGATCTCTAAAATTTTAAAACCATATTTTGGTGGTTCAGAACAAGATTCCACTATCTCCTCTTTCTTCTTTAATAGATTTTAAGGATCACAGTTTAAACTACCAAGAACATATAGTTCTGGGCCCACCACCCTTTTATAGATGAGATATTTGAAAAGAAAGTAGGCATGGGACTATTAAGCTACAATGAGAATTCACCCCCCTCACCCTCAGGCTGATTCCCCTAATGTACTGGGATTAACTCTTGGGGCTTTCGCCAAATCATTAGGATATCTGAAAATATCTGAATTAGAAGCTTACACTGAGGGAGATGTTGCTAGAAGTTTTTAAAACAGCTGCTGTTACCTAGAAGGTTAAAGTTACCTCTTAGCAGCCAAGTCATCTCTACTAGGAAGGAAGGAAGGAAGGAAGGAAGGAAGGAAGGAAGGAAGGAAGGAAGGGAAACAAGTGGGGACAGAAAGAGAAAGAGAAGGAGAAAGAAGACGAGGAGGTGGGGGAAGAGGAGAAAAGAAAGAGGAGGAACGGAAGAGCAGGGCAGGAAAGGGAGGAGGACAAACTCACTCCCCTGGGCAGTGGGGTTTGTAAGCCAACGGTCTAGTGAATAGGACAGAGGTAGACAGCCCGGAGAACCAAAGGCTCAAAGATGACTTCCAGGGGAGGTCAGAATATCCTGCAGAACACTTGGCATTTGGCAGGAAAGAGCCTCCAGCCCTTCCCATTCTCACATGTTACCACCCCAGGCCCCCACTGCTCAAAGCGGCTCAGGGCTTCAGGGGTTCTCTCTTCCTGAGCTCTGGTCAAGTCTCCAGGTCTGCTGGCATCCCCTGAAAGGGCTGGCAGGGGTTCTTTTCAGAAATTGGCTTCCTCCTACAGAAATCATCTACCCACCTTTTGTTAATTGATTTTAGAATTAAAAAAAACAAACAAATATAGCATTGAGTTCAAGTGCCCAAGCATCAAGCCCCCAGCATCAAGCCAAGGGAAGGNGGAGGAGGTGGGGGAAGAGGAGAAAAGAAAGAGGAGGAAAGGAAGAGCAGGGCAGGAAAGGGAGGAGGACAAACTCACTCCCATGGGCAGTGGGGTTTGTAAGCCAACGGTCTAGTGAATAGGGCAGAGGTAGACAGCCCGGAGAACCAAAGGCTCGAAGATGACTTCCAGGGAAGGTCAGAATATCCTGCAGAACACTTGGCGTTTGGCAGGAAAGAGCCTCCAGCCCTTCCCATTCTCACATGTTACCACCCCAGGCCCCCACTGCTCAAAGCGGCTCAGGGCTGCAGGGGTTCTCTCTTCCTGAGCTCTGGTCAAGTCTCCAGGTCTGCTGGCATCCCCTGAAAGGGCTGGCAGGGGTTCTTTTCAGAAATTGGCTTCCTCCTACAGAAATCATCTACCCACCTTTTGTTAATTGATTTTAGAATTAAAAAAAACAAACAAATATAGCATTGAGTTCAAGTGCCCAAGCATCAAGCCCCCAGCATCAAGCCAAGGGAAGGTGTGGTCAAAGCCTCTCCCTCCTAACAGGATGGAGAGTCACGGAGCGAATCCGCAGTGTAGTGACAGCAAATACAACGGGAAGAAGTCCGAGGTTTTAGGTTTTTCAGACTTGGAAATAAAGAGGTTGAGTCTAAAAAAGAAAACATGTTACCTTCCTGCCAAAATAAACTGTGATGAAAGTTCAGACCCCACCACCTTTCAGCCAAGCATTTCCTGTTCTGGTCTCCCCTGTCTGCCTCATACTAGCTCAGATGAAAGGAGAGCTATTTTTAAGGTGCTAACAACCAGGACCAAGAATTAGAGACGTTATGTATTTATAGTTACACCTTTCAACTGTTCTTTTTCTTCTCTGGAGACAGAGGCCTGGTTTGGCTTTCCCTCTGAACTTGAAATCGATGGGGTAATGACTTTGAAAGGTCATGGCCAGTCTTATCTTTGCGGACAGGAATCATTGGCTTGGGCAACGCAAGTCAGAAAACTGTTTACCACTTCTTGAGGGATTCTTCCTAATGTGCACACACTCAGGTTAGGCACACATGTGCTCTGAGAACTGTTTGGTAAAGTATTCTTTAGGTATAAGAGGTATTTTGGATTCATTTGTGGTTTTGTTATTTAAGAAATCCCACAGCAAATTCCCCTCCCCCATTGTTTTTCAACGCAGGATTCCATTATCAGGCAAATAGATAGTCCCTAATTTACATGGATTTGTAAATTTAGATTTTGTTTTGAATTTTCTTGAGGCACTGCACTGGTATAGGTAGTGTTTTAAGAGCCAACAAGCTCTTTCTGTCATGGAGCTGCATCTTTTGTTATTCCGAAGTCTTTTCTTAGTCTGTTAAATTGTCCCATTCATAACACCAAACCTATGGACCCTTGGAATTTGCCAGTAAACAAAAGAGCAAAGCCCTCCCTTGTAAGGCTCACATAAGCATCATCTCAGGTTGTGGCTGTTACCCCCACCAGCTCAGTGACATTATTTTCTTCCCAGCACCAGACAAAACAGTTTGCTTCTGTTCCCCCACTACAAGGTAAGCATCACGAAGTCTCTATTTGCCCTTTAACTCATTATTGTATCACAAGCATCAAAATATACTAGATGTTTAAAATTCATTCAATTAACAAATTCCTATTTATCGCAAACTTCTAAGGCATTTGGAAGTATACAGAGTGCTGAAGCGGTCGGTCCTTACCTTTCATCTTTTTTTTTTTTTACCATGATGCCTTTCTAAATATCTTAGCTCCACTATTTTCACGCACTGGCTCAGGCAATATTGTAGAAATTACTTGAAGAATAAGAGGATGGCCTCTTTCTAAATACAAGTATCTGTGTATTTTAAATGAGTCACACTGTAAGCTAGCAACTCTGAAAAAGAAGTTGGTTGGCATGACCCACACTCCCAGCTTCCTTGCTTCCTCTCCTTCTGGTGGGTTCTTTGTGCAGCCAGGCCAATGGGCTTGTGATTCAGCTTTTGGTGAAAGGAGGGTCCTTGCTGCATCACTGTGCTTGTACGAAATTTGGTGCCTTGTACCATTTAAGGAAGAAACAGAAAAGACTGGAAACTACTTGAATGCAGAACTTAGATCTGAAGGCAGATCTGCCAGAGAGATGGAGAGGAACAACTTACTGATCCCGTATAACCTGGAATGGCTCAGGAACTTATTATGGCCTTTGATCAACAGTAATTGGCACCTAGTAGGAATTCAAGAAAGTTTTGCTGACCAATGAATGAAAACATGATGCAAAAATGAGTAGGCTGGTCCTGACTGGAGGAGGCCTCCTGCATGGGACCAATCAGAAGCTTCACCCGGTTGCCTGGGACAATGCCCTGCCCACGATGTAAGGAACAGAGCCACCAACCTTCCAGTCCTCCAGTATTCTGCCCTATGACAGTGAGCTAGGGTATTCAGATATACTTACTTCTTGGAAGACATACTTCCTTCTTGGAAGACATACTTCTTAGAAGAGTCAAGCTCTTATTTTGGGAACATTTCTATTGCTCTGAGCGCAAAGGAAAATAAGAAATTGGAACAAAATTTCCGTCAGTTGTCCACTCACCTTTTTACTAAAGTGGGGACCATTAGCGCCCCCAATGCCTCTTTGCACAGATGGTGGTACTTGATACACATCTTGTTCCTGGGTACCATGGCCAATGGGTACTTGATAAATTCCCTGATTTTGATAGGAAGGTGGCACTTGGTAGATTGTTTCCCGAGGAGCACCCTGTGGGTTTGGCACTTGATAGAGCTTCTGTTGGCCAAAGGTCTGGTGAATCAGTCCAGGAGTAGGCTGGTCCTGACTGGAGGAGGCCTCCTGCATGGGACCAATCAGAAGCTTCACCCGGTTGCCTGGGACAATGCCCTGCCGACCGTGTAAGGAACAGAGCCACCATCCTTCCAGTCCTCCGGTATTCTGCTCTATGACAGTGAGGATGTCTCCTTTGCGAAAGGCCAGTTCCTCAGCACACTCTGGAACATTGTCATATAAGGCTCTTGCCATAAGATTCTAGGAAGGAAAGAACAGAGGGAAATCATCTTAGAATATTAGCTTAGTCCCTTTAACACCTAAAGCCCTTCCTCTTATGGAGAGGTGCACCTCCTGAAAGAAGAGAGGAATAAATCTAAACGATAGCCTGTAAGGGGAAAACCAGATGGTGCAGACAAAAGACAGATACATACATTCTGTGTCTGCCACCAATGACATCAGACTGCCTCCTTGGAAAAGCTCAGAACACCACAAGAGAGCTTTCCTCTAGCAGTAGATGCTGTGCCAAGGAATTATGAGTAGCACTGCTAAAGAGTCAGAGAATAGTTCAATAAACAAAACATTTTCTTCCTTTCTTAAAGCCAGCTTAAGGAATAAAATAGTCCAAGATATTCACATGTACTACAGCTGACATTTCTCATTTTTTTCATGAAAAGTTGAAGAACATCCCTGATAACAAACAGGACAAATGGCATTTACATTTGGTGTTAAAATGGAACCAACAGTACACTTATATATGCCCTTGGCAGTGGTTAAAATTTTTTATTCTCAGTTGATCACAAGGTCCTTGGATACAGGGAGAATCTCCAGGCAAGCATTTTTTCCATGATCATGGAGCATGGAGCATAGTGTGATGGGAGTTTCTATCTCCAGATTTGATGGCGGGGAGCTACAAAGAGTTTATCACACATAGGTAGGTGCCATCTCTCTCTGTTGGTCTTTTATTTATACCTTTCCTGAGGGCCCCTCCTCACCCTGCCACTATTTCCTACTACTAGAGTCTCACCATTCACATCAGAAAAGCTGTGCCTTCCCCTTTCAGGGGCCCAAAACACTTTCTCTCTTTGTATGAAGGCCTGTCTGGTACATTCAGTACTAAGCAGATAGCCAAAGTAGGCATTCAGCAGAGAGTGGGCAGGCAGTACATGTTGACATTCTTGGAAGCCTTTCAAAGACTCCAAAGATTTTATTTCTTGGCGTTAGTAATGTTTCGCAGCATGATGGCAGCCATCACCACATGCGTTTTCCTTCCCGGCACACAGAGGAGTCAGAGAATGTTGTAAATTCACCACAAGCACTCGGAAAACTAAAAGTGATCTCTCCAGAGCTTCCCTAAAATGTCTGGGTACACGAGTAGATGTTACTGTGATGATGATCATTACGGGAGGAGGGGCTGCTATCTGCCTGGGGCATGTTTGTGACTTCACATAAGAGTGGAACTTGGGGTTGTTGTTATTTGGACTTCTGTGCCCTGTTTTTTCTTCTCCAGAAATGTGGACTTCGTCTTTGAGCTTCGTGCTTTGCATTCCTTTGTAACTAACATGCATTAATCATCTACCCATGTACCGTGCCCTGTAACCACAGCTATTGCTCTGTGAGCTGGTTCTCTGCTATGGAGTGGTTGTACTCTGTAAGGGGTCTCCCCTCCAGTCAGTGGTTGGGAAGGGGCCCTACTTTTACTCTGTTAACCAAACTCCTCTCAGTCAGTGCAACTACTTAAGCTATGGAAAGGAGATAAAGCCATAGAGGTCAGTACCCAGGAAGCCTGGTGATGCTCTTTAAGGATAAGGTTAAAGTCCTTGCTCTTGAAAGTTTTGAGGTCCAGGAAGGTAATGTAGCCAGGTAAGCAGTAAGGAAAGCCTAAGGGAAACTGAGGGTTTGTATTCCAGAAGAACATTTTACTTAGTATTTATATTCTAGGAAGCTTTGGGTTCCTTTCAACAATTAAAAGTTAGCATATATAAAGATAAAATCATGTATCATTCTATTCTGCTTTGAGGAACCATTTAAGAATGTGTCATGATCCTAAAATCTCCCTTGTTTCTTTTTTCATCATGTGGATGTTCTGTAATTTGAAAGAAAAGTCATAGATTACAGAAAACAAGATTCTGGTCCTTTGTGCCAAAATGATTTGAGGGAATTACTCCACCAGAGTGTATTGAGATTACAGAACAGAGAGAGAGAGCTGATCCCTCCCGCCCCCTCCCCCCCCCCCACACGTACCCGACTCCCTGGCCCCAGCCTCTGTTCCTCTTTCCGGGGCCCATTTAACAATTGGAAATGGCTGCTAAGGAAACCCCAGGATGAAATCAGAAGTGCTAAAAAGTAGAGACCAGTTCTACAGGAACTAAGGGTTGGTGGCTGTGCACCTTGACTTCAAAGCAAAGAAAGAAAGGAAACAAAACAGTAGAAAGGTAAAGGACCACAGACTTAATCAGGATAAATAAGTTGAGGCTTTCGGAGCTGGGCCACTGCCACGGAACTCCATGGAGCACGGACATATAGCACTGGGCCATGCTTGATTACAGGCGGCGAGAAGTCCCTGTGTGAGGGCTGTTCTGGATTTTCTTTGTCAGCCGTCCCAGTATCCTTCCCACCACCTGGTAAGCAGTATGCTAATGTGTCTAGCTCCTCGAGAGCTGCTGCTTTGGGAATACTTTCAGAGCCCAATGTCCTTGCTAATGGAGCCACTGTGGGTGAGTTCTCCTGAATTTCCCAGCAGTCCTCCCTATTGCCTATAGGATTAGGATTGAGAAAGAGGGCTTGGCATGGCTGTTAGTGCCAGGCCCCCCAGTGCTATCTTGACGCCTCCTGCACTGACAGATATTCTTCGTCTTGGCTGAAGAGGAGTGAGTTATTGAATATCTGTGTAAGACACAGGGAGCTAACATCTATACCTAGCCACTCTCCCAAACAAAAGATTCCAGCTCCAGAGACCTTTAGAGACACTTGGACCTAACCTCCTCAATTTATAGACAAGAAGACTGATTGGGGTGATGGGGCGGGAGGAGGGGGTCACATTTATCATTTGACTAAGGACACATTATTAGAGTCAGGTTTCTTGGTTCAATTCTCTTTCCACCTTAGCTCTAGTATACAGTGTCCTCCTAACGTGGCTCAATTCCATTATATTTCATTCAGTACAGTTCCAAAGATGAGTAATTCTTCTTGTCATTTCTATAAAATAAACAGATTCTTGGGGCTTGGTGTCCTAATTGTGCAACTTGGGCAGATTCCCTCTCCCCCTTGTGCCTTAACTTCCTCAACTATAAAACAAGAATGTGGATAACAACACTGACTTCATAGGTTTACTGTGAAAATGAAATGAATTAATCCAAGTCAAGTACGTGAACACTGTCAGAGACTTAGGAAGTTACTGTTACCATTTATTTAATTTGCTGGATGGCACTTTGGCCTTAGGCTTCCTACCCTGTTCATCTCCTCTCAGTTCTCAGTCAAGGGTTCACCCTATTCTACTGATGCTATCATATATTTATTTAATACCTATCTGAAATGTCCCTTGCTTACAATTACACTTAGGAAAATTGTCTTTCGAAACAACATTGCTTTGAATTAATAATGAGTTCTAGGTATTGCAACCTCTTGTCAAGTATTTGCCTACAAACAGCAGCAATAAAACTGCTGGTTACCTTCAAGAGAACTACTGAGGCAAAATACCAACACTGATCCTAATGATATTACTGGGCAAAATTTAAAAAAAATATTAGATTCCAGTAAAGTACAATCCATCAAAAAGTGGGAAAAAACATGGCCTTGGCTTTTGAGAATACTTAGTGTGTTGGGGCTGGAGTTCAGTAAGATGATAACAGCCATATTAACTTTAGCCGGAACACAAACCATCTCATTCAAAAGAACACATGCAATTCATAAATTGGCAAATTAGGAGTTAATTCCTCTGCCTAGGAGAAGGTGGAGGGACCTTCTCCTTCAGTGCAAAGGTATGATTCCTCAGGGCCACAGTCTCAGAGGGTGATTATCTGGATATCTTAGAAAAACCCAGGGAAGGCAGATATACTCTTTCTCACCCCCACCCCCATATTTATCTCCATGGCGGGGAAGATCAACACAGAAACAAATCAAGGAGAGATAAGAGAGCTATGTAATTCTATATCCAGTTGGATGGTTAACCTCCAGAGATTGGCAGTTAGACATGCAGTTTGAGATTGGCAAAGTACCAAACAGTTGGGCACGGAACCTGAAAACCAGAGGAACTTTAAACAATTACAGTCAAACTCTTTTATTTTACAGATGAGAAAAATGAGGCTCAAGAAGTTAATGATTTGCCAAAGTCACCTGGCAAGGTCGTAGAACAGACGAAAATTCAGGCTTCCTGAATTAGAATAGCATTTTTTGAATTTATTAAGTCAAATACATATGCTACAAAAGTTGTGGTTCTAATCAGGATTGGAAATTGAGCTTTAGGGTCCTGAGTCTTGTTTGAGCCAAATACATGGTGACGGAAGATGATTTGACTTTGGATGGTGGGCACACAGTGCAATATACAGTTCGTGTATCATAGAAATGTGCACTTGAAACCCATATGACCATATGAACCAATGTCACCCCAATGAATGTAATTTTAAAAATCCTAATTGAGGGAACCTTAGTTGTAGCAGCCTCCAATATGGATCCCCATCCTGCACTTTCTGGAAACTATTCTGGCTTCCACAATACCACTTCCTGTTTCTCTCTCTTCTCTCATTCTTAGGACTACTCATCTTCCTTCTTGTTCATAGAACAAAAAATTTGAGGGGGCTCATTCCTTAAATGCTCATGTTCCAAAGGGATCTCTCCTTTTGCACTTGTCTCTTGCCTATATGCTCATAGGAAACCTATAGGACTCTCTATAGGAAATCTTGTCCATGGTATTGGTATTAGACACAGATAACTCTCAGATCCATAATCCCAGCCTGGATACTGCTGCACTCCAACTCCATGTTTCCAATTGTCTAATGGGTTTCTTCACCTCAGAATTAAAAAGTGCAAAAATCCCTTTCTCCTGCTCTATCTTTCTTCATTAACAGTGTGCACACGGCTGCCAGGAGAATGGCTTCAGAGGTGTTCAGAGTCTTTTCGCAACCTAAAACCCAATCAGCTTGGACCCTGCTTTCCTCCTCACTGTCACTCCCAGCTCAGGCCCTCAGCAACTTTTGGGGGAAGGAGTGGCAATTACTTCCCAACTGTTTTTTCTGCATTTACTCTCTTCCACGTAAATAGAAGAGTTATCTTTCTAAAACCTATCTAATCGTGTATCTTCCCAGTTTTCTGTTATAGCATTTCTTAAAGTGTAACTTGTATTATCCCATTCACAACTGGGAACTCCTTAAATTCAGGGAGGCTGCCTTATTCCTTTGGCATTTTCAGAACTCTATAGCCCAGCATCTGAAACAAAATAGATACTCACTAAATGTTTGCTAACTGGAGTGGATTCTAGATTCTGACTTCCTGGTTCTCTACAGAGAGGGTAAAATTCTTTTCTGGAGACATCAGCATGATATTTTGTCAAAATTTTCAGATGGGCATGGGAAGATAAACTAATAGTTTATCTTTAAACCCTTCTGGTTCTATTTGATGGAACCAGAAAGATAAGTGGTATGTCCAAGTCACCAAGCCTCACAGCCAGAGAACATGGGAGACAGCAAGCAGGAAATTGCCTGTCCCTCCCTATTAAAACAGGATAATGAAGTTTATGGGAAGCCTGAATCTAGTGTCCACAACCACCGAGCAAACAGGAAGGCCAAAAGGAACTGAGCATCCCGGCCAGATTAAATACATTTTCTGTAAGAGCCTTTCTCCCTTCAATGCAGCAACCCACATCTGGCAGCAGGTGACTGCGCACATTCAGACTTTGCCAGAATGTTGGGTTTCTGCTGTTCCTGGTTCCCAAACTATGCCCGAGGAGTGGGAAGAAAATACCGTACAACTAGCCAGAACAGTGGGTAGGTCACGTGATAACTCCCACATCACCTCAACTCTTCCCTGCCATTCCCCCCACACACTGCTAGCAAAATGTCAAGAAAGCTTATTACTCCTACTTCTAGGGAAACTATCTATCTGCTATTCCAAATACAGAGAAGCGTGACTTATAATTTCCATCTATGCTGTTATTTGAACAAAAATTAGACACAGTGGGTGGTGTGTCACCCCACTACAACTGATGGCATCACCAATGGCCCAGCTTCCTCTTGTTATTTTTACTTTATTCTATATTTATCAAGCAGGAGCTCCCCCCACAGCCTCAAGGCTGCCACATTCTCAACACCATGACTTTCCTGTACCCAACCCCCCAGACTTTAGCCTGGGGATCTGGCAGGTTGTATGACACACACACAGAGGCACACACATGGTCTGGGCAGGGTGGATCGTGAGAAACAGACACAGTACAGAAGGAAATGGCCATTGTCAAAGAAATCAATGCTAAAGGAAGTGGCTAAAAGATGAGCATCAAGGTCAGTCTAGGGGCACAGGGGAAGAGAAAGGCTTGTGTGCTTTTGTGCCTACTGACAAAAATCAGCTTCTGTCTGAGGGTTGTCAGACCACTTTGGCTTTCACTCACCATCACCTTCAGGATATAGGGGGGTATGGGAGTTCCCAAAAGAAGGAAATAGCTATAGTCAGAAAACATGTGTATCTACAAGCATCTGGATTTCACTTCTTGGAATATTTTGGTTTACACATGGGCAAACCAAAATATTTTTCATGTTAATTCAACATGATCTGCAATGTTGAATTAACAACCTTCCTGAGCTTGTTAACTGGTAGACACAATGCTTTCAAGTTCAGGAGTTAGAAGATAGGATATAGAGCACATCCAATTTTTTTCCAGCAATACTCACTAATTGCAGTCTGACATACTTTCCATCATGTGATCTGAAATAGTCAGAGAAAGGTGGCAGCAGGACCTTCGTAGGTTCCACTAGTTCCTTGTCATGCTGTTGATCACATGACGAGTGTCTAATATGTGCCATCAAAGATTGCTCTGGCCCCTAGACCACATTTCTGCCAATTTAATTTCTGGAAAGTGCTTCTAACCCCTTATGATAGTTACGAAGCTTAAATGAGGAGCCTGAACCCTCTCTGATTCTTCATGTCATTTACTCTACCACAAGTCCTTAAGTTTTCTTAGAATTTCCAGCCTTGTGAACTTTTGGCCATAGCATTCTCTTTGTGTAGTTCAGGGTGTGAGATGCTTAAAAAATGTGACAGTAGATACTTGCTTCCCAAAGGTAGTCTTTGGCATGCAGCAGCCCCCATGTGCACTGTCCGGGTGTGCTCTGTGTGCGATGGTGCGTGAGGTCCCCAGGTTTGGGAATCTTAACATCTCCTCCATATCGACCTATTTCTACCTGATGAGGGATCATTCAGAGCCCAGCATTACTTTGGCCGTTCATGTGCCCAAGTAACATTACTTAAGAGTTGGTGAGAACATCTGACGCTGTTTGTAAATTTAGATATTTGGATCTCAGAGAGAAATTTCTATCTGACCACATTTGGTAACACAATATGGACAGCAGAGATGTGAGATTAAGTTAAAAAAAAAGCATTTCCTCAAATGGTGGCTTCTTTTCTTTTCCTGCACTAGGACTAACATCGCCTATTGTCCCTTAAGGTTGATACAGGGCAGAAACATTCAGAGGCTGGGATTTGTTAACCATGAAGCCAAGAGCAAATTCTGTTTCAGATTAAAAAATTACAAATGGTTTGGTAGGTAGGTGTGCACATACGAGTGTATGTGTGTGACTTCACCGTCCCCTTCTCTTATTTCCCAGCTAGTCATGGGGGATAAATTTGCTTGCTGCCAGTATTTGAGAAAAACAAATGAGCTTTTTCCTTACAAGTTTGTTGATCATAAACAATACTTGTGTCTTTAACAGCTCAATATTCCACACTTGTGTGGTTTTTGAGATTGACCTAAGCAACTCCTGAGGGACTTAGAGAAGGTGGAAGGGCACATAGGTTTCAGTGGGTATCAGAACCACAGGTCACTCACAGCTTGACCAGAATCAACTAGACTAGAATTTCAGACTAAGAAGGGATCTGAAAGATCATTTTAACCCAATCCTCTTGTTTTACAACCCAGAGAGTCTCCTGTTAGATTAGCAGCAGAGCCAGAAATAGCATCTGGTTCCCCCCCTAATCTAGGATTTTTTCCACTAGACCAGGACGTACTTCCTGAGAGCCTTGTCCATCTTAGAATTTAGTACTGTTGCTCTTAAGTCTTGGAATTTATAAGCATTTGTCCCACATTGCCCAGTTTTGATAGATTTAAGCATAGTATATTGGCAAAGGATCAAAAACAAGGGGCAGGCGCAAACTCTTTTCAGGGCTCCGTCCCTAGATAAATCTGACAGGCGCCATATAATGATGAAGGCCTGACACTCACTCACCCAAAAGATAGGTTTATTAACAATAAAACAACCACCTGGATTTCAGCCAACATTACAGTGTTGGCACCAGATCACATCTATCTGCCTGTCTAGACAAATCCCTCCAACATCCAGGTACTTAGGGAAGCGAAATGAGAATTGTTATAAAGGAATAGGAGACTCCATTCCATTATGTTACAGTGTATTTCCAAAAGCAACATCATTTCTCAAAAGCCAAAGCACACAAGTCATAACATTTAATAAAATGTTTGTACCAAGGGTAGCTCCCAAGGTCTAAAGTTATATCTAAACACAATATGATACAGTACCAATATCTAAATACAATACCAATACAAATACAAATATGTACCCATCCTGGTGACTTTGCCTGTCCCCTTGCCAGAACCCAACTGCTGTAACTTGGATGCCGACACTCAGTGGGACTCTTTTAGACTCCCTTGACCTAGGTTTGGTGCTGATTGCCATTGTCCCACTTAACTCTGAGGTCCTCAAAGAATTCTAAGAACTGGATCCGGACACTTGGCTGAGAGGGTGTTTGCAGTTGCATGTTGTTACCATTGTAACTTCAGAGAAAGAAACTTTAGATGCCGCCACTTCTCAGCCAGAAGAGAAAGAATGGTGGCAGGAGCAAGTGGAATAGAAGAAAACCTCCAAGTGAAGTTGTTCAATGGGTAGGTCTATAGAAAAGCTCTAACATGTAGACATTATCCATCAGTTTATGAGAATAAAATAGCTTTCTTTAAGGCCCATTTCTAAATGCATTATAGACTATATATCAGACTGTTTATAGCAACCTTAATTCTCTTAAGTGTCTTCCTAAGGCCTGTTGGTTTTACACATGACCTGAGGAAGACCGCCTGCTTCTTAGTATTTTGCAGTACTTGCTTGAACAAGTTGGTGCTAAGCATAAAAGGGGAAGTTTGCTTTTGGTTAGGGCTTGTTACACTAAGCTCAACCTTGCTCATGATACAATTACGGCAAACAGTTCTATAGTTATATTTTTGTGCTTGTATCACAACAAACCAGTAAGGCAACTGTTTTTAAGCAGAAGGAAGTAGGGGCAATTAGGCCAGTGATTCTTAACTAGAAGGGATTTTTGTCTCCCCCCTCCCCAGGTGACATGTGGCAATGTTAGGAGACATTTTTGGTTATAAATGTGTGTTATGCGTGTTCCTGGTAGCTAGTGGGTAGAGGCCAGGGATGCTGGCAAACTTTCTGTGATGTGCAAGACAGTCCCCCACAACAAAGGCTTATCCAGCCCTAAATGTCATCAGTGCTGATGTTGAGACACCCTGGAGAGGAGAACGGACACTAAACTGAATTAACAGAGTCCAGTCTCAGTCCTCATACTGGAAGATTAATGACAATGAAATCAATCATGCTACCTTTTGTGCGTTTGTTTCCCGTCTAAAAAATGGGGATAATAAACATGTTCTTCATAATAATATTATGAGGAGTCATGAAATTATATATGCAAAATGCTCTGATTTCTTCACAAGGCTCTCTATAAAACCATAGCACAGTTATTACTGCCCTATTATGAGCTCATGAAATTGTGTCTTAAGAACTGTACTCCACCCCCTCAAAAAAATTCCTCCAGGAAAAGAAAATAAACCAGAAATGATCTCATCATGATTACACCTGCCACACCAGAAAACAGACACAGTTCAGAGAAACTAAATTCTTTCCCTCCAGCAATGAAGTAAGCCGTGTCTGTAATTAAGATCTTAATAAAAGAGGCAGGAGGCTTGGGCAGATGCTGCAGGCTATGAGGCAGAGTGCTACCACGCCAGGTCTAAAACAAGAACAACTGAAATACAGTCTCCTGATGCTTAACACTCTCAGGTGTTCTCTGCTCAAGCACACAGTGCAAGATAGACTGTCTGTCATTTTTACAGAATGCCTATTTCTGCAAGACAAAAGAAAAGGACCACCTTATTACTTACAAGTAAATGTTATCTATGACTCTAAGTGAAAAATTTGCTTGCATGCACTTAAAAAAAGCTTCTTAGATAATTCCCCGTCAATAGGCTAACATGAGGGAAAAGGGATGACACCTTTGACAGTTGACTGATTGCTGGAGCAGTTCATGCTGACTGTCTAGAGTGACCATGTGTCCCTGAACTTTCCAAGACAGTCCCAGTTTCAAATATCCTTCCCATTGTCAGACCATATGTCCCTTCTTGGGGTTTTTCTAAACATGGATACATACCCACAGAAATTATATACGTGTATATTTTAAACCAAAAATAAAAGATAGGCCATCAAGTGTATGTCTTGCTAATGGGTCTACCTTGATTGAATTTAGAATCTGAGAGAAAAAAGATAGGTACAGATAAGATTCTTTTGATTCAGTCAATGTTCATGTTCTCTAAATGATAAGATGATCTTCACAAGGAAATGAGATCTATTCCAAAGGCATCTGGGCCTCTGTGAGACTGTCTAGAATTCCAGCCTCACAGTGAATGGGGTTATTAAGAGAAAGAATGCTGTTGGGCTAACTGTATTTCTATGGTGTCCTCCCTGACCACCAAATAAGGGTATGCTCATCCCACTTAGCTCTGAGTGAAAAAGGTTGGAGAATCAAAGAATAACATGAATGTGCCATCCCAGGGGATCACTCAAGTAGTGTTGGCTGCTATGCCAATACTGCTGTGATAGCACTGAAATCCTGCTGGTCCAGTGACCCATTCATTTCCTGCCAAACTCTTAAAGTCATACCCGAAAAGATTACTAATATCCTCCCCGATAAAACCCTCATTGACAGGTTATTAGCATGTAGTGTTAGATACTGAAAACTGAACACCAAGAAGACTGGAGTGTATGCCAGTCCACTTTGCTGCCTTCCCAGTGTGTTAGCTTTGCTTGTTATGGTTATTGGGGGTTGAGGGCTAGGGACCTTGGATATCCAAGCTCATTCTTTCAGTAGAGTGCAGAGCCTGCGGACAGAAAAGCCTACGGAAGTCACCCACATCTTGCGGGGGGGCGGGGGGGGGGGGTAAAGCGCTAAGTGAAGGGTAACAAACAGTCTGACTACCACAAATCCATGAAATTAGGGCTAATTCATATAAGAGATAGCACAGGATTTCCATATAACTAAAAGAAATTAGGAAAAAGTAATGACACATCATGCTGTCTAAATGCATATTGCTTTAATAAATAAAAAGATCTGGTTCAAATCTTAACCTTATATGCCTTTTGGTTGCAGCAACTTTCCATTAAGTTTGTCAAATAATCCTCTCCCCACACACATGAAGAGTAAAGAAAGGAATTAAACTCAAAAGGAGCTATCAAGCATTTTTGAACAGTGCTTGTACTTTTACATATTCATGGTTGCTCAATCTTTATTTCTGGTAAGCATAAACATTGACATTCCACATAAGGAAACCTTTTGTTAACATCTTATAAGTATCACCTTGACATATTAAAATATCAGGAGGAATTCTCATTTGCAACGTATATACCAAGATTTACAAAGAAATAAGACATCTCTGAGGCAATGGACCCAGCCTTTGAACCAGGATCATGAACCATCTAGTTAAACACTATTTAGCACCATTAAGGGTTGGGGAGGTGGAGGTGGTGGTGGGGGAGTAGCTCTTTTTAAAGAATAAACTGGTAATTAGTAGTCCATGGTGGAGCCCAGGCATATATTGAAAATGTTCCGCTGGCAAGTTTAGTATCTCCATAAGCAGCTGCTCCATCCACTACCTTAATCACAAAAAATCACTGTCATATGCCATTACCGCTCCCATTTTCTAGAGCACCTATTTTATCTTCCTTAAAGTGCAGGCTTCAGTTCACCTAGATCACATTGTCTACCAAATCTACATTCTAAAAAATCACCCTTTGCAGTATAGGATGGGAAAAGTCGCCAACAAGGCCATTTATCTTGAAATGAAGATTCCTCAGGAAGATGGTCTTGCAGCTGGGCTGTAAGGTCCCCCAGGCTTCAGAGTCCCCATTTACTAGTAAGAATTACTACAGGGAGATGACTGGAATGTTCAAGGTAAATAAGATGGGGCGGGGGGAAGACTGTTGACAAAGTATAAATAGTTTTTTTTGTAGGGAGGGGTCCCCTTTCCAAGCTCATAGTCTTTGCAATCATCCATTACCTAGGAAACTAGCAGCCATTCTCTGGCATTTTCCGTTGGAAATGTAGTATTTCTTCCCAGTGGCCCTGTTTTGTTTACCTTGGCAAGGAGGCCTGATAATTAAGTCTATATGCTACTGCAGAATAATTTCATGGTCCCAGTGGCTGGCATTTGAAACCAATTTGTTTAGTTTTCTTTCTTACCCTTAAGTAATATAAAAATAGATAACCAAGACCTCTTACTTTCCATCTACTCACACTTTGTGTAATAGGATAAGGGATGTACAGGGTCCAGCACAAATAATGACCCTATTTATTACAAAATCTTTTTATTACAACAACACCATAAGTATGTAATCCTGTAGCATAACAATATCACAATAAAACACACCATATGTCATTTTACGTGAAATGTTGAAATTAAAACTATCAATTATTACACCTATATTATTATCATACCAACCATACTCAAGCAGGTGTTACTTCTGCTGGACCCTGTAGTTAACCCTGAACTTCTGTATCCAGCAACTCACTACCTTTGCATTTCACCTTTGATTTTTTTAAGCTGATGATTTTTCTGTATATATATTATATACATATATATCTTATAATGCATCTTAATAGCTACAATTTAAAATGTTTACTAGATGCTAAAAGCTGAGAAAGATGTTCATATCTTATTTCCTTTCAACTCTCTAATAAGACAGGTATTTAATAAATCACCCTTTTATCAATGAGGAAAGAGGCCTGAAGTAGACTGCCTATATACTATTAGAAAGTAACCAAACTGGTATTTGAAACTAAGCCCGTGTTCTTTCTATGATGCTATAGAAAGACACTGTTATGCCACAGCATTAAGATACTTTTAATGGTTACTTATATAAACATTTTATGTTACTCAACATTTAATTCAGTATTTGTTGAGTATGTACTATCAGTAAGATCCTGTTAGCACAGGAATATTGAGTCTCATTAATAGGAGTGAGGATAGCAAGTCAATATGGGAGCAAGAGGGAGCATGAAATGTGCTGGTAATTCCCTATGTGTGGTATTTGCATTTCTATACACACATCCAGACTCAGGGAATACTCAACAATATTCAGCCATCTTAACCTAGTAACGGATTTTCACATAATCCAGTCACCAAGTCTTGAATGCACACATTCCTTTCAACGTCTACTAAGCATCTACTGTACAAGGGGAGCTGGAGGTGACTGTCATTGTCTACTTACTACACACCAGGAGTCATGTTACGTACTTTGTATTCATAAATTCTCTTGTTTAGACCTTAGAACAATAGCATTAGGCAATGGTTATCCCTATTCTCAGATAAGAAAACCGAGGCTCAGAGATCTTAACTTGCCCAAGGTTACAGAGCGTTAAATCACAAGAAGTGGTAACATCTTTCCCCAAAGCCCACACTCTACTTCGTCTCTACTACAAGACTACACTAGACCAAGACCCTGCTGCCTCAAGACAAAGGATCTTAGATCACACTTTTTATTCAGTGGCCTGTTTATCAATCTACCTCTATGTACAAAGAAAGGCCCCCCTTTATTTATTTCTTGGCTTCAATGGGGCTTACTTAAAGCTGGACAGCCCCCTATACCTGAAACTAATACAAAATAACACTGAATGTTAAAAAAGAAAAAGCTGAACTGACAGCTTCAATGGGTAACTTATATGAATTACAGGTATCATTTAGACAGTCATTTGATTGAAAGTAAATTATGTGGTGCAAACAGAGTAGGGCAGAGGTCAAAGCCTACTGCAGGGATCATAGCAAGACACTCAAGGAGACAAAGGTTTGGGCTTCACAGAGAGAATGGATGAGGAGCCTGGACCTGTGGAAAGTGACAGACTAACCAAGTCAGGTAGGTGTAAAGAGACAGGGGCAAATGAATCAGGGAGCAGCAGAAGGCCAAGATTTCTCACAGCAGAGACAAAAGGGAGAAGAGAGGTGGAGGTACAGGGTGTGCTTTGAGGGAGTCATGTCTACGTGGATTGGGGAGGCAAGCCCTAGAAAAGTCAGCTATTACAGAAGCATAAGGAATGCTTGGATGAAAAAATGACAGGTGGTGAGGACAAAAAAGGGGCGAGAATTTGCAAAGGGGACTGAAAAGTAGAGAGGAAGTTGTTTTTAGAAGTCTTGCGGGGAGAGGTACAGACAGGAAGCCACTGATGAATTCTGATAAGAGAATGCATCTATATCCCAGCAAGGAAAGGATGCTAAAGGCATCTTTGGTATGTCCTACACTGTGCAACTTGCTATATATGTGATGTTATCAGAACATCTTCAGCTCTACAAAGTCTTTCGTCTCTGTGTAGGTAAGTCATTTAGCTCCAAAAGTGGGTTTGCTTAATAAATAAATAATATAAAACAAATAATTAAGCAAGGATTTTTCAAAGCATCTTTTGGTCCTTCTAAATTTATAGATCTCACAGAAGATTTAAAAATGGGGGCAGGAGTTTCTAATATGGATTGGATGCAACAGATCATCTAGAAGGAAATAAAGATTTTAAAACCAAAATGTCAAAGCAAGGAAAGAATTGGGAATCATACAGGCTGTAAGCAACCACAGACTAAATGGAAGACCCTCAATTATTTTTTTCTCAAGTCCACTTGAGAAACTTAAATATTTTCAAAGTCCCCCTCAAAAGCTCTCAATCATACAGACTCACTTGGTTCCCCAACCTACTTTGCTCACAGTCAGCCGGAACACAGAAATCTGAACTTCAGGATGTAGCTTTCTGACTTGCAAGTTCCATCTATAATTTTTCTTCAGTCCAAGCATTTAAGAATGAATTTGTTCAATGGTTAATTAGAGAAATAATTTAAAAATTTAATGGGGACCTACGGGGTTCAGAAATTGGTAAAGCCCCCAAAGCTGCTTAGCCATTAGAGATCAGACAGGCAGTGCCTGCTGAGAACCACTGACCAGGCCAGGGACAGCACAAAATGGGCAGGGTCTCCAGCTTCTGCTCGAACACAGCTTTGCAGTGGCCCTTCAATCACCCTCCTGGCAGACAGCAGCCATAATTGCCTCCATAATGTCAGGAGGGAAGCCTTCCCTGAGCAAGCCTCAGCCTCTTCCCCCCACTACAGGGCATGCTCTGTATATTCAGAGGAGCTTGTCCAAACTCTTAATAAATAATAGCCCCCCCCCACACACACACAATTTACTATCACATAACCTCAGACTGAATACTTTTAAGAGAAATCAAATATTAAGCACATATGGGAGTGAGTGCAACCTTCCTATGAAGAAATAAATATATATATACAATGAAATAAAAATAGACGAGGTAGGCGCTACTCAAAAATGTTTACCAAAGTAATAGCTTACATTCCACAATTCTCAAGATTATTGTAAAGACATAGCTGGCTGACCTTGAGCTGCAAAATGAGTGCGGGCTTGGTTGTTCTCCAGTTATGATCCCTGAAGTAGCCAAACCAGATAATCTAGTTTAAAAAAATCTAATAGTGGCTGGATTACAAATCTTTCAGTGAACATTTTTAAGTCTGACTGTGCTAAGTTTATAGTGTATAGCGCAACACAGTGTTTAAGAAATAATTCCTAACTCCAAGACTTTACAATCTAACAATTATCTGGCTTTACTACCTAAGTGGCTCAAATCAAACAAATAACTGAAACATGCATTTCACTTTGCTTTGTAGAGTTACTGCCTAAAACAACAACAACAACAACAACAACTCTATCCTGCAGGACTACGTGCAATGAAATAGTCTCAAATTTCCTGGGAGAAGAAAACCCCAGTCACACAGGACATTTTGGAGAGGTCACAGATGGTTCTTTCTTTTTCTTTAATTAAAGTCACAAGTTCTAGGACCAGATAGTGTTGGTTCAAAGCCCATCTCCACCACTTTTTAGCTGTGTGGCTTTGGATTTCCACATTTGAAAATGAGTATAGTCATACCCACCTCATAGAGTTATAGGGAGAATTAAATGACAGTGCTGTATTGTCACTCTAAATCTTTTTAGAAATGTTATTTATTACATCTCTACCTTGTGTCATCTACTTACAAAATCCTCTCCTTAAAGTTGTCTATCTTTTACTAGAGAGAAACCAGTTTTTAAGAAAGGGAGAGTAGACCGATTCAGCCATTCGTTCATTTTATGGTTACCACAAGGTGTCAATCTGTCGTTTGGTCAGTCAGAGAAGTCAGTAGTTTTTTTTCTGACGAAAGTGTCCACGAGTTAGTAAAAATCACATATTCACATCTCTTTGCAGGGTATTCAACACTAGTAAGACCCAGCAGAGAGGCAGGTTTTCTCCATGAATGCCAGTCATAATTTACATCATCTGTTGCCCTGATGTTTTCTTTCCATAAGAGTAAAACGAAACATGATGAGGTCACTGAATAAATGACTTTAGGCTTTGTCACTTTCTAGTTTGGAGCACTCATTGTTAACTTCAGTCATTTATACTTTCCAACAATAAATGTATGAGCATATTTCCTTTCTGCTGGTCGGTTTTTGTGAACTAAAGGAATTCAGCAATGGGCCAGGAGGGGCAAAGACTCACTGTGGGCTGAACAATTATCTAGTCCTAACACTGCTCTGCATAAGGAAACTGTGGCTATATGGGCTGAAAAAAGAGAACTTTTCTGCTATTATAGAAGGATTTGTTTTTCATTGCATCTTCAAGTCAAATACTGAGAATCTTCAAGATTACCCATTCCTCTGATCTTCCCTATTAAGGCAGGTAATGGAAAGCTGATAGCAGAGTGATAACTGATTCCTGCGTTTTCAGATAACTGTGACCTTTTCAAGGAGAACTCTAATTCATACTTTAAAAATAAAAGGCTTTCAATATTCAGATTTGGAGCTTTGAATAAGATTTATAACTTTTGAACAAAAGATTTATCACTGTGGTGATACGCTGGCTACAGAGTATTTACAACATCGCGTTAAAAAAGGATGAGTCAGAAGCTAGATAATTCAGAGAGAAAGCAAAGTAGCTCCCGGCTAGCACAGTCCTGAAGATCAGACAGGTGATACAAACTGTCAGTCTAAAAGCATAGTCACCTTGCCAGAATTTCATGTAATGACATACACTTTTGTATAAAAGCACTAGGAGTGGTAACTATTCTAGAAGAGAAATATCCATCCTCCAAGGAAATATCACATCCTATTCATTGCAATCTGCTTCTGTCCAGTGTGCCTGGTAGCTGCTTGCCTCCTACATGAGGGCGACTTAAAATGGAATACGCTGAGCGAGTTGTAACCCCTTTTTGCCAAGAATAAACAGTGGTGTAAAATGCATGGGAGAAAATGCTGCCAAAGTATTATGGCATTCTGCAAACTTTAGGGACAACAAACTGTCCTGAGGAAAGCTTCAGACTCTCAGTCTATTTAAATGCCAAAAGAAGTGTTTTTCAAGAAATGGCAAATATTCATTTATTCTTACAATCAACATCATTTACGGATATCAAAATTCCCCATCACCAGCTGTATAATGAATAGTACTTGGAGCTTTTAATTTCTACCACCAAAAGTACACATGGCAAACTGCATCCCAGACTACACGCTGAAAGCAAAGGCTGAAGACTGCTTTACGAGCCAGTCTGGGAGACTCTGCAACTCTGATTCCTCTCTCGTTACAGCTCCGGGGCTCCGGGAGACAGTGGAGGCCAGGCCTGGGGGAGCCAAGCAGACTTGAGCTAATACGTACTCCGCTAGAAGTCAGACGCCCTGCGGTCTACAGTAGCGCCTACAGACTGCCTCAAAGACTAATTCTCCAAAACTTTCAGAGGAGACGGACTCGGGTGTACTGTGAACTCGGGGAGCTGGCTTAGAGACCGGGTCTCTGCCTGCTTCCTTGTGTGCCAGTCTCAGTGACTGAGACTCAACTCAAAACTCGGTCACACAAGGTGACTCTCCAGAGGAGTTGTCACAGTGGGAACCATACAAATACACACACACAAACGGAGACTTATGTAAAAGATACTCTTACCTTATACTTCATCTCGGCAGCTGTGAATTGAGCCGTATTCCTAACACACTAGTTACACTGCATTGAGTGCAGGCGTGTCCGCCCCTCCATCGAGTGTAGTACTAAATGAAAGTGAGAACGGCCCGGGGCCGGGGCAGGTTTGTCATTCGCAGCTGGGAGCTCAGACTCAGAAAAAGCTCCAAAGCTTCTGAGCTCACTGTTTTGATTGAGGCGGGCCTATCAAAGGTTACATTTGCATACCTTCGTGTCATTGGCTAATGGGCCAAGGTAATGTGATGCCCCGCCCACTTCTTAACATACGAAAATTTCTGACAAAGAACACGTAATCATTTCTTTTTGCATTATTAGAAAGGATAGAAAATAAAAGAAAGTGGGAACCGTTCCCAATTTTACTCCATCCTTCCCACCACCCCCACAAAGGAACGGGAAAAGAGATAAATTCTTTTTAAAGATTAACCTAAGTTTTAAAGAAATCGAATTCACAAAGCAGTCTGACAGTCGTGCTTCCTGTGACCTAGCAACTCCTTCATAAACCCATTTCATTTCAAAGCCATTCACCTCACAATCTCTACATGAAATGAACCCTGGGGAACAAAAGGTTTTCTGTCTCTGGCCTCTTTTTACTAACTACCCCTGCTGATATCTCCGTGGCTCTCCTCTCCTCGCTCCCTCTCTTTGTGTGTGTGTGTGTGTGTCTGTTTGCTTTTTTCTTTTTCTTCTTCTTTTTTTTTTTGGTTCTTTTCAGTGTTCAAAGTACTTGCGATGTCAGTCTGCAAGGAGCCAGAATACAATTCCCCCTCAGTGAAAATGAACTCCCTAGGCTAGGCACCAGGATTTCTCTGGCCAGCTTCTCACAGGGCCTCACATTGAGTGTCAACCACATTCAGCGACCTTTTCTGGCTTTGCTGAGGATAAAGGTTAGATATGACCCTGCCAATAGGGCTGGCCAGTGCACGCCCTATACATCATTGCTGTCTACAGAGTACTGTGTTCTTTGATGGCTGGCATTTCTAGCTCCAGCTTTGAACACTGCAGTTTTTCCTTCTGACCTCTCTCCTGAAGGTGACCCATGAACCCAACAACGCTTATTGTATAGGGAACAAAAAAAGTGCCTACTGTTTGATGAGCCTGGTTAAAAAGACCAGGCTGTCTCCAGTGAAGGACAGAGAGCATTTGCTTCACATTAATGATTTCTGTAGAGAAAGAGGTCATCCAGGGGAGGACAGAAATAGTCACCTTCAGAAACTTTTCTGAAGGATAGAAAGGAGAGGGAAAATTCCTTTTTAGTGGGCCTCAGGATTCAGACTTGGTAAGTGCAGACAATAGGCTGTCCCTGAGTGGGATAGACTCCAACCAGACTACACAACTTGGATGGAAAAATCAGCCTTTATTTTTTTTTCCTGGCCAAATTGGACTAGAATCTGTTTGATTTGTTCCCCCTTACCCCTCCGAAATTCTCAATGGATTAAAAGTACTTTTACGATCTAAGCAAAAGTAACAGCTGCCCTACAAAAGTGGTTTCCAGATCCAGAGCTCACAGTTTAGCTAAAAATTTAATGTGGCACCCATTCCCTGGACATGACCCCCAGGCAGTCAGATGACCTTGACACACCAGTTCCGGCATCCACTAGGCCTTGCTTTTCCTCATTTAGCCTTTGAGTGAAAAAGAGCCTGAGTGATTTTTCAAGGTCTTTCTGAAAACAATTTAGGTATGCAGCACATTGCACTGCAAGGGTCTTCTGAAAAGTCCCACAGACTGTGGAAGAGTCGTTCTTTTGGAGGAAATTGTTTTCCGTGTCTGCCTGGATTAGTCAAAGACCTTTCCACCTGTAAGATGAGTCTTGTGGCTTCCAGGAGATCTAGATGACATTCCACTGGCTTCCTAAACAGTCAAGTTGAACCCTCCTTCTGTTGTGTTTGATGAGTACGATTGAATGGTGAACACTATCTCACTCCATTTTATTGTTTTTGAACAGTTTCCCAAAGCATAAGCCAGGACTTTTTGTCATTTCATTCTCTAGTTAGAAAGCTTAATTCATGCCAAGTGGCCCTCCCCCTTTCCTATTTCTGCCCTGTATAGTAAGACATTTAAAAGCTTCTTGAAGTTCATTTCAAGGTGGTTTGAGTCATTAATGTTATTAGTTATATAAAGAAAATCACAATGGTGTTGGAGGCTGGTAAACCCATGTTAGAATGTCAATAATGTTTTTAATTTCCTGATTTTGTTGTCCTGAAGTATAATACTGAGAAACTAATAATATGTACCTGCCAGGGTCATAATGAGGATTAAATGAGATAATGGGGGTAGAAGTTAATAGTTCTCAGCACACAGTAAGACCTTAATAAGTGGTTGTTTATTATTATTACTACTATTAATTATTATGTTAAATTTATTTTATATCACTTTATTGAAATATCATATAATATTGTTAAGTATATTATATAAATGATATTAATATTTAATACTTTAAAAATAGAATATTATCATTATCAAATTATCGTTATCATTATTATTATCATTATCAATATTAGCATTATCAAATTCTATCATTTTAAAGATTAGAATATTATCACCATTAGACTGTTATTGGCATGTATAGTAAGCATTCAAAAAAAGGGGGGGAGGAATCCCGTCAGTTGTATGCCATTCTTCCACAGGGCAGCCTTCTAATTTGACACATATCAGTTGAGCACCTATCACGTGCCAGGTACTGCTCTAGGTCGGGAGAATACACAGAAACCCAGACAAGTTCTTACCCTCTGAGCTTACAGTCTACTGGGAGTGGAGGACAATAATTAAATGAATAAATAATATGATTTTGGAGTAATAAATGAAGAAAAGTAAAGCAGGAAAAATTGCTGGTGAAAAACACCAGGATTGAGGGGAAGAGGTATCTTATTTTATTTTGTTTCTTATTTTTAATAGTTCATTTTTAATTGTATTTTCCCCATTACCATTTATCCACCCTATACCCTCTTCTACCTCCACCCACTCAGGGTGTCTTATTTTAGAGAGTGGTCAGGTAAGTCCCTCTAAGGAGGTAATACTGAAGCAGAAATCTGAATAACATGGTGGATCCACTCAACGATCTGGGAAAAGGACTTTCTAGACAGAAGAAGTATCCCATGGATAAGGCTTGAGGAGGAAAAAAATTGGTGGGTTTAAGAACAGCAGGCAAGGCCCTGGCTGGTGTAGCTCAGTGGATTGAGCGCGGGCCTGAGAACCACACGATCGCGGTTCGATTCCCAGTCAGGGCACATGCCTGGGTTGCAGGCCAGTTCCCAGCGGGGGGACTCATGGGAGGCAACCGTACATTGATATTTCTCTCCTTCTCTCCTTCCCTTCCTCTCTAAAGATAAATAAATAAAATCTTTAAAAAAAAGAAAGAAGAACAGCAAGCAGTCTAGGTTCCCTGAGTGGGGAACTGAGGGGCCTCATGGAGAGGCCAAGTTCAGAGACAAGGTGGTAGCAATTCGAGTTTTCCCTGGAGTGTGACAGGAAGTCACTGGGGCCTTTGAGCCAGGAATGAGGTGATCTGTTCTGTTTTTTGTCCTTCGATTAAACACTTAAGGACAGCAGACTGTTGGTTAAAACATTGAGTTCTGGTCTTCATGCAGTTCACACAATGCTAGTAGCTTTTACTTTTGTATCATCTGGAATTTTTCCTTTAAAACCCTTTGGGGAAACACAAATTCTGTCATTGAATAGAGAAACAACCTTTTCCCCATCGATTACCTGAAATTTTGGACGCAAAAATACTGTTTAAACAGAGCAATATCAATGCTGTTGATTGATTTACAGAGTCTCCCCAGTACTTCCATAGGCTAAAATGTGCTCAGCCCCTATCTGTGCTCACTAGCACTCTCTCGGTCTATCAGCCTTGCCACCTTCCTGCTGGTCTGCCAAGGGCTCTATCTCCCAAGATGTTCATGTAAGCAGGAGCAAGCAAGGACAATGCCATCAAATGCCGTCCAAATGATTTTCTAACTGCTACTGGGCACTAGCATGGATACTGCGAAAAATCAAGATGATGCTAGAGCGATGAGATCCTTCTGTCCACAGCCTGCGGGGAACCCATGTGGCTGTTCCTTAAAAGTAAAGGGCAATGTCAGAGCATGACCTCAGAAGTCATCTAGTTCAGCCTCCCATAAAGAGGATGAAGCCACTGCTCTGAGTGTGGGTGCCCTGGACATGCACCACCCCCTGCCTCCCAGGGGGTTCTGGACAACTATCACTGCTTTCAGTCAGTCCCCTGTAGCTCTTGCTTGCTTGAGTCCAGTTATTCTTTGTAGTTTTCCTCCCTGAAATTTCTGCCTGCTTCCACATTGCTACCTGTTTAACTCCTAGACTACAGAGGTGATCACATTACCACTATGTTTAAAAACCTCTAGGGGACACTTCAATGCCTTAAAAAACAAAATCGGCACACTTCAGTGTGGACTACAATCTGAACCCACCCTCTTTTTCTGGCCTTATCTCCCACCATCTCCCAACCCCACATCCCACCCTCTTGCCACATGGAGAAGAGTTGGGGGACCACTCACCAAATTCCAGACACACGAGTACTGTCCTGACTTTGCAGAGATGGGTCCTCCTGCCGAGGATGTCCTCCCTTCACTCCTCTGCTATTGAGCTGAGCCCCAACACCGACTCGTTTGTGCTTCCTTGTCACACAGTCCTCACCCTGGCCACCTCACCCTTCCAGAACCAATTCCTCCTTCCCTTTACTACAAACATATGGCCCTATTATCAGGCTCTCCCAGGTCGTATCAGAATGACTTGTTGGTGTCTGTTTCCTCAGCTTCAAGGTGAGCCCCAAAGGGATGGGGTGCTGTTCAATGCAGTGTCCCTTGCAGGCTTATGCCTTAGAGGTGCTTAAATGCTTGCTGCATGAATAACAGGGTAAATGTAACTTCAAAGATGCCAGGTACCAGTTTTGACTCTTGCACAGGGGTCAGTTAAAAAGTTTCCGCGCTTGCAGGCATTGTTTTTTATACAATCTATGAGCTAAGAATAGCTGTTATGTTTTTAAATGGTTGGAAAAAATCGAAAGAAGAGTATTATTTTTGAGATGTGAAAATTACGTGAAATTTAAGTTTCAGTGTTTATAAAGTTCTCTCGTGACACAGGTACCCATTCCTTTGCCCATTGTCTTCTGGCCTGTGATGGCAGACTTGTGTGGGTTGTGCCAGAGATGGTGGACTGGAAAGCCAAAAGGGTATTATCTGGCCCTCCACAGAAAAAAGTTTGCTGACTCAACTCTAGGACGGTACAAGACATATCCATCCCTGAGTCCAGACTAAAGAATAGATCCTTCTATGTCTACAGAGAAACAATCTAGAAACATCCATTCTAGGGCCATGTTTTACCATTTCTAGTTTGATACCAGTTTTTAAAAAGTCAATATATGTGAAAGTTATTTCAAAAAATAATTTGAGGCAGCAACTTTTTAATTCTACAAGTCTCCTGAATCCTCCCAAAATAAAAACTTGAGCGTTTTCTGCTTCAATCCAACTGGCCCCTGGCTCATTCAGCCTGGACTGAAACCCTTCCTGGTGCCAGGTCCTTCGTTAGATGTTCACAAATGTTATTTCACTTAATGTTCATTTACTATAACAACCCTCTTGGGTAGGTTGTAGTATTCTAGTTTTACATGTAACAGAACAGGGACTCGGACAGGTTGTACAACTGGCACAGTTACAGGCAGGTGAATGGCAGCCCTGGTATATGAACGCCGGCTTTCTGGCTCCTGCGATGTGGTGTGCCACACTGCCCACGCTTCCTCTGGGTGTCTTTGTTTCTGAGTCCCGTTCGTCAGATCAGTAAGGTTGTGTCTTGACCCTAGTGGGTCAAGTGCTCGAAGCCTGTATGTGATCTTCCTTGCCTAGACGGCCCTCCTTCCATTCCCTGCTTGCTTATACGCCATCTTTCCCCTAGTTCGAACTCCATCTCCTTCATAACTATTTCCTTAAAAATCTCTCCATTGTTGATATTCCTCCAACCATTCTCTCTGTCTCTCATCCCCTATGACCACAGTGCTTCCCAAATCTGACCTCCCTTCAGTCAATCGGACCTCCCTTAGAAAACAAGCTTGAATGCTCAGACTTATCCCCTTTCCGTTGGGTTCAGTAGTTTCACCTGTGAGAGCTTCCTTCTCCACAATGAAATTTGAAGCAAATTATATAGAAGGGCACTTTTTCTTCAACTTGTATCACCCCTGCACCCATGCAGGTAACTGAATTTTGCCTTATGTCCTCTCAAAGCCCTATGTCTTGTCCATGCACCCAGCCTTCCCTGATGTCCACCTGGAAAACATAAGTGAGTTTCAGGGGGAAAGAACACCTTTCAGTCTAGGCAGTAGTTCTCTTTTATCTGTTGAGCTAGTCACGATCTGGTTCTGAATGAAAGTCTATTATTAGAAATAATCTCCAAGAACAGTGGCTAGTGCTTGCTTCTTCAGGTGCTATGGAATGGAGCTTTCATCGCTTGTTGCTTCCACTTACTTTGGCACAAGAGACCTCATAAAGGCCACTCAACACCACCCCTCCCTTGAGCAACAGTGTAACAGTGTTTTAGGAGTGAACTTTGTTTTCTGAAAGACTTGTTAAAGGCATTGCTTTAAAATATTTGTCGCTGCAGATGGAGACAGTGTTTACTAAAAAGGCTTGTTGACTCATGATTCCCAAATTTACTTCTGGTAAATTTGGTTCCTCCCTGACTTGTTTCTTATTCTCACTCAATGAGGAGCCACCTGGGGTTGGGTGTGGCTCTAAACAACAGAGATTAGAAATCACTCCCCTGGATATCTCTTTCCTGCAGGACAGGATGAATTGCCTCACTGTGCAGACTTTGTAAGGTCCTGCTGACTCTCTTCATTCAGCCAAGGTTTTGTGTGTCATTGTTACAGACCTTTAAAAAACCCACCACCCTCCTTCCCCCACCCCACTTCCCTCTGCCTTCTGCCTTCCCTCCCACACTCTTTGGGGTGAAGTTCTAAAACTGAGTATCTCAGGCCCCTCTCAGTCCTTGATTAACTGTGACAGAATGCTAATGTGTCACTAATGTGCTGCTAAGAAATTAGTAGATCCCTACAAATGTGATTGTGGGCAATACCTTAACTTGGTTTTTGAAAAACTGTGAACTTTCTGATATGACACATGTACAGATATAATAGCGTTACTGTAACTTTGGGATATTTCATTTACTACCTGCCCCCAAAGAACTAAACAACATAATAGATGAAATCATATGCTATACCACAAGCTACTGTGAAGCTCCTCATTAGAATTTAGTATTTGCTTTAAATGTAGGATTTGAGAGAATTAATTTAGGGGTGAAAATATGTGAAAAATTAGAAACACATAGTAAAAGTTAATGTTTATTTATTTTTATAAATGTGCAAAGGTTTACATTTCTACTATGTATATGTATCCAGCTGGGCCAAGGAATGAAGTTCCATGGAACGAAAGGAGTTTAATAATAAAATTCTGCAGACTGCCTGGCAAAGGCTCTCTCCTGTTTTCCCTAGCCATGAGGTGTTCTTTTATTGCATGCTTTAGTATGTCCAAGTAAACAATTTGTTATATGAACCGTCATAGAAATCTCTTCTGTGGGTAGAAACTTTAGACTGTGGATTTTTACAAAGGTCAAGGAGATCTGCCAAGACCAAATTAACAGGAATTCTGTGACTTGATGGAGATGGGCCTTCTACTCTTTCTGAAGTCACTGCCAAACACAACAGTAGTGCTACATAATATGTATTAAGTAAGAAGGGGCAAGGGCAACACATTTTCTTCTTGCGAATTTTTGTTCTTCCTTTATACATTCTTAAATTTGAAACATCTTCGTGACCCTTCTTCACACATGTATTATGATCAAATACATGCTATGACATGATAACATGACTTAATGTGCTAGACCGTGGCGACCCCCCTCCCACTCTCCACTCCTGGCTACTGTCTAGGTGGAATAAGGAGAGAGGCTTATGGACTGTGTGTCCTGAATCCTGGATGGGGCTGGATGCTCTGCTTCCAGTCTACTCCTGAGCTCTGCTGTTCTGCACACACACTGACCCTGACAGTCACCCTCCACGTCCGGCATCCTGCATACCTCCAGAATGGAGCTGGGAATGGGAAAGAACCGGGGAACGTGGGGGTGAGTGTTAGAAACACCAAAACACCAGTTTCCTGAAGGCACTGGTAGATCATTCCTTTGGGTTTTGGCAATATATTCCCACCCTGGGGCCCTGAAAGGGCCTAGCTGACCCAGTTCTCCAAGAAAGGCTGCCTCCTGTCCCTGACGGCTTTCATCAGCTGAGGCCATTGAGCATCCAGCAGACTCTGTTCCAGGGCATCTGGCCCGCCCGGCCAGCCCAGGCAGCCGCCAGCTGGCGCTGATGAGCGAGTAAAAGGAATCTGAGAAATGCAGGGCCTGGGGTGGGGGCTGGGGGGGCGGCAAGATGAAAGGAATGTGGTGTGGGGACACAGCATACCCCACACTGTTAAATCCAGGCTTGTAAAGAGTTTGATTCATTTTAGAAAGCAAACAAAATGCTCCATCTATCAGCAATCTTTTATTTTGTCTGCTAAAGGAATGCTTTTCCAGCGTGGGCTGAGGACTGGGCGGTAGTGGAGTCACCAGTGCCCACCTTTGACTTGCTTTGTGGAGTGTGGACAGCGCATTCCCTTCTGCCCACTGAAGCTGAGAAGTAAAGAGTGACTCCCTTCTTTATAAGAAAAGTCGAAGGGGAGTCCTGCTAATGAGCGTGCACCAGACTTTCAGACTCACTCACTCAGACCATGTTAAGTTTAAGTTCCTTTAATTTGCTTAAGTCCTGGCATCCTGTGATTTCAGACTAGAGGATGTAGACAAGAGGTTATTGCAAGGATTTTCTTGAACTTCATTGTCCATGGTTCTTAAGATTCACGCTCTAACTAGCCTTTGGAGTTTCTGGTCTTTCAAAGGGTAGAGAATTGGAAGAAGAAGCAAGGCCTCCTGCCCCAAAAAGACAGCGGCTATGTGTTCCCCAGCTTTCAATTTTCCCATCTCAAAATCACTCTGTCTTCAAAAGCCAACTCCTATGCAGTTCTGATGATCTGTAAAAATAAAAACCAAACCCAAAACCCCCAAACCCCCTCTCTCCTTACGCAGACAGCCCATGCAGAAACTCAGCTCCTCAACTGTCCCTTCTCCCCTCTGCACGGCTAATCTTTCACATCCTGCTCTCTACAAGTACCTTCCTGCCTCCTCATCCACAGTTCCTGTTCAAAAACCTGGAGGCCAGACGAGTTGTGGAATTCAGAATATTGGAGATTTTAAAAACAGATTTACCATCCTTATCACATACCACAAAACTCCCTGTGTGCCCCAGGCCAGCATCTCATGTGCGAACTCATTCATATTTTGGCAGTTGGATGTACCAGTAGGGTACATACTAAGTGGAATAAGTAAAGACTATGCATCACCTCAGGCCAATCTAGGTCAGGTGTTGCTACCAAATGAGTTATGAAAGAACTCTAGACTTTTATATTTTATTACTGTGGGTGAGTGAATGGAGACCATCAATACACTCTTTAGCCCTTCAGGACCTTCCCTTTGCCACCTCTTTTCCCCACATCAAACCAGTGGCCTCTCTCTTTCACTTGCCACTGTCGGAGTGTGAGCAGGCTTGGCCTGCCACTCAGACCTCCTCTCTTCTCCTCCTGCCACCCACTCCATCGACCAACATCGAGGCCAGCACTTTGCAAGCTCCCACCGTGAAGTGCAGTGTTCTCCATTTTGAATCCATTACAAATTGGCAATATTGAAAATACACATTTCCCTCACTATCCGAAAGCAGAGCATTCCTATGAAAATTTTCACGAACTGAAATGGTGTAAAGTGAAGAAGTGATTGCTAATGGGTGCACAAAATAAATGGAGATAAAGCCCAGGAGCTGATAGACAGTTCAGGGCTCTGAGTGTAGTTCCGCGGAAGGAGCTTGGCATCACCAGTCTGGCTGCTGGGGGTGTGCTCGTGCAAAACACACACTGAATGCTATTTTTGCCGTCTCCCTTCATTCATAAAAGTGAAAATCTCTCCAGATTTCCTTCTTTTAGGTAGGTATTAAGGTAGGTCTTTTGTAAAAGTGAAGCAGCAGAATGAGAACTTTGAAAAAGCTGAGGATACCTGTCCTCAAAACTAGAAAAAATAAAAAGATGGAAACATAAGCCTTCTTTCTTGTTATTATGGATTTCAACCAATATAAAATGAGTCTTAATTACTGGCAGAGTTGAAAAGGGCTCACTCTCAGTTTCACTCTCATGGCAGCCTGTGCAGGGCACCCTGGGGCAGGTCTGCAGGTCCCATTGAGGGAGCACTGCTCCAGACGCTGGCCCTCCAGGAGCAGTGGGGGCTCTGCTCCACCCATCCTCCTTCCCATCCCCTGGATCCTGACACTGTCCACCACCACCTGTCTTGAAACGGTCTCCTGTCTTGGCTCCCACAGCAGTGGGTTCTTCCCTCCTTCCTACTTCTCTCACCAATATTTCTGTCTTCTTTTCAGGTAGGCTTTCCCTAAGGTTCTATCCATAGCCCTTTTCCTTCTGGATTTTCTCTTTTATCTACTAGATATCTTATTCTCTTAATTGACTTCTACTTTCATTTCTATGCTGATGACAATCACATCTCCTGACCTGTGTTTTGAATTCCAAACGTTCAGTTTCTACTGCACTGAAATACTGTAGAGGCTTCTCATATAATCCTCAAATTTACAAGTTGTGACAGTTGATTATATGTGTCAGTTCAGCTAGGTCAGCATACCCAAATACTGGGTTAAATCCTTGTCTGATGTTATTGCGACGATACTTTTTTTTAGCTGAGAATAACATTTAATAAGTAGACTCTGAGTAAAGCAGATTACCCTCCATCCTGTGGATGGGACTCATCTAATCAGTTGAGAGCTTTAAGAGCAAAAAGACTGATGTCCCCTAGCAAGAAGAAAGTCCCCTCCAGATAGCCTTTGGACTCAAGCTGCAATATCAGCTCTTTCCTGGGCCTAGCCTGCCAGCCTGCTCTGCAGATTAGGGACTTCTCAGAATCCACAATCATGTGAGCCAATTCCTTAAAATCAATTTCTCTCTCTCTCTCTCAATCTCTCTCTCTCTCTCTCTCACACACACACACACACACGCCCCTATTGACCTATTGTTTCTACTTTGGAGAATCCCAGGTATTACACATATGAACCCCAAATGAAACAGCCTACTTTTAACTCTTCTATTTCCACTTATGATGCCACCATTGTTCCAGGTACCTACCATTAAAAGTTCAGGTTGTTTTTGTCTCTTTTTTCCCCCTTTATTCCTCCTACTTCCCACATTCACTCAGCCATGTCAATTTTATAGCCTCAATATTTTGGCACAAATAACCTCCTTTTTATTCATCTACTAATGGAGATTCCCCCAACCACCACTCAGGCTCAATTGGTCATACCAGATAGGACAAGGCTGTATTAATATCATCTTGTCCACAATCTGTGCTCTAAGAATTTTACATGTGACTCAGAAAGAGTCAATGTGAGATCTTTAAGATTTTATAAATAAAGTTTGAGAGGGAGAGGACCTCCTTTGCTTTGATGATGAACTGTTAATCTAAGCTTGGCAGTAAACGTCTTTTCCTCATTGTAGAGAGTGTCTATAGCAAGAAAGAATGAGTCCCCGTGATAAAGGAAGCAAAGATATTTGTCATGAAGGAATGGAGAGAGCCATGACCCTATTGTATGTGCCTCTGGGCCTAACCATTCTTGAAGTCTGCCCTTAGACAACCTATTTCAAAGAGCAATGAACATGCTTGTTTTCACCAGCCTAGTTGGAGTTGAGCTTCTTTTACTTGCAACAACAGTGTCCTGACTAACTGTGGCCAGAAAGTACTTGCTCCTTGGGGCAAAGAACATACCTTATTAATTTGCATCCCTGTGGCTCTTCATTTAGGATCGTCTCAGTTGACACGTTGCACTGAATTTTTAGACTGTCCTAAGGTACCAGTTACATTGTAAAATTTGTGTGAGAAATGAGGGAGAAAGGACAGAAAGGAGCATTTTCTGTGGTTCCTTTAAGAAAGGATACTTATACATGACGAAAATTCCACAGTGATGGTGGTTGGGGAACATGGTAACTCAAATAAGAAGCAGATACACCCTCTTAGTTCAAATCCATTGATTTAGGTACACATATTTAACAATGAAATAAAGAGCAAGACATATTTTTACTATTAAGTGTGGGGTAGCAGTGTTTCGTCTACCTGTAGCTCCATATAAATATTTATATTACATTTCCTTGCCAATTAAGTTGTACTTGTTAATCGCTGCTAGGATTTCATTCATCCACCACCAGTACTTACTAATTGCCCAATAGAATGCTATGCACTATGGGAGTTACAGAGATGAATAATACCCAGATGCTGCCCTCACTTGTTAAATACCTATTCAGTAGCAGCCAAGGGGACTTCATGAAGATAAACTTACGTTGAAGAAAAAAAAATCACAGTGTAAAGTTATGTAAGTTTCTATTTTAAAGTCATCTGGTTCTAATTTACTAAATTTAATGCTTTAGAGTCAATGCCAAAGTGCTACATTTGATTTATGGAAATACTTTAGCACATTTTTTCCATCACGCTCTTGTACAATATATTTACTGCCCTTTTGTTATGGTCAGAAAGATTATGGATCTTAAAAAAAGTTCTCTTTATGAGCTTGCTGATATTTTATTATAAAATACCATAAGATGGACTAAGAAGTCTAGTAAACAATCATATTCACTTAGGAGCATTCCACATGGATTAGCTTTGTGTGTGTATATGTATGTATATATGTGTGTGTGTGTGTGTGTGTGTGTGTGTGTGTATAAATATATATATATGAAAATGTAACAGAGAGCTCCATCTGGAAAGTGGATGTTTAAAAACTTTTGCTTCATGCCAAACCACTTCTTTTCAGAGTAGACAAGTTCTTGGGGGGGCGTGGGGGGTGGGATATTTAAATAGCAGCCATACCATACTATACTGCTTACAAAATAATAATGTTAATACCAAAAAATAAAAGAATGTCATAGACCCAGACTTCCATCATCCCAGAGGGAGCTTACAAAATATTCGAGTAAAATGGGATATAAGTCCCATCTGTGTCATGTTGGTGGCTCAGGGCTCGGGTGCCCACCAGCAGGGCAGTGGCATAATCTGCTTCAGGTTGAGGGAGATGCTGGGTTGCTCTAACTTTGTCCTCCTGACATGCTCACCCATGGGTGTCCTGATTTCACCAAAGAGGCACAGGTAGACCTACCCCAGGTTCCAGGAATGAGCCACCTCTAACTGGCCTTGGGGCCCTGGACCCAACCAGCTGCCTTGGCGTGGCAGCTTGACCACTGCCCGTGACATTTTACAGAAACATCAAGACCTCTTGCCCACCTTGTTGCTCAGGCCTCCCAGACAGGTTGTGGTTTAGACAACAAAGCCACCTCAGATTTTCAAAGTGGTGTTTAAAGCACACATGTATATTCATTTAGTTCTTACTTTACCCTATCTTTCCTGGGCTTATAAAAATGAGAGGTTTTTCACTTCCCACCCACGTAAAATAAGGTGGCTGCCTAAGAATTTCCCCTTTGCCTTGCAGCACTTATTTCTTTAAAGCAAAGAAATTTCATTTCCCTCTAACAGAGTTTAAACAACTCTTGTAATAAAAAAAAATTGCAAAGGCCAACCAACCCAGTCAAAATGTTTTCTTTCCAACGAGGCTATCTTTATATCAAGTTGTATGACGTGGGATATAGGCATTCAAATGCATCAGAATGAATGCTGACTGTCTGGCATAGTTCAAGGGCCTCAGATAATGAGGTCTTGCATCCTCTCACATTGAAACAGGGTCTGATCATCAAGAAACTGTCTAATACTGCTCTTCTCTGTCTGACCATGATTTGTTCTCCCAACTCCCCTACCCTGGAGATCAGTCTTCCTATCTTATCTTGTAATAAAACAATGAGATTAAAAGGAACAACAACAAAGTACAGAGATTGCTGTGGTCTCTTCCTCCTTTATTCTTCTTTGGAATGTCTCCCACTTTACCTCCTCAAGTTCATGTGTTCCTCCCTGATGCTCAGCTGAAGTCTCACCTTCTCCTTGAAATGTACTCCAGCCTCAACTGATGACCCCTTTTCCTGAATTTGTGCTATGCTCATAGTCCGTTCCACCTAGTCTAACCTTGGCTTTGTGGCACCATTGTATATCACTTGTGAGTCCTTAATTACGCCTTGTTTGATGGTGAGTGCCTCATGTTTGCATAACAGTTGACCTTGAAAGTAGGCAATCCCCTATTTTATCCAGGCAATAACTATTTGTTTTTATTGCATACAAGTCACACACATACATCTCACCATTTTAAAGTGTACTATTAAGTGGTTTTTAATATATTCACAGCAGTGTACCACCATCACCACCATCTAATTCCAGAACATTTTCTTCACACCTCCAAAAAATCCACGCCCATCAGCAGTCACTCTCGATTCCTCCTCCCTCCATCCCTCTCCCCAAACCCTGGCAACCTCAATAACCAGTATGATTTTTTCTGGCGATGGAAAGTTATAACTGACCTCATGCATTTTGTTTCCAGCACAATTCCAGAGGCGGACAAAAACATCAGCCCGACCACTAAAATTTTTGTACACATTTAAAAAGTTTTCTTCAGTTGTATGAACACACGTATACCTTTAATGGTTGCTAGAACATGTGGAGTGATAACCAAAAAAATGGTAATTAAATATAGAAAGAGAAAGCAAAAGTTGGGTGGAATGTTGGTGAGTGAAGGCTTTAGAAAGAGTAGAGGTAAGATCTTGCCATAGAGACAGAGAGATTGTTTTCTGTGTGTTTACCGTGTAGAGATCTTATGTTCCAGATACAGCTAAACAGATTATCTAATCTTTTAACAACCAATCAGGTAGGAGTTAGGAATCCTAGTCTAGGTGGGGAACCTGTTGACCAGACAGGTGAATGCCTTGTCTAGAATCATAAAACTAGGGTTTAACTGGGGCTTGTCTAGCTTCAAATCTCATGGTGTTTTTAAAAATATATTTTATTTATTATGCTATTACAGTTGTCCCATTTCCCCCTTTATTACCCTCCACCCTGCACACCCCTTCCCACCCACATTGCCCCCCTTAGTTCATGTCCATGGGTCATACATATGAGTTCTTTGGCTTCTACATTTCCTATATTATTCTTAACCTCCTCCTGTCTATTTTCCACCTATCATTTATGCTACTTATTCTCTGTACATTTTCCCCTTCTCCCCCTCTCCGACTCCCCTGCTGATAACCATTCTCTGGTTCTGTTCCTGTTCTAGTTGTTTGCTTAGTTTGTTTTTGTTTTAGGTTTGGTGGTTAATAACTATGAGTTTGTTGTCATTTTACTATTCATATTTTTATCTTCTTTTTCTTAGATAAATCTCTTTAACATTTCATGTAATAAGGGCTGGGTGATAATGAAGTTCTTTAACTTGACCTTATCTGGGAAGCACTTTATCTGCTCTTTCATTCTAAATGACAGCTTTGCTGGATAGAGTCATCTTGGATGTAGTTCCTTGCTTTTCATGACTTCAAATACTTCTTTCCAGACCCTTCTTGCCTGCAAGGTTTGTTTTGAGAAATCAGCTGAAGGTCTGATGGGAACTCCTTTGTAGGTAACTGTCTCCTTTTCTCTTGCTACTTTTAAGATTGTCTCCTTATCTTTAATCTTGGCTAATACAATTATGATGTGCCTTGGTGTGTTCCTCCTTGGGTCCAACTTCTTTGGGACTCTCTGAGCTTCCTGGATTTCCTGTAAGTCTATTGCCTTTGCCAAATTGGGGAAGTTCTCCTTCACTATTTTTTCAAATAAGTTTTCAACTTCTTGCTCTTCCTCTTCTCCTTCTGGCACCCGTATGATTTGATGTTGGAACGTTTAAAGTTGTTCCAGAGGTTCCTAAGCCTCTCCTCATTTTTTTAAATTCTTGTTTCTTCATTCTGTTCTGGTTGACTGTTTCTTCCTTCTGTTCAACACTGTTGATTTGAGTCCTGGTTTCCTTCCCATCACTGTTGGTTCCCTGTACATTTTCCTTTATTTCACTTAGCATAGCCTTCATTTTTTCTTCTATTTTGCAACCATACTCAACCAATTCTGTGAGCCTCCTGATTACAAGTGTTTTGAACTGTGAATCTGATAGCTTGGCTATCTCTTTGTTGCTTAGTCTTTTTTTTTCCCCCTGGAGCTTTGATCTGTTCTTTTTGGGGGCCATTCTTTTTGTTTTGGTGTGCCTGTTACATAGCAAGGGGTGGAGCCTTAGCTGTTCACCAGGGTGGCACAATCCACATTACTGTGTTGTGATGCTGTATTTTGGGGAGGGGTCTGAGAGGGAACAATGCCACTTTCTCTGCTCTCTGCTGGTTTTCAGTCACTTCCCCTACTACCCACAAGCATATTGAGCTCTTCTGGTGCTGATTCCCGGGTGGGTGGGTTTGTGTGCTTCCTAGGACCCTGTGGGTCTCTGCAATGAACTCTCCTGTGAGGCTGGGAGTTTCTCCCACTGCTGTCTCAACTCGCACAGGTGTTTTCAGTCAAAGGTTTTGAGTCTTTATTTCCCTGTGCTGGAACCCTGGGTTATGTGGTCTGTCTCGCACCCAGTTGTTCCTGGCGGTTTATCTGCATGCAAATGTGGGACTGCCTGGTCTGCCAGCTGCTGCCTAGACTCTCTACCTGGCTGCCCGTCTCTGCCCTTCCTACCGGTCTGGATGAATGTTTCTTCTTTAACTCCTTGGTTGTTAGACTTGTGTAAAGTTCAATTTTGTCAGTTCTGGGTTTTTTTGTTTGTTTTTAAACTTGCTGCTGTCCTTCTTTTGGTTGTACAAGGAGGTACAGTGTATCTACCTATGCCTCTATCTGGGCTGTAAGTCCCAAATCTCATGCTCTTAATATCCTTGTTATTTCTTTTGAATGCTTGGGCTCTGTAGATCCTTCACTGGTCCCCAAAATACCCTGGTGTGGAAATAGCTATTCTATGGCAAACAGCCAGAAAATGGGAACTGGTATTATATTTTCCAGCCTGGACAGAAGAAACCCTTGGCTATTGTGTTAAGCTGCTCAGGTTTCTGGTCTCTGTGACTTTCATGAAAGCCTCCAGAGCCTCTGGTCTATCACATCCTCACATCCCCAAGGACAGACTTATCCAGAAGTCACCTTGCCTAGGCTCTTGAAGCCAACTCTCTGGTTGGCAGCAAACCTCTTGAGTACCAGAGCTACTCTGATTTTCTCCAGCTCTGGTAACTTACTTGATGGGAGACAGAGGCCCCTTCTTGCTCGCGGGTGACCCTGCTATCTGTACATGGCTCTCCTTGAAGGACTGGTCTCTGAATCCTCAGCCAAGTGTCTTTGCAGTTCTTGCCAGCTGCCTGCTGTCTCCTGTACTTGATCATTAAGTAGTGAGGCTCCTCAGGGCTCTCCCTTTGTTTTTTCCCTGGGCAGTGCACTGACTTGCAGTGTTTTCATAATCACCCATCTACATGCCAATGAGTCCCTAGTTTTCATGTCTGTGATAGTTAATTTTATGTATTAACTTGGCTAGGCCATTGTGCAGGTATTTAGACAAGCACTATTCTAGGTGTTTCTATGAGGGAGTTTAGATGAGGTTTACATTTAAATGTATGGACTTTGAGTAAAGCAAACTGTCCTCCATTTGTGGGTAGGTCTCATCCAATTAGTTAAAGGCCAGAGTAGAACGGAAGGTTGACCTTTTCTAAGCAAGAAGAGATTCTGAAGATTTTCTTTGGACTTCATTTGCAACACTAGCTCTTCCCGGTTCATAGGTAGATGACCTTTGAACTTGAAATGCAATTTTTTTTACGTTTCCAGGCTGCTGCCCTCCTCCACCAGATTTTGGCTTTTCAAACACTTCACAAATATGAGCCAATTAAAAAAAATAAACATATATTCTATTGGTTCTGTTTTTCTGGAGAACCCTGACTAGTACAATCCCTGGGATTTAAATTCCTGTGTTCATCTTGTTACTGTACATTTTCTCTGGCCTATTCACAGTCACTTCAAATTATGACCCCAAATTAGGCCCCTCAGGCCTCAGTCATCCTCCAGAGCTCCCCCAAAGGAGTATTTCCACATCCAGCTAGCATAGCAAGCTGGCATCTCCCTTTCCCAGATCATATCAATTACGAGACTTCTTGTTCTTTCTTCCCACATATCTTTCAAGCTATCCACATCCTTCTGTACTCACTATCCTTGGTCATACAGTTCAGACTACTGTTATTGACAGATTATTTGAGTCTTTGTGTATCCACCTAGGTATCCAATGCATTCTCTTCACTGGGGCCAGAAAAACTTTTTAAAAATGCAATTTGATTATGTTCCTTCTATGCTTGAAGGGCTTCATCCTAATTTTCTCAATAAAAAGTAACAGAATTAAACAAAACACAAATCCCTAATGTGGGCTATAATAGTGTATCTCCAATTCTTCTATGCATACCAACCTCCTGGGGCTCTTGTTAAAATGCTGCCCTGGTTCTATAGTCTGGGTGAAGTCTGAGAGTCTGCATGTCCAACAAGCTCCTGGGGAACGATGGAAATGCTGGTCCATAGGCCATTCTTAGAGTGTCGATGTCTTAGAAGACCCAGATGATCCAGCCTCTGCCTGCCTCTTTGGTTTTCTGCCTTGAGACTCTCCTTGAATGCCCTGTGGCAGCCATTGACCTTTTAGTTCCTCAAGTGCAACGTGCAATCTCTCATCTCAGGGCTGATAGCACTTCACCTCCTGACTCTTGCGAAGTGTTCAGGATCCGCCTCAAACATCACTCTGCTCATCGTGTTGGAGTTCCAGGTTACACGTCACCATGACACACTGTGCTTCTCATAAAGTTCATCGCACTTGTTATTTTTTGCTCAAAGTATCCTACAAAGTTCAGGTGCGTGAGAGCAGGAACCACGCCTATCTCATTTACTGCTTCATTACTGGGTATGGCTTAGCCAAAGTGACAAACACTTAGAATTGCATTCACTCATTTTTAATCCAGTCACCTAATATGTCAGTTCACTCCACAAACATTTATTGAGTACTACAGGGTTAGGTTTGACTGTTAGTGACAGAAAAAACTAGAACAGGTTTAACCAAGATAGAAATTAATTTTCTTTTCACTTATTAGAAATCTGAAGAAAAGCAGTGTAGGGCTGATTGAGGGCTTCATGAAGTCTGCAGAGACCCAAGTTCTTCCTGTCTCATGCTTTACCTTCCTCAACAAAAGTTCCAAGGCTGCTCAAACTCTAGCCATCACATCTGCATTCCAGTCAGCAGGACAGAAGAAAAGGGAGAAAAAATGTGCCTCCTCTCTGGAAGGTGCACATGGACCCTCTCTGCTCACATTCTGTTAGCCAGATCTTGGTTACATAGCCGCAACTAGCTACAGGGCAAGCTGGGAAATGTAGTCTTTATTCTGGGTGGTCATTTTATGACCAGGGAAGAGGAGAATGAGTATTTGAGGAAGACTATTAGCATCAGCCACAAGTATCTATGGTGTAAATATGTATAGTAGGTGCTTGACAACTATTGGCTGAATGTGTACATGTCAGGCTTTGTCTGGCTATTAGGATAGCCCTCTGCACATGGCAGGTAGTCACAGTGGGCCAATAGGTTATATATTACATTTCCCTCCCCTGCCTAGAGGTTACGCTCTGTCTGCTGGCATAGGCTTTTCCCCCACTCCTGACATTGGGTCTGCCCTCTGTACACAATGCCATGAGTGTAGGGGTCATGGTGAAGGAGATCCCAGAGGCTCTCACTAGGACCAGGTCACTCCCAGCTTTCTCCAACCCACAGAATGCCTGTGCCAAGACCGCTGGTCCTGAAGTGGGTCATGAGCCCTCCCTGTTCCCGACACTCCACACAAAGAGACGTGCAAAAGGATGGGTATGGCCCAAGCACAACCAAACATCCATTTAGCTTGTGATTCAGAGAGAGGGAGGGAGAGGAAAGCGGGGACTAGGAGAGGGGAGAGCCCCTGCTGGTCTTTCTCTTGATTGGTCATCATTGCCTTTGGACATCAAAGGTGTTGTAAAGTCATAAAATTTTGTGAAATGTTGGCTCTGGGGTGCCGCGGCATGCATAGGAGCCAAAGCCTAAATTTAATTTGACACACCATGAAAATGAGATAATTCTATCTAGCTTTGCTGGAATCCCTACATGCCACTCTCCATTAGTTTCCATCTCAGGGTGGCTTCTAACATCACTCCTTCTCCTCAGCATCATAATGCTAGGGGGAAATATTCCTGGGTATCCTTACCACACTGAAGAGGAGAGAAGCTGCTAAGTGCCCTGAATCACATTCTGAATATACTGAAGAGGTTTCTGCTGCTGTTCCTGTAACCATGGAGTGCTCAGGGCACCCCCATCCTGCATGCTGACATTCATTCAGTAGGGATCCCTCCTTCCCAGGCTCTGTTAGCTGAGAGGGACCTGTTAGCTGAGTTCAGAGACAGTTTTTCAATTTGACAGTGATTATTCCCTTGGGTTGAATGTGTTGGGAGTGCATTGGAACTTCAGCCCTGAGACTCCAGAACTGGGCACAGCCCCCACACCATTCCTCTGAACACTGAAGCACCCTTATGATGAACAACATTAAAATGGTACTTCTTACTAGATTGTGGGAAAAACCCCACACGTGCAAATTCTCACTACCTTTAACTTTTATCTCTAACTGCCAGTGAGTACACCACATTTTAATTTCTTTGGACACTGTGCCTGGATTCTCCACCTGTGGGAAGTTCTCAGAATTATCCTGCCATAAGGAAACTTAAAAGAGACCATGGGTTTTGTGATAATTGATTGCTTACTTTGGGTTTTAAATGGACATAACCTGCAGTGGAAAGAATAAATGCAATCCTAAAAAAATAAAGCTCTATAAAAACTGGTTGGCACCCTGGGCAGGTGGCTCAGTTGATTGAAGCATTGTCCCATTCACCAAAAGGTTGCAGGTTCAATCCCCAGTCAGGGCATGTATGGGTGGCAACTGATCCATGTTTCTCTCTCACATTGATGTGCCTGTCTCTCTCTCTCTCCTCTCCGTCCTCTCCCCAAACAATCAATAAACATACTCTCAGGTGAAGATTAAAAAAAAACAAACAAAACAAACCTGCTTGGCAGCTATTTCATTCTCTCAATCTCAACATGGAAAACTTAATTGAAACGATATTAGTTAATATGGTCAACATCATTCTCACATTTCAGGGAAGATAAAGGTTTAGGGTCCCATAAAGGTGTTTTGTTGTTTTGGTTGTGGTTATTTTATTTAAATTACCTTTCTTGGTCTCTTGTTCTCTTAACAGAGAACAAGATATAATAGAGAATAAGATATCTATGATGGGGACACTTCATAGACAGGAATTAAACAGATAGAAGTGTCAGGGTCCGGGGTAGTTACGTGAGGAGCTCAAATCCATACCGTTGATGATAATAACAACCCTTTTGTGGAGAACTCATGTCCAGAAGCACCCTGGGCTCTCATGGCTCTCACTCTCCCCTCTAAAGTGGGTGGGACCCATGTCAGGGCCATATTTGGAGGTGAAGAAGCTAAAGCCTGCTCCTTTTCTGCAGAAGGGATCTGTCCAGCCAGCAGAGCCAGTTCAGCCCAACTCCAGGTTTCTGCATTCGAGCCAGTTGCCTCCCACTCACCAGGGTTGTTTCTAGTGACCCATGACAGTTTCAAGCCTTAGAGACAGGTACTCCACCACTTCAGGCATTTAGAAACAGTGCTACAGGGAGAAAACAAAGGAAAACTGGGACTAGGTGTGGCTTAACTGAAGAATATGATCCTTTTTCAGGTGTTTCTACAAAGACATGACCCTTTTGTACTCTAGTTGCTCCCAGAATGTTTGACTAATTTCTTTGTGGATCAATCCCAGGGGTATGTTTGCTGTGGGCCCTGTGTTGCTTAACATCTCAACCCGAGTTTTTGTGTGTCTCTGTGTGTGTGTGCATGTGTGTGCACTCCTGTGCATGTACTTCTTTGTGCATGTATGTGTGTATTGAGGAGTGAGGGGCAAATTTTTCTATTAACTCCTGCTTTTATTTCACATAAATGCCTGTCCCGTACTGTGTGCTTTTGCTCTGCACTGTGGTTTGAGGCTGTGTTATTTGATTCCTGTCAATCACAGGTTGTATTTTGCTCCTCTCACATGAATCAGCTCCTAACCTTCTATGCTGGCGTTGAAGCACTACCTCTGGGAGATTTTCATGTCGGGTCAGTCCTGGGTGGAGCCCTTAGTAGCACAGTGGAGGCCTTTCCAGAGACAACCGGTATTCTCATTTTCTATCAGCCTGAGCATGTCATGAACTTTCTGGCCCACTGTCAGCTGAGAAGACAGATGAATATAAAAGTCAAAAAAGGGCTTTGGAGACTCCAAGAGGGTGCCAGTCAAGTGAAGTAGCAGTAGGTGTCTATTGAAATATTTAAACCATCTAAAATATCTCTTGTGTCCTTACCTCATGGTAGTTCATTTATTTCTGTTTATTTGGAATTCCTCAGCAAAATATCTCAGCACAAAATCAGTGCTGACATCACTCTTTGTGAGTCTGAGTGGGCCCCTCGCTTTCTTCAAAGAGAGTAAAACAAATTAACTCATGTACACAGTCATTCCCTACCCCCCCTACCCCAACACGCACACAATCACAGATACACACTAAAACATGATTCACTGCAAATTGGCGTTAAAGACCCTGGAAACTATGGCTGACCTTTTCCCAGGCCTCCTGGAAGCACCTCTTTCATGGTCAAAGAAACATTATAGAGAGATCAGAAAGGAGCTACTAGGAAATGGACATCTTTGTTCCACATCACTCACACTGTTTCATTATATAGTAGAGCCTTCCGCACATGCAAACGAAGCATTACTTTCTTAATATGCAAGGTTGGAAGTGACAAATGTTGTAGAGAAACTAATTCCTAGCTTAGCATAGTTCTCTTTTCCCAGAAGAAGCTCTGTCTCTCAAAAATATCTGGCTTATTTTGTGTGTTGACTGATTTTGTACCCCAGGGTCAACATATCCTTAAAAAATAAATAAAAATGAGAGAGATAGAGGTGATATGAATACATTCCCCTACCCCCAATTTCAACACAGAAATTATTCTTTTGGAAAACTGGGCTTGAACTTGATGTTTTTAATGCCTTCTGATGGTCGCCTAGAAACAAAACATTATCTTCTAGGGAAACAGTAGGGACACAAGAATGTTTAAGTTTGTCTTAATGATCTAAGAGTCTTGCAAAACAGCTGAGTCCCAAGGAAACCAAGACATGTTCTTTTAAGAACCCCTAGACAGGATCAGGTCATGGTCAAAAGAAAATGCATAGACTTTAATCCTGATATTGGAGTTCCCATTGAGTTTCTCATTGGGGCAATATTTTATTTTGGTTTTGCATACCCATGTATGTGTACAGTTATTCAACCCTCCAAAACTTGTCAAGTCAAACTAAGTTTTAATTTCAGTTAATACTAAATTAAAAAGTCTCACCTTGTAGGATTTTCAGGGGGAAAATATATAATGAAATCAAATAAAGCCTCCCCAGTTATAGGAATCCAGTCTTCTCTGTCAAGGTTCAAGGCACATGTATGTAGCAGTTGGTACTTCTGAAGAGAAAATTTGATCAGAGTATATGCCCCATTTTTCACTTTTATTTCCTTCTCCTTGAAAAGTCATAGGTCTCCAGGAAAATTTGTGGAGAATACGTGCAGTTTCCTTTCCCTGCACAACCCATGCTCTGGGACACACTCACATCTGAGTATGAGTTAATTGCTAAACTTTCATGTTAACTTATTTAAAATGTTCCAAATTGGTTTCCACTTTTCTATTTTTGAATGTAAAATTGTGTGGGAAACACAATGGTATTATTTTGGAATTTAACTCTAAATCTTCTGTGGGAACATTATAAAAACTAACACCAAAGTCCTTTCCTGCTTCTGGACATAAGAGGCAGCAATACAAGTATGCAGATGTAATGTAACACCATCCTAAGGATTCTATACAAGGAATAAAATTGGTCCAGCATTCACCCTTTCAGACAATAATGATTCAGTCAGTGATATGATAGCCATATAGACAAATGAGTAAGCATTGAGAAAGAATGACTTTGTGCTGGTATTAATTTTTTTGTGGGTTGTCACTGGAAGCCACTAGTTAATATCATGGCATCTTTAAACATATGTTAAAAGCATCTGGTTAGTTAAGCTTGTTAGATAAAATGCAGAATGACCAGATACATTTCAAGTTCAGATGAACTATGAATACTTTTTAAATAAGTATATTCCATGACATATTTGGGACATATTTATATAAGAAAATATTTGCTGCCTATCTGAAATCCAAATTTAACTTGGAGTCTTATATTTTTATTTGCTAAATCTGACAACTTTACATGCAGAGAAAGAATATTTATTCCCACAACAGCCTTTTGGAAAAAGAGGAGAAACCCCACTAGGCCCCCCAAATGACAGTAACTTCCTGTTAATTGGGAGATGCTCACAATATATCTAGCTTCTCTCTCTCCACAGAGAGAGCACCTCTTACTATCTCCATTCTACATTGTCTCTTAGAAGCTCAAGTAGGTGGAATGTCACTGGTACTAGTGCTGTCTTAAAGTTGCTACTTGAGATTATTCTCATCACCTAGGCTTTAGTGAGTGGCATTTCAGTTAACAAATATTTATTAAGCACATACTACTTTGTAGGATAGTATGCTAGTTTGAGTCTCTTTTCTCAAGGAGTTTATAGCCCCCAAAGGGGGGTTATAAAGTTTATAAGGCTGATATATCTACAACTGATGCTAATTCAAGGCAACATGTGAAAACATACAAAAAAGGATCTATACAATCATGGAGCGAGATGAATACATTCTGTGAAGGAGGGAGGCAAGAGAAGAATTCACGGAGGAAAGAGCAGGTAAACTGGGCTTGGCAGGGAATGAAGATTCTCAGTGGGCAAAGATACAAACCCAACAATTTCTTGTGCTGAGAGGATGGAAACGTCAAACAGAAATAAGAATGTGTGTTCGGAGAGGGTCTCTCTTCTACCCTAGGAGAGAATACTTTGTTTAATTGTTTGTTCAGTAGACTATTATTGAATACCAATGCATATATTAATGTAAAATCATAATTGTGGAAAGAGCTATGAAGAGAAGAGTACATGGTACCATGAAGGGTAGTATATGAAGGAGGACCTAGTGAGGGAAGTTGGACTAGGTCTTTGTCAAGGAGGCAAGTTACTGAATTTAGTTCTTTTTTTAAAATTTTATTTATTAATTTTAGAGAGAGAGGACGGAAGAGAGAGAAAGACAGAGAGAAATATCAATTTGTTTTTCTGTTTATTTATACATTTGTTGATTTTTGTATGTGCCCTAACCAAGGATTGAACCTATAACATTGTCGTATCGAGATAACACTCTAACCAACTGAGCTATGCAGTCAGGGCCTCGAGTTGAGTTCTGAACGGAGAATTTATTTAACCAGGTGATGAAGTGGTGAAGGCTTGGGAGGAATAAGCCAGTTGAAATATGTGCAAATGGTGAAAGGAAACAGGAGGCATGCAAGGAACTGAAGAAAGCCAGTGTGTCTGAAGCACAGACAGAGGGATAGTAGACCTGAGAGGCAGGTAGCAGTTGGATTCACATAAGGCCTTTTGGAATCTGTTAAAGAATTTTTTTCTTAATCTTCAGAGACTATGGAGCCATTCTATGTATTTAAGTAGGAGTGTGACATAATTATTAGCTTTGAGTGCAAAAGAATCACTCTGGCTGCACTTGTAAAAAGAGATTGAAAGGAAACCAGATATCTGTGAGGAGGCCATTTAGGAGCGTACTTCCTTAATTTGGGCAGGACTTGGGGTGAAACCGGTATTCTCGATCTCTCCTGGTGACCCTTTTTTTTTTGCAACATTTACAGAGGGATCTGGTAACAGCACCACTAAATCTCCAATGAGTGCACCCACCCACAGAGCATATGGGGATTGATGGCCCAGCAAAATGAGAATTTCATAAGTCACTCTGTGTGTTATTGATAGAGGGTAATATGGCACCGGGTATCATAACTGAATAATGGTAGTTCAACAGAGTCCCAGGGGGATATTTTAGGCCTCAGAGGGGTAGGGCAATGCAGGCTCACAAGCCAGCTGGCTTTGGCTTTTCAGAACCACTTTTCTTATGCCAAACACCTGACAAGGGAGAGCCCCAAGCACTTAAGCTGGAGTCTTACTGTGGAAGCCTTTGGGGCACTGGCATTTTCTTCTCCCATTTGTTTCTCTCCTGTAAGGTATACCTGTGGCAAGAGGGCGGAAGAGTTGTACAACTCTTGGCAAACTCTTGGAATCTCTTTAGCCCACTCCAAAACCACAGGGCACCTCTGCTCTCGTTGGCTGCACTCACCAATTACTAAGAAGTGTAGGTGGCATCTCTCTCATATTGTTTGATATTTAATTCTTGTATTATATACTCATCAGTCTTTTAAGAGTATGAATTGATGTAGGTGACATTGCATGTTGTGCAAACTGAGAGCAGCCCTAATGTAAATGGCATCTTTTGTGACTGATCCGCTTTTGTGCACCTTCCAACTTTGCGGCAGGCCATACTTCCCTTTGATAGCATTGGTCAACCTCTGAATATGTTGAACAAGTGCTCAGGAATGCCAAAAAACAAGGCAAAATTTATAGGTATAATGGGTCACACTGGTTCTCAGGCCCTTGGAAAAATGCAAAGTATGGCCATAAATTTGTGGTTCCAGACCAATCCTTTTTTGGGTGACTATCAACCACATGGATGTTATTAATGGTCAATAGACCCTTCAGATGCTATAGCCCAGGGTTTTTCAACTTTGGCACTATTGAAATTCTGGTCTGGATAATTCTTTGTCGTGGGTGCTGTTTCTGTTTATTGGAGGATGTTTATTAGCATCCCTGGTCTCCACACACTAGATGCTGGTGGGACCTTCCTCTCCCCAGGTGTGGCAACCGCAAATGTCTGTAGCCCTTGACAAATACCAGACAGGGCCAGTCACCTCAGTTTAGAAATCCTGGTGTACTCTACCCTCCTTGTTTATGTCAAGGGAAAATTAGGACCTGGAGAAGAAAGAGTGCCTCCTGAGAGCCCCATGGCCCATGGAAACAACCCTGGAAGTAGCCTTCAGGTCACTGGAGTCCTAGACTGAATCTGTCCCCCAGACAGACCATTCTTCTGTGCTTTGTTTTTCTGTCAATGTTCCCACTCTAGACACTGCTACTTACCCCTTCCTTTTTTGTTCTAAGTGTATTCTTTCTTGGGTCCTTTTGCTCCAGAGTTATGCCTAGAAGTACTAAGAGATTCGAAAAGTCAGATTTCAGTCCAACAGAAGAGCTGCTCTCAGAAAAAATTGTAAACTGGATGNTGTCCCCCAGACAGACCATTCTTCTGTGCTTTGTTTCTTTCTGTCAATGTTCCCACTCTAGACACTGCTACTTACCCCTTCCTTTTTTGTTCTAAGTGTATTCTTTCTTGGGTCCTTTTGCTCCAGAGTTATGCCTAGAAGTACTAAGAGATTCGAAAAGTCAGATTTCAGTCCAACAGAAGAGCTGCTCTCAGAAAAAATTGTAAACTGGATGAGAACTGAAGCTTTTCATTTCTGCCTTAATAGCAGCTCAGCTGAGTGCTGGGAACAACGTAAATGCTCTGTGTGTGTGTGTGTGTGTGTGTGTGTGTGTTTTACTGAGTAACATACCAGGTTATTTTGGTTATTCCTTGTCTCCTGTTCTAGTAATTAGTTGCTTGCACATGACAAGTGTCCTTATGTCCATCTGTTGCTTTTTTATTTTTTTAAAATCCTCATCTGAGGTTATATTGTTTATTGATTTTAGAGAGAGAGAAAGAAAGACAGAGATAGAGAGAGACAGAAAGACAGAGAGAGAGGCATTGATGTGAGAGAGAAGCATCGATCAGTTGCCTCCTGTACGCACCCTGACTGGAGATGGAAACTTCAATCTTTTTGGTGTATGGGACAATGCTCCAACCAACTAAGCCACCCAGCCAGGTCCATCTGTTGCTTTTAAAAACTGACGCTCATAGTCTTTATTCATACCAAGATATAAATAACTGATAACCTCAAGTGATAATTTTCTGCAGAATGGGCATATCCTGAAAGAGGCAAAGGCCAGATGAAAGAAGCTCTGTTACAGCTCTGTAACTCTGGACATTTTTCTAAATGAACCATCTAAAACCAAAGTCCAAAGTGATTGTAGACAAACTCAAGTTTCATCACAGCATTCCACAGCATACACAACCATCCATTTCCTGATGTAGCTATGTTATTACAGGACTCAGAGCATTAATTTATGAAGGCTCTGAGGGTGGCCTATGCCTACCAGGGAGGCTCCGAGGCTCAACCAGGCCACGGGTGCTTGCACAGCAGGAGAACAGTGTGAGGGCCTGGCCCTAGCACCTCAGATGAGCTCTGCTGTAGAAGGTGTGAATGCTGTTCTCCGAACTCAGCTTACAGCAAGTCTCGCTTAATGATCTAACACGTTTGCTATCAAGAAATTGAAGGGAAGTGGTTTTGTGGGTTTTAATGCATTTTTTTACATTTAAGTTTCAGGTCACTTGGTTATGATCTGAAGAAGCATTTTTGCTATTTGACCTGCTTTAAAAGCCAATTTGCCATTTCCATTCTTCCTCTGGAATATGGACTCTGGGTTGTAGGTTCTGCACCACCTGACTCATGCAAGTTGTGACACTCCACTGATGACTGTGCCACACTTTCCTCCTAAAGTGAGTGTGAAGCTGAGAGAGGTCATTAAACTCTCTGATGGGGTAATGTCGATTCAGGTTGGAGGATGCAAAGTCATACATTTTTCAGGGCTGACTGTGCCTCAGAGCAAGGTAAAACTGGTGAACGTCTCGGGGAAAGGTTATTTATTAGTTCATAGGTTTCTGGCATTGCAGATGTTATTTCTGTCGTAAAAGAAGCTAGAAAAAGCTGTAACATGAAACCAGAAAATGCACACCTCATTTCTCTCTGTTGGGGTTTGAGGCTGCTGGTGTTTCTCTTTGGGGTCCAGTGGAGTGTTTTTGTACAGAATTGAGGGGAATCTGGAAACAAGACCCAGCTCTGTGCATTTCCTGTGAAGGTGCTGGACGTGGCTTCTAGATCAGAAGGGAAATATGCTTGGCCTTTGTGCAGTACCAGGTGTGGCGTCCCTTCTTTCTCCTTACCTAGTGACCCCAAGGAAGCTAAGAAGACTTACAAAATAAGACCCTCTGGCCACAGGAGGGCTCCTCCCTCTACCTCTGCTCTGATAGTCTGATAGGAGTGCAGTTTCTCAAGTGAGGGTGTTGCTAGAAGGCACTCTGTGCCTGGAACCTGGTTACTCAGAAACATTTTTCCCAGTTAAACTTAAGTTTAAGGACTTTTCACCTCCAAATGCTCACTTGGAAGATGGCAGACATGCAAGTCCCAAGTTTTTAAAAAGGCAAATCATTTTTCAGATTCCTGTAAATTAAGTGCCTGATAATATCCTTGAAAACAGCTGAACCCTATAAGAGATTAATGTAATAAGGTGGACTTTGAAGATAAGTTTTAGTCCTATCCCCCAAAAGTAGCATTAAAGTGTCACCAGGAACAATTTTATGAGTATATGTAATAATTTAATCTCAGAGCCCTAGGGGTGCATTATTACTAATAAAATGACTAATAACAATGGAGTTTTGTTTGTATGTTCTTATTCAAAACAGAACAAAACAAAATAAAACAAAAAGACACCCTATAAAACAAATAGACATGAGTGGTCTATAACATATTTCCTCACCTTTCCTGGAGTTGGACAAATAAGTCATATTGTTAGCAATAATCAGCCTAATCTCTGATTCTCCAAATGACAGAGGTAAATATTGTTTTAAGATAGAATGATCAAATAGTAATATTGACTAGTCACTTTTACATCTAAAAGAAAGACATTGTGAGTGACACCCCTAAGATCAAACCTTAAGAGAGATCAGATCAGGTGGCTGCCTAAATGATACAGTTTTAGGATTGTAGTGATTGTCTCCTTAAAGCAAACAAACAAACAACAACAAAAACACCACAGAACAAAAGTTTCTTCCCATCTGCTTGCCAGAGTGTCAGAAATTGTATTATTAGGGCCCTGGCCAGGTGACTCGGTTGGAGCAGTGACCCATACACCAAAGGTTGTGGGTTCAATTCCCAGTCAAGGTATATACCTCAGTTTTGGGCTTGATCCCCAGTTGGGACATGTATGGGAGAGACAGCCAATCAATGTTTCTTTCTCTTTCTCCATTTCTCTCTCTCTACAATCAATAAACATATCCTTGGGTAAAGATAAAAAAATTGTATCATTAGGAAATCATTTATTTTGCCTACAGCATATAGCTTCTCGTTTAAGGTACAGATAACCCTAAAAAGGGGAATTAAATCATCACTAATCACTTGCATTATAGTAATGTTTAGTTCTTTATATTCTTCCATGCCTAGCATAGTTATCCATGTTTAAAGAAGAGTTTAAAAATATATTTTGGTGGATCGATAATAATAAACACAGTAGAAGGTTTACAACAAGGAGCTTCCCAAAGACCTTCCTCCTCCTCCTCCTCCTCCTCCTCCCTATCTGCTCTAGCACATCAAAAAGTCTTGTGGTAGAAACTCTTGGGAAGACAGTAAAGTGAGGTGGTTAAAAACATGGACTTTAGAATCAGGTGGAATTAGCTTGAAGTCCAGATACTGCCATTTAGAAGTGTGTGCCTTTGGGTGAGTTACCTGACCATTCTAAGTTTCAATTTGCCCACCTGTAAAGCAAAGTCAATGATCTTTATTCATAAGGTCATTTGCTGTGAGATTAAAAGAGATGTTGAATGTAAAGCCACATAGTACTCATTCAATAAATAATAAAGACTGAAAAGATGATAATAAAGGTGACGATGATTTCTCGCCCCACTCATTACCACCTCATTTGTGGGCATGGAGTGGCATGGACTCACCTTAACTGACTTTGAAGTAGTAGCAGTTTAAGAACATGCATAATGGGTCAAGTAACTTAAGGATCCTGGGGGCCTGGGGGCAGGGACAGTATTAAAGTGAAAGACGATACAGAGATTTTGCTAGTCAGAGAAGACAAACTATTTTCCAATTTTTCTGAGGGTGGGTATTTCTCACAGCTACTATCAAACATTCTCAGCACTGAAGGTTATGTGGTATTTGTGTGTATGTGTGTAAGTGTGTGTGTTGCAAAAGAATCTTTCCTGGGGCTGGTGCTTTATAATTTCCAAAATTTGATTGTACCCTGGTTGGCTCACTGTGGAGACAAAGCATGAAATGTTATATTAATTTTAATTACTATAAAAACTAAGCCAATTTTAAAAGTAAGCTCAGAGGTGGTATGAGGTTTGTTGTGACTACTAGCATTTCTTTTTTGCAAGATGAATAACCCAGAACACTGGAATAGTGATGATGACAATGAAGAAAAATTTACCTTTGTGTGGATCTTTCCAGTTTACCTAACATTTTCACATTCAGTGTTGTAGTTGGTTTATATAACAATTCTGGGACATGAGCTAAATAAAGAAACTTAGTATTTTAATTTTATAGATAGGAAACAGTTCTTGGGAGATTTAAGCAATTTCTCAACGAAACTCTGCAGAGCCAGGATTAGAACCTTGGTCTTTGGGTCCTTAATTTATGCTAAACATTAGTAATAGAGGTAAAACATAGAACTTAACAAAATAATTGTCATGCTCTCATATTTATCTTGATTTTATTAGCTTATTTATTTTTCACTTCATTCATTCATTCATTCAACATATATTGAGCTCTTTTCATTTGCTGTATGTCATTAAAAATACAAAGATGAACACATCACAATCATTGCCCTCAAGCAGCAGTGAAATGTACCATCTTTTAAAAATTATACCTAATTTATAATTTAAATTTTCCTAATTAAAAACTGAAACACACTACCTGGCGAGTATAACTACCTTTTTGGAAACAACCAGAGAGATATCATGAACACGGGTCCTGGAAAATTCAGGATGTATGGTATATGATAGTTTTTGATAACTTATACATCATTCTTACCTCATTTTCTCTGCTTCCCCTTATTTTTTGCTCCACTAAAATCCCCCAACAGGCAAAGCCTGGATAGTGAAAATCGCACTGGCCCAGTGGTGAAGCTTGCAGACCACCACATTCATTGTTCTGTTGTGTTAGATTCTTGTCTTACCCTGAGGATGTCAAATTTGGAACTGATCTTGGAAGACATCTCCACCATAACCACCTCCAAAATTCCTCAACTTTATGACTTCGAAGCATTTTTTTAAAATCAACAAATTAAAAGCCTTAAGTGTTCTGGAATATTCCCCACTGTGGAAAAGACCTCTGGCCCAGGTTCTACTTGCTGTGAGCTAAAGGTACATAAGCTGTCTCTCAGATGGCCAGAGAAGTGCAAGAGAAAATAAAATTTTAAAGATTTTATTTATTTACTTTTAGAGAGTGGGGTGGGAGGGGAAAACAGAGGGAGGAAACATTGATGTGCGAGAGAAATATCAGTTGGTTGCTTCTAGTGCCACAACTAGGGACCTGGCCCACAACCCAGGCACGTGCCCTGACTGGGAATTGAACTGGAAACATTTTGGTTTGCAGGATGATTCCCAAACCACTGAGCCACACCAGTCAGGGCATAAGAAAAAATTAACAAGTCACTTCCAAAAAGTGCACCAAAGAGGTTTACTTTTTCTGTACCTTGAAAAATTCTGGCAGTGATATTGGTGACAGATAATGTGGCAACTTCTTTTGGCCTAGGTAAATGTTTGCTCCTTTTCCCCCCCTCCCAGATTGTGCAATCGAGAGCAAATGGGTCTTGATTCATTTCCCTGCCCCAAGGTGAAACACGCAACCTATCCTTCTAAGTGTAGAAAGAAAACACAGACTTTGTTCACATCCCAGATTCTCTGCTTGAAGCAAGTTTAGGAATTTATGTGTGGTTGGAATGGGGTATTATGACTATTCTGGAGCCTGAATACCACTCCACATTTCCAGTTTGGCTTCAATTGTTATTCCAGCATTGGGTTCTTATAGAAAAGCATTTCCATCCACATAGCCCAGAAAACCAAAATAGAAAACTCTGAGTTAAACACAATATAAATGTGTTAAAAGAATAAGTTAAAGTCCAGCAAATACATGGAAAATAGGTTTGTGGAGGAGTAAGAGGAAAGATGCTTTTGGGCTTCAGACAGAAACTTCAGGTTTGGAAATCATGACATCTTTTTTTATGTAAAGGTCACAAATAAAATCAGGTGACATTTAAACAGAATCATACATTAAAGTGTAAACTCTGGGCCAGACTCTCTCACGTGATGAAATTATATGGAAATGGTCTTACTGAAAATGAGTTATTCCATTTTTCCCATAGTGTTTCTGATGGTGGAAACCTAGGACAACCAGTGTTTTAACAGAAAATCTAAAAGAAACAAACAATACGTCCTTGGCTAATTTTTAATTCTCATGGTTTTATGATATGCATAATAATTGCATTTTTGGTTTTGTTTGAATCCATTTCAAACCTATTAAAGATATGCTCCATTGGTGAGTATGTATTTCAGGTAAATCATTGTGTAAAAGTTAAAAGTCATTTAAATCAGATAACCAGGCAGGATTTGGTAGCTTTTTTTTGGCAGGATGGGGTAGATTCTGATTAAATGTAAAATAATTCAAAGAAGTTCAAGAGTCTGGTCTGTGTGATTAATAGTCTGCAATAGATATTAGAAATCCAGACAGACTAAAGGCAAAATACCTTCCTCTCACAGACAGACTGTATTTTAACCTCTGAGGACTCTGCTTATTTAGTCACTCTCTCAATTCAACTGCCTTTGCCAGCCCAGGCTTCATTGGATTAGAGAGTAGTGGAAAAAATCCCCTCCCAGGAGTGCTCATATCAAATTCCCTGAGTGTTTAATCTGTCTGGCACATGGAAGGCCCTCCTGAGCTGCACAGAGTGCACAGCAGAGAGAAGTGCCTTGGGCTGGTGTGCCTTTGCATGGAAAGTGAAAGCAAGTTGTTATTTTCTCCTCCTCAACTCACATTCCTGGCCTTCGACGTCATGAAGTCATTGTTTGGTTGGAATGGAAGAGTGTGTGTTAAGGTCACACATGGGTAGGTGTCATTTTTGTCTGGGACATTTGCACAGGAAGCTTATAACCTCTCTTGGTAGATGGAGACCTATCATGTTCATAGAAAGGAAGTTCATCAGTCCTAACCAAAATTTGAGTTTATGGTTCCTTAAGCCTGTATTGTTGCAAACCTTAGACAAGATGGCCCATTTCCCTCATAATAATCCATGTAGAGCATCTCCTAATCTTCCTGGGTTCAAGTTTAGACTCCACAGCCTGTTAGCTGTGTGACCATGGACAAACTTCTTAACTCCTCTAAACCTCGGTTTCCTCATTTTTAATAGAGAGACAATACTACTCCCACCTAGCAGCATTCTAAATATTGAACAAGACCACATATGTAAACAACTAAAAGTAGTGCCACATATACGGGAAGTACTCGGTTGATGTTTATTATTATTATTATTATTATTATTATTAAGTTCTATATCCTGATCTTTCACTTACTTTTGGTATTCCCTTATGCATTCTTTTTTTTGAGCCCTAACAAGTATTAATAGATTTCTTAATACATTCCCTTTATCAACAAACATTTATTAAATACCTCTATGTGTAGGGTATTCTGTTTTGAGAGGCTTTCTGACACAATCTAAAAAAAGAACTATTCAAACAGTCTGGCTTTTTCATATGTTAAGATGTGTATGGTAGACTAAAAATCAAAATTTAGGACAGTGAGAGTAGGAAAGAGTAAACTGGTGAAACTTGAAGAAGTTGGAGATTTACTTGCTTTATAGGGTAAGTACTTAATACCAGAATATCAGTGTGAAGTCATGAGATAATGAATCCTTGGTTATATCTTATGTACATCTTTGGAATGAGTGGGGACATTAAGAGCACACAAGAAGACCTCTTTGGTACCCACTAGAGTAACTAAGTTACTCAATTGCAGATCCTGAGTGGGCCATTAAACAGAAAGAAGACTAGAAGAGAGAAACAATAGTTTATTCAGGGAAAGGGGAGGACGCGATGACTCTGTGCCTTCTAGACCCAATGGAAAGAAGAGAGAATAGTCACCAGAGTTCCCTGGATGTGGAAGAAGGGCAGTGGGAGAGGAAGGAGGATCTGCTTCTGCTGTTATTTTGAGAGAAGAAGGGACTCTGTGCCTGGTGCAGAGGAGAGAGGTGAGAGGAGGCCTACACCAGAGTGAGTGGGCTGAAGGGCAGCAATGGGATTTAGGAGATCTGAGCAGGCCAAGGGATGGCCTCAGTAAGTGATGCCTCTGAGAAGAAGAATCAGGAAGCTGTGTGGAGCCACAACCTCCCAGTGTGGGTTCAGAGGTCACTGCTGTGGGCACTGGCCATCAGCTCCAGCAATGATCATGGAGTGACATCTAGACAGCTTGAGGGCAAGAAAGGGTCACTCAAGTGCTAAATCCCCAGTCACATTGTCTTTTGAGTATGAAAGCCGCAGGAAGATATCATCAAGAATTCAAAAGGACAGGAAAAATAGCACCTATGGGTCCTTTTTGCAAATAAAAACTTTGTCTTGAAAACCAATCCAGCCAAATAAAAAATGAGTCAAAATAAAGAATTCAGGAAATGAAAGGCTGCAGATTCATTTAAAATAGCACTGAGACCAAACAACTGTAGGAAACAAGGCTAAAGAAGACAACTTAAAGGTCCCATGTAAATATTATAACTAATCAAATTGGAAATGGGAGGAACAGGGGTAGTAAAAAATGTTAACTTACTTCCTCATCTTTCCCATTAGGGAGTTAGTAGATACCGTTTAATGTTGAAAGGGGTAGTTTAAAAATAACAGTCACTTCAGGTCTTAAAATTTGGCATAAACATTTTCGTAATTTAGGAGTTAAGAACCAATGCATTTAATGGTGAAAAAACATTGATCTGAACTTCATGAATTTTTTTTCAGTTTGCAGTTTCTTTCTCATTTGAAAATTAAATTTAATCATTTTTATTTAAAAACTATAAAAGTATAATCTCTTTTTGTAAAAGGTCAATATGGAGTCATGGAATAATCAGTTCTGGGTTACTCGGTAGAACTTTCGTATATCTTTGAGGCTTTATACCTGTTTATGTACATGGGCAATGTCTGGAGAATGCTCGCCAAATATCAGTGATTCGTCTTTGTGTGTGATGAGACTTGGGGTGATTTTTAAGTTTTTTTTCCAAATTTCTTCTATTACTTCTATTAATTTTTTTCTTTTTTAAATTATATTTTGTTGATTATGCTATTAGAGTTGTCCTGGTTTTTCCCTCTTTGCACCTCTCCGCCCAGCATCCTCTATTGATTTTTTTCAAGAGTATTTGTTGGGCTTTAACTTATTTTATTCTTTCAACAAATCTATACTTAGAGTTTTCAATTTTTGTTTTCTAAGATAGAAAAGTGGATGGAGACACCTTTCTCTAAGAACCCTATCCTGGGATAACAATAGAATCAATTAATGTATTGTCCTTATGACCAGGTTAAATAAGTGGTCATCTTTCCATAGAACAAGAGGTGATTCTTTTGGAGGACTTCGGAGTGAGGAGTTGGGGGAGAGATGTCATTGGTACAAATGAAATATATTTATTAAATGATGCCCTAAACTAGTTGGTTCCCAACTGGGCGTGATTTTTGTCTCCTCCAGGGAACATTTTGCCAAGTCTAGGGATAGTTTTGATCGTCACCACTGGGCTCAAGGAGTGCTACTGGTACCTAGTGGATGGGGACCAAGGATGTTGCTAAAGGTATTAAATACACAGGACAACTCCCACAACAAAGAACTATCTGGCCCAAAATGTTACCAGTGCCAATTCTGAGAAATCATGCACTCAAGTCTTGGAATAGAAACCATTACATAGACAATTAATTCACTTGTAAGAGTGAGGCTCAGTGCAGAGGATCTTGTCATTGGAGATGAAAACTCCAAGGAGCTGAGTTTATTCTTTCTGGCTACAGGGTTTTTAGCCAAGTACATTTATTAAAACAACAACAACAACAGTGTTTCTGCTTTTTTATTGGCCTTTAATTAGTCTTTAACTATAGTATCAATTTGTCACTGAAGGTTGAGAAATTATCATTGTAATCAGTGGTCTAACTAAGGGCAAATGTAGTTTCTAGTGGTGCTGTTAGTGACCTTTACTGAGTTGGTCTCTGACCTCTGTTCTTACTGGTTGAGCAAGCCCAGCCAGGCTATCTGAAGTCTTTGTAAAATCAGTTAATGGTTAGGATCAGTTGCATTTGGCAGGAAGTTAATTCAGAGAGTGGATCCATCTTGGTGTATAAGCACATATGGAATGAACTATCCTCTCCTCATTCATCGTAAAGACTATCCATTGCTGTGAATCAGAAATCACTAGATGAGAGCAGGGATGACTTCAGTTGAGTGGAGATTTTTCTCTGAGCCCAACATTTTTTACAGCACCCGTGCCAGAGAAAATCTGTGCATGCTGGAACTACCTGTCTGGCTTTTGATTACAAACAGCCGTATGTGATATCTCAGCATCCCTGGCTGCTGCTTTCAGCAGCTCTTCCTAAAGTCAGTATCCCTTGATGTTGATTATTTTACTTTAGCCACAGTCATTTCTCTCTCACAGTGCTTCTTGCCAATGTGTCTTTTCAAGAAAACTAAACCTGCAAATGGCTTGTGATGTAGCACCTGACTTGATCATGCCAAGAACAAATGGCCCTTGTGCTTATTAGATGTCAGATGAAGGGAATTCTTGGTCTGAAGCTTTGATAAGATCATTCGTCTTTGCAAAAATAAAAAAGCTCCCACTTCCTTGGCTGCAGTGATGTAGTTCCAGATATCTTTTCTTAATCCCTAAGACTTGTACTTTGACCTAACTCTGTTGTTTAGAGCTGACAAAATGTAGACATGGCTTTATAGTAACATAGAATCCTTTGGTGTTGGAGAGCCAGTTAGGCACCCAGGGCTGTTAGAAGAAGTGGCTTTCAGCTAAATATGCTGATTGCTGCATGTTTTATTAATGTACAACAGACACCCTAGGGAGCAAGAGTGTGGGGATGTGTAATTCATTAGTTGTAACACTAATGAGTTAGTAGAAAAAGAAAAAAAACTTGAAGCTATCATTTATTGAAATATGGGTCTTGTCTAGTGGGAGAAAAAGTGGCTTTATTCAATTGTCCATAAACCAACTACCAGTATATCTAAATATTATATCTAAGGCATACAATAGAGTTTATTTCTAAGTGTATACCATAAAATAGATTGAATTTAGGTAGAGAAATGTAAGAAAGGAACTAGTTGACCCCAAGGATTCACTCTGCATCATCAGTGCCTTAGACCACAGCAGATGGCCTTCAGCTTTGGGGGCCTTTTAACTGGACTTGATCGATTCATCCTGCATTTATGAAGCTCGTCAGACAGACCCTTCTGAGCTAACTCAAAAGAGATACTGCAGAGACAGCCAGAAGGAGGATCCGTTTAGAGTGAGAAATGTTAGTGCTGAGTAAGTCAGAGTACTGATGTTGTCACAAATTCCATACAAGAATATCAAATCTATAGATTGAATAAATAATGCTTCATATATGTGCTCTACTGATTCATAGATGTATATAGCTGCATTGATTTGAAAATATTACTGTATTTGTGTTTTTATTATAGTTTTCTCCAATCAAAAGTTTCTAAAAGCGTATTTTGATTAGCCTTCACTTTCCCACATCATACAGTAGTCCCACCTCCACCCCTGTCCCACGGCCATGGTTCTGCTTTCTACTGATTCCAGTTACTTGCAGTCAATTGTGGTCCAAAACTATTAACTAAAAAGTTCCTGGAATAAACAGTTCATAAGTTTTAAATTGTGCACCATTTTGAGTAGACGGGTGGATCTTGCATCGTTCTGCTTTGTTCTCCCAGGGATATGACTTGTCACTTTGTCCAGCACCTCCACCTGTCAGTCCTCAGTACCACCTCAGTTATCAGACCCACTGTTGTGGTCCCACAGCACTTGTGTTCAAGTCACCCTTCTTTTATTTAATAATGGCCCCAAAACACGAGAGTAGTGATGCTGGTCATTTGGATATGCCAAAGAAAAGCTGTACAGTGCTTTTTCTAAGTGAAAAGGTGAAAGTTGTTGACTTAAGGAAAGAAAAAAATATCATATGCTGTGATTGCTAAGATCTAAGGTAAGAAAGAATCTTCAGTCTGTGAAACTGTGAAGGAGAAAAAAATTTATAGTAGTGTGTTGAAAGAGAGAGAAACCACTTTCACATTCTTTTTACTACAGTAGATTGTTATAACTGTTCTATTTTATTATTAGTTACTGTTATTAATCTCTTACTGTGCCTAACTTATAAATTGAACTTTAACGGTATGTATAGGGTTCAGTACTATCCGTGGGTCTTGGCATCTCCTGGGGGTCTTGGAACTTATCCCCAGGGATAGGGATGACTATTGTATTTTGGCACTCTTAATCTGCCTTTTGGGCACTTGATTTAGACATTAACTGACTCATACCTCTCAGGCTACCGCATGATGAGATCGCCTATCAGCCAGTTCCGTTTCTGTGTTGTCATCTTTGTGCACCAATATTTGTGCCACTATTTGACTTTTTTCAGTTTAAATTTACTCTTCTATTTCTTATAGAAGAGTAAATAGAAATTTACTTTTTTATAGAAATTTACTCTTCTATTTTATTTTCCTCTGAAGTGGAAAATAAAGTGACAGATAAAAATGTTGAAACTAGTAACTAAAAATAGATCTCATTAACCTAATGCAACTGAATTTTTAGGCAGTGGCAAATCTTAGGTTTTCAATAGACGCTCATGGTGCATAAGCTTGTTGGTTATGTTCACTTGTAACAAAAAAAAGAGTGAAATTAAAGAACATGTTTGAAGTGATGAAAATATATTGTCAACTATTGTGCTAAAGGGAATATTGTATACAATTTCTAGGGATGAGTTATATGACATGTGGGGGAATCTTAGAGATTTCTTAGATCCCAAATTAAAGGCCCTCTTCCCCTGAAAATTTCCCCCATATTTGAAAAGCTTGAAAACCACTAAGATAGTATCCTTCAGCCATGTTTCAGAGACAAAGAATCTGTCCTTAAGACAAATTCTTAGGACATCCTTTCCCCGGCACAGCATTCTTTCCACTCTCTATAAGTGGACATGGACACAGTCTTCGGCTCCATTTGGCTCCATGTAGCCTACCAGTCATTTGCACACTAGCCTTTCCTCATGCAAGCTGCGATGTAACGCAAATAATTGCAAAATGCTACTTCCTGACAGGACTTAAGGTATTTCCTAAGTCTCCCTTAGCACACATCCAGAAACCATCTCAGTGATGGTTATTCCTGATCATGGATAAACGCATGCATTTTGTGTTGATTTTTACTACATTTTCTAAGAGGATCATCTTTCATGATTTTATCCTTAATTTGGATTTATTTATCTTCATCTTCTGTGGCTTGCCTAGTCCTCAAAGAAATGTTAGTCTAATACTAAAGACATAAGGCATTTATAACATTCAGAACATTAGGGGACTTCCACCAAGATGGAGGCGTAAGTGGAAACACTGTGCCTTTTCTCACAACCAAGTTTGAATACAACAAAGGTTTAGTAAACAAAGACACAGCCAAAGAACAGAAAATTGAACTCTACAGAAGTCCGATAACAACGAACCATTCAACTGAGACCGGTAAGAGGGGCGGAGCCAGTTAGGGTGCAGGGCAGGCTGACTGAGGTCACACATTCGCATGCAAATAAACCAGCAGAGTGAGCAGTGAGATGGACCGCAGGCCCCAGTGGGCGAACCCAGCAGCGGAGGGCTGACCGAGGTCGCACATTCTCACGCAGTGGGACGGAACTTGGGCCCTGGCAAAGGTGGCAGCTGTGGCGGCACTGGTGTCAGCAGACGGGACGACCATTGCTTTCCTTGGACCCTGGCCCCACGTACAGCGTCACAACCCAGCGACTGAGTTGCCCTGCTCTGGTGAACACCTAGGGCTCTGTTCCTCATACGTAACAGGCATGAACAGTCCAAAATATGGCTCAAGAAGAACTCAAAGCCCCAGAGCCAATAACTCTAAGCCAAAAAGAAATAGCGAAACTCTCAGATGCACAGTTCAAAATACTGGTGATCAGAATGCTCACAGAACTGGTTGATTATAGTCACAAATTAGAGGAACATATGAAGGCTAAACTAATTGAAATGAAGGGAGATGCACAGGAAACCAATAGTGATGGAAAGGAAACTGGGACTCAAATCATTGGAATGGACCAGAAGGAAGAAAGAAACATCCAACCAGAAAAGAATGAAGAAACAAGAATTCAAAAAAATGAGGAGAGGCTTAGGAACCTCCAGGACATCTTTAAACATTCCAACATCCAAATTATAGGGGTACCAGAAGGGGAAAGAAACAGCCACAAGTGGAAAACTTATTTGAACAAATAATAAAGGAGAACTTTCCCAGTCTGGCAAAGGAAATAGACTTCCAGGAAATCCAGGGAGCTCAGAGAGTCCCAAAGAAGTTGGACCCAAGAAGGAACACACCAAGGCACATCATAATTACATTACCCAAGATTAAAATGAAGGAGAGAATCCTAGAAGCAGCAAGAGATAAGGGGACAGTCACGTACAAAGGAGTGCCCATCAGACTGTGAGCTGATTTCTCAAAAGAGACCTTACAGGCAAGAAGGGGCTGGAAAGAAGTATTCCAAGTCATGAAATCCAAAGACCTACATCCAAGATTGGTCTATCCAGCAAAGCTTTCATTTACAATGGAAGGACAGATAAAGTGCTTCTCAGATAAGGTCAAGTTCAAGGAGTTCATCATCACCAAGCCCTTATTATATGAAATGTTAAAGGGACTTATATAAGAAAAAGAAGATGAAAAAATATGAACAGTGAAAGGACAGCAAACTCACAGTTATTAACAACCACTCCTAAAACAAAAGCAAACCAAGAGGACAGCTAGATCAGGAGTGGAACCATAGAAATGAAGAACACATAGAGGGCTAGCAACAGGGGAGTGGGAGGAAGAGAAGGGGGGAGAAGGTACAGAAAGTAGCATAGACAGTAGGTAGAAAATAGATAGGGGAGAGCAAGAATAGTGGGGGAAATATAGAATCTAAAGAACTTGAGACACATGGTCATAAACTAAAGGTGGGGAATAGTCTCTCAAGGGGATGCAGTAAAATGTTTCTTATGATAGAGCTTCCTATATAATCTGAGTACAGGAGAGAATCACACCCACATGATTGCTTATTTCAGCCCACTGTATTTTGAATAAATCAGGATCTCTAGAGGATACCCTAAGGCCATGTGCATTTTGGTTGATATCACCCCTGGACACAGATAAGAGTGAGTTTCTGGAGTTTTGAAGCAGAGAACCACCTCCTAGGATATGACTGCCTTCTANAGAATAGTGGGGGAAATATAGAATCTAAAGAACTCGAGACACGTGGTTATAAACTAAAGGTGAGGAATAGTCTCTCAAGGGGATGCAGTAAAATGTTTCTTATGATAGAGCTTCCTATATAATCTGAGTACAGGAGAGAATCACACCCACATGATTCCTTATTTCAGCCCACTGTATTTTGAATAAATCAGGATCTCTAGAGGATACCCTAAGGCCATGTGCATTTTGGTTGATATCACCCCTGGACACAGATAAGAGTGAGTTTCTGGAGTTTTGAAGCAGAGAACCACCTCCTAGGATATGACTGCCTTCTAGAAGTACCAGCCTGTGGGATATTGCCCATCTTGCTTCTACCTGACTTTCCCACCTATTCTTTTTCATATAATTTCTACAGGTGGTTCAGCAATCTCTTATCCATTTGAATAATCTGAGTAAATTCCTGGAAGTTTGATTAGCCCTGGGACAAGGGTAAATTTATTTATCTTTGACTTCTATCCTGCAAAGTGGTGACTATAGCTGGGAACCGGAGGCAAGTGGCTTCCTTTCCCCCTACCTGTTCTCTCATCATTATCAGCTCTATTTCTATGGCTTTAAAAAAAATCTCCTCAAATTCTAAATAAAACATGTGACAATTAGAAAAAGATGAGAAAATGTTTTTAAATATATTTTATTGATTATGCTATTACAGTTGTCCCATTTCCCCCCCTTACCTCCACTCTGTACACCCCCTCCCACCCACATTCCCCGCTTTAGTTCATGTCCATGTGTCACACTTACAAGTTCTTTAGCTTCTACATTTCCCCTACTATTCTTGCCCTCCCCCTGTTTATTTCTACCTACCATCTATGCTACTTATTCTCTGTACCTTTTCCCCATCTCTCACCCTCCCAGTCCCCTGTTGATAACCATCCATGTGATCTCCATTTCTGTGGTTCTGCTCCTGTTGTAGTTGTTTGCTTGGTTTGGTTTTGTTTTAGGTATGGTTGTTAGTAATTGTGAGTTTGCTGTCATTTTACTTTATGTGTTTTCTATCTTATTTTTCTTAGATAAGTACCTTTAACATTTCATTTTATAAGGGCTTGGTGATGATGAACTCCTTTAACTTGACTTTATCTGAGAAGTACTTAGTCTGCCCTTCCATTGTAAATGAAAGCTTTGCTGGATAGAGCAATCTTGGATGTAGGTCCTTGCCTTTCATGACTTGGAATACTTCTTTCCAGCCCCTTCTTGCCTGCAAGGTCTCTTTTGAAAAATCAGCTGAGAAGCTTCCTGGAAGTCTATTTCCTTTGCCAGATTGGGGAAGTTCTCCTTTATTATTTGTTCAAATAACTTTTCTACTTGTTGCTCTTCCTTTTCCCCTTCTGGTACCTCTATAATCCGGATGTTGGAATGTTTAAAGATGTCCTGGAGGTTACTAAGTCTCTCCTCATTTTTTTGAATTCTTGTTTCTTTATTCTTTTCTGTTTGGTTGTTTCTTTCTTTCTGCTCCTCTCCATTGTGGATTTGAGTCTCAGTTTCCTTCCCATCCCTATTGGTTCCCTGTACATTTTCCTTCATTTCACTTAGCATAGCCTTCATTTTTTCATCTAATTTGTGACCAAATTCAACCAATTCTGTGAGCATCCTGATCACCAGTACTTTAAACTGTGCATCTGATAGGTTGGCTATCTCTTCATCCCTTAGTTGTATTTTTTCTGAAGTTTTGATCTGTTCTTTCATTGGGGCCATTTTTTTTTGTCTTGTCACGCCTGCTACATAGTGAGAGGTGGAGTCTTAGGTGTTCACCTGGGCAGGGCAACCCAGTGGCTGGGTTGTGATGCTGTATGTGGGGGCAGGGTCAGAGAAGGAAGAATGGCGTTTGTGGTGCTTCTGATGGATTTGGTTACTTCCACCACTTCTTCTACCCTGTGGGTCTCAACCCCAACAGGTATTTTCATTTGGTGTTTTGAGGCTTTATTTCCCCATGGTGGGACCCTGCATTGCATGGTCTGTCTTGCTCCCCAGTTTTGCCTGGTTTATCTGCACAGAGACTGCCTGGTTCTTCAAAGCCACTGGTGTGCTGTGCCACGCACTGGGTCTGCCCACTGCCACCTTGCATGCCTGGGTCCACCAGCAACCACTTTTTTTTTTGCCACGACCCATCTCTGCCTGGTTGCCTGACTGCACCCCTCCTACCAGTCTGGATGAATGTGTCTACTTTCCTTCCTTGGTTGTCAGACTTCCATATAGTTCAATTTTCTGTCAGTGCTGGTTTTTATTTTGTTTCTAAATTGTTGTTGTCCTTATTTTGGTTGTGTGAGGAGGCACAGTGGTCTACCTATGCCTCCATCTTGGCTGGAAGTCCTAAACATATTTTTTTTAGGACACAAATAGAAGTAGTTGCTATTTTGTTTTTTAGAATGTGGTAGATAATTAAAATAGATCTTCAATTAATTTCAATTGAATTATTCTCTGATTTATAAGCAATCTTACAGCAATTTTAATATTGTATGTCTGTTGATCAAGGTAAACAATAGAGCATTCTGTTGCAAACATAAGAGACATATAAGAGCGGATATATAAAATAAGATTGAGTACAGATGGTCAATAGACATGTGAAAAAATGCTCAATCTCACTAATCATTATGAAATGCAAGTTAAAACCACAATGAGATATCTATCATCTCACACTTGTGAGAATGGCTATCAGTAAATTCACAGACAAGTGTTGATGAGAATGTGAAGAAAAGAGAACCCTTGTGCAATGTCGGTGGGAATGAAGACTGGTACAGCTTATGGAAAACACTATTGAGAATTCTTGAAAGAACTAAAAATTGAACTGCCTTATGACCCAGCAATTCCACTTCTAGGTATATATCCAAAGAAACCCAAAATGCTAATTTGAAAGAATATATATGCACCCCTATGAACATTGCAGCATTATTTACGATAGTCAAGATACTGAAGGAACCCAAGTGGTCATCAATAGACAAGTAGATAAAAAAGTTGTGGTATATATATACAACAGAATATTACTCAGTCATGGAGTTTTACCATTCTCAACAGCATGGATGGACCTAGAGGGTATTATGTTAAGTGAAATAAATAAGACAGAGAAAGACTAAAACCATATGATTTTATTTACATGTGGAATCTGAAGAGCAAAATAAATGACCAAAAAAAATAGAAAGAGTCATAGATACAGGGAGCAGACTGATAGTTGCTAGAGAAGAGGGGTTGGGGATGCTGAGTAAAAAAACGTGAGGGGAAAAAGAAATGCAAATTGGTAGTCACAAAATAGTTTTGGGGTTATAAGCTACAGCACAGGGAATATAGTAAATGATACTGTAATAACTATGTATAGTGCCAGGCAAGCACTTGAAATATCAGGGGGATTGGTTTGTAAAGTATGTGATTGTCTAACCTCTATGCTATACACCTGAAACTAATACAAAATGATAATATAAACTATGATTGAAAAATAGAATTTAAAAACTAAGGTTGGTTTTTAATGATAATATTTTCTAGTATCTGGGAAAAGTTGCTAAGTTAATATTTCTCTCAAATGACTGAGATAGAACCACTATATTTTATTTTATGTTTTTAACCTAATTTCAGAGATACTTAAATCTACTTGAAGTTAGTATGGGTAAAAAAAAAAAGGGGGAGACTCTGTAAAATATTTAATGGGAAGTAACCTCACAGGGTGATCTGATCATAAAATCATAACTGGGCAGGTCATGGTGAGTAGTCACACCCCAGGCCTATAGCTTCTTCAATAAAAGGTTATCTTTGCCTTAAGTGAGCCCAGTCCACTGTTTTTGTCCATCTAGGTTAACATGCCTTTGATATGCCTCTTTTTTAGACTCTTCTGAAGAGTAACCACCCTCAAGAGAGCACAGAATCTTAACTATCCTATAATCCAGTCATAGAGGTTTCCCTTGCTTTTTCCCACCTTCATGTATTCTTCCTTACGTTCTCTCATTAATTCCAAATGTGTAAAAGAATCTGTGAACTGTCATTCTTGGCAGCATTTTTCTCAGTCTGTTGAGATCTTGCTTCTAGGTGTGTCCTCTGTTTGATTCAAATAAACTCATAAACTCAAAAAATTTCTATAGGTTTGGTTGCTCTTATGTCCATGTTAGGAAGAGAAATGTTTCTTATTTATGAAAATTTTAGCAAAGTTGAAAATTGAAATTAGAATTTGCAAATTTAAAGAAAGAGCCCAAATTAAAGAAATGCCCTCTGGCATTTCCTGCCTTGCAAAAGTAGTGTTCTCTTCTAGCTTTAAAATATTTAATGCAAGCCCAAGCACCTGAATTTAACTGTAATTCAGTGAATCTAATCCATTCACTATAAACTGGGTAGCTGGTGAAGGTTTTGCTCAGGGGAAGAAAGTACCATAAGAGATGCCATTGTAGGATAGACCTTCTGGTCTCTAGATAACCTTCAATGGAACCTCTGCTCCTATAGTTCTGTCTTGTGCTCTCTTTGGTGAAGTCAAGGGCTTTCTTCTTGCTGCTGGAAACAATTTGAACAATTTGTTTTTAACCTTCTCTGACGTCTTAGGCTATTTAGAGAGCCAGTGAGAACTTTGGGAAGAAGATTGAGAGATCATAGCCATCCCACTTGTTTTGGTCTGTTGTTATTTCGAGGAATACATTCAAATCATGATGGCAAAATGTATTGCTTATTAATTGATTTATGGCAGGTTAAGCACTGATATAATGCTGAAGTTTTCCCCAAAGGATTTTCCTAAGAATAATCTCTTCATTTCCTATTATTTAAACTGTAGACTAAGACATAAAAAAATAAACAATCCCTTATTGATAAACAAAAAGAAAATACTCCCTTGATGTAAGGGGTGTGCCAAGAGGCTACTCCTAGCATTCTGTCAACTTTAATTAACGAGTAAAGCTTCAGTGTTTATTACCCTTAAGTTACAAAATAGTAAGTGGTTGTTAACTGCTCTTAAGGGGAACTATAATTACAGTATCACCAAATGCTGAGTGTGTGGTTCTCCCCCTCCCCCCTTTTAATATGGCAGGGATTCCAACATCTCTTCACACTGTTCTAATTTAAAAGTATCCAGTGATCTCTAGCCCCTCGGCATTTCCTACTATCCCAGGAATAATAGCAACACTTATCTACCTAAAATAAACAAGCAGAGACTTTCAGGACAGTTGGAGACCTTGAACAGTCTTGGCCACAGCTAATCAGCCTCCAGTGATGCAGCTGTGAAGCCAGGAAACTCTTAGGCACTTAATTTTATCCTGAATAGCATCTCTAGCAGTATCACATCTGCATTCATGAGCTGGAAGGATTCTGGGGACTTGATGATGTTAAATAACCAGACCAATAAGGCAATTGGGAAGGGTTTGTTCACTCTTGATGTGATTATCCTCATTATTCATTTTGCACATAAGAAAAACTGTTGTCTGCATACAGTGGTGTACTGAGCATGTGAAGAGTCCATCAGGCCCGTACCTGCATCTGTGAATTTTGTTGTCACCCTTAACTGATAAGGGATAATGGGTTTCTCTGTTGAATTTTCCAGTGAAATTCAGGAGGTACTGAAATAAATGGATTTGGAGGAATCCTCAAAGTACTCATGTATCTGCCAACTTAGCAACCTGCCAGCCAGACTCTCAGGAGCAAAGGAGTTTAACCTGAAGCCTGTTTGCTGTTTGATGCTCTCAGAATTTTAGGGGTTTCAGTGGAGGCTAGTGCAGGACTAAAGGTTTATAATAGTATTATATATATATAATGTATATATATATTTATATTTAAGAGAGGGAGAGAGAGACAGACAGACAAGGGCTAGGAGACTACTAAGTCAAGACAAGTGGAATAGGGAAACTGAGATAGATACTTAAACAAGCAGTTTGCAGCCATCTAGTAAACCCTATCTTTTCTAAACCAAGGACACTTAAGAGTAAATGGTTAACACTTCTCAGTCAGAGGGTAAATTGCTTAAATCACNTAATGTATATATATATTTATATTTAAGAGAGGGAGAGAGAGACAAACAGACAGACAGGGGCTAGGAGACTACTAAGTCAAGACAAGTGGAATAGGGAAACTGAGATAGATACTTAAACAAGCAGTTTGCAGCCATCTAGTAAACCCTATCTTTTCTAAACCAAGGACACTTAAGAGTAAATGGTTAACACTTCTCAGTCAGAGGGTAAATTGCTTAAATCACCCTACTCAGGGAGACAGATGGCAGAAATCCAATTAGTGCCATTTGCCAACCGCACTCTAGGGCAGATGAAGTTAAGGGAATAAATTACATTTTGGTGTATCAGCAAGAAGCTGATGAATATTCTATTGAGATCTTCCCCTAAGACCTCACCTAAACTCCCAGCCTTTAAAATCCCTCAAAAGGAAGGCCCCCTGTGGGCATGCTCTCCCTCCTAGGAGCACACCCATGCAGCCTTTCCCACCCCACTCCCTCTCTTCTTCCCCCAAAGGCACACCACTCCTAAACCCCAAGGGACCCCATCAGACTTGGAATTGGCAGTTCCTCCTAGGCTTTTCCTAAACCTGCCGCCAAGGCCCCTTTTCTCTGACTTCTCAGTGAGCTGAAGCAGCTCAGCCTAGGCTTATTTCCCCACCTAGTCCCTCTCCTGTTGCTGCTTCTATCCTAGACCCTTCCTTTATTCACTGTCCCCAGGTTTAACAAGCATCTTCTAAAAGTCACCTAGACTCACATTGTGAAATCTTTCCTGCATGAAGTTAAGTACCCACACACAACCGCCTGGCCTTAGGCAGGCAGTGCTCTGAGCCGGGTCCCCTTCCGGTAACAGTATGACCTCAACACGTGACAGCATTCGCTGGAAGTGGGTACGGCTGATGCACTACGAGTGGGACCTAACACTTACACTTTCCAGTGGTAAAATTGAGGTGACAGTGATCTTTTCACCTTCCAATGCTCTGTCTCCCCTTCTGAACATAGGGTGGAGCAAAAGTATGGGAAATAATACAATAATTAACAAATAATAAGATAAGAATAAACTATTTTGTGCTCAACTGTAAACCTACTTTTGCCCCACCCTCTATTGTATGTATATTGTGAGACACCTGCCTTGGGCCCAGTGTCCAGTTGGCAGCTGGGGGACTAATGGACCAAGCAATGAATACAAACTGCCTTTATGGCACCATCAGTTTAGTGAAGTGACTGTACATGTATGTCCATATTATTAGCTGAGCATCTACCATGGTGATTAGTTTTAGAGCCAAAAAGATAGAAAGAGCATCACTCCTGCCTCCAAAGAATTTTTCATCTAGTTAGACAGAGAAACCTGAACAGATGCTTTGGAATCCAAAGAGGGAAATGAACAGAAGAGAATTACTTGAGGATTTCAGGGAAGACCACTTGGAGGAAACAGTACATCTGACAGAGGAATTGGGGGTGGGTGGATAAGTTGAGGTAATGGTACATGGAATAACTGAGAAACAGCAGTCACGCAGAGCTCCTCTTGGTTGACCTATTCCTAAGAGTCTAGAATTCTTTACAGATTTGGTTTCCCTGCTTCAGCAGACTTTGGCAGGACAGAGGGACCTGCCAGGCAGTGTGGGCCAGTCCCAGGATGCAGACTTTTGTAGCTGGATCTGGCTCTTAACTGTTAGCAGGTACAATCTGAGTTCTATTGGTGCTTCCCCACAGTCCCCAAGACAAGGACCCACAGAAGTGCATTCTGAACAGTTAAATGGTGGTTGCACCAGTAAAATAAAGCGCCCAGTATGCAGTGGGCGTAAATATACCCTAGAACTTTAAGAAATCAAGGCAAACAGTCTTTGGTTTCATACGCTTCATTTTCACAGTCTCGTTTTACATTCGCCCTCACTTCTGTGTCTGGAAGGGAAAACACAGATTCATTTCACTTTGATGCCAAGGACATAACAAGATCTGGAGCTTCATTGAGCAGCGAAGTTGTAGGTTGTTCATTCTAATGCTTTAATTCTCCTCCACCTTCCTTCCCCTCCTCCCCATTCTCACTTAGCCATTTTCTCCAGCTGTTGTCAGTAAAGAAATGATAAACACGCACATAGCTTAAGTATGACAATACTAAACAGAGCTTTCTTTGTGCTGCTGCTATATAAACCAGGCTCATGCATTGTAAAACCACAATGAGCGACAAGATGCTTCCCTTCCTTTGAAGCATATCTTTGGCTGGTTCTCCTATTGAGATATTTTTCCAAGCACTTCTTAGGTGGCCTGACCACAGAAGGTAGCTGTCATATCAATGCTCAGCCCAGTGAAGACCTAGCTTGTCAAATCAGGAGACTCCCCTGCTGGGAGTTTCCTTCCACTGGCCCTTCCTTCTTTCTTCCACTTCTCAAAGATTGCTCATTATGTCCCTGAAGCAAATGAGATCTAATCATTCCCCCCACCGCAAATCTTTCTTCCCTGGTCACAAATTGTGGCTTCTCCTAGCTGCTAAAGTCCAGTGGAAAGAAGGGAAGATTGTGGCAGAATTTCATATTAACATTCAGCACTTGACAAAAGCTATGATTGTTTTTTAAATTAAAACAAAATGAAATAGTCACCTCCTACTGTTGAGGTTTCTAGCTATAGCACAATTGAATGCAGGTTGATCTAGGTTTGCTTCTTATTCTGCCTTTCATTACAATGTTTTAAATTAAGGGTGCATGTGTGAGCACTGCACAAGAAAGGGGAGGAGAGCACCACCACCCGAAGGATTAACTTCAAGGTCACTAACTGGGAAAATTCCATTTTTCACTAATGGCAGGAGGTGTGCTTCCTCCCTCCCTATACTCAGGTGGCTTGGGCCCTTGCCTCTGCCTTGCACTGACCTTGACTTCCATAGACCCTGGAGGTGTGTGATGCAGGAGAAAGACCAAGTAATGAGGCAGTGGAGGAGTCTCCAAGTCAGGCAGAGAAAAGCCCTGCCTGGAAAGTGCATTTGGAAACACCACTCCTTTATTCCTGGCTTCATCCTATTCACACTCCATTGCACATTCTGCAGTGTGCAAAGGCAAGCACTGTTTATCCATACAGATACTGGATTGTTGATCCTTTTTTGTCTTCATAACATCTACTTAACTTTTATTTCTCTTCCCCCAGTTTTATTAATTTTCTTGGCCCTGAAACCACTGGCCTTGCCCATACCAAAACACTGACTCCCACAGCAGCGGGGCCTGGAGAATGCACAGATCCGTCACACAGCAGTCCTTGTTTTCCAGTCTTTGTTGTTAACAGATCATCACAGGGACTGCTGGCTTTGTGCTGGGATATGAAGAAAAGACATTCCTATTGCTTAATTTTTGCCTAATTTGACTCGACAAGAAAGCAGTTTCTTAGGGTTAGGAAAGGTAAAAGTTTATCGAAAGGAGTGACCAAGATATGATATTGCGAATTAAATAGCCATATGATTACCTACCTACCTTTCTTTATGTGAGTGTATTTTTAATAGATACATTCTTGAAAATGTGTAAGTTGAAATTTAAAAATTATTATAACTACTAATACATAGACTGTATTTAAGACTTTGGTTAAGTGAAAAAATAGTTTGTAAATGAATTATCCCTCTCTAATTTAGTTTCCACAAAATGAGTGTACAACCCTGGCTGGGTGGCTGAGTTGATTAGAGTATCCACTGTTCTGTACACAAAAAGGTTGTGGGTTTGATCCCTGGTCAGGGCACATACGGGAGGCAGCCAACTGATGTTTCTCTCTCACATCAGTATTTTTCTCTCTCTAAAATTAATAAATATATCCTCAGGTGAGGATTAAAAATCAATACTAAAATAATGCATATCTGTGAGTGATTCTTAGCACATTGTTCGACATGGCATTGCTCCCTGGGAAATTACTCTGTGTAGACAATCTGACCTCCATGGGTGTGACTCCAATGTGAGAGGAAACTGCTGTGGATGGAGACGCTGAAGTGTTCTGTCCACTTGTGTTGGATCTGTTCTGTCTTCACTAGCATTTTCCCAAGGTGAGCCAAAGAAATGAGGCCAATGACGTTAATGATGATGTTTTCCAAGCAAAATCCCAATGTCCTTTGAGATAAAATTCTTCAGTTCTTTCTACTTCAAGCCTGAGAAGCAGGTTACAGTTTGAGTTATATGGAATATACCCTAGTTTACATATAGCCTTGTCTTTCAGTTTTATGGGAGTAATAATGAAGTATTTATTAAAAAGGGAAATGATACAAGGTTAATAGTCTGGTCCTTATCTAGCCTGCCCAATCCTGAGGGAGTGTCTGTGCCATGTGCTCCAAAGGGCAGTAAAGGCCCTGGCCCTCCCAGTCTTCCCACACCAGGAAGAGATACCCCACTTCCCAGCTCAGGGATCAGCCCCTCAGTGCAAGTGTGTCTATGGCTGGTGCCACACTCTGGGCACTTCCGCTAGGGATGGTTATTGACACTGTAGACTGTCCTCCGTTTCTCACAGTCATTCTTAGTCTCATTCCTGCTTTCTAGGAATGTTAATGCTTATTATTCTCCACTTTTAAATAATCACTTATTTGATCAATTCACTTGTCCACCCCATTTGGGCCCGCTGGGCACAAATTACTGTGCTTCATAATGGAAATGCCAACCTGAATAAGACCCACTGCAAGAGGGCACAGTCTGCTGCGAAGGCCACCGTGTGCACAGGCAGCAAGCATAGCATGATGTGAGAGGTGCTGTGTAAGAAGCACGGGCGTAGCATCAAAGACACAAAGCAGGGGTCACTATGACAAATTAATGGTTTATTCATGTTAATGTTCATCACCATGAGCTAAAGACTAAGACATTCTTCAGAAACACTCATACTGCTCAGTATTGGACTCTGTCATTTGTTTGCTAGTGACATGTGTGGACAAATGTGGAGGGGTGTGTTTCTGGGAGGTATTGGCTTTGCTAAAGTAGTGCCCACTCTGAAAAAAACGAGAACTGAAAATATAAATCATATACTTCAACCTACCCAAACAGGAATTTAGTGAGTAATTTTACATAATTTCTATTTTAAAAAATTTAAACTATAGACATCATCTTAAGACATGTTTTCAGATACTGATGAATAAATCCTCAGTAAATTGGTGGATGTGTCATAAATTAAAAATGTCAACACACTAGATTTGGAAGTGGGAGACATTTCTCAGCCACCAAAATTATGCATGTAGAAACAGAGATGGATTAAGAAATATAGTCAAAATCTCACCAGTACCAATTGAAATGGAAATTACCTGGGTAGAAAATTACTCTTGCCCTGACCAACATGGCTCAGTTTGTTGTGTGTTGTCTTGCAAAGCAAAAGGTCCCTGGTTCAATTCCCAGTCAGGGCTTAGGTTCATTCCCCTATTGGGGATGTGCCAGAGGCAGCTGATTGATGTTCCTCTCTAGCATCAACATTTCTCTCCTTCTCTTTCTCCCTCCCTTCCCCTTTCTCTAAAAAGATAAAGACAGCCCTGGCTGGTGTGGCTCCGTGGATGAGCACCAGACTGCAAAGCAGAGGGTCACTGGTTTGATTCCCAGCCAGGGCACATGCCAAGGTTGCAGGCCAGGTTCCCGGTGTGGGGTGCACAAGAAGCAACCACACATTGAAGTTTCTCTCCCTCTCTTTCTCCATCCCTTCCCCTCTGGCTAAAAACAAATAAATAAAAGCTTTAAAAAAAGATAAATACACAATTTCATTTTAAAAAAAAGAAAATTACCTTGGTTAAGAGAAATGCTCATAATACAGATTTTTAACATGTAATTCAATTGTTTTTATTTATATACTACTTAACTGGCATTCATGCTATACCAGCTTGCATTCTTAGGGTGGGGTGGGGGAGGTCCTCCCTCCTTATCTAAAATGCAAGTTTCTTGAGGGCAAGGATTTATCGAACTCATAGGAACTGTGTGTTCAATGAGTGCTGTTATTTCTGCTACTGATGATTCTAGCCGACTCTGAGGCCACGTCAGTAGTTAAAATTCTGCCAACTCAAATCTTACCAGGCCTTTTAAAAGTTCAATTTTCATTTCTTTCTGGGAGCGTTGGCACCAACATTATGGTGCTTTTGCTTCAGGGTACCTAAGTATTGAGAAGGGAAGAGAAGGCGGTTACGAGTTCTCTTTTTACTTAGAAGAGCCTGAGAGTAACATTTGCCAAACCTCCAAAGGGAAATGGGACAAACTGTGGCTATTATTATATGTGTATGTGATGGAAAGCATGAATCCAAAGGAATTTGGAATGGAGTAATAAGGGCGAATATTTTAATTAAGTCTAGCAAAGGAATAGAATATCTAATCATAGAATCTGGAAAAAAACTTGAGGCTATAAATGAAAATAGGGTCACAGCAGGGTCTTCAGTACAACTAAGCGTGTACATCAGCACAGTATAAAAAGTTCCAGAAGCATCCAGGCATGAATCTGAAAGTTAATAATTTTCATTTGCAGTATTATGGACACAGGGGTAAAACATGAAAAGGAAACTATCACCTTGCACAGGTGTCTATGGGAAAGACCACTTGTCAATCTGTGCACCTTCTCTTACCTCCTGTACCTGGGACGGAAGCTCTTGGAAGATGGGGACTTCTGCTTCTACTTATGCCACTCTGTACTTGATAGGTAATGAGGCCCCAGTGACAGTTTTGGAGGGCAAAGGTAAACACAGCCCACAGCTGTGACTTTAGAAAGTGGGAGGTTGAAGACTGAACACTTTATCAGATGAAAGGTCAACATTCATGAGTGAGAAGGAAGAGGTGATGTTTGGGGTTGGGGAGGCGATGGTGGAAACATTCCAAAGTGTGCTGCAAGTCAGGCTTAGGAATGTGTTTCAATTAGTAAAGGGAGTGAGCTGGGAGTTCTCTCTTCTATGCACATGGGCAGGGGTGGAAAGGAGATGAAGAAGAACAAGTGAGGAAAAGGTTCAGGGAGGAACATGAACAATTCCATGGGGATGAAGTGCTTTGTGCTAAGCCCTGAAATACCCAACAAGTGTATGACAATTTTTAAAATTAAACTTTTGCTCACAGCAATATCGAAACATTTCAGTTTGGTACAAAAAATCTGTTATCAGGGCATCTTTCTTCCAGAATGAGTGTGGCTTGAGGGGCAATTCTACAGCTAAGCTATATAAAGTTTGCCTGCTCTAGGGCAAAAGTCCTTTCTCTGATGACTTCCCCCCACTCAAGATAATGACAGCTAACTGTGCTGAGTACTCTCCATTTACCTTCCCACCCATTCAAATTTTTCATTCCTCCCCTTTTTGTGCGCTGTGCTTCTTGAAGCTGATCTTGATTAGAAGCTGGAAGAAGAGAAAGGTCAGGATATTTCTTCCCTACTTCTTTGCCTCATCCAGGGCAATTGCTGTGTTTCTCCACAGACTTAGCCTTCACTGGGTTCCTCTAACACAACTTTTTCCCCTTCCAGCTTAGGCTAGCAATAGCTTCTCATTGTTACTGCAACACCCCTGGTTTATTCCTTTAGCTCTGCCCACACTTCTGTCTCTCCACCTTGACTATCTGAAGTGAATTTTGTCTTTTGCCAAAACTGATATCACTGATATTGTGCCAGGCTCTATTCTCAGTCCTCTGTGTGCATAGACCTATATAATCCCATCAACACTGTATTGATGAGACTGAGGCACAAGAAGGTTCAGACACTTGCTCAAGGTAACACAGTAAGTGGCTGAGTCAAGGTTTCAACCTAGGCAGTTAGTTCTAAATTCTGACCACTTCACCACTGATCCATTCTACCTCTCTTTGAGCTTTCATCACTTCCTGGAGCACAGCTAAGCATGAGAAAGTAGATACAAAGAGTTCTAATACTAGTTCATATACTAAAGCTTACAGGTTTATGTACTGACACTTATTCACAGGAAAATCTCTCAGGTCATAATTAACACTTATGTTTCATTCTAATAAATTTCGGATTTCCTACCCAAGTGGTTCTCAACCCTGGTTGCACAACAGAATCGCCTGGGGTGTTTTAAACCATCCAAATGCCCAGGTCATGCCCAGAATAGTGAAATTAGAACAGTGGAAATGGGACACAGCAATGGATAGTTTTTAAACTCCCAGATTTTAGCATGCAGTCAAAAATTGAGAACAATTGTGCTAGCACATAGTAGTTTTTACTCGAAGGCAAAGATTATAGGTGGACAGGCCTGGAGCTATAAATAAAGAGTAACAGCTGACAGCTACACAAAGGGAGGGCAAAGAGAAGCTATGGAGAATTTTTGCTAGAACAAGCTTCTGCCCAACCCTTGAAAAAAGGTCATGATCTGGGTTCACTTAATGTCTGCACAAATTGCTCCTGTGTCTGAGGACAGCTTGCTCTTTTCTATTATTACATGATGACAATTGTCCTGGGTCACTTTGAAAATTTTTTTCATTTATTTGTAAAAGCATTAATTAAAAAGCTTAAAATACTAAGAAAGTTACAACATACAAATGTGCTTAATAGTGATATTGACAGATTGACTTTTCTGTACTACATGTGACCTTGAGTTTCTTTTAACCACTTGCATTTCCATGTTCAGTTATTCAGACTGATTATTCCCTAGAAACACCTGGCAGATTATTAAACATGAGTCACATGCACCAAGGGCAAATGCAAATGATTACAAATCAGCCAAGTGTTCATGAAGAAAAGGATGAAAACTGTTAATATTGACCAGGCCATATCAAAATACCCTTCTCCTTGGGAGAGAGCGGCACCTATCAAATAATATTGTAGGAACTGCTCCTTAATTAAAATGTGAGCATCTTCCCTTTTTTTGATTTGCTTGAAACCCATATGCTAACGAGTGTGAGGGCCACTCATGTACCAAGAGGTTAACATACTTTCCAAAGCGTCATGATCATTGAGAAAACTTGGACTTATGGGAGGTGGTGGTGGGGTTATTGGTGGTTCAGGAGGAAATGGAAGCAGCTAGCATGATAGGAAGGGTGGTACTAGTGGTGGGGTGGTGGTGGTTGTGGTGAGCCATTGAATTTTAGACTTGGTTTCCTGGTCCCTGTCCTGATCTTGGGGGTGGAGGAGGGAGGGTGGAGGAGGGAGAAAAGAGTTCTACAGAGAAGCTTTCCACTTGATGTTATCTGGTTTATTTCCAGGATACCTGGAGGAATTCTCATTTCCTTCTGTTGAAATTTGATTTTCATTTTCATTTTGAAGGGCATGCTGTTTTATATAATTAGCTACTTTAGACTTCGGGGAAAGTAGATCAGACAGATTTTGCTCCTATTTCCATAGCCAGTATAAACCACAACAGTTTTCTCTCTAAAATCAGTTGAAGCTGCCTTCTGAGCAAATGGCAAAACATTTGTCACCAACTTTCCACTGCTTCAAAGGACCTGTGGTATTCTCTTTCTGGTTCTTATGCTCTCTAGCAGGTGTTCTTTTAGTTGTGCCTTTCGGTTTATCATAAGCTTCAGCAACGTCACCATTCTTTAGAGCACACTTAAATGAAGCCACAACTTTACTGTAAGTTTTATCAGTGCTGTATCATTCCAAACATCACAACTGTCACTCGGTCCTGTACCACGTGGAACAGCACTGAGTCCTCCTGCTTACAGACTGCTTAACAGTGCTCAGGCCACCACTGCCTCCTTTTCCCATCGTCACGGCGAGGCTAACGCTGAGTGTGCAAACGGGCTGCCTGCCTCCCTGAGTCACTTTAAAAGGTAGATTTATTGTTCACATACTTTGTTACTCAAGGAAATATACAGCTTTTAGAAAGATTCTCACTCCCAAAGATGATAGCATTGAGGTTATTCTTAAATAGGTAAACTTTAGATGTCTGGAAGAGTCACTTAAAATAAGCTACTTCTTACTGGTCTGTAATAGGTCAAATAAAAGAAATTGTTGCATGAAGCAAATGTTTATCAAATGCTCCCACCTGCTGACCTTTAGCAGAAGCTAAGTTCACCTGCTCTTGATTCTTGGTCATAGTTGATGTTTACCAATTTTTCAGCCATAACGTGGGTGATCAGACAAACAGGGTGGTGTCAGTGGCTGCTTTTCCAGGAAATGGTTCCAGCACGAGGAAAGTGCAAGCTTCGGTATCTAAATGCCAGACACAGCTTCCTGTGGTCATGGTGGGTCATTTCCTTTGGACGTGGGTTGAAATAGTCCAACAGTCTTTTCTGGGCAGAAAACCAAAGAACTTTGATTTTTTTTTCTTATGTTTCTTGTGGCTGGTCTTGTTTACTTGCTTGCCTGCAAAGAGTTGATGTTGGGAAGCGATAATAGTGTGGGCTGATGAGTGGCTGGCACTGGTCCACTGCAACCTAGCCATACTTCCTACCCTCGCTGTCAGCTCAGGAGTTGGGGTGTTGACCAAGGGGAAATTCAACAATGGCCATTCCAAGCATAAACCAAGAGCCCCTCGATGCTTACCTGCCTCAGTCCTGCATCTTCACTTCTACTAACTCCTCCCCTTCCTGCTCTCAATGGCCTCTACTGCTCTTTTTCATTAGCTCACCCTGAAAAGAAAGATTTCAGCCCAGGTGCACAGGGAGATCTTCAGGGTGGGGATTCCAGGGAAGATCCTACACAGCAGCCTTGCAGACTCAGCTCCTGTTGAGTTTTTCATCATCCGCACTATTGACATTTGGGACCATATTAATCTTTGCTGTGGGGCTGTTCTGTGCATTGTAGAATGTTTAGCAGCATCCCTGGCCCCTACCCACTAAATGCCAGGAGCAGGCAGACCCTACCCAAAGTTGTGACAATGAAATGTCTCCAGACATAGCCAATATCTCCTGGGGGCAAAATCACCCCTATCTAAAAACCATTCTACTAAGGAAAAGACAGTGGATATCCTAACTGTCACTCTCTGTCAGACACTGGGATTAAGAAGTAAACTAAAGTCTCAGTGACTTTCGCTCCAGCACTCAGCTGTGAGATGTGTGGACTGTTGTCTCTATGTGTGGTGCTGTTGTGAGGATGAGGTAATAGATCCTCACTGTTGTGAGGATTCGGTATGGAACCCTTGGCTTGACTGGGAGATTTCCTGCAGTCAGAGTTGTCCCAGGGTGAAATGACTGGCATCGGTAGTGGCTGGTCTCCCCTTATGGGGCAGGCTGGATCTCTTCTTTTATAAAGATTTTATTTATTTATCTTTAGAAGGGAAAGGAAGGAGAGAGGGAGAGAAATATCAGTGTATGGTTGCTTCTTGTGAGTCCCCTGCTGGGAACTGGCCTGCAACCCAGGCATGTGCCCTGACTGGGAATCGAACTGCGATCCTTTTGTTCGCAGGCCTCTGCTCCATCCACTGAGCTATACCAGCCAGGGCTGGATATCTTTTACTTGCCCCTCCAGAACCATCTTCACCTTTTTCTGCCCTGCTTTGTGCCCAGAGTCTCATCTGTAGGGACTCTGTTGATAGGCTCCCTTGCCTTCTGGTGTCTAGTTGGAGAGAGATTGGAAGTGAAGCTTTGGGTTCATTTATTCCCCAGGCCTCCTCATCTTGCAAGGCTGCTATAAGCTTACTATGCCCCTTGACATAGGTCTGAACTTCTGTTGGGTGGCAATTCTTCAGAGTTCTCTGTCACCCCAGGCCCAGGAAGTTGTCTCTGGTACTAACCTGATTGTTGCATTACCCTATGGTCTCACTGTGCTCTGTCGTCACTCATAGCTGGTCCTGGCTTCAATTCATCTGCATTCTTATTAAATTAGGATAATTGGAATATGCCATGTATTTTCTGCTGGGACCTTGTCTAACACACAAAGTCATGGGGATTTTGTATTGAGAATCATGGATTTTCAAAGTCTCTTCTGACCCCAGGTTCTATGTTGCTATGGGAGGCACAGGTGAGCAATCAAGCAGTTGCTCCAACACTAACCTGAGGAAAGCAAACTTCTCATTTGGCTGAGAGATAATGCACATTTATTCATAACCTGCTGCTGTATCTGTATCATTGCTATGGAGGAAAGGGCACATTTAGAATGCCAAGCACTTGTATTGGGGACAGTATGGGTTACTAACCCAAGAACCAACCCTTTAATTCTTTCTCTCTCACAGAATCCTGAGTCTTTTCACTCTCAGAATGGCCATGTCCTTCAGGGTCTCTGTTCCTCAAACCCAGAGTGTGAATGTTGATTTATAACATTCTCCCTACCAGGATTAGTTTAGGCATGGGTTGTGCCACAGTCTGGTTCATTTGAAAGCAAGTTCTTCAGAGGAGTTACTGGTGAAGTTTCCTCACCCTTGAAAAGATATGCAATGCAAGTCTGTCCCCTTTATCCCACCTCTAGACACTGTGAGAGAGTACAACATCTGGAGCTGCCATCTTGCCTTTATGGAAATAGCAGAGTCCAAAGGTGAAGTCCTTGATGACATCTTTGAGCCAATGAATTAACCAAACTCACAACTACTCTTCTTCCAGAGTTATATTATGTGACATGATAGACATTCTCATTGTTTAAGCTACTTTTAATTGAGATTTCTGTTACTTGGCCTGCAGCCTGAAGCACCTTAACACATCGTTCCAGGTATTTATTTCACTTAGTCCAGTAATACATTTTACAGATTAAAAATGCCACCTTAACATCTCAGCTGCTTTTGCTCATTCTCTCCTTAAAACACTTTTTAAATTTGGCTTCCCTGTTCCTGTACTCTCCAGATTTGACCTCTGCCCCGTTGGCTATTCTTTCTTTCTTTTCTTGGATCCTCCTCCTACTGCAACTCTTCTCATGACTAGAAACAGTCGCCACATGGGTGGCCACATGCAGTCCCCAAAAATTTATGCCAACACTGATGATTCCAAGTCTAAAACTATAAAACATCTAGAAGAAAATATAGAAGAAAATGTTTTGATCTTGGGTTAAGCGAAGATTTCTTAGATACCACTCCAAAAGCAAAGTCCATAAAAGAATAAATTAATAAGTAGAACTTATCAAAGTTAAAAATGTCTGCTTTGTTAAAGACCCTGTTAATAGAATAAAGACAAGCCAGAAACTGGAAGAAAATATTTATAATACATGTGTATATCTGACAAAGTAATTGCATCCAGGATAAATTTTAAAAAGTCTCAAAACTCAATAATAAGGAAAAAACTAATTTACAAAACGGACAAAATATATGAACAGATATATTTTACAAGGCATACAAATGACAAATAAGCACATGGAAAGATATTCAACATCATTAATCATTAGGGAAATGCAAAGTAAAACCATGATAAAATACCACAACACACCTATTAGAATGGCTAGGATTAAAAGAAAAATCTGATTATACCAAGTGTTGGCCAGGATGTGGAGAAACTGGAACTCTCATATGTTGCTGATGGGAATCTAAAATGGTACAACCACTTTGGAACCTGTTTATTAGTTTCTCAGAAAGTTAGGCACACACACACACTATGACCTAGTCATCTATTCCTGTGTTTACCCAAGAGAAAAGGAAGCACATGTCTGTAGAAAGACTTTTACATAAATTTTCACGGAGCTTTATTACTAATTGTCCCAAACTGGGAATAACCCCAGTATATATCAACAGAAAAATGGATAAATATACTGGAGTCCACCTATACAATAAATTCTACTCAGCAAAAATGAAAAGAAATTAACTATTGATATATGCCACAGCACAGATGAGAACCAAAATAATTACACTGACTAAAAGAAGCCACAAAACAAAAATATGTACTGTGGTTCATTTAAATAAATTTCCAGAAATTACAAACAGATATATAATGACAGAAAGCAAATTGATGGTTTCCTGGGGATGGAATGGGAGTAGGAAGGGACAGAAGATGAGATTGTCAAGGTCATGAGGAAACTTTTTGGGTTGATAATTGTGTCCATTATCTTGATTGTGGTGATGGTTTTATAGGTGTATACATATGTCAACATTATAAAAACATACACTTTAAATACATGTAGTTTACATATGTCAATTATACCCCAAGAAAGCTATTTTAAAAACCCAAGTAGTTAACTTCTTTTTTTTAAGCCCTGAAACTGCAAGCCTTCAAAAAATTGGATAAAAACTCAGAACTGTTACTCTCATGGAAATCTTTAGGAAAAGGTGAAAGATTTGTATGATCTGAAGAGAAACCAGAGTATCCAAGTAGTTAACTTCTATGGACATGGGTTTATATGTATATGACAGGCCGGCATGAAGAAATAAGAGTATATGAACCTTTCTCCCTAGACATGCAGGGGAAACAGGCAGACACACACATACACACGTAACACACTAATCAAAAATCTTGTAGAGACTAGGGTTAATACTCTCAAGTTTTTATGCCATATTTTTCATTGCCTTTAGCTTTGTTTTCTGTGTACTGTCTTACATATTCCTGAAATTCTGTAGTAGGGCCTTCTGACTTTACTTTCACCACAACAGATTTTATGTGAAATCTAAGGCTTCAAGTGAACAAGATTCCAGACAGAGTTGTGAGGTAGAAAGTAAAGAAGAAACAGGGGTAAGACGCTAACCTATTACCTGGCAAGTGAGAGGTGTCACTTAACCTTTCACCTCTGGAAGCTGATTTTGTAATGAGCTGTCACTGTATTTATCACCTAACAATTACTGCAACTGGATAAAGTGTGAAAAACCTGGAAAACATTAGCCTGTCAACTACACTGGTATCTTTGATAAAGTTGTCTATGGCGGGGTCCCAGATACAGTTGAAAATCTGCACATGGCCTGTTAAAATGGTTTAGTATCTTTCCATCCCTCTGTTCTGCACACTGCTTCTGGCTTACAATATGGCAACTGTTTTGTCAGGCCAGTAAAGGAAGTCATGTTATTAGAACATCGTGATCTTGATTTTCTATATGGTTCAAAATTACATGTGGCTGGTTCAGCTGTAGTTCAGGAAGAGCACAGAGTAAAGGCAGACCTCTTACTCGGTAACATTACTGTCTGCCTAGGTGTACCCCATAAGGTGGTGTTTAAGTTGAAGAATATACCATGGTCTAAGGTCTGTTAGTTTCACAAAAGTGATTTTGTTGGCATGTTTAAGGTGGAACCAGCTCACAGCATCAATACAATTACAGTAATTTAAAATAATAATACAACGCGCAAGTAGACAAGAAGGCTTTGAGGCAGCTCTGTCAATAGACTTACTATATGAGGAGCCAAATTATCACAAGGTTGTTTGTTGTCTACAGAATAAGTACAAAGGCTTTTACTTGATCTTAGAATATTACTGTCAATGGCTTGAGGCACACTTACCCACAAAAGGAATAGTCTTGCCAAGTGCTTTGGTTCCCGATATGCTTTGGTGAACACTGCCAAGATAGTCTTTCCTAAATCTTCAAGGTTGACGGGCTCTGCCATCCAGAGAGTCTCTACGACCCTCTGATTCTTTTTATTACTTCCTTGGCTAACCAACTCCTTCTGTTCACATAGCTTTTATCCAGACAGGCATGACATAGCCACTTGATTTTCTGTTCACTGACTTACAACCACATGTAAATCTTCCTTATTATTTTACCCCCAGATCAATGGGACTGCAGTTTGAGATGCTCCTCCAGACTTCTATTTTATATATAAATGAATGGCTCCTTGGCTTCCTTCTGCAATTGGCTAATTATATCCATTTTGTTTTACTAGTTTGCATGCATTTTATATTAAATTTTCCTAGTTTAATTCTGAAAGCTAACTTAGTTCAAGGTTTTGGAGATACCTACCTGGACTGCCTCTATCCCTTCTGTCCCCCATTCTGACCATTGATTTGAGCCCAAGCTTGGTGGCAACCTAACCTGTGATTCAGTAAACCCATTAGTTTAACTGGCTGCAATATCACTGTCAATAAACTGGGCACAATATTCCCTCAACTTATAAGGATACAATTTCTTTTAAAGAGGGGAAACAGTGGACACAGAATGAAGAGAATGAGATAGAAAGATTAAAAATGAATGCACATATAATTAAATTCTTTGCTATTTTAATGTCTGATCTATACATGTATGAAATGAGATTATATTTTGGGAAAAGACAGCTAAATAAAGTAGTGTAATCTGGCACTGCTGTAAATCCAATTTCTATTATCATTGTTATCTGGCTTTATGTGATAAGAAATGTTTAGATTAAATCAACACCTTAATTTTCCAGTGGCAGATCTAATTTTTGTTTCCTATTCCCTCCCTAGCTGTTATAATGGGAGAAGGGAGACTGCAGGATGTTAAACAGTTCACCTAAAGGGCCTTAAAACTAATTGAACTACTATGCAGCCTTTAACTACTCAATATCATATCTCCAGATTAAAAATTTAAAGTTCAGGAAAAAATCCAGATATACAACCTTTGTAATGATAAAGTCGGACTTTAGAGAAATAGGATGTAACTAAGTGTTCAATAGACACTGATGTAGATGGTCAGAGGTGAGGCAAAGTTTTACCCAGATCCGCACAGAGGGGTGTTGGCCACTAGTGGAGCCTGGCTCTTCAGACGGCTTTCAGAGCCCACAGAGGCGACCATCCTCATCTGCACCCATTTTCTTATTCTTTATCAGGTATTGTTTTGGAGTTCTGTTTCTTCTCACATTTGATCTCAACTATGAAGAGCACAAGCTTTCAAGATGTATTTTTTACGAGGCAATGTAATGGCTGCACATCAGGCTGAGATCATTCGAAATTGTTCTCCCAATAAAATTCTGTCTCCACCCTTTCGTCTATCTTCAGAGAATCAAGCACAAAATGCAACCTTAATAGGTGACTTCTGGCCTCTAAACAAAGTATTACAGGGTATTCTGTTTCTATTTTTCTTGACTTTCTGCAAAGTAATTTTATATCCCTTAGGGGCCAAGAGGCATTTCCTGTGATTAGGATTTGCTACTGGCACTTGCTTTTTGAAATATTCATCTGTCCAGCTCTCAGACTGAGAGGACAGCACGGGAACTGTGTGTTTCTGAGCAGGATGGCCACAGTCCCCCCCATCTTGGAACCCTGATTGGAAAGATCTAGAAACAATGCTCCAACTGTACCTTGAGATTTCTGGAATCAATAGAAATGGACAAGAGGACTCTTGGCTAGCACTGAGCTGAATCATCACTGATTAGCTGTGTGTAACCTATGTTCTCTGGGTCTTGGTTGCTTCAATTAAAAAAAAACTTAAGGGGGATTGAAAGTAAGGAGCACCTAAGGTTTCTCTGAGGTAAACCCTATTAGCATCTTTGCACTTCTCTACATTTCTCAGCCTTCTTTTGGCCAATAGAATGTTCATGGAAGTGATTGACTCCACTTTTCCTGGCCTGCTCTGTACAATGTCCCATATTCCCTCTCTTCTTATCTAAACTGCTGGGAGTGAAGGACACTGAGATGGTGGGGCCACATGATTGAAGAAAACTAGATCCCTGAGGATAGCTGTACATTGACTATCACAGGAGTACGAAATAAACTGTGCTGTACTAAGCTCCTGAGATAATAGTGTTCACTTGTTACTGCAGCTTACTTCACACTAACTCATGTGTTCTTTCAGCTCTAAAATTCTGTGTTTTGAAGGAATGGCAGAGAATAGTGCAGAGGTGGAAAGAAAGCTGGACACAGGAAGGACACACGAGATGTAAACCTACTGTTAAATTGGATTTCTTACTCAAAGATGCTTCTCTAAATGAGCCAGTGTAAAGACCAAGGGGATTCTGGATAGCACTTCAAGGAGAGAGGTATGTGGTTCTTTTTAGTGTAACAGTGACTCTGTGCACATTATAAGGTCCTGGTCAAAATTGGAGAAATGTTTTCTTAAAAATAGAAGAAAGCTCCCATCTCCCTCACTGCTGTGTGGCTCAGTTGGTTGGACATCCTGCAAACTTAAATGTTACTGGTTCAACATGTCTGTGTTGCAGGTTCGGTCCCCTTTCAGGAGGGGGGCACATGTGAGAAGCAACCAATCAATGTCTCTCGCTCATGTCAAAGTTCTCCTCCCTCTCTTTCTCCCTCCCTTCCCCTTCTCTAAAAAATATTTAAAGATCTTAAAAAATATAATATAGGCAAACTGTGGAAATATGATGAGATAAATCTCCTTTATCAATGAGCAAACCCAGAATGGGTCTAAAACAAAAATCTCAGATTTCTGCACTTGTGATGTTTATATGGAGATGGTGAGTGCAGAGCCGCCCTAGGCTTCTTGATGATTGTAATACAATATTTTTTGTTGTGATTTTTGAAGAAATCTTTTTCTGTGACATGGAAAGTAATTAGATTGGGTAGATACTGATCATTTGGGGAAAATAGACTGTTACTTTCATATTCTTAGTTTAATCCTTTTTCCATATGGGTTCACACAGATAACATTTTCACCTTGACAAATTTTTACTGACTGAAAGTACCATTTTCAAGAAATCCCCAAAGCTTCATATTTTAGAATAAATGAGGCCTCTCCATGGGAAAAAAAAAGCCACAGAAGACACTGGGAAACCACATGGCCCATGTTAAATCAGGGAAGACGTCTGGTACGGATGTGAAATCCCATCTATGCTCAGGGCTCACTTTCTGTGTTCCAGCTCCTGTTTACTTTCTGGACCTTGGTCAGTGTCTTTCTGACAGTATAATTTCTGTACAATGCAGCTGGGCTTTGGGACCCATAATCAAAAGCAGAAAGCCTTCAGCAGTCCCATGCAGGGAGCTCAATTTTACTTGGTTTAAATGAGAAGGTTACATCTCCATCCAGATGGGCCTCTGTGCAGGCCCGATGAGTCTCACACCTGCAGGACATTTCATCTTTGAGTGTGCTTTCCAGTTACCAGATACACTCAGGGGATCCACTCCCCTCTAAAAATCCCTGTCTGTCCTAAATTACCTTGTAGTTAAAACTAACACCTCAATAAAACCACATCTTAGAAAGGAGAATTAGTTTGATTCTTTACCTGCCATCATTTATGCACATTTTAGTTTTGGAATACAGAGTATTTACGAAAGGGAGAGAGGTCTTTGTGCTGTGACTGATATATCCACGTCAACAAAGCAAGTGACAAGGCAGGGGAGTGGGAGTGACCTCTGGCATCTTCTGAGCACTGCACTCACATTTTCACTAAGATACATTCACAGCCTTGAGCTGGGGCCTTAAGATTTTCTGGGGATCAGAAACCCTCATGGAGCTTGCTGAAATTGCATTCTTGGTTTTCATTCCAGGTCCTTTGAATTAGATTCACTGTGAGGCAGGTCAAGGAATCTGTATTTTAATAATCTTTACAGGTAATTCTGATCACATGAGAATTTGAGAAACATTCTTCAGGTCAGGAGATCAAGCCTCCATTTCTGGGTTGTAATTGATTATCACCAATGAACCATTTACTAGGAGAAAGGGAAGGGAACTAATTCTTGTTGGATGCTTTTTTGTGTGTGTCCAGCATGGACCAGACACTCCTAGTATGTATTTTTTATTTAAATCTTGCTATAGTCCCAACAAAGTTGGTATTATTATCCTCACTTTTTAGAGGATGAAATGTAGGTTCAGAGAGAATAAGAAATATTAATACATAGCGGGGCAGAGATTTGAACCCATATCTTTTTTGGTCCCAAAGAGCATAGTTTTTCCAGTAAGCCATACTCACTGACTATCTTGCTGGGCGTTTTCTATGTGTCCAGCATGGACCAAATTTTTAAGGGTTTGTAATAGGTCACCCTTTGATCTACTGAGAGGCATTATGAGAAATTTCTGACGAAGATAATGGTAAGTCCTTCCATTCACTTGGGGAACTCCTGTTACGGACACTACAGTGCACTGACCAGAGGCCCTGCTTTGTCTCAATCATTCTGTCAGCACCTCAAAACTTGGCGAATGGCAGCTCTCAACTGGATCCTCATCTGAGAAGGTCCTCAGCTGAAGAGAGCCTCTTAATGCACATCATGTCTCCTCCCTGGGACAGCCCACATCCTATGTCTGGTTTGGGCAGGGGTACAAGAGCTCAGCCCCTTTGCTTCAACTCCAGACAACTCTGATGGACCACCCCAGCATCACAGGGCCCATGTAGTCAGTCAGGGCCTGTACTGTAGCTATACTACAGCCCATCTTTCCCTCTGCCTAATCCTGTGTTCTTTACCGCCTATGGATGTTTCCAAGAGCACTCCCCACAGACCTCCTGCATCCTAATCTCCATCCCTCCAGAGTTCACTTTTGGGAATGTAACCTGTGATGTTGTGAAATTTTTCTTGTGAATAAATTGTGCTTATGTTTAGGCAGTGCTATGGGCTGAATTATGTCCCCATGCACCCTTACCCCCCACCCCCCGTGGCCATTCATATGTTGAAATCTTAACTCTTAGTATCTCTGAATGTGACTGTACGTAGAGACAAGGTCTTTAAAGAGGTGATTATGCTTAAGTAAGATTATTAGTGTATACCTTAACCCAGTATGACTGGTGTCCTTAAAAGGAGATTAGGACATAGGCACACTCAAAGCAAAGGCCATGTGAGGACACAGTGAGAAGGAGGCCATCAGCAAGCCAAGGAGCAAGGCGGAAGAAACTGAACTTGCTGACACCTTGGTCTTGAAATTTCAGCCCCAAAACTGCGAGAAAGTTCCTTTCTCTTGTTTAAATCACCTACTCTGTGGCACTTTGTTTGGGCAGGCTGGTCAAACTCCTAAAGGTATTATAGGTTAGAGTTACTTCTTCATTTCAGTCCTTATTCTTTCATCTTTACTCTCACAGGACAACCTAGAAATATAAAGAGGTTAAATTGCCATTTGGGTGTGAGGAAGTAAGGTAATAATTCTCAGTAGATAGAGTCATCATATTCCATTAAATATGTCAGAAAAATCATATATTTTAAAAGGTGAGAAAAGAATATATGAATTATTCCACATTATTGCATCTTCTTCTTAGGACATTTATCACAGACCTATGGCAAGTGTAAATACATAGTCTGACAGCTATTTTGGACAAGAGGTGAACTTGTATTTAATGGGAGAAAAGGACATAATTTCCAAGTTCTATCAGTCAATACTTTCTGACCCTCTGTGAGGCAGTAGTTCAGTCTGGCTTTTTTAATTTAGATTAACCACAACAGACTGTGTTCAACTGCCAGCTTCCCGCCTTAGAATAAAAGGAGAGAGTAAGGAATGCCAAAAATAGGGGGAAAGTTTTACAATTTCAAAGATTTTTCTTTCAGTTTTTCCATTTTCTGAGCCAGCCCCTTTATCATCCCCAGTGGTGCATTGGGAATTGTTAAACTACCAGCTCTTTAAAAAAAAAAAAAGAAACAAGACCAAATTGCTCTGATGTATAGTCTTTGCAAATTTCTGTGGTATGAATGCCCCCACTATGGCCATTTTCACAGTACCTGGGTGAACTCACTGAGAAGCAGGAGCACAGTCGGTCTGGGGAACTGGAACTAGCTGCCTCCACACCACTGATTCATGCAAAGGCAGAAGAAGGCTGCATGGGGCCAGCCTCCCTGCAGCCCTCAGATGGCTCTCCAGGTGTGAGCACAGGCTCTCCGCAGGATTTACGCAATTACCTCAGGACTGGCTATTATTTGCTGAGGTTATTTTTAATTTTTTGGTAAGGAGCTCACTTTTAAGAGTGTTTATAAGGTTAGCGTAGGTTTCTTCAAAAGATTTTGCTGGCCATGCCCTCATGGTATATTCACTGTTGCTGCTGGAACCAAAATATCCCAGCATCAGGGAGCTCAGGGGGGCAACTAAGTCTACCCTGAGCCCGATTCCTGCAGCCCCATTCTCTCCCCAGGCCTTTCCTCACACTCTATTTCTCCCATCTTCCTCCTTTAGTCATTTCCTTCACTGCATAGACTACTTTTTCTGTGCTGTAGAACTCTGGGTTTCACTGAATTCACTTCTGAGAGCTTATACTCAATGAATGTGCCAAAGCACAACTCTAAGCAATGTGCCCATTCAGCCCTACTTTATAGATGAAGGAACTGAGACACAGAGGTGTTAAATAACTTGTTCAAGGTCATACTACTTGTTCGTGTCCTGGCTGGAGTTCAAATCAGGCAGTGGGGCTTCACGTCCATATTTTTACTAGCATACTGCTCTCAAGAGAAGAGCAGGAATGTATTCATAGGAAGCATTGATGACAAGGAATACATGCTCTTTTTTATTAGGTGAGACTAGTAATCTCCAAATATTTACATTCTACTTAGTACAACATGAAGTTACAAGTGTGTGTGTGTAGAGCATTCAAATAAAGTTTAATGATGAAAAACCCCCAGAGGTGATGAAATTAATGATCTCAAAGAACACTTGGACTCTGAATATAGATAATTATAAAGGAAATGGAAGATTTTAGGCAGTGGAATTGTCTGTTTTTCAGGGCTAGAACACCAAAAGTTGAGAACCAACATGTATTTATAAAAATAACACAGTGTTTGTGTTCATCGCGGGACTCGTGTGCAATGAAATACTGGCTTGCTTAACAGAAGACTGTGCTTCTTTCTCTCCCTATCCCCTTCCCCACTCTGCTCTGTTTTTGTCTCTGTTTGATAAAACTGGCTGAGTAGGTATTAAAAAAGTGAAAATAGATGATTTTCGTTTCACTCTTCATTAAGATATTAATATTCGTGCTAAATAGTCACAATAGATTTGTGATTTGTTTGGTTGACTCCTCTGAAGTGTCTGCTTCTGTGACAGATTTTTGTCATGGAATTCTAGGACTAAGAGGGATTTTTAAGAGGTCATCATTTTACTTTAAAACTTCATGGTAATATGGCAATGTAGTTGGTTTTTAAAGACTTTCACAGAAATTCCCTGAACACTTATCAAATTATTTAAAGGAAAAATTTGTCATTTTATTTAAGTTACAGCCATCCCCTCCAAGTGAAACCAGGCCGCGTTTGGAAGGATGAGATTGTCCCGTACTTCCTTTTTTGTGTTGGTAGTTAGTTCTCCACAGGACACAGACGATCAATTAATGATTTGACACAACAAGGAATTAACCATTTTTCTTCTGGGCACATGTTACTTTATGTGCCTTTTCTCTCCATTCTCAAGATAATCCCCCATCACCGTTTCATAAATTTGGAAACAGAGATTTAAAAGGGCCAAGTGACGGACTCTCAGGTACCTTACTGGCAAGTGTCCAAGTGAGGACAGAAACCCAGGTCTGCCTGAGCCCTGGGCCACCACGCTGTGCCATGCTGCCTGCCTGCTTTAGAAGTCAACTAATAGGTGCCATTACACATCACACCTACTTAATTTTCACAAAAGCCTCAGAGAGTCTTAGTTACACTGGAGGATTGACCATGTTTAACCCTTACCACCATCTGAGACAGGATGAATTTTTTTTGAAATGGTTGAATGGACGGGGGATTGTTTGAAAGTAACTGGCTGACAGGGACTGGAGGCACCAGAGAACTGGCTGATCCGTTGCTGAGGGGATCAGCCTCTGACCAGTTCAGTGGGTATAAAGTCCAGACCGGCTTGGCCACTAGTTACATTAAGAAGAATGTTCCAGCTGTGTATCAGAAGACTGCTTCCCCAGAGATTTTTGAATGGAAGAGGATTTCTTGTGGGCACAGTGCATCCATATAAAAAAATTCACCTGCCCTAATTCATGTGGTTTAGTTGGCTGGACGTCATCCCACGAAATGAAAGGTCACTGGTTGGATTCCTGGTCAGGGCGCATGCCTGTATTGCGAGTTTGGTCCCTGGTTTGGACACATGTGAGAGGCAACAATTTGATATTTCTTTCCCTCCCGTCCCCTCTCTCTAAAACTAAATAAATAAAATCTTAAAAAAAAGATTCACTTAAGAGAGGAAAAACTTGTGGTCTAAAATCAACCTTTTGATTTCAAATATTAGTTGCAAACCTGGATGAGAACAGAATGCCATTTGTATTACTGTTTTGTTGGAACTAGTATGAATTGAATTGGACAAAAGGCAATCCCACCAGAATTATGTTTTTTTCATTACTACTCACCCTTGCCCACATTTTCCCAGGTGATTTTCTTTTTCAGGCCAAGGAATGTTGGAGCTCTGAATCTTGAAAAGGGCAAGTCCAGTGTTTTAGTCTGCTGACCAGTTTCTTCCTTTTCATAACTCTAAAGGACTACACAATGTCCTCAAGCCTGCATATGACAATACAGAATTCACAGCTTCTGGAACCTGAAAGAAAAAGTTAAAATCATGAAAATGGGTAAACTCTAGGAAAGGCTGAGACACTTTTTAGCACTTAAGGATTCCATCGTAGCAGTTGGAAAAGGCAAATCCATATTCTCATGAAAGAACCTATCGTTCATTCATTCATTCCTTCCTCCAAGCAATCAAAGAAAGCAGTTATGGAGCTTCTACTCTGCATTAGCTGGAACTTTAAGGACAGGTAAAATATGGGCCTCTTCTCAAGGAACCCACAGTTTAGTAGGGAGAACCAACAAATGCAGTGCTATAAAATGTCACAGGCACTCTGGTGGCATATGAAGTGGGCCTGGTGAAGGCACAAATGAGGGAGAAGATAAACTTTGGGAGGAGTCTAGAATAATGTTTGCCAGGTCTTTGTTATTTGGGCAGATCAGGAAACGTGAGTGACCCTCCGATATCTGTACCCCACAACTTCCGTCTTCTCACTGATTTAACTTTTTTCAATCCTCCACCCTACTGCTCCATTATTTCCCTTTAAACTAATCAAATATGTTACTACTTGTATCATTCTGAAGCCTCCCAACATGTCTGATCCTACCTACCTCCCAGCAGCAGCTTGTGGAGGTCACTGGAGCTCTGTGCTTTTCTCATTTCCTGGAAATGTTTTGGCAATGTGGCTTTTGCACAGCTTAGATGCAAAGGCCAGATTTAGATTTTTTTTGGAAGAACAGAATTGACAAGGGGCTTTTGGTTGATCAGTACAGGCTAGTTTTTCACTTCCTTTTCATCATCTCACAGCCACAAAGTTCAGTTTTGGGATGGTGTGTGCGCCTCTGTGTATGTTTATATGAACCTTTGTTGAAATACATATTCTTAGAAAAACCCTGACACTTAACCGATATGGGCCACATGGAGGTCTTTTGGAGGAGCAGGAAGTTGGACATTTGTAAAAGGAAAATGTTTTTCTTATCAAGAATGAAAAATCCCAACTAAATAATGTTTTAAAATGTGGAACAGAAAAATAAGGCTTGCATCTGGCACAGAGCAGAAGCTCAACAAACTGGGTGATGGACTATACAGCTACCCTGATGGGGGAAGAAGTCTTCTGAGAACTGCTTTCCAAACAGAGGATCATTGAGAAATTGAGAGTTGGTCTCCTTTCACTTCTACTAGAACAGGAACAGCCTCCTGTAATTTCAGTTTGATAAACACTGTATTTATAACTGTAGTTAAGGCGGGGGAGGAATTTTCCTCTGAGACACTTGTAGAGCTGGGCAAGAGGACATGGGCCTGTGACTCATTTGCCTGAACTCCCCCAGGGTCACCCAAGAATATTGGCCCCAGACACTGAACAGAATCAGCAGGGACAGTTACTATGTTTTTGACATTCTGTCCACTTTTCCCTAGGGATTCACACCTCAAGCTATTTTAACTGTACAAGGTGTCTGAGCATAAAGATAGCCACCAAGAGTGGATTTGTCTGTGAGGATCCCATGTCCTCTACTACAGGACAAGGAATAATATATATAAAGAGAGATTTCATTAAATCTTTATAGTAAAATATAACACACTTGCAGAAAATTGCACAAAACAATTGTAGACCTTGATAAATGGTTATACATGTAAACATGGTCAAGCCCCTGAATACTGCCAGGACTCCAGGAGTCTTCTGGGTGCCCTTCTTAATACAAATGCTTTCTTTTCTGTGTATGCAGTACTGCCCAAGCCCCACGAAGGGAACCTTGTGTTGTGCCTTGTGTTTCTGAGCTTCTAGCTCTCCCCCAACTATGTCCCCTTCCAAGGGGACAGAAGTCTTACAGCCAAGAGGCCATGACAATCAGGGACCCATGCCTCTTTTTCTAACCATGGGCCAAGCACAGAGACATTTGGATTCCTCACCCAAATGAGTCTGCACCCACTTCCAGGTCTCCTGGGCCTCTTCCTTGGGTTTTCTTTTCTGAGGGATCCCCTAGGGGAAGATGTTTGAAGAAGGCTGTGGATGAAGGTTGGACTTCAGGACTAGGAAATGCACATACATGAACACAAAGGCCCTTGACGGGATAGAGTGGAGGGCAGGAGGAGAAGGTGGATGGCCCAGCGGTCTGGGGGCCATTTCTTCTTGTGTCACATGTTCCAGTGAGAAGCTCTAAGCAGTCGAAGAATTCTGAGGTCCAGTCTGGCCTTCTAGTCTGCCAGGAAGATATATTTGTCAAGGTAGGAGGGTAGAATATCTTTTATTTACCAATTGGTATGTTAAATTTACAACTTCGAATATTTAGGCCTATGATGTGAATTTCTCCACAATTAAGTCCCGCAACTGTTAGGGGTGAGTTTGCCTGAAGGTAACTGTCCTGTTATGAAAATCCTCTTTGTGCCTTTAATTACACTTGACCCACTCGAGTCTACATTCCTGTACACTACAATCAACACAGTTATTGAACTCTGAATAAACAGATCATATAGTACATATTCTTTTAACTTAGCTTCTTCTATTCGGCATTATGTTTATGAAATTCAGCTATGTGGTTGCCTATAGCTTTAGCCTATAATTATCATTGTTGTATAGTACTGTTTTGTATGAATATTCATCCATTTTAATGCTGATGAACAATCGAGTTATCTCCAGTATTAGGCCATATGACTAATGCTGATAAGTAGATCTTTTATCTATTTTTGTTGTGCATATACATAGGATCAGAGTGGCTGGATGATAGAAAAGCACATCTTCAACTTTAATGGAAAATACCAAACTGTTTTTCCAAAGTGGTTGTACTAAGTTATAGTCTCACCAGCAGGGTATGAGAGTCCCCATTGCTCTTGAAAATGGTATTTTTTCTTAGTTTTAATCAGTCTGTGCTAGGAATATTTTAAATATACTACTAAAATTTTTCTTTTTTAAAATTTCTGTTACTCGCATTTTAAGATACCAAAGTGACTCTACTAACTTGGAGTCCTAAGTTTTCTGTTAATAGCATCAGTAGAGGCATATATAATAACAACAACAATATGATAATACTCACACTTTTATTTTAAATTTGGGAGCTAAGGGAAAATCTGTAGCCTTGGAAGATTCACAGTAATAAAATCCAAATAAACAGGATTGGTCCTTACAGCATTTGAAAAGAACTCATAGATTAGCAGAGTGACCTAGAGGGTGAACTGACATACCAAATATGAATTTGACATTGACTTCCTTTCATAGGGGTATGAATGTCCTCAGAGCTTGCTCTGAAAGTTGGGGCAGCACTGGGTACAATTTGCTGAATTACTCAGCTGGGATGAGTCAAGACCACCTTAGAGTAGCAAGATCAGCTAGGGGAGCCCATCAGTTTGCAACTCATTTAAATGCCACATCAGGTAACATCTGTTTTTCCAGGAGGCAGCAATAACCATGTGCTCTGGTCAAGAGAAAACAGAGGACATGCTCCAGCCTCTTCAGCAGAAATAGTCATAGCGTCCTTACCTCACACTTCCTTCTCCACCCACTTGGGCCCCTGAGCTTTCTTCCTCTTGCTGATATCCTCAGCCTCCTTGCCACTTTCTCCCTTTAGTGCACTCTCCTGGGCAGCCCAGCCCTAAATGAACTCAGTTGTTTACTTTCTCTACTTCAATTGTCCAGCTGTTGAGCATTGCTGGAAAACCCACACACCCTGCAGATGGTGCCACTATAAACTTATGGTCACCAATGCTATCTGGGCCCTTCTTACTGTTAGGCAGCCCTTGTCTGTTCCCCTGCTCAGCTCACCCTCTCATACTCCCATTTTTCTATTACAGTAATAGATCCTCTTCTGTAATGATGCACTGGGTGCCTAATCTAGACACAACTGGCTGTTGTCCATTATGCACAGGGCTATTTCAGACTTCCTCTGCTCTCCTCGTCTCTGGTTTTACTGCCTGCCCCTTTAATGAGCCCCACTCCCTAACTCCACTGTCAGCTCAATAGGCAATTTCTCCCCCTGCTTCATGAAGAAAGCTGGCGCCATCTGAAAGGCACACTCTCGGCTTCCCTCCTCTAAATCTGCAGATTTACTTTGCATCCAAACTCATCCCATTCTCTTCCCTGCTTCCTTATGACAGTAAAGGAAGTGTCTCCTCTAGGGCTCAATCTAATGCCTTTACCTGGTTACAGTGCCTTTTTAGGGATGTCTCTCTACATACCCTGTCTCCTGACTTCTTCCCAGCACTGGTCAAATAGACTCACATCTTTTCCTTAAGAACCTGGTGTAAGGGGCTTCCTTGGCTTGATCAAGACCTTCGTCCCAACAGGGCAGGAAGCAGTGCTTCTGGTTGAATTGCATGCCCCTCAAAATCACATGTTGAAGTCCTAACCCCCAACATCTCATAATGTGACCTTACTGGAAACAGGGTGGTTACAGGTGTGATCAGTTAAAATGAGGTCACATTCTCTTTGTGTCTCAGTGTCCTCACTGGAGACAGGAGAAGCAGCTGGGTCATTATTTTTGAGGCATGCAGTTCCCAAATCCGTGGGAGAAGAGGTGCCAGGATGGGGGAGGGGGGAAGATCCGAAGAGAGCAGTCAGAGCCCTTCACCTCTCCTCTGACCAAAGCAGCTCCAGTCTGAACTGTTTTATATTCTGTAACTCTTGGTAATGGCTGGCTTTAAAAAGTGTTTCATCTTTTAAACGATAAAGTAAAAAATTTAAATCTCCTGACTTAGGTGATATTTCAGACCTTTTCCAACTGTCATAGACTATGATTATAGAAGGTTTTACAAGCTAAAGCATATGGATTTGATGAACATATAGCACAGATTTTCCTCAGAAAAGCCTGATGTAATAAAATTTATTTCTTTTCTGTAAAGGAAATTTGTTAGGGACTTACTAACACAATTTAATTTTAAACATTTTAAAGATGCTTATATAAAACACTCACAAATTAGAAAAGCAATCTGTTTTTGGACCATATGTTGGAATTTGGGGTTTAAAACATGCTCACTGTCCTCCGGGGACTCTGAGACCCATGTGCAAGCAAGCACTCGTGTGCAAAAGGAGATTTAGGTGACAAGCACTGGAATGATGGAGACAGATGCCAAATGCCACTGGTTTGAACAGTCAATGAAAATTTCAGATGCTGAGTGTAGACTTCTCTGTCCAGAGATTCTTACCATAAAGAAATAAAGAGAAATGGGAAGCAGGAGTGACAACACGAGCCCTCATGCGCTGAGGCCCACTCAGTTCTCCTTCTTTGTTTCCCTATGACCTACCTTAGTATCTGGTACACAGTTGATGCTAAGTAAATGCTTACTGAATGATGGTATATGACAAACTAGACTCCTTTTTTTATCCTCACCCAAGAGCACACTTGTTGATTTTAGAGAGAAGGGAAGGGAGGGAGAGAGAGAGTGAGAGAAACACCAGTGCAAGAGGGAAATATCTATTGATTGCCTCTCACATGTGCCCTGACTGGTGACCTAACCTGCACGTGGGTATGTGCCTTGAGCTGGAAGCAAACCTCCGAGCTTTCTGGTTTATGGGATAATGCTCCAACCAACTGAGCCACACTGCCCAGGCCTGAAGTAGACTCTTTACCTGGTGCTCTGTGAGAATTCTTGGTGAGAGGAAAGGAAAAAGAACTTCTTTCTCAAGGAAGGGTGGGGTGGGGTGGGATCCAGAAAGGGAAGAGAAGGACCGTGCTCCTGACCTAGTCACGGGTGAAAATGGCCAGGCTTCTTTTTGCCTTGGAAGCCACGGTAAAAATGCTATTTAATTAAAAGGCACAGAAGCTAAGCATTTATCCGTCATAGACGTTATATTAATAAATTGAATGCATCCGTCTGGTAACATTTTTAATCACCTGGGTACTGTCCTGAGACAATGGAGTCTGACCTGGGTGAGACTTATGGTGGGGGCGGGGCGGGGGGCAGGAATGTTGGAAAGACCCTCCTCAGGGGGCCAGGCAGTGTTGCCCCAAAGGAAGATACCAAGAGAAGGAAAAGCAGAGCCCTGGGCTGAGACCAGTTGAGTGTCTTTCATGGTTTGTCTAAGGGCAATTCTGGACCTGGGGCTAGAACACTGGCTGTGCACTGTCTGGCCACTGTCAGTACCGGAAATAAAGGCTCCTTGAAACAGAACACTTGCTAGCTTGTTTTCCCTTGTCATTTCACTTCCCTAGGCTGTAGAGCCTGTAGAGCCTTACTAAGCTGTTGCCTGCCAGCTGCTGATGGGGCCCTTCTGCCTCACTGGGATTTGCACGGTTTACTTTGGTAGGTAACTAAGACAAAGAGACAGAGTTAATTAAACTTTTCATAAAACAGTCCATCAGCCACCTGCTTGCACAGCAAAAAGTCAGATATTTTTGCTGCTTTTTGGCAGACATGTTGTGTTTTCAGCCCTCTCTAAGGCCCCATTCAGGATTCTAACCAGGCTACTTGTGAAAGCTTCCTCTTACTTATGGTATATATCTTTTCCATTTGTGTAAAAACAATAAATAAACACCAGCGATCTCCTTGGGCCATGACAAAGAAGAATTTGTTCGGGATTTAGTGCCCTAATGCACTGGACACGCTTGAATTTGGCTAAACAGTCAAATTAGGTAGTTTGGCTCAACTTAACCAGTTTAAATGTTGTTGGCATATTGTTTTTCAAATGACTTTAGTTTTTTCGGAATGATCCCTAGAGGGGATTGGCTTTAAGTGAATTGGAAATTTTCAGGTATGTTTTAAAGATCTACAAAACAAGCCTTTCCTTTGTTTTAAATGGGCAAGACTCAGAAAAGAGTAAGATGAAAAGAACTGTTTGTTATTTCATCTAGGCGCACATCTCAATGTGAACCCTGGGGGCATAGATACAAAATAATTCGTGTTTTAAATTTTTCTACAAACAGCAAGATATTCCACAGTACAGCCAAAACCCTGACCAAGAAAAAGAGCATGGCAATGATCCTGAAATAAGTGAGAGTGGAAGTCCTTTACACCCTTTTGTACTTAGGTAATGCCTTGCGGAGTGCACAGCCCTGATTCTTTGCCAGTAAATTTTTAGGAATCTCTTGGCAAAAGAGAAGTCATTGTTTGCCACACCTTCTACTCCTATACAGTTTTTGGATGCTGACTATTTACATTGACTTTCATCTGCCTCCTTCACCCATCTGGTATTACTTTGTATTTCTCTACTAGGCTCTGACTCATCCCTGCCCAGACCTTTGGGTTTCTCTAAGACCCTGCTTCTCCAGACGTGGTGCCCCACCCAGGTAACTCAACTTGCCATTGTCCATGAGGAAAGGAAGGCTTAAGTGCCCAGTCTCAGACAATGGGATGATTCACTCATTCATCCAAGTTGGAAATGGAGAGGCTTCCCTTAGTGCTTCCTTTATTCAACCTCTCCACATCTAAGCAGTAATGGGGGTCTTGACATTTCTAGCTCTTTAGAGTCTCCAGCTACCTCCCTTCCTTTCCCATCTCTGCCTCTCAGTTGCCACTCCTAGCCTGTTGTCTCTCTCCTGGACTGTTGAATTGCTTTATTCTGCATTCTTAAGGCAGTGAGGAACACTGACAAGTTTTAACTGGGATGAAACTTGCTAACATGTCCTTGTCATAAAATCACACTAAATCTAGTGAATGAATTGGACAGACTGCTGGAATGAGGGTGGAAAGAAATCCATGACAACACTGTGCTAGCATCCAGATGGGAAATGAGGAGGGCCCAGATTAAGCCCAAAAAGACAGTGAAAGGAGGGGAAGTGTGTATTTAGCAAGTAGAATGGATAGAGCATAATAACTAACTGGAATTAGAAGGTGAGAGAGAGGGAGAGTTTGTAATAAACGTCTGCTAGGTGGAAAGTTAGGAGATTGGGTGCATGATAGTATGATTCTGAGAGAGAGGAAATGAAGAACCAAGTCTGTGAGGAAATGATGAATTTAGTCTGACATGGTAAGCTCCAGTTTCATGTGAGGAATGTCATGTCGGGAGAGAATCCATAAACAGTTTATATATACAAGTCGGGGATTTAAAGAAAAGTGAACATTGAAGATACAAAATTTGGAGTCATGAGGTTATAGTTTAAAGCAAGGGAATATATGACATTGGATGGACAGAGCTTATAAAATAAGAAAGAGAGAGGAAAGGCCCCTGGGTGATGTCACCCCTAAGGAGCACACAGAGGAAAAGGGGCAGAAGAAAATTCAGGGTGCTATGCTGTTACAGAGAACAAGAGAGGAAAGAATTTAACAGTTAGATTATGAACATTCTTAAGGAAGTAAATTTCACTGGATTGATAGGGACAGACGCCAAACGCCACTGGTTTGAACAGTCAATAAAAAATTTCAGACAGTGAGTGTAGACTTCTCTGTCCAGAGGCTTGACTGTAAAAGGAAAAAGAGAAATGGGAAACAGGAGTGATAACATGAGAGTTCATGTTCATAGGCTCACCCAGTAGTGGCCAGTGCGCAGAGAATAGAGAGGCAACTTAGGTGTCAAATTGACTGGGCCTTGGGTGCCCATGTATTTGTTCAAACATTATTCTGGGTGTTCCTTTGAGAATGTTTTTGGATTCAATCAACATTTAAATGAGTAGAACAAGTAAAGCAGATTGCCCTCCCTCTTGTTGGTGGGCTCTATCCAATTAGTCAAAGGACTGAACAAAACAAAAAGGCTGACTCTCCCTGAGTAAGAGAGAATTTCTCCTGCCCAAATGTCCAAAAACATTGTCTTTTTCTGCATTTAGACTTAAGTGAGACATTGGCTTTCTGTGGACCTGCCAGCTTTCAAACGTGTTTCAGATGACACCATTGGTTCTCCCGGTCCTCAGGCCCTCAGACTTGGACTAGAACTAGATTATTGGCTCTTCTGACTCTCCAGCCTGCCAACTCACTCTGTAGATCTCAGGATTTGCTATCTCCATAATTACATAAGCCAGCACTTATAAATAAACCACATGTACGCTATTGCTTCTGTTTCTATGGAGAACTCTAATATAGCACAGAATGGAAAAAAATAAAAGGAAATAAGGAAGGAAGAGAGAACGGGAGAAAAAGTAGGATGAAAGAGGTCCCTGAGAGCCTACGTGCTATGAAAATGTAAAAAGAAGGAGGGTGACTGTTTAGATCTGTAATCTCTGATGACATTAGTGACTCATTAATGTCACGTAATTAAAGTTAGCCTTTAGACATCGCAGTCTTGGAGTTTCTTGTCTTTTAGAAGCAGGACTTCCTAGCTTGGCTTGTTTTCTTGTTACCTAGGACCTGTTGCTAGCATAAGGTCATACTTAGAAAATTGAATTCTCAATGAGATTACTCAGAGATTTGGCTGCTTTCCTTCTGGCCATTTTGTCTTTAGGTCGAAAAGAGAAACAGCTCACTTTTCTAAAGTGACATTACACATCACTTTGAAATATGTCCTATAGGCTGGCCCTGAAATCTATGGATTTGGGGGAGGTGCTCATGAAAAAGAAGCTTTTAAAAATATGTAAACCTATTTTCTTTACTCTAAAGAGCTTCTTTGATAACCCAGTTTTTAGAAAACTACCTGCTGAATAGAAGAAGAGCAGAGGTGAAAATTTGTCCAGCTCCTATGTAATTCATTTCTGCCACAGGGAGACGATAACCACAGAAGCTACTAGGGTGAACTAAGTGAAAGATTTATTGGGCACTTAGAATTTATTTAGTTTCTGCTCTATTTCTATATTTTTTGTTATAATTCTTTTTTTTATAATTTTAAAGTGACAGAGAGAAATTATTTTATTTGTAGATATAGCAGATATGATTTGGAATTATCTGCCCGGCTTAGAAAGATTCTCCTGGTTGCTCTGCTCATGCAGAGAGGTAGGTTCCCGGTTTCAGTTTGGACAGCATGATCATACTTTACTGTTTAACAGCTGCCTGGACCTGGGGTGGGTGCCTGAGTTGAATTCAGAGTCCAAGGCCATTGTACATGCACCACTGAGTCACTCACACAGTCCCCCTCCAAGAGTGACCTTGGGAGCATGGCTGCATTGTGCCTCTGGTGCTGTGGAATAGACCCTGTCCTTACAATGACTGCCTCCCTCACCTCCCTTCTTATCTCTCTACCCCCACTCTGCCTCCACCAAGCTGAACTGAACTGTATTTTAGGACTTTCAGCCAAGCATACTAATTGATTCAGTTACAATGAAATGACAAAAATAGTCTTTCCTTGGGTCGTATAATAAAAACTGAGGCTTAAGAATTTTAATGGTAACAGCCGTGGACAGCGCACTGGGAGACCCAGTGTTCTAATGAAATGACTGCCCATACTCTTGAACCCCTTAACCCCAGAAGCCTCAGAACTGGTCCCAAAAGGGACTGCCGCAGTCTTTCACACTGCTGGTGACAGCATGGTCAGTGCAATGCCTATGACAGAGACTGTGTCCGAACCTACCATGGTTACACGTGTATACACCCATTGATCCCTCAAGGGCATTTTCAGGAATTTATGCTACAGAGGCACTTGAACAAGTGCAAAAAGATACAGTACAAGGTTACTTGATAAACATTGTTGATAACAACAAAATATCAGGAACAGACTAAATTTCTATTAATATATAATTGGTCAAAGAAGTTATGGGAACCCATACAAGGGGAGTACTATGATCCTATAAAAAAGAATGAGTAGGGTCTTCATGTATGGAAAGATCTTTAAGATATGGCAAGTGAAAAGAGCAAGGTACATAACAATAGTAGGTTTTGTAGGCTATCATTTGGGGATAACAATATCTATTCCAATTTGCTTATATATACATTGACAAAATACTCTGGAAAGCGAAACAAATAAATCAATACCAGTAGTTTACTTGTGTGCATAAATGTGTGTTTGGCCAGGGGTGGGGCTGGGCAGCTTAGATAGAAAGTAGGAGTAGGAAAGAGACTTTACCTGTTTATCTCCTAAGTAAGGTCTTAAACCATGTTATACTGTGTGCTGTCAACTATTCAAAAGAAAGGGGAGAGGGAGAGCAAGAGGGAGTGGGAAAGGGGAGGGGAGAATTAGAAAGAGGAGAAGAAAGAGGAGCGAGGGAACAAAGAAGGAGGGAGAGTAGGAAGGAAGGATTGAAGGAAGGAAGGAAACAAGGTAGGAAGGGAGGGAGGGAGAAAGGGGAGAAGGGAGGGAGGGAGGGAGGGAGGAAAGGAAAGAGAGAGGGAGGAGAAAGAGTGAGCAATGGCTATCAACCAAAGCGATACCTTTGATCAGAATCTGTTGGTTATTCCTTGTAAGGAGCATATCTGAAACCACTTTCTCTTGAGCAGGAGAAGCACTGACACAGGCGACCAGGGCATGGCCGTGGCCATTGCATAGTGTCTTAATTGTTGCCAAGTGGCAGGAATCACTGCAGAACTAGAATCTCTGCCATTTCCAGCTGTGTCCACCTCAACCAGACAATCTTTTCCTTAATGGAGGAGAGTGAGCCCTAATTTGATGAAGCATTATAGGAATAAGACTGAAAATTCCTTCCCTGTGGATAAAGTATATTATTTCTCAGTTCCACAATGGAAAACATGCTTGAGTTTTTACTGTGTCTGGAAGAGAGGAAACAGTGACTTGAAATGCACACTAAGGTACATACACTTAAATTGCTATTTGTCTTGACATACTTTTTTCTAGAGCAGATTCTTCGTACTTACCATCAGCAATAGGGCCTGAAAAAAACACGAGCTTTCTTGGGACTGCCCCATGTGGTGCTGACAGATAAAATACAGGACACCTAGTAAAATGTGAATTTTAGATCAACACAAAGTAATTTATACACTAAAAACACACACTAAAAACAATACTAAAAATTAGTTGTTGTTTTTCTGAAATTCAAATGTCACTGGGTGTCTTTTTTTTTGTTTTTGTTTTTGTTTTTGTTTTGTTTGTTTTGTTAAATCCATCAACCAGGCCCTGGGGATGGCTTGTTGGAGTGGAAGCTCTGGTGGCCAAGGTTCAAGTCACAAGTGGGAAGGCCCATTTGTCTCTGTCATTTTAAGGGAATAACAGCCAAATACCGCCTCCTCCACGAGCCAGTCAGATACCTTGACACCAGATTCCAAGCATGACAACCACCACTGACTTTTCTGCCACCTCTGGTCCTACTTAGCACTGAGGACCACCCAGTCCCCTACTGCTGCTCCAGGTCCCATGGATAAAACATGAGTATCTCCTCACATGGACAGAAGAATTTTATTGCCATACCGTCAGAAGGACAATTGTTTGACTTTGTGTTTCTAACAGCAAACATGGATTTGTGCTTCTGTCCCAAACCTTCTCACCTGGCCTGTCCACTATCCTGACCTAAAAAAGACAGAATGACAGTATCTTATATTAGGTCAAGAAATTCCCTTCTAATAATCAGAATGTGGTCCGAGACAGCCCTCCCAAGTACAAAAGTGTCTGGCAAGCCTTGAACTTGGCAGTCATTCAGTGAGCATGGAGTGGGTCAAAGGGGATCGGACCACTGTGACAGGTGCATCTTCGGAGTGTGTGTAGGGGGAAGGGCGGTTCTAATGGTACACCACCCCAACAGTAGAGACCATCTTTCTAGCTATGAGGCGGTCTGCTCTTATGCTATCCATGACCCCCATCAGAAAAAGGGAGTCAGCCTGTCCTTAGAGATGTCTATTCTTGATCTGCCCTCACTGATTCAAGTTATAGATCATGCTCACAAAACACCTCTCAGGTTTCCTACTCCTTCACAGAGGACTGCCTTGCACGTGGGAAGATCTCTTGCAACATATGCCTTTGGTTTACAGTCTACATGAGCAGCCAGGTCTATGGTTATAACATACACAATGACCATGACATAATGACAGTGAACATGGTTCTCTGCACCCCACCTTCCAGGGACAGAAAAACTGTATAAACCCCACAAATGACAGGCTTGTCTTCTCTGCACATTGGTCCTCCCAGGACAGGGTCATAGGATGGGAGGCACAAGTATAAATAGTGTTTGGTTTTTTGGAGAAAATGGTCTCATGGAAGAACAATTAAGATGACAGCTAGAGCTAGATCAGGGCCACAGCAACGAAACTGGTTCTTTCCTGGAACTGCAGCTTACCAAATAAAAGCCAAAGTCACTGACAGCTACAGTTTGAACACAGAAGAGCAACCACTGGGGCTATGATTCAGAGACGCTGAATTTTCCACACTCCGTGAGTGAATGGATGGGGATGTTACATCACAGAGACCAAGTTTAAAGTGCTGTGAACCCCAAGTGAGGTTTGTAGGGCAGACATACAATTGCTTGCAAACAAGTCACAGCACAATGAGTAACGTTTTGTGTTTCTTTGCAGGTTTTCTCTTCGTTTTCTCAAGGGAACTGGGAGAAACTCAAGTCTGAAACTCAAACCTACTTCAGGCATTATTTTCCCTTAAACTAGATCTAACCTCAGGAGATCTGGAGTATTCACCGAATTCTAATGGGAACTGAGCCCTCCATATATTATTCTTATTATGTTTTGCTAATATTTTTCACTGGAAACATATCATAACAAGATGTCTTGGACCCTTTATTTTCCCAGATTATTTGGAAGCTAAATTGAGCAGACATCCAGGTTTTGGGCTGATCCAGGTTTTTCATGCCATGGTAGGCAAAGCTTCCAGGAAAAGTCTCCAGGGAAGCCTGAGAATTTCTGAAAGTATCTGTGGACAACAAGTGTAATGTTACTGGGCTAATTCCCCTAACTAAACTGAACTGATGAAAGTGCTTTGTGATTTACTGGCAGGTAGACTGACAGTGGCCTGAGGCCTGGCATCTGAGGCCTGAGCTGGGGGAACCTGCCAGCCTTGCAACTGCTGCTGGGATGCATCCAACAGGGGCTGGGTTTGTGGACTCAGTATTGCTGGTCAGACACTGGGCTGACTGTGCAGGATGTGGAGGGGAGCCCAGAGTGCTTTCAACCTCACCCAACCCTTCTTTCTCTCTCCTCTCCTCCTAGCGTAATAGAGCAAGATGGAGTTCAGTGTTTCTCAGGTGAGGTCCACAGGTGACCCGCATCAGGATCACTGGAAATACTTGCTTAAAATCCCAATTCAATTGCCTGCTCTAGACTTATCTACTGAGTCTCTGTGGGTGAAGCCTGGGAACCTGCATTGTTCATCAATATCTCCAGGTGAGTCCTATATGTGCTCAAGTTGAAAAGCATTGGTAGAAGTGAAAGTCTTAGGTAAGCAGCCAGAAACTAGAGTTCAAAACCATTTACTTCCTGGGTAGTTTTGGGCAGGTTATTTATTAACTCCTAGACTCATTTTTCTATCTGAAAAAAGTGAATATATTATTTTATAGAAATTATTCTTTTTCTCTCTCTGAGAATCAAATAAGACATATGACAAGGCTGGCAAATGATGAGCTCTTGTGAGATATTAGGACATAGAACCATAATACAGAAAAGGAATGGTGAGCTAACAGATTCTTTGTAGGCCTCAAGATGTATATAATTTGCAGCAATTTTCAAAAGCTCGTATAACTTTTCCAGATGGACACAGAGCAAAGAGACCTAGCCACCTGTGGCTTTACTACCCACTACGGCCTTACTAAGATACCCAGGAGTGAGGGCTATAGTGCTGTCGGGAAGACAAGGTGATGAAAAGAGACACATCCACAAAAACAGACACAGGCTATATAAAAGTGGGATAGTAAGTCTAGCTAAGAGCACATGTTGAAAGTGGTGTCTTCTGCAGGCATGTTCCTCAGCAGGGGCCCACGTGCTCTAAGTCACCGATTCTCATCGAGGGCAATTATGTCCCCCAGGGACATTGGGCAATGAATGCCTGGAGACACTTTTGATTGTCACAACACGGGGAGGAGTGCTACTGGCATCTACTGAGCAGAGGTCAGAGATGCTGCTAAACATCTTACAGTGCAGAGGACAGTTTCCCATAACAGAGAATTATCTGGCTGACCATGTTAATAGCATGCCAAGGATAAGAAACCCTATTGTCAATTAACACAGAATACTGAGCTGTGATTGATGGAAGGAGGCCCGAGTGACAGCCACATGCTGATGTGTTGCAAAGTCTCCCAGATAAACAATGGGACCCAGAGTCCTGAAAGCTGGCAGGTCACCATTCACCACTTCCAATGTCATGTGTTCAGTGTTGCTAGTTCCCTGCTTGTTTGAAAACGATTGTGAAAAGTATTCTGTACCAGGGCTTTTGGTGTCTCTGGGCCACACTGGCAGAAGAGTTGTCTTGGGCCACACATTAAATACATTGTGACACATACTTGCACAAAAAAAATCACATAATGTTTTAAGTAAATTTACGATTTTGTGTTGGGTTGCATTCATAGCCATGCTGAGCCACACATGGCCCATGGACCGCAGGTTGGACACCCCTTGTGACCTTTGGAAAAGCAGAGGTCACAGGTTCTCTACAGGTGAAGACAGAGGCTGTCTCACTCCTAGCAATGGTCTTGGTTTTTACCAAGAGGGAAGAGCAGTGAGAGGGAACTGGGAGGCCATGTGGTCCAGCAGGGTTTGCTACTCTAAGCAGCCAAGCACAAGCACGTGAAATGGACTGCACAGGCTTAGAAGGATTCTATGGAAGACATTCAGGATTTCAGTCAGATCCATGTGTCATTGGTTTGTGATAACCCTTTGTTAGTATTTTTCTTCTCTATGTGATTCTCAGCTTCAGTCTGTGGTTCTCTTCAGATGCTTCCAATTTAGTGTCTTAGTTAACCAGCCTTCACTCCATTTGATCCTCCCTCTACTTGATCCCCTGTCTCTTTTTGTCTCCTCTTTCCTGGTGTGGCGTGTGCTCTGGGGCTACACCTTTGATTGCCCTGAACTCCTCCTGTCCAGACTCCTAGGGTTCTTTCTCATGCCCCACCCAGATCTCTTGGGATCTCTTCACTGTTTCCACATGTGCTGCCTTCTTGCATGCAGGAGCAGCACTGTGGTGTGAGACCTGTGCGATTACCCAGGACTCCACACCCAGAAAAGCCTTCTGCTGGGTTTACTACTCTGCTGTCACCATAGTGAGCTTATTAATGGAACTTTGAATTTTTATTTTGTAAGTGCATTATGATGGGATAACAGAGCATGCACAAAAAAAGAACAGATACATACAATATGAGTGTCTGCCCTTTCTTCTACCCCATTCTCACAGAGTATTCACCATGAACACAGAATTCTTGTGGACCCAAGAACATATGGGAGTTCATAGAGATTCAAAGTGAGCACAAGCGGAAGTGTGTTTTGTCTAGAACTAAGGAAGTGGGCATAGGGGAGGGATGCCAATAGCCATGAGAGCCCACACTTGCCATTTGAACCAAAACTTGCTTCAAACTCGGAAGGCAATCACATTCTAGGAAACATGAATGACCAAGGAACTCTATTATGTTCTTTTTTTCTCATGTTATTTCACTGCACTATCTCACTACTTGTGCTAAAATGATGACAGAGAAGGAGAGAGATAAGGCAACTCATAAGTTCTTTTTCTTTCAATCCTTTCTTACTCATCAGTGAGCTAAAGGTAGAGATTGTGGGTAAAATATGCATATCAAGAAATTAAATAAAAGCATTTGAGTTAGTTTGTGCAGATTTTCCACTGTTTTGGTAAGAACAAAATATGCAAATTGTGTAATTTTGGTGATTAGCATATGCATTAAATTGCTCTCATATTTGCATTTAGAACTGGCATCACACAATAGAGATGAAAGGTAAAATTCATGCCCATCATACAACATTTAAAATGTAAATTTTTCTTACAGTGGCATTAAATAAAGTATTAAAGAAAAAGCCATGAGCAGTGAAGAGAGAGACTGTGGATGAAAGGAAAAGGCTTTTATTCTGGTACACCGTTTTCCTGCTTTTAGAAAAAAGGTGCCTACAGTCTTATTTTACACTGGGCTCTGCTTGTATACTTCTACTTCATAACCCCAGAACTGGTGTCTCTTTGTGCTCAGACTGTCCTCCAGCTGTAGGAATCGGTTAGCCTGTGTGCATAGAGAGCAGGCATTTCCTGGGAACTGATGTTCTCTAGGACCAGGGCTGACCTGATGCAGATTGGTTAGTCCCTCAGGACAGCCTTGGAATGTAGCCTAAATGAACTCCAAGTTCCCCTGTGGGGTTGACCCAAGTAACCTGTATACAACTTCCCTTTGCTTGCTCCTTTACCTTTGTGGTTTCACTTCCTCACTCCTTACAGTTTTTCCTGGGGATATTTCAAAACAATCACTTTCATCAAACTTAAACTCACCCATCCTTCCCAGTTCTGTGGTCTGTTTATGCCAAGGTCATTGGTTTTATGAGGCACCAATGGCAGATAGCGATCAGGTTGTGGTGCAGGAAACCCAACACTATAGACATTCCTAAGGGAGTCTTTTAGAAATGTTGGGTTTTGAGGTTTATGCTGAAACTCCTGATACAAAAATCTTTCCATGCAGGTCAAAGGGAATGTGGACAGAGCACTGTGGAGAGAGGGTTCATCAGAGGCCACTTTACGACCAAGCAATGTTCTGGGCAGATCTAGGCCAAGTCTTCAATGAGTGAAGACTAGGTGGCTCAGACCTTAAGAAAACGTGCTCTAGTTATCTACCAAGCTTCCTGAGGTCACAACGTCCCTGACTCTTCTTGCTTTGGTAGGAGAAAGAAAAATAAAAATTGCAAACACCAGGCTGTGTCTTACCTTATTAAATCAGTCATAATCTGTTTTGTAAGAACTGGACTGGAACCAAAACTAAACTTGTATCATCTTTTCCTACTCATCTAGGTACATGGTTACTTAACCTGAACAATCTTAGAGTGGCTTTCATCTTTCCTGGCTGGAGAATTTTTATTCATGCTTCAAAATTCAATGCAAATGCCAATAGTCTGTCTTTCCTGTGCCATATAATATTCTCCCATTAGTATTTACATGTATATTTACCATCCCCCTTACATTATAAGGACTTCGAGTCAGAATACTTATCTTATTCATTTTTGAAGACCCACAGCCTTGTACAACACTTAGCACATAACTGATGTCAAAAACAGTTGATTAAGTAACAGTAATGGCAGCTAGTATGAACCAGGCACTATGCTAAGTACTTTACATGCATTACTGTCTTCACTGCACAGCATGAGGCAGTTACTGGTATCTTCATTTTTCAATTGGGGAAATGGAGGCCAAGGAAGGTTAAATAACTTGCCTGTGATTACATGCTTCCCAACAGTAAAACAGAGTCAAGCCCAGATTTGCCAGCACCACAGCCTTTGTTGTTCACCACGGAATAAGAGAAGTCAGTGAATAGGTGTTTCCAAGGCTGTCAGGAAGAGTGCTCATTAGACAGACAGACTTGTCTGTACAATAGCCTCTTAATTAAATAGCTTAGCAAAGTCCTTCATATTTAGAAGGAGCCATTTTTATTTTCTTGCTCAATGTGGAACCAATTTTCCTTTTAACCAGTTTCTCCCAAGTTCATTGAGCTTTGTTATCAGAAGGTCTTTTTACACAGGTATTTAGTTCTGGTGCAAGTTAAGAGCAATAAAAAAAGCCCCTGCACAGCTGTGAACCCCAGCTCCTCCCAGATCATGAGTACAGCTTGCTACAGGACTCTGCCAAGGTTACATTTTATGTTTACAGTATATAAGAAATTCTGGAGGGTGGTACTGATGTACCAATTAAAGGCACTGGCATTTTTGGCCCCATGGGGCTGACAAGGAAAAGGGATATCAGTTTGTTATGAGAAACACTTCCATGCTTATACTTAACTTTTATTGTTCACAAAGGATTTCAAAGTATTACCAAAGAAAATGAACACCATTCTTGAGTTATGTGGGCACAATGGACTTCCATAGCCTAATGGGTGGTGTTTCACACTGTATTTTTTTTTCAATCCAGAGTGGAATCATTAAAAGAAAAAAAATTACAAAAATCCATCAGCTTCTTGCCCCTGTCCCCCTCCAGCCTTTGGCACTGAGAATGTGGGAGCACATGTGTAGCTGTCTAAAGCTTGGTCAAGGTGGTGGGCTTTAAGGGGGCCCGGCTGATCCTGCTCCTGGTGTATCTCATTTCTTCCTCCACTCAGGAACCAAAGGCCCCCTGGCTCAGGCTATCTGGACTTAGAATTGTCATTTACTAAAGCCACCTAAACTTTGAGGATGACTAAGCTATGAAAACATGAAAACTGAAATCATGTAGAAGAATAAGTTTTGAGAACCATTTACCATGTCAATGCAGTTTTAGGCAAAAAGAAGAAATCCTCATATTTTAATACACTTGTGGGTCTCACTTAAAGTAAATCAAAGAGTTCTGATATCATTTTTGAAAATAATAAGAGCTTATGACCCTCCTACAGTATCTTCACAGTCAACAAACAACTATGTCTGTAGGTTGAAAACTTCTTGATAGAATGACCCATTAGCTCATCTACAGTTCTAAATTTCTCTGATCACCTGATAAGTTTACCACTTCACTCTACGAAACATAGGCAGAGAGAGAAGATGGAAAACGAAAGATGGCCAGCCAGAAGTTTGAAGCTGCTGGCTATCAGTAAGGATCTGGGGTGGGGATCTGTATGAGGATGTTAGATGGGGAGGAGGTCCCCTAATCTGAAGACACCAGGACAAATTTCCCACAGAGAGAAAAGGGAATGCTTTGCCCTGGGGCAAATTTCCTCCCACTTTAAGACTGCTTGCTCTTCACCTAGGAAAATTCTTAGAGGGTACTTGCAGTATTAAGAGATCAATAGGATGCAAGAATGAAATGGCTGTGCAGTTGGCCATGGTCGTTCTCTTCTCCTGTTTTCCACACATACTATTTCACTCTAGGGGAAAAAATGGGGCAGTCAAAACCCACCCACACATCTATAATAGTGGGTCTCAGATCTGAGGTCTGCAGAATCAGCTAGCAAAATAAATAAAGAGCTAGTCTGCTGCCTAAGTACTCCAATGCACAGTGCTAACATTCTGATTTCTAAAGCAATAAACTTGCAATGTGCTCAGTGCAGGCAGTGCTACCTACTGAGCGGTGCTAAGAAATGCATGTGTTAGGGGTTGGTTGATTGTGACAGTATCTGAAGGTGGACACCACTAGCATTTTTTTGCCTAGAGGACGGGGATGCTGAATGCCTTATTATGAGCCTGAGATACTTCCATAATGAAGAGTCATCTCACCCAAAATGTTAAAAGCATCTCCACCCAGAAACACAGAGTAAAATAAAGGGCTTTTATTCCTTACATGTAAATAATACTTAGGCCCTATTGGGAGGTTCAAATCACACTTAAAGACTTCCTGTGGTGCCAACCCATTGGGCAGAGCTTTGAGACAGAAACATGTTCATTCTGATAGCCCTTGGATGAAAGGAAAGACAAGAAGTCACCCCAGAAGACACTGGGCAACTCATCACCACTGCAAGCTAAAGTATATAAAGTACTTTGTGGCGTGGTTTCTCTTTTCTCTTAATGTTGGCAGAATCATTGAATCATTGTCTTCATTTACTTTTGAGATGACTGACATTGTCCCTCAAAACAGAAAAGCAACCTGAGCTAAATCTAAAATGCAAGAATGCAGCCAAGAAGCAGTCCTTTGTCTCTGCTTTGCCTTCTATGGTAAACTTGAATTTCTGAGTTTGGTTCCATTCACTTCAGCTAGAAGTGTGTGGTGAATAAATTGTTCACCAGTCTTCCCATGGGATGGCTGACTCAGCTTTGCTGTCAGTTAGCGGCCTAGGGGGACAGGCCAAGAGCTCCCTCTCCATAAGATGTCTCCTAACAGGAACACAGTCAGTGGCAGCTCACAAAGGAGGCTGTGGCTATAAATGTTTCAGTATTCAATTTTTTAAAAATCTTAAATAATGAAAAACATTTGCTTGTTTAAAACTTTTAAGTCCTCAGTCTTTGGATTCATGCTCCAGTGTCTTGCTTCAGAATTCCATGGAGAGGCACAGGCATGGCATCACAGTCAGGAGGAGTGCAGATCACAGAGAGCCTTGCCTAGGTCAGAGGGAAGGGCTAAACTCTTAAGAGGGCCGTAAGACAAATACACAACTTTGGCCTTGCTGTGTCAAAGACCTGTGCCAGGGGAAACATTTTTATGACTTTGGTCCTGGGAAGAGAGACCCAGCCTGGGTTAGAATTTATAGCTGACAAGCTGCTACTGAAGCAGCAATGGGCACTTAGTACATGAATGGCCACTTTGGGAACAGGCGGTTTAGCCCACTAGGCGGGAAATCTGAGAGTGAAGCCTAGGGCAACCCCTTTCACCTTTGTTCGAATAAGTGAATTCACCCCCTAATATGTCCCTTGGGCCTTTTCTCTGCCTTCCTGTGGATTTACAGCCCCGCCCTGCAGTTCTTTTGGTGTTTCACACACAGGACAATTTAGTATCGAGGGAATTCCCAAGACCAGGCAAAGAATATCTTTCTTGGCTATAAAAGTGTCATTCTAAAATTTTTCTTGTCTGTCATGTTTCAAGGACACTTGGAATGTGCATGGCCTGTCCCCTGCAGCATCTCCACCCTCTAAGAGCTCACAGCTCCCTGAACCCATCTTGCTCTCTAGCACACTTACAGATGTTCTCTCTGACCCCCAAAGTGTCAGCCAGCTTTGGTACAGTGATTCTCAACTGGGAGCAGTTTTGTCCCCTAGGAGAGATTTGGCAAAGTCTAGAGACATGTTCAATGGTCACAACTAGCTGTGTGGGTTGGTGGGTGGGGGTGTTACTAGCTTGGCAATAACCCACAGCCTTCGGACCAACTTGGGAGTGTTACTAGCATGAAGGGGATAGATGCCAGAGATGCATATGAATGTTTTATAGTGCACAGAACAGCCTCCATGATAAAAGAGGATCCAGTCCCAAACATCAGTAGTGCCAAGGTTGAGAAACCCAACATCAGGGCGAGGAGTAGACTGCCTTTGCGTAGGTGAAAAAGTGACTGTCTAAACTTGCCCTGCCCAACAAACTTTTTGCAATGATGAAAGTGTTCAAATCCATGCTGTCCAACATACTAGCCACAAGAGACACGTGGTTATTCCGCACTCGAAATGTGGCTCTTGTGACTGATGATGTGAATTTTTAATTTTATTTTACTTTAATTAACTAAAATTTAATCATCCCATGCAGCTAGTGACTACGATATTAGTGCAGGTCCATATAATGGGAGCATAGAAGTGTTGAGATAGCCTGCCCTAGCTGGTTATCTGCACTGGTTTAAAATAAGAATTCCACAGTTAGACACTCCTTCCTTATCAACAACTTCGACTCATGTTGATATGACGTTCCCTTGGCAGTGAGATAATTTTTAACTTATAAAGAACTGATGCGAATTTAACATGATTAATGGATCTGCCAGAGGTTCTGACAGGGGCAGCGAGTATTGGGGGCACTGAAGTGAAGGAGGGGACACTCTGAGGTTGAACAGGAGACTTGGGGTAGGCATCTGGATTACCTGGGGGAGGCGGAGACATGGGCTGAAGGTAACAAAGGCAACCTGTGCTTACTTTAATCATATAAGCCCTGCTGATAACAGAAGCCAAATAATCACAATTCCCATGGATACATGCTCTATGAAAACTAGACCAAAGGGAGGCAGAAAAGACAATGTATAGAACAAAGGTGAGCCTGTTCTCAATTCCTTCTCTACTTCCCTTTAGCTCTTAGGCCAAATCTCCAAGCAGTGAAGTATTATGGTGCCCCCTCTTATGGGTAAGTAAAATAAAAGGAATACTAAAACACAAGACATAAAATAGTTTTTCCCTTTAATCTGATTATAAAATTCTGGATAAGTCCATCAAAGCCACATTGTTCTGATCTCTGTGGTGTCCTAAGCAAATAATGTAGTTTACTGTCTATAATGCACATTTTTGCCCAAATTTTTGATGGAAAAATAAGGATGTGCATTATACGTGAGTAGTACTAACTCATATCTATATAAATGTTTTTAATTCTTTTATTTATGCTTATGTATTAAAAGTTTAACTCTAGAAAGCAATATTGATATTCACATGTAAAATAATATTCTGAAATACGATAATCAGTCTTGTTTCTAAATATAAATAAATAATAATTATATTAAAAATTAAAATTAAAATTTTTTTCTGAAAGCTTGGACCAAAAATATGGATGTGCATTATTCATGGTTGAGCATTACACAAGGAAAAATACTGTAAATGCCTCCTAGTTAATCTAGCACTGTTTTAGGGCCTAGTTTCTGCATAACCCATTGAATAACTAGTTTATTATACACATTTTTACATATACAATATTTTGTACTTTAGTGTAAAGATTTCTAGAGAAAGAAATCACCAATCTCACTTGGTTAGCTACCCATATTTCTAGAGATGGGGAAAGAATAATACTAAACCCAAATCCTCTCTTTCTAAATGTTCTGTAGAGTTCAAACTGGAGCTTCTGGTGGCTTCAGTTTTAGTGATTCTCATGGGGGAAAATGGAAATTGAACCAAGAGACTAAGTCCACCAAAGTTATGAAAGAGATGGGGGAACTGTGGTAGGAGAAGAGCTAGAGAGATGGAAATTCTCCTGCCCAGAAAAGCACAATTGGTTAGACTTGCACGACTGAAACAATAGATGGTTCACAAATTGCTAGTTGGTCTGAGTGAACATGGCAGGAGTGAGAGGGGTATGGAGGGGAAAGCAGGTAAATTTAGCAGCGTGGAAGGAAGTATTTTGTCTTAGTCAATTTTATAAGGGTACTAATCCTAATCCTATGCCTGAGGGACACAAGACATTCCATCTATAGAAGTCTGCCCCTATTTTCATGAAATTCATACCCTTTTTGCATACAAAATACTTTCATTTCATCCCAATAGCATCTAAAATCTTTCATTTGTTCCAGCAGCAATTCAAATTTTAAACTCAAAAGTTTAACTAAAATATTAACTAAATTAAATATGGGTAAGACTCCAGGTGTGATTTACCCTGAGGCAAATTTCTTTCTAGTTGTGAATTTAAGAAGTTCTGCTTCTTTGTTGTTAAACATTCCTTCTTTAATTCCATCTTTCTTCTTGAATTTTACTATGAGCAGTCAGGAGGATCCAAGTCACACCTTGAACACTTTGCTTAGAAACAGCTTCAGCTATTTTTTAATTGGATTGTTTTTTGTGTGTGTTGAGTTTTATAAGTTCTTTATAAATTTTGGATATTAACCCCTCATCACATGTATTGATTAATATGTTCAGACACTACTCCAAAGAGAACAACACACAAATGGGCAATAGACATATGAAAAGATGCTCAATGTCACTAATCATCAGAGAAATGCAACTTAAAACCACAATGAGGTATTGCCTCACACCTGTCGAAATGGTTATTATCTATAAACCAACAAACAACAAGTGTTGGAAAGGTTATGGAGAAAAGAGAAACTTTGTGCACTGTTGGTGGGAATGCAGACTGGTGTAGCCACTGTGGAAAACAGTATGGAGATAACCAAAAAAAATTAAAAATGGAACTGCCTTATGACCCCCTAATTCCACTTCTGGGAATTTACACAAAGAAACCCGAAACACTAACTTGAAAGAATATATGCACCCTTGTTTTCATTGCAGCATTATTTGCAGTAGCCAAGATTTGGAAGCCATCCAAGTGTCCATCAGTAGATGAGTGGGTAAAAAGCTATGGTACATTTACACAATGGAGTACTACTCAGCCATAACAAAGAAGAAAATTTTACCCTTTGGGGCAGCATGATTGGACCTGGAGAACATTATGCTAAGTGAAATAAGCCAGTCAGACAAAGACAAATGCCATGTAATTTCACACATATGTAGAATGTAACAAATGAACTTAACTAGTAGGCAAAATAGAGACAGACTCAGAGAGTAAGCTGACAGCTTGGCAGGTGGGGGTTTAGGAGAGGAGGGATGGGGCAAAAAAGAAAAAGAATTCATGGACATCGATTATAGTGGTGTGATTGTGGGGCATGGAGAATGGGTGGAGGTGGAAGAAAGTATAAGGGGGATACATGGTAATGGAAAAATATAATAAAAAATAAACTGTTGAGAAAAATTTTTAAAAAAGAAACAGCTTTAGCTAAATATCCAAGTTTATCACTCATTAGTACTATCTTCCACAAAACACTAGAACTGAAACACAATTTAGCCAAGCTTTTTGCCAATTCGTAACAAGGATGGCTTTTCCTCCACTTTCCAATAACTTATTTCTCATTTCTCCTGGAACCTCATCATAATGGCATCATAATGGAACATTCTCTTTAGGATTACTTAGGTATTCTCTAAGAAGTTCAAGGCTTTTTTTTTTTTTTTTTTTTTTTTTACAGTTCTCCCTTTTACTTTCTGAGCTCTCATCAGAATTGCCCTTAAGGCTTCACTCCTGGCAATTTAGACTTTTTCTAGCATACACCTCAAAACTCTCCCAGCCTGTACCATTCAGTTCCAATGCTTTTATATTTTTACCAATTTGTTATAGTGCCATCCCATTTTTTTGTAGCAATTCTGGCAGGCTGTTATATAACAGTAACACCATAGATTGCACGGCTTGTAAAACAACAGCCATTTATTTCTCACATTTCTCTAGGGTGGGAAGTCCAAGATTAAAGCATCAGCAAATTTGGCATCTGGGAAGAGTGCTCTTCCTGGTTCATAGACATTTTCTCATTGTGTCTTCACATGGCTTAAGGGACGAGGGAACTCTCTGGGGTGTCTTTTATAGGAACATTAATCCCCTTTATGAGGCCTCCACCCTTGTGACCTAATCACCTCAAAGAGGCCCCACCTCCAAACACCATTACACTGGAGATTAAGCTTCAAAATATAAATGGGAGGGGAAGGGGCACAAACATTCATTGTACATCAATTACTTAATACAGTGTGGTAGGGTGGTGGGGAGGGAAGTGATTCCAGAGCCTTTTATCCCAATGACAAAAGCTGCCAAAATAAAGAGCTTCAAAGATGTTTAAATGTAAGACAACAGCTCCAAAACGCATTCTCCACTAGAGGAAACTAGAATGTTCAAAGCTAATCACTGGGGATAGGCATAGAGCAATGCTCCATCTCTTTCCCTTAATGACCCCCATGCCATTCTCCAAACTTCGTCTCTAGACCAGCCTTGCCACAAGTCTTCAGGTTTATTTCATTTGGCTCCTCTTGCTAAACCTTATAACTGAGTTTACAATTTACCCATATTTGATGCAAGCAGCATTTTACATGTTAGTGCTGAAATAGGCTGACACACAGTACCTCCCTGGGTACAAAATGGTAGCTTCTCTGTGGCAGAAGCAGGCCCAGACATATGAGGTGGGGGGCTCTCATTCAAATGCTCTAATAGCTGTTTTTAAACTGATCCCCTCTAAATCCTAGAGTGCAATGGCTGATTATTGGGTCAACAGACATGAAAAGCTTTGTCAATTGGCTCAAGTTTGAACCAAAAGCAACATGTCTTTCATGATGAAAGATGTAAGATCAAAAACAGCATTGGTAACAGTGAGTGCTATTTGAGTTTTCTTGTTGTTATTGTTGTGTATGTTTTGCCCTAAGAGAAAAGATAAGGCAATAAGAATTATAAACTGTCCTTGATTTTTCTTAACCCAGAGTTGTAAACTGTGAAATATCTTCATGTTTCCACTACAAGAACTACCGGGTGGAACTTCCAAATAGACCTTCAGCTTTTAGCTTTATAAGACAGCATTCATATGTAGTGGTACAGCAACCATTGGTTCAGGGAACACTTTACTGAGTTTGAATTTGACATTACCCTCCTTCTTAAAATCCTTAAAACTCATCAGTGGCTCTCCATTACCTCCAGGATGGTGGGGGTCTCTTGTTAGTATGCACACCTCTCATCTTTGCTCCCATCACTTGGAATACTCCCAGTACTCCAAGTGTTCTGTGTTCTCTTATAACTCCACCCCCTTGCTGTTCCCTCAAAATCATGTGGATCTTCTCTGTGAAGCCAACCTTGACAGCCCTTGAATTAGACTGTCCTTTGTACTCTGTGTTTAACTTCATTATAGCACACATCATGTCCTGTTGACATTAGCTCCCAGCTCAACTGTGAGGTCCTTGAGGCCAGGGTGTTGGAGTCCTCCCTGCTTTCCCAGTGCCTACCATAATTTCAGGCACATGGGTAGTAACAGGTCAGCATGTGCCTAGTATGGAATGGATGACTTTCAATGAACCATGAATGATAAAGACTGTTTCAACTTAGTCACATATCATATTTTCTCTTCAGCAGAATAAGTGCTAATAGAACAGTTAGTAGTCCCCTCATATTGGCTCCACGTAGTTAAAGATATAAGTCTACATACACTATGGTTTTCCTTATGACAAATTGAAAAAAAAGGGCAAGAACAGGAACAGTTCATACACTTCAGAAAAAGAAAAGAGAAGGAAGGGTTTTCCTTCTGAAAGTCCATCTCAGGTGCCAGTGATTATTTATATTTTGGTCTCATGGTTGGTCCAGGAACAAAAAAAAAAGAAAGTGACTAGAATATATTACATTCCATCTGTGAGATTAAAGAGGGAACATCTGTCAGTTCCCAATCCATCAAAAGACACAAGGTGTATTTCTGAAGAAGCTCAGGTGTGTAGGAGTTGCATTAAACAATGGAAACCAAACTGAACAAAACAAGAATTGCCTGTTTACTTCTCAATACCTCCTCTTTTCATTTTTGAGAAATGAATACACTGTATTAATCATCTCAGTTGGACCTGTGCTCCACAGGTATTGTAGCCCCTCTTGAACAGAGCCACTCCTCCCCCCTCCTCCCTGTGGAAAGACGGAGGGCATGCTAACACAAACAGCCTCCCAGGATGTGGAGGATAGATATGTCAGGTGAGTGACAGGTGCAGAGGCAGGGCTGGGGCCACGCAGCCTGGAGAGGTTTTCCCTCCTGGCAGAGAAGGCTGTCTCTGCTTGCTTTTCCCTGAGGTGGCTCATCAAGAGCAGCTGGGATCTGAGCGGCAGGCAGCTGTGTTTAGGAGTGCATTTGCTTTATCCCCCACATCCTTTGAGGATTTCATTGCAGGCCATGTTATCTGCTTTAATGAATGCTCTGGCAGTTTCTGAACCCGGAGATGTGTCTGCATGCCCTGATCTGTGATTATTTTCACTACTGTTGAAACTGAATAGAACATACATCCACAAATTCTTTTCATGTAATGTGTCTTCCAGTTCAGGCCCAAACAAGAGACAATTGTAGGCCCAAACAAGAGACAACTTTAGCTCAAAAGTCGGGGTTGCCTGGTTTTCTTTCTTTCCCTCTAACCCTATCAGTTAATCAATCACCTCCTGCTGCTATGTATAATTAAACAGTTTTCAAAGCTATGCTCTTGTTTAGCCATATAAATATGACACATCAATTAAAAATTAACTTGTACAAATTTACGTACAAAATAGAAGAGTATGATACATAAAGTGGAAAAGGCAGGATACAAAATAGTGCGAGAAAATGACTACATATGTATATATACAGGATTTTTAAAAGAACCTAATAGACGAGGCAGTGAAAGACAAATACCATATGATCTCACCTTTAACAGGAACCTAAACAACAAAACAAACAAGCAAGCAAAATATAACCAAAGACACTGAAATAGAGAACAGGTGGGCAGTGACCAGAGGGGAGAGGGGAGGGAATTCCAGGGGGAAAGGGGAAGGATTTGCAGGAACTAGTATAAAGGACACATGGACACAGGGGGGGTGAAAATGGGAGGGAGGTGGGGAACACTGGGTGGGTGGGCTGGGATGGGAGTAAAAAACAGAAAACTGTACTTGAACAACAAATTTAAAAAAAGGAACCTAATTGAATACATGCAAAAGGAATGTAGGAATGCTTATTCCTACAGTAGAATTAAGGGTCATTTTTTTGTATTCCATACACATGAATGTTTTTCCATTTTTTTACATTGAGCATGCATTGACTTATAATATGAAAAATGCAAATTTTTAATAAAATGAACGTGCACAAATAGGGGAAAATAAGTATTCCCTGTGCTTTCTACTCTTGTGACCACAACTATAGTTTGTTGCTCCTTTTTTTCCCACCTACACTAATTTCCTTGCATGGCACCCTCTCTTTAATACCTCCTCCCTTAATTCATTATCTCTCATAAAGATCTTCCTAAAAAGGACCTGGCTTGTGTAGCTCAGTGGATTGAGCGCGAGCCTGTGAACCACATGATCTCGGTTCGATTCCCAGTCAGGGCACATGCCTGGGTTGCAGGCCAGTTCCTAGCAGGGGACTCACAAGAGGCAACCATACATTGATATTTCTCTCCTTCTCTCCTTCCCTTCATCTCTAAAGATAAATAAATTAAATTTTTAAAAAAGACCTTCCTAAAAAGGAAATCTGACCAGGTTTCCTCTAGAGGTTTCATGTGGGGTAAAGAGGTACAAAACCCTCAGGCTGAAAATGAAAATGCTTCAAAAGTTCATCTGCACTTGATGTTCAACTCCAACTCCCTTGTCTCCATCCTGAGTCACCAGAAGGCTGCCTGAGTCTTTCTTGTTTTGCACGTGGCCACCCCTGGGACTCCCTTCCCCCTTTGCTGCACTTCCCACTACCCTCGTGTACCTCTACTCTCTGTCTCAATTTCAGGCCTCAGCTCTTGTGTCACTTCACACAAGAAACCTCTCTCAGTATCTCCAGGGCCAGTTAGGGGTGTTCTTTTCTGCCTCGCTCATATCTCTACATTAGCATTCACCACATCAACATAATTGTCACTTCACGTGTGTCTTTTCTCCATCTAAAGGGCAGGAGGATGTTCTGTTCAGCCCTGTGCTCAGCTGCCAGTGCAGTGTCAGGCAGTAGTAGGTACTCTAAGACATCACTGAATGAATACACTTTTGGTTGGCCTGAATGGGGGAGGGGAGGAAAGGAGACGAAATCTGAGCTAATTTTCCTTGATGTATCGCTCTGACTATAGAAACTGTCATTCTTAACCAAATGTCAGCTCTTTCTCAGAGGATGATAATACACTCAGAACTTTTGAGGTAACTGATCATGCCAGCATTTATCCACTTTACATCTTTGGGGAATGTGGCGATACATCCCATTAATTGTACCTTATAGATATTGCAGAATACTTCCCCTCAAAAAGCAGTGTAATTCTGGATAAGGGAGGTGCTACTTAGTGTATGGTTTGCGTTGTACCCCATCTCCCTAAATTCATGTCGAAGTCCTATTCCTCCAGTGCCTCAGAATGTGATCTTATCTGGAAAGAGAGCTGTTGCCAAGGTACTTTGTTAAGTTAAAATGAGGTCATTGGGTGGACCTCTTAATTGATTATGACTAACCCAATGTGACATTCTTATAAAAGGGGGAACTTTGGACACAGAGACACACACACATGCCCATGGTGGTGGGGGGGCGCCATGTGAAGGTAAAGGCAGAGATTAGGGTGCTCTTTCTACAAGTCAAGAAATACCAAGACTTGTCAGCAAACCACAGAAGTTAGGAGAGAAGCATAGATTCTTCCTCAGAGATTTTGGAAGGCACCAACACCTTAATCTCACACTTTAAGCCTCCAGAACTGTGACATCGTAGATTTCTTTTGTTAAGCTACTCAGTTTGTGGTAGTTTTTTACTGCAATCCTAGCAAACTAACACACTCAGGAACACTTCAGTGAAACATCAGAAGGAAGGACTACATCCTAAACATCCCCTGTTGAACTATAATAACCATCTGACATGGTTATGGGTCGTTTTACCTATAGGGGAGGAAGGGACCTATTGCTAGGTCTTTTAAAAATTATATTATAGCTGTTATTTTCTTTTTCTTACACTTTCAGATTTTCTCAACTGAAAGAAAAATACAACCTATCTGAATTTAAGTATGTGTAGAACTAAGTTTAAAAGACAAAATGATAGACTGAAAAATAAGTTCCTTGCTTGTTCAGTCCCTACTACCCAGTTCTCCTCCCCAGAGGCAACCTCTTTTATGTGTGTGCATACACGTATTTTTTACGTACATGATTATAGGCCATGGATATCATTCTGTACTTGGATTTGATGACTTAATTACAGATGTTAGAGATAATCCTCTGTTAGAATACATAAACATGCCCCGTTCTTTTGGTGACTGTGTAGTATTTCTTTGATGAATATTTTCTGACCATTTTTTGAGAGTACGTATATTTATTAAATGTCCAGTGAAAAAAGAGAGGGCCTAAAATAGAAGAAGGAACAGGAGAGGGACTAGGTGGGGAAATAAGCCCAGAATGGGCTGCCTTAGCTCACAGAGAAGTCAGAGAAAGGGGGCCTTGGAGACAGATTCAGGGGTTTTGCTGCCTGCTGTTCTCCTGTTTGCAAATATCATGGGGGCTCCCAGAGTTCTTTTGTAAAAAGTGTATGTCCAAGAGAAGGGCTCAGGTGCACTCTAAGGAGGGTGCTCTTTACTGCTCACTCTTAATAAATTCTTAGTTGACTTTTCATAAAACAAACAAAGCTTTAAAAATGTGATGAGCCTGCTCACTGCTTTTACCCCATTAACGAGATGGTTAGTCTGTTTGCCACCAGAGTTGTTAGATACGTTTTAAACTCTGTGAAAAGCTGGCTCTCCTCAGGCTTTATACAGGTGTCTCCAAAGCACAGCAGCCTGTTTGCTCTGGGACTGACCCTTCTGGCTCACTAGATTCTATTTTGTCAAAATTTTCTCCTCCCATGGGCTATGCCAGAAATGATCAATTTAATGCATGTTGGGCCAGATGAAATGCGAGACCCCATGCATTAATCAAAACCTTTGAGTAATGTATCTATTTCCTCCCTGTGGCCAGGGAACCATCATTCATTTCCTAAATGCTACTGGCCCTGGAATTTCAGGGCCCATCTGATTTCTCTTCTGTTTGCAATTCTTGAGCCTTTCCTAAATTCTCAGAGGCAATTGGGAAATGCTTCTCGTTCAACAAGACTGTGCACACATTCATCATCTAATTTCTAAACACAGGTTAATAAACGCATTCAGCTGTGAAATAACTACATCGTATTTCATACGGTTGATTCTGAATGTGAGCTTATGGAGATAAAGTCTATGTCCAACTCACATTAACCTAAGGAGCTCTTTAAACATTAGCCATAGCCACAGATTCAGGGGATCTTCAGAAGCCATATATGGAACATCATTTCTGGTGGGTCTGTGACTTTCAAATAGGCCAGGCAGCCATGTGCCCGATACAAATTCCCTTATTTTTCAGAGTATCTGTGTCTCGTTCATCCTTCAAAATCTAACTGATTGCCTCCCAGAAGTTTCTTAAAGATCTCTCTAGTCTGAAAGAGTGGCTCTCTCTTCTTCAAGAGATGAAAATGTGTATATTTACTTAGCTCTTATTTACTTTAGTGTTAAGACATTGTTTCCATGTCAGCTTCCTTTACTAAGCTGCACATATGCCTTGAGGACAAGACCTGGGTGCCTGTTACCCCTCATGCACAGAGTAGGAAACAGTCCATTGGGTCAAGAGATGATCATCACACAATCAGATGACCAGATGGCAATAGATAACATTTATGGAGCACGTACTCCATACACATAAAGTTCCATTTAAGGGATTTTACATGAATAATCTCATTTAATTGTCACAATATTCTTATGTAATATTATTATCTCCATTTTATAGAAACAAAGAGAGACATTTTAAGCCACTTGCCTAAGGCCACACAGCTAATTCGGCTTTAGATGGTGTGTGCTCAAACCAGATGCCTGTCTCTTAGCAAGTCCCAAAGTCTAAGAAACTTTTAAAAATCCAACTGTCAAACTTTTAAAATATAGAATTTTAATTGATTTGCAATATTAGCCAATAAGTTACTTCAATGACCTTCTAATTCTGTTCCCTGTTTTTGTCCTGGTTCCCTTCTGTTTGTCCTGGAGGTCAGTTCTCAAGAGACCGGGTGATCCTATTATAACTCAAGTCGGTTCTTGGCTCACAACTTTTCTATGGCTCCCCATCTCACTAGCATAAAAGCTAGAGTTTTTATAATAGTCTATAAAGCTAAACAATATCTTTTTCCGCCCTTTTTGGTTAGTTTCTCTGATGTCATTTCCTATTCCCCTTCACTCACCTTGCCCCAGCCACATTGCCTCCTTGCTGTAGAACCAAGTCAGGCAGGCTTCCGCCCCACAGCCCTTCCCATTGATGTTTCCTGTCTCTAAAGCTCTCTTCCCCCAGATATTCCTCATCTGCTTCAGATTGTTACTTAAAAGGAACCTTCACAGGCTGCTTGACCATGACAGAATAACTGGTTTCAGACTAGCTCATTCCCTGTAAACAATGAAGAAACTGGGCAAGACATGTGAGGTTAAGATAGGGTTCAGGCAATGGGAAATAAACAACACGAGAACACAGCACCTGGTGGAAGAGAGCATGCGGCGAGCCCTGCAGTAACCCAGCTCTCTACCCGAAGATCAGAATTTGAATAGAGCATAGTAGTTCTGCTCGGCTCAAGAGGCAGGGATCAGACTTAAAAGCAACTGAAATGGCTGCAATCTGTCCAGAAAAAAAGCCCTAGAAGTCCGTGTACACGTTTGGAAAGTTCTTCCCTGGGTACATGGCTGAGGGCTGGATGGTACGTGTGCATGGATAAGCAGTTCAAGGCTTACCAAGTATCAGCTGCTATGGGACTGAGATAGAGACAAATATAATTGAGGTTGAGCAGTTATGGGGGTAAATAGGTGAGTATTTAAATTAGCAAAAATTAAATGAAATGTAAACTTTTGTTCCTCATTCATATCCAAATGTCCAATAGCCACTACCCTGTTGCTGCATGGTACAGACACAGAACGTTTCCCTCAGTGCAGAAAGTTCTATTGAACAATGCTAATCTAGAGTCTCTCAAATGTAAAATTCACAATGTCCAGAAGTCAATCATAAGCCGCTAAAAGTGGAAATATTCAAACAAACAAAACAACAAACTCATGTAATCTAGAGTAAAAAAAAAATAAAAGCTGTCAAAAGAAACTGATTCTAGGATGGATCAATATTGGACTTAGAAGATAAAAACTTTAAAATGTTGTTTTACAATACATACTTAAAAAGTTAAAATATACTCACTAATATTAAAAAGGGAATTATGGAGTGAACAGATCAGGAATCTTAGCAGAGAAATGGAAGCCATAAAAAGAACTGCATGGAAATTGTGGAATTGTGCAGTACCTGGGTGGGGGGGGGGGCCTTGCCGAGTGAAGATGGGAGAGGAAAAAAAGCACTGCCATTGGAGACAGATAAATAAACACAAAGGCAGGGTCAGGGACCTGTGAAACAGAGAGTCAAGTAGTCCAACCCATGGGTGATTGATATCCCAGAAAAAGAAGAGCATGACAGCAGAAAAAAATACATATAAAGAAACAGTGGCCAAAAACTTCCTCAATGTGACCTAGCTGGTGTGGCTCAGTGGATTGAGTGCCAGCCTGTGAACCAAACGATCACCACTTTAGTTCCCAGTCAGGGCACATGCCTGGTGTGTGAGCCAAGCCCCCAGTAGGGAGGGCATGAGAGGCAACCACACAGTGATGTTTCTCTCCCTCTGTTTCTCCCTCCCTTCCCCTCTGTTTAAAAATAAATAAACAAAACATTTAAAAAATATATTTAAAAAAAGAACTCCCTCAATGTTTTGAAAAATGACTTACAAATCACGAAAGCTCAAGAACACTAAAGATAAAGAAAACCTTACATAGATATGTCATAGTTGAACTACTGAACACTCAACATAAAGAAAAAATCTTGAAAGTACCCAAAATGAAGACACATTACATATATGGGAACAAAGGTCAGAGTTATGCTAATTTTCCATTAGAAATAATAGAGGCTAGAAGATAATGAAATAATATCTTTCGAGTATTAGATGAAATTTCCTGTCTACCCATAATTCTACATTGAGCAAAAATATTTTTAAAAAATGAAGATGAAATAAAGATATTCTCAGATAAACAAAATGTGAGAAAATCATCACTAGGAGATTTGAATAAGGGTATCCTTCTGTCCAAAGTAAATACCAAAGAGAAACTACAAAAAAAAACAAAGTACCAGAAGTAATAAGTAATCAAATAAACAAATCATGATGTATTCATTCAATGGATTAATACTCAGTAATAAAAGTAAAAATTACTGATAATTGTAATGACATGGATTAAACTGACCCAAATAAGCCACATACAAAAGATGTCATGTTACATGATTTTCTTTAAACATATGACATTCTAAAACAGGGAAAACTAGTCTATAATGATATAAATCATATCCATGGTGTCTTGGGGGTAGGAGATTGACTAAACAAGAGCAAGGGGAAACTTTCTGAGGAGATGGACATTTCTATTAACTTGTATAGTGTAGTGGGTATATACATTGGTTAAAAGTTACCAATTTACGCACTTCAAATGTGTGAATTTTACAAAGATAAATTATATCTTAATAAGGTTGATTAAAAAAAATTAAGTTACCTTGTTATTGAGGTTCCACCCATTTAAACTTGTACCCTAATACTGCATACCTTTAGTTTTTTCTGTAGTACATATCACTGTCTACCACACTGTATATTTTATCTATCTTGTTTCATCTTCCCCTCTAGAGTATAACTTCCATGTGGGTAGACACTTATGTCCATTTCTTTCACCACTGTAAACAGGACCAAGAACAGTACTTGGCACATAACACATGCTCAATAAACATTACATGAACAAATGAATGAATGAATGGACTCAAGGTTATTGTTATCAAATATAAAGTTGAGTAGACAGCCTTAGATAATACCACATTGTTGTGAAACTCAAGACACTAGATGTTAGTCTAACTCAAAGTTAGAAGTCAGTAAACCTGAGTAAAAAGGCATTACACATAGACAAAATACATGTGTGTGTAGTTGACATGCATGCGAGATACTTTACCTGGGCTCTCAGATGCATTACAGATGTTTACAATAAATATAACCTCAGATATTTTTCCGTACTTTGCCCACGAGAGACAGAGGTGTAACTAGGAAGAAGATAACAAGGAAAAGGGAAATGGGGTTGCAGTTTGTAAGAGACAGAGGTGGGTGGGCTGGTGTTTGTCATCCTGAGATCTACCACCTTTTTGGTTCTTTCAGGGATTAGTAAGTGTAAGCTCTATTAAATGCAGTGATCTCAGTACTCCTGGGTCTGCCACATCTCTGGTTATAAAAAAGTAATTGCAATGGACATCATTATTCAAATATGAATGTGGCCTGGATTCTAAAGAGGGGCCTCACTTAGCATCAAATTTAAGACACCTGAAAAAATCCACCTGGTCTGTCCTATTAGATGGTCCACTCTAGTGAAGATATTTACCTTGATGAGAGAGAGAGAAATACCAACAGCATCACACTCTTCTCCTGAGTGTTACACCCTTCCAGGAAAAAAAAGAGGGAACAAGATTCCAAGTTTCAGATAAGGGCATGTTTATTCCAGGTCACAGTTTATTCCAGTTTATTTGATAAAATAAGATTCAAAGGAACAGTCTGGATGCCTCTGAAGTGTGTGACCTCAATGCCATCTCCTCCAGAGCAAAGTGCAGCCTCTCTGATTTCTCCTGCACTTACACTGCATAGCACACACTCCAACCCATGACTGCACTCTGATGGGCATTGTTCCTGGTTATTAGCCAGTATTGCACCCCTCCCTCTGCTCATCAGGAATATCAGCCTCTCCATCTCTGAAACTCAGAAAACAAGTACTTTATCCCCCACTTTGTTTATTCATATCATCAAAAAGCAACAACTTTCTCTATCATCCCTCTCTTTCCCTGTACTCTGGCTCCCCACTCCCATTAGAGTCAGTATTCAAAGCACCTGGGCATTGGGACTCAGTGGGAAAGGAAGAAGAGAAAGATACTCCTACTTCTCACTCTATATTAGAATTATAAATGCTAGGAGTCACCCGCTTAATGGAAAGGAAAGAAATGTGGGGACATTCTTGTGAAAGTAGAGAAGATGTCAAAAAAGAAGATATTTTGTGAAAGATCTTGTCTGGAATAAGGTGACTGGGGAGGGGGCCTGGAAAGAGGGACAAGAGTGAGGCAGGATGGGAAAGGGGTGAGAGCGAAAATAGCCTTAAAGATTCTGAGAAAAGAACCCTGGCTGCTGTGGCTCAGTGGATTAAGTGCCAGCCTGTGAACCAAAAGGTCATTGGTTTGATTCCCAATCAGGGCACATGCCTGGGTTGTGGGCCAGGTCCCCAGTTGGGGGAGTATAAGAAGCAACTGGTCGATGTATCTTTCACACATCAATGTTTCTCTCTCTTTTTCCTTCCCTTCCCCTCTCTCTAAAAATAAATAAATAAAATCCTTAAAAAAAGATTTTGTCGGAATACTTAAGATTTAACAGAGAGGAGTACAGGTGAGAGAAAAAGATGAACTGGTTAGTGCTTTAACCCTAAGTCAAGAAAACTGAGTAACAAGAGACTATGACATTTGTGATATGATTGTTTCACCAGTATGTCTTTTGGGACAATGTGAAGGAATTTCAGGGTTTCAAGTTACCTGTGTATATTATCTTGGTTATCTTAGTTCAGGACAGCAGTGGACAAGATGGGGAAGCAAGAACCAAAATTGCAAATGTGAGCCCGTATGTGTGTGAGTATGTGATTGAATGTGTGTGCTGCATTTGAAGACCTTAGAAAAAGACTTCCCTCCTGCCAGCTCTAGCTCTGTGTGTCTCTTCCCCTGCTGTCATAGCCACCATCAGTTATGGCTTTGTTGCCAGGTGAACCTCAGTAAAATAGACCCAATTTCGATGTGGAGAGTTCCGTTACACCAGCAAGTATTTCTTGGATTCCAGCAAGGTGTCCAAAAATTTAACTCAATTCTTACACTATCTACCCTGAGATACCAACAGATCCCACAAATTAAGGGTTAAGTCCTACAAGACTACTCTCCTACCCACATACACTTAAGATGCTCACTGCAATCCCAGGTTGTTAGCTGGGCTTCTGATCAAATGTCCACAGACTGGAGTTTCTAATGATCCCCTCCTCCTCAGAATGCAGATTGTAAGTCTAAGGTGTCACCTATACTTCTGACTGCCTGGCTATAAATCAGAGGCTCCCATGACCCTCCTCGGATCTGACTGATTTTCTAGAGTGGTTCACAGGACCCAGAGAAACATTGTAAAAGAATGTAACTTAGGAACAGCAATATGGAACAGCAAGACATGGAGAAAGGGCTTAGAGCTTCTATGCCCTGACCAGGCAGGCACTCCCCTCTCCCTGCACCCTCACATGTTCAGTAGTCCAGAAGCTCTCCCCCAAAAAAGACCAACAAGCTCTCCTCTTGGATTTTCATGAAGACTTCACTACATAATCATGATTGACTGAGTTATTAGCTATTGGCAATTGATTTAATATCCAGTCCCTCTCCCCTCCCCAGAGAGGGTTGGTGAGGCTGAAAGTTCCAAACGTCTAATCACATGGTTAGTTCTCTTGGCAATCAGCCCCCACTTTTCAGTGGGATCCAAATTCACCTCCATGAACATAACAAGGACACCTTCCTCACTCTCAATATGTAGGAAATCCCAAGTGTTTGGGGAACTGTGAGCCAGGAACTGTGTAGGAAGACCAGACATCTTGCAAGTCACAATGATCACAATCGGATTGTCCAATGCTGAATCTTCTCTTAGTCCCCTGTCCCCTGCCCCCAAGTTTGCAAATGAATTTTCTGGAGGAGAGATTATCTTTTCAACCTCACAAACACTTGCAGAGAATTTCTCTCTGAGTAGAAAGCATGCAACACATCATGCACAGGTTGTACATAGCAATACAGTACTAAGCAAAGCAGCATTAGGGAAAGATATTTTCAGGGTGATAGATGAGGATGGAACAATTTCCAAGCTCATCTCTTACCACTTTCCCTGGCTCATGCCCTCCAACCCCACTAGGCTTTTCTTGTTTCCTCCAATACAACTTGTGTCCCCACTTTCTTTGCCTGAGGGTATGACTCCTGAGACCTCTCTATCTAAAGCAACTCCTACACCCATCACCCACTTCTAGCTTCTATATGACGTTCTCCACTCTCTGGCATGATCTAGTGTATCTGTTTCTTTATTTGGCTTATTTGTGTCTCCATTATTAGAATATAAGCCCTGTGAGAACAGGGACCTTGTCCACCTTCTCTAGCTCTGGGGACAGTGTCTAGCATGTGGAAAGTGCTCAATAAATGCTCATTGAATGAATAAGCATGGTAATTAATGTACTATTCAAATCTTTTATGTTACATAGAAGAGATTTTTCTGTTCTAGGTACTGATTCAGCAGAATCTCCCAGCCCTACTATTTCTTATGATGGGGACAGTCCTTAAAAGAAAAGAATGAGGGGAACCAGTATTAGATGTTAAACACCTACTCAGAAGAGCACTGTTCTTTATTAAGGAAGCAAATATCTGTGGTTCATTTGTGTAGTGTGGTCATCAGAAGGCTCAGAGGCCCCCCAGGTAAGTTCAATGTCCCTTCTGTTTACTGGGTAGAATCAATCTCATTGTGATGGACACATTAGAATTTGCAGGCAGAAAGCGCTTGGCTCTCTCTCACTTATTTCCATAGTTTCTATTTGAGGCCAGACTGGACTCTCCTTGGGGGAGGAGGTTGGGGCTGGGCGGCACTGGTGTTGCACAGAGGGTCTGGGCTAGCTGGTGATGGAGCAGCTTCTCCCTCAGCTTTTCGAGGTTCCTTATTAACACGGATCACCCAACCAGTAGCTGCTGCAGGCAGCAGCCTTGATGTTGTGCTTAGTAAGGTCCCAGGTCTTGAGCTCCATAGAGAGAGGGTGTGAAAACCTGTTCTCTGTGGGAGCCCATACTTGATAGCTATAGCCAAAGCTACTGAGTCAGGGCCAGCCAAACACTGAGTTGTAAAGGGTCAGCCATTTTATCCTGTTCCCTCTCCTCACAATTGCATTTCTGTGCCCCAATTCCTCCCTCTCCCCCCTTATGGATCCCCATTTGGACTAAGGAGTATTTGGGGCACAGCTTATTCACCCTGCTCTGCCCAGCCCCCACCCCACTTGCCCCTCCTCCACCTCTCAGCCTCAACTCAGCACACCCACTTCTCCACAAGAGCAGGGCCAGGGTGGGTGGGGTGAAGACTGGGATCCTGAGCCACCTCTTTTCATCTTTATGACCTGCAACTTTGGGCAAGTCAGTTCTCTCAGAGACTCAGTTTCTCCCTTTGCAAACCAGGAATAAAATTTCCCCACCTATCTAGTTCAGAGTACCTCTGGGTTCAGAAGAGACAATGGATGAAGTACAAACTTAGAGTCTTTCAAACCTTCAAAACTGAGAAACTCACAGTTCACTGTTCTTTAGGGATTAGTCTGGGTAATACAGTTTAATCTAGTAAAAAATAAACTAATCTGCAATTGGCTCTTAATGACCAGAAGTGATTTCAGGGGTTACACCACTTGGGTAACATACTTTCATTTATATCCAATCTTTTTATGTATATCCCACCTCAAGGGGAAATCATTTATGGTGGGGATTTCAGTTATTAGGCTGATTTCTAGAGGCCATAAATACCTTGAGGGGGGAAGGCTGTTTAAACACTGAAGTCATAGTTGTGATAAGTGTCCTCTGGCCCTTCCAAAAAGCTGACCCATATAGCATCTCCTATAATCTGAACAGGACCAAAGGTGGTCTAAGAGGCTACAGTCACGGTTATGCAATTAGTTATTTTGCAACTCTTGCCTCATCAAAACTATGTTTTTCTCTTGGTTCAGTTTCCCTTTCAAATACCCTGATTACAAATTGCAAAGATCGGGCAAACCTGGGCAACCCCAAGCAGAAAGAAGTCTAATCATCTGGCTTTGGCAACTTCCTGTTCTCTGAGACTAACTGTGGGAAGAGAAATTGAGATTCACACTCTGGCAGTAGATGAGAACTTGGATGTCAACATGGCTGGATTCCTTCAATATTGTCAGTCAGTCAACATGCTTATTGAGCACCTACTTTGTGCCAGATACTAAAGCAGATATGACCAAGATGCTGAGCAAGACACTATGGCTAAACCCCTGGGAAAGAGGAGGGCTAGTAGATAGATAGTTGGGGTACATGGATAAATACAGTGTAGCTGTACATTGTACATTTGGAGAGCTCTGGAAGGAATGTCCTGCAGGGTTGGGGAAATCAGAAAAGGCTTTTTGGGACAGGTGGAATCTGGAAGGAATAAAAGGATTAAGCCTGAAGAAGATCAAAGGGTGGAAGAAGATGTTCCAGGGAGAGTTTACAGCACATGCAGGGCACAGAGAGCAGAAAAGAAAAGAGGTGGGAAGAAGGAAAGAAGAGACTGAGAAGGTGAGGTATGGCCATTAGAGCAGACCAGGAAGGGGCTATGACTGAGCTCTTCACACATTTGGGGAGCTGCCAAGAGACCCACGATGAGACTGTTGAATTCAAAGGGAGAAGTGGTAGGAGATAAGGATGGAGTAAAATAAGCTTGGGCTAGATTGGGGTGGGGATCCTGGACCTTGTTAAGGAGTTACAACTTCATCCCAAAGATGACAAGGAGACTCTGGAGGTTTTAAACAACACAGACGTTTTGAGAATAATGGATGAATTCTAAGGTTTCTTCAGTGGTCCCTGGCAGATAGTTCATTCCATGGTGAAGCACATGAACTTATTAGCAAACTATGGGTTCAAATGGAGTCCAAAGCTGCCATCACAAGAAGAGGGGCTGGGCCCTGCCCTCTCTAGTGGCTTGCTCTTCCACGTACAGTGCCCTCAACATTCAAAAACCTTTTCTTATCCTACCTGCATCCCAAGTTTCCTCTTCTTCAGGGTTAGTAAGCTCAGTTCCTTCCATCACTTCTCAAGAGACACAAGAGAGTGTCCCCTGGGAAGCATGGATGTTGGAAACCTACCTTTTCCCCTCTTACCTCTGCTCTAGAGAAGTGAGTTGTCAATATTCAGTGAATCCTTTTCAAGCAGGCAGTATAGATACTTACACAGATACTGAGCCCAAATTGCTTAGCCATATTATCAGACAAGATCGGGCATGTTCAGGGTGGTATGGCCATAGACATGCTTAGCAATATTATCAATCAGCATCTGTCATTTGTTTCTTTGATCAACTAACTCTCCTGCCACTGATTAGCTGGCTAACCATTTACTCTTTTCTCTAGCCTATTCCCCCAGAAATATACTCTTTCTGTGTTTCTTGACATTGTTAAGCCTCCAATTCAACTACTCAGTTTCTCCTTGTGGCTTTTTTTTCTGAATTCAATCTTAATGTGGATGCCTTTATGTGCCCCAGCTGCACGGCATAGTGGTAGAAACAGTCTTCACAGTCAGAAAGACCTGGGCAAATGACTTAGCCTGGTTCATCTTTAGTTTCTTCCTCTGTATGTTGCTAACAACACCCATTCTTCAGAGCTTGTGAAGATCTGAGCTAATTTAGGTAATTTCCTGGGTACATAGTAGGCATGTGAGACCTGATGAGTATTAATACTGAGAATGAAAATGGCAATAATAAGAACGATTTGGCCCCTTTTTTTACAGCTTTATGTCCTGGGTCTACTCACTTACCTAGAACCTCAGTTTTCCCATCTATTAAATGAGACTAATAGCCTTTATTTGGCAGAGGTATTTGGGGATCCAGTGTAATAAAATGTGGAAAGCACACAGGAGGTCCTTGGAGCGTGGATATGTCTCTACCTCTTTGTCCTCAGGGAAGCCCCTTCCCCTTGTAGCTCTCACCTCCATCATTAGACCCTTTCTCCTATCTCGAGGTATTAATGGTAGGGGTCTCAAAATCTTTCTAGGGAAACAGCCTCTGAGATGAGGTTTGGGTTGCCCAAGATCAAAGAGTCATTTTTTTCTATTCCTTGTTTTTCCTTTGTTCTCTCTTTCCTGCCTGCTATGGGTCTAATTACGCCCCCTGCACTTCCCCTCAAAAAAGACCTATTGTAGTCTTCCCTCCCAGTACCTGTAAATGTGGCTTTATTTGGAAATAGGGGTCTTGCAGATTTAATCTACTTAAGATGAGAACATTAGAAGAACAAGGGATCCAATATGACTTGTCCTGGTAAGAGGAGAGAAGTCCTATGAAGACAGAGACAAATGGGAGAAGATGGCAATGAGAAGGTGAAGAGAGATTGGAGTTTTGCCACCACAAGCCAAGGAATACCTTCCAGAAGCAGGGAGGGGCAAGCAAGGATCCTCCCCCAGAAGTGTGAGAGAGACAGAGAGAGAGAGAGAGAGAGAGAGATGTTCCCTCTCTTGTCCACAGAACTGTGAGAGAATACATTTATGTCATTTCAAGTCACCCAGGTTTTGGTACTTTGTTCCCATAACTGGGAAACTAACACACTGGCCCCATTGCTAGACAGAGTCCTCATGATTGAGAGGATTATTAATATGTAAAATACACATTCTTAAAGCACTTCTTTAGAATCGACAAACTGTTTACTCAAATTAGGGATATATTATACAATTATGTATAAAGTAAAACAAATCAAATGGAGTAGGGGCAGGGTGATGAAGAAGGAAAAAAAACCTGCTTAAAACTCAAAACACCACCTTACTGATGGATGAGAAAAAGCAAGTTGTAAAAGTTGGAAGGGCGTTAAATGAGTGTTAGGGTGAGAATTATAATAACACAAGGCCACAATTCAGAGATCTCAGGGGAGCTGGCATTTTCATGCTGATCAATCTAATCTTTCAACTTAGCCAGGGATAAGGTTTACAGACTAGAAATTAGCCACAAGGTACGACTTTACTCCTGGCTTAGCAGAAGACTAAAGAAGAAAGCAAGCAGCTGTGTCAGAACTTGCAGGGCAGCGTGAGATGCTGTGGTTTTAACAAAGCTGAGTTGGCCAGAGTATGAATTACAGGAAGAAAGGAAGGAAGAAAAAGAAAGAGCTCTGAGGCTATTTATTCCTTTTCTATGGGACACGCTGAAGAAAAGACCGAGTCATATGTCACAGACCCAGCTGGAAAATGTGGGGCCAGACAGGACACAAAAGGCATGAGTCACCAGCTCCCAACTTGCAGGAGCTCCATATTTGGAAGCCCAGCAAAAGGCTCTCTGTTATTCTAATGGAGTCCCCTGGTTTCTGGAGCTGCTGTGAGCTTCAGCCAAATGTTTTGTGGGTCTTAAAAATTTAGACTGCTGGTGATGGCCTTGGACATACACAGCATGGTGTTTCAGGGCAAAATCAGCTAGGTGGGGGTAGAGGAAGAAACTGGAGTACAAGCTGCTGATGGAGTGAATAATCAGGTTTGATGGGGTTGGGGTAGTTCATGGCTCAGTTTAAAACTGTGGTGGGTGGACTTTCAGTTGTCCAGCACCTGTTCTTCCCTTTTCTGGAAACCAGATTCTGATGTTTCTTTGGAGCCTCCACCTTTCTTTTCTCAGCACCTGGTGCTAGGGGCGGCATGTGCCCATGGGCCTGTTAATCAGAACATTCCATGGTCCTGGCCACAGTAATTGGTTTAGGAATGGGCACATGGTCCATGTCAGCCCAAAGAAAGTCAATCCTAGGTAGGGACTTTCACAAAACCATTGGGAACCAGCTGCAGTCAGCTGGGTTGCTGAAAGGAGAGGGCATGCACCTGGAGCTGCTGGGGGCCTTCTTGTTACCACGTTGGAACAGGCAGCCTGAGTGGGCTCAGGGATGGAGACAGCAAGTCCTGATGAGACTGAGCCCCTCTATTCAGCTGTGCCTAAAGCTTTTTTCTGTTTCATAAGCCAGAATGTCCCATGCTTTTGTTTTCCTAAGCCATTAGTGGTTAGGTTTCTTTTATTGGCAATCTAAAGAGTTCTGACTAATACACAGACCTCAGCAAGGCACAATAAGACCACAGCAAACACCACAAAAATATATAGAAGCCAGAGAGAAAAACCAGTCTGTATGCACATGGCATATCGGACCTCAGGGCTTATAAAATGGAAGAGACATAAACGCAGTAATGGTTACAAGGACATTTTAGAATAGTTAGATTGCTTTAAAATAAAATAATGGGGTTGCTCCTTTAAAATTTTCTCAAATTAAAGAATAAAAACAAAGTGAAAAACAGTAATCTGAATTCTATTTGCAATAATATGGCATAATAACAATAACAATAACAATAAAGAGAACCATCCCAAAGGCAAGAAGCCACCTAGGCTCTGACCTAGGACTACCAACTCTACCAGGTTTGTACAGTGGTTTGTCCCTGTTTTAATATGGAAAGTCCCATGTTTTCAAAGCCCAGTTAGTCTTGAGCAAACCTGGATGATCGGCGAAGCCACTTTTCGGGGGTGCTCCCGGTTTTTATAGAGGGCTGCAGCAGCCCCTGCTGAAGGGGGAAGGGTGCTGCATTCCCTCTTCTACTTCAGTCATTGGAGTTTCTCTTCTAGATGTTTAAAATGTCAGAGTCTATCAAAGATATGCCGGGGGTAGGGAAACCTGCCCTGTGAGGAACCTGTCTCTGGAATTTCATGTCTTTTTTTTTTTTTTGCTGTTGTTACAGGGCAAATGGTTCTTATAGACCAGTTGTTCTCACACCTGGCTGATCATAAGAGTCACCTAGGGGACTTTAAAATGATATACATTCTGGCTACCACACCTGGAGATTACGACTCAGACAGAATTGGGTGGAGCCAGAGATTTGTCTTTTGAAAAACCTTGGTAGGTGACACACATATAAATTATTCATAAATGTTAGTATGTTAACTATCATTAATAATAAACCACTTTCCACACACCTCACAAATGGCCACAACACCATTGTTTGAGAGACTGTGTTCCAGAACATCTTAAATGTTCCGTGAACCAGGAGGACTTGTTAAAACAGCTGGGCCCCACCCCCCAGTGTTTCTGCTTCAGTAGGGCTGCAGGGCATGGAATTTGCCTTTCCGAGTGTTTCCAAGAGGCATCCAGGGACCTTTCGTATCATGATTGTAGACTGTAAACTCAGTTGAGTGTCCTGTTTGGTCTCTTTAATCTTTGTAATCATTGTAACATTTCTTTTCACCACCCCCAGTATAGAACTCAATAAGTTATTGATGGATAAATGTTTTACTGGCTTCAATGATAGTGACCTTTACACCAACTTTCTAAAGAATATTGTGACCCACACCCCTTAGCATGTGAAAAAGGTTTCCGTTGGTTATCTAAGGAGTATTGTCTCATGGGACCTCAGCTGAGGACAGGGTGGGAACAACAGGATTTCCTGCTCTCAGCTTTAGGGTCTTTGTGCTGAATACAATAAAGCAATTTCTGTGTTCTGTCTTGGGGCCTCCAGCCAAGCCCACCAGACTCTTTCAAAGACTTCATTCTGCAAGTTTGTCACTTTTCATCTACCAATTCCTTTTTGGCTTTCTTTAGCTTGTCGTCATACTTAAGTTTTAAACTGATTTGCCGGAGGATTACTCAAGCATATTAACTCTACTCCTGTGGGTAAACTAGTCATTATCCCTCTGGAGGCCCAAGCATGACTATCCAATCTCGGAGCAGGCTGTGCGGGGCCCCTTAATCACCCTGTGTTCTTTGGCTGGTGTTTGATCTCTGTTGGTGCTGGAACAGCTGTGGGCACCTTGGCTCCGTCTTCCTACCCATCTTCATTAGTACAAGCAATGTGTCTTGGACTACAGAGACCCACACATGGCTGCAACCCAGACCTCTACCCAGACACACCCCAGAGTTAGAAACGAAAAGAAAGCCACTGACCATTATTGGCCATTAAACAGGGGAGTGCCTTGTCCAAGTCTACAGGAACATTCAGATGGTGTTTCAGTGGCTTTGCAACTTTTATGTAACTACTTGAAATGAGAAACAGCACCCAGAAAAACACAAATAACAATAGTAATAATAATAGAATTGAAAAATTCCTTCTCTTTATTTTAGATTCCTGCTACTACGATGATACCCCAGTTGATTAGTTGGTATATGGTCTTATTACCCATGAGAAAACAAGAATGTGGGTAGAAGCTGGCAGAAAACAAAGGCCCTCCCAACTCCTCCCTGGAAAGAAGATGTAGTTCTCATCATAGTCTACACATAGGGAGAAATCATCTTTTCTACGAGTTCTATATCAGCCTTGCTGCATGGCCAAGTTTGTGGCAATGAGCAAAAGCAGCCTTCTCTGCCTTTTGCCCATGCAGTCACTGTGAGTCCTGCCTCCAGGGGTGACGAGTCAACAACTAAGGGAGCAATCACTCTGCTATTCTCTAACATTAACAGCGGAACAGAATCAAAGTCTTTTTCCTCGGTGCTGTAAGTGGCAGAAATGCCTGCCACGGCAGAGGTGTTCTCTAGTGCAAACTGGTCTGGTAGGCTTGGCCACGCGTATCCTGGAAAGTTCTGGAACCCTTTTCGTGTTGTGTTAAGAACATCCATGTTTCAGGAAATACCTCTGAGACTGGCTATCGGGAAAATATTGTTAAGTAATAAATAAAGATGAGGGTTTAATAAGTTTTGACACTCCAGAGTCAAGTCACTCTAGAGGGAGACTGGGTATTTTTCTTGTAGGTTTCCTGCGGACTTTCAGAAGCGTGGAGGGTGGTGGTGGGCAGGGGAGGTGGGAGGAGAGAATAAACATGGCCTGAGTGTCACTCTTAATAATTGCCTCTTGATTTAGAATCAGGACACTTATTTTTCTTTCTGCTTTACAAAATGTGGGATGGTGAGGGAAGGGTGCTACAAGCAGAGATGTAAAACAGCTCTGACTGTGCATAGAGGCTGAGGAGATTCCCATGCTGAGGCCAAGTTCACACCATTGGAGGCAATCATGGCTTGATTATGCATGTTCCTACTACTGAAAGGGAAACTAGGAAATCCTCAAAGTTCATCTTTTTAAAGGTGGGCCAGGAACAAATATTTTGTAAGAGGCTTCTTAAGTTTAAAAAGCTTAAAGAGACTTGAAAAGACTCTTGTATGTAACTGAGAGAGAATGGAAAGTTCTCACTGTGTGGAGGGCAAGTCCCTGAGAGTCTAACTCAGAGGACTTACAGCAAAAGCCAGCAAGGATTTCATTTGGGATAGGGGTGGAAGGGGCACAGAGGGGAGCACCCATGTTTATCTCTGTGCAGGGAAACTGTTGAAAAAGCAGACTGAAACTTTCTGTAGACCATAGCGTTAACACTTGAAGGAATCCAGAGTAAATGGACCTTTGTCGGGAGTCGCAGGGGTCTCTTCTGTGTCCAGATTCCTCTGAGCAAGAAGATGGAGAAAGCTCCTGCCTAATGGTCTGGCATCATGAAGACACGCCCATCTGGCGTTAGAGAAGCCCCCCTGTCTATATTTCATGATAGTCTACACTGGCTAGTTAATTTTTGGTATAGTTACATTAAAGAGAACTACATTTTCCCAGTTTAGCTATCTGTAAGTTCCTCTCATTCTCTGTACACAGTTAACTTTCACCCCGAGTCCTTCTGGACACCTTCCTCCATGCTGATGTTTAGATGTCGTCATGACAGTTTCTCCAGAGCTCCTTCAGTGACTGGTAGAGCTGAACATTTTCCTTTCATAACTTCCCAAACTGCCACAGGCTGCTAACTTGAGACTTGAGGGAGATTCATCATTTAAGGTTGGCATCCCATCCATTAAACACAGTCTTTGTCATTAAGGTATTCTCTAGTTGGCAGAGTTTAACATGTTGGTGCATCATTTTATGGCCAAATGGCTATACCCTTGAGACTTGGTTCAAGTCTTGGTTCATGCCATTGAGGGACAAACCACATCTTTAAGCAGTGTAATTGACAGTTGTGTCTTGAAAAGCAAGGCCTTATCAAATAATTTTCTGAAATTTCTGCCTGTATCATGAGAGAAGGAGGATGCTATTCTATCAGCATAAGTCAGTGTGGAATTTATAACTAAACTATTCACTGTGTGGTAGGATTCCACAGCCTTCTGCTGTCAGTGTGTCACGGGGTGGAGAGACAATAGTCCTTTCCAACTTCAGGTTCTATGGTATCAGGAAACTGCTGTTGGAAGAAGACTCAGTCTCTAGTGCCACCCAAAAGGGAAAATGTGGATAGATTCAAGAGAGACCAAGCAAAAGAAACCCACACCTTGGGGTGAAGGCCTGTGACATATGAGGAAGGGTTAAGATACAAAATATTGTACATACAATATTGGCAAAATAATATCCAGAGGAGAACATGATCAAGAGTCTGCTAATGCTTTAAAGGAAGTTGTAGGGAAGAGAAGTAAATAATACTCACAGGTAAGAATTATGGGGTCACATTGCCCAGCCAGGGAAGAGTGCCCCAGGGACCTTTGTGAGGGAAGCTAGCAGACCTTCCCAGGCAGACCGGTGTAGCAGAAAGAACAGAAGCAGTGCACATATGGAAGCTTGTGTGCATGCATGTGCATGTAGTGCTTGTTCTTATCTCCATTTACTTTGGAAATCCTCCAGCTTGATTCAAACAATGATATTGTGAAGGAATTGTCACCAAAATTTAAAAAGCTGACCTGAAAATAAGAAAACGGCCTTTGGCAAACCTGGTTTTGGGTTTTGCTAAAGGAATCATTTGTGCTTAATACTTAGCAATGCCATGAGGCCAGAACTGAAGGAAAGATGGCCCTGGTTAAAGTTGGACTAAACCCTAGACGGCACCATCTTTTTACCTGAGTCAAGTAAATGGCTAAGAAGTGCTTGTTGCTGAGGAGGGAACAAAAAACCCTGCCACTTTTGTTTAAACAGGTAAATATATATAGTATAATAAATATGTAAATATGTATATATATTTATATTTAGTTAAGTGTGTATTACCAGTATATATTATATATATATAATATCTAATATACACACATATGCATATGCATGTATACATGCATGTGTGAATGTGTATATACATCTCACTGTGATTCTAAGGAACAATATGTAACATTAAAACAGAAGCTACACGAGTTTGCAGGAGACATAAACCATGCTGGCTGGGGTGGTCTGGGTATTCAAGAAAAGATGTCAAGAAGAATGGAATATGTGAGCTAAGCCTGGTAGGTGGGCAGGAAGAAGAAAGTAGTGGACAATGGCAGAGAAATTCAAGAAATATTTGGTAGATTGCATAGGAAAAAATGGTCTTAATGAATCATGGTATGCTGTCACTCCTCCATTTTCTTCTTTCTCTCTCTTTCTCAGTCTCTCCATGTTTTGTGTGTTCTACCTCTTGCTTCTCTTCTGCATTTTTTAAGCCTTTCAGTAGTACCCTTGGGCCCAGCTACTAGCAACCAGAGCTTCAGTAAATACTTTGACCTCCATATTCTATAAACTTCACTTCTTATTTTTTGGTCCCATTATTAATTCTTCAAATTATGATTTTAACCTCATATTATTCTTTAACTTTAGTTTCCTTTTCTTGTTCACTTTTGTCACTGGAGGGAAAGTGTAGGTTGTGTAGTCATCTAATACCCATCTATACATTTGGGGTGTCACAAACCATCTAACCCAAAGGTGAATGTCTTTGATTAAATGACAACACATTAGAGATTGAACGTTAAAGGAACAGACTTTTGTTCACCTTTCACCATTTGCAACTTCTATGTGAGGCACTATGGGGGACAGAAATGACTAAGAACTTACAAAAGCTTCATTTATTGGAAGAGACAAATGCACAACAACTGACTGTGCTAATGTTGAAACACGCTATTGCCCTAAGACTTTATTTCATCATAGTCTATGGCAATATGGAAGTCTCCATTGATAATGCATATTTTCTAACTTAAAATTTTTTCCTCATGAGATTTCCTTCATAAAATCTAAATATTGAGACAAAATTCAAAATTCTGCTAGCCATGTCCCATTTCTAAATCTTGTTTCTTTTAAACTAAAAGACACCTCTCAATTGGCTACAGTTAAGCACTCCATCTCAACACAGAGATTTCTCTGGTTCAGCCAAATTAATTCGTACAACTGTCTACCATGCACTCACAACTAACTGTTGGATACATCTGCTGCCCATCCCACTGACAAAGCCAAAGACATGCAAACCTCACAACAGGTGAAGTAGAGGGAATTCTGTGATTTAAAGAGCTTGATCAACTGGTTTGTATTAGGAGAGGGTGAGCAGGAGAAAGTTCTTTGTCAGATTTTTTTAAAGCCAAAAATGATTTACAGTTAGATGATTTCAACTATGTGAAGACTCACTATCTAAATCTTGTAAAGGAAAATTCTTAGGGTGTTATGGATATGTATCCTGAAAAGCGAGGGATTTCAGCAAAGCATGCCTAATTGAAAAGAAGGGGTCGAAGACTGTGGTAAGTTCAAAATATGCTTCTTTGGGACATTAAAGTACTAGACCATGTCTACACTTAGGTGTAGGTCTAATCAATGGGGGGTCTGCACCAAAGTGTGATATTGCTTGTAGCTTAAGGAAGCCATGCCTCAAAAACAAGCAGCCTGAAAGGCTCCATCCACTGTGAGCCTGAGAAGGAAGGATTCCGCCACCTCCATTTTCTGATGAGGTTTGGAGAAGAATACTATTTTGCTGGTGCTAGAGTGAAGCAAATGAATGCATGGGTGTTTTTTAGTTAGGCAGATGTGAATTCAGAGTCCAGTTAGGCCCATCTTGCCCCTGTATTTATTCCAATCTTCAGTAATTGTTTTCCATTTGATAGTAATGGCTAACAAAGCTTTAGGGCTTCTCAAGTATAAGGCATTGCTATAAGCAGTGGATGTGTATTACTTCATCTAATTTGACAACAATCCAATGAGGTGATGTACAGAAAAGCGTTAACATAGTAGGGCCAAGGCTGCTATCCTTTGAAAGCCCTGCTGGCAAGATTGGCTCTTGGCTGGCACCAGGAAACCTGGATTTGGGGGGATTTCCTCCACTCCCTGATAAGAGTCATTCACTGCACCCAATTGTTCGTACAAACAATGTGGGTTTTGCTGAAAACCACAAAATGGGCCTGCTCCCTTTCTGGGAATCTGGAATTTTGGTACGTGCTTGAGAGGGGGTGCCTAAGTGACCAGCCCTCAATCAAAACTCTAGCACTGAGTTTCTAGTGAGCTTCCCTGGTAGACACCATTTCACACCTGTCACAACTCTTTGCTGGAGGAATTAAGTGTATCTTGTGTGACTCTATTGGAAAACGACTCTTGATAGCTTGTGTTTGGTTTCCTCTGGACTTTTGCCCCAAAAAGGGGCAAAACTTTTCTTTTTGCTGGTTTCAATTTATATCCATTTGATGTAATAGAGTCTGACTATATGTTGAGTTCTGTGAGTCCTCCTAGTGACTCACTGAACCTGGGGGTGAACTGGGGGACCTCTGACTCAGGTGTGTAATCTTATTATCACCTCAATTTTAAAGGTGATTCATGAAGAGGTTAAGTAACTATTTCTAAGTCACACAGCAGGCCCATGACACAACCAGGACTTGAACCCAGGCAGATCCCTGGGTTCAAGAGCCCTCACTTCTAATCCTTATGGAGGCTCTGAAATTGTATTAGTAGTAACACCTACCTCATCAGGTGATGAGTCAAAGAGGTGTGTTTTCTCAGGACATATTAAATGTTCAATAAAGCTTTGTTAGTACTATATCATTATCTCTTCCACCTGCTAACCAGGAAGTCTACCATGTATTTCCCACAGTCCCAGTAGTAAGCAGAATGTGTACAAGAAGCTGAAACATCTATGAAGAGCGAGGAGAGAGGAAAATGGTACAAACTCATCCTGTTATATGTATTTAACAATAATATGCATTACAACAATTTTTCTTTACAAATGGAACCTCTCTACTTCCTCTCCTATTTCTCTACCTCTTCTGCGGTCCCCTTGTGTACAGCTGGAACTACGGTGACAGTGGTGAATCATAAAGCAGGCTGGGTTTTAGCAGCACTGGGGCGAAAGGAGGAGAGGGTGGGCAATTTGGCTGAGCCTCTTTCATTATATTACTCATATCTCCTACCACCCACCCTCCAAATGAAAACACATTACTTTACAATAGAATATTTAACATTCTGTTTGCTGAAATTGTTTCTCAATCACCTTCATGCCTTCTTACATTTCAAGCCTTCAGGTTAATGTAGAAACATCCTGTTTCTTTCCAATGAGGAAGCAAAATGACCCCAGCATTCCACAGATCCATTCTCCCACTGCCTTTGAAGAAAAACAACTCTCCTACTAAATGACTGCTGTTCATCATAGCAAGTGTATGGCAAGTTGCTATGTTGCCTTACTTAGTAGATCAAAATGTCCTAGTTATAACTGAGTTGGCTAAAGCACATTACATCTACATGGAAGCATTTGGGCGGCAAAGAAACATGTCTTTGATTTAAAATTTTATCTTCTCCATCTAATTCCCCCAAGACCATTTTACTTGAAAAACAAACTTCTTATTTCATAGTAAGAAATAAGGCTTAAAATGTAACTAGCAGGTGAGTAGTGCCTTGATATTATATCAATTGAAATCAAGACCAAATCCTGCCCTGGCTGGTGTGGCTCAGTTGGTTGGAGCATTATCCTATAACCCAAAAGGTCATGAGTTTGATTCCCAGTAAGGGCACATAGCTAAGTTATGGGTGTAGTCTTCTGTCTGGGCACATATGAGAGGCAACTGATTAATGTTTCTCTCTCACATCAATATCTTTCTCACCCTCTCTTCCCTCCCATCTCCCTTCTCTAAAGTTAATAGGCATGTCCTTGAGTGAGGATTAAAAAAAGAAATAAAAGACAGAGTAAGATACTTTCTCTGATTTTTTCAAAAAATTTTTCAAAGACCAAATCCTTTTCTACAAACACATTTTGTTAAAGTAAAGTTGGGAGGAACCCACGGGTATTAGATGCTTAAAAAAAAAAGACTTAGTCATAACAAATGCCACAAAAAGGAAATGTGTTATAGGAAGAAAAACTGATGGTATTGAAGAGTTACTTCATGCACATAGTAGACTTTTCTATAGGAAATCTTGGCCCTTGGTGGTCAGGAATTCAAGAGCAATATGGGAGAGGTAGAAATAAAAAACAACAACAACAATTTCCTATCTGAAATAAAATGCATTTTTATTGACCCTGGCTGCGTAGATCAGTTTGTTAGAACATTGTCTTGATACACCAAAGTTGCAGGTTTGATCCTCAGTCAGGACACATACAAGACTCAACCAACGAATGGACAAATAAGTGGAACAACAAATTGATGTTTCTCTCCCTTCCTCCCTCTCTCTAAAATCAATAAATAAAACGTTTTTAAAATTGCATTTTTACCTAAGAAAAATCAATGTCCTCACACCAAAGAAATATATGTTGGAAAGGATCTACTGCAGTTGCCTCGTCATTGCATGAATGTTTTTAGCAAACTACTCAGACAAAAGCACTGAGTATAGTTCTAGCTGTGTTGTTTGATCAGCTGTCTGGTCTTACATGAGTCACTTCCTCCATTCCACCTCAGTGTCCTCAATTTCATTTCTGTATGGAGGGGGACATAAATACTTCCCAGGATCACTGTGAACGTTAAATAAGATGATGCAAGCCAATGTGCTGACTGAATTATAAATTAGTCTCTAAATGTTAGCAGTTAATATTTTGATCCAATAATGTTAAATGCCACTGAGATTGAGAAGAAAATTCAAACATAAAGTAAAAAGCTAGTGTTCACCATATTGAGCATTAAGAAAGGAGGATCACCTCCAGAGGCGGGGCTTATAGAGCTAAATTACAAATGAAAAGGGTGTTGCAATAAACTGATCAAACATTAGCCTTTCCTCATTGCAGCAGCCTTAGTCCCTCCTCCTGGGCAAGTCTGGTTAAAATCACACACAATGGTCTCAAAAGGCTATGGGCATCAATTAAAATTCAACTCAGAGCCTCTAAAGTAGCCAGTGATTTAGTTTCTAGGACTAAAAAAGACAAAAATCTTACTGATGGCTAGATAAGAATAACATTCCTTTCAATTGTGATCATCCACATCAAGGAAACATTTGAAATCTTGGCAGCATAGTATCAGGTGCTTGCTAAAGGTATTATATGGTTGAACTTTTGAAAAACACAGCAGCACAAATGTGTTTTATCAATCTGTACTTTTTGTAAGAATCTTGGAGAAAGCAAATTCGACTCATCTCCCACTACAGCTCACTGTAAAATGGATCATTGCTCTAAAGTACTCATGGGGTCTGTTGGATTGATCTCTCTGCTTGGAGTCCCTTCTCCCTTCAGCATTATTCAAACGTTCTGTGCTCTCTTTGCAAACGCTGCAGACTGTCATTAGGCTTAACACAGGTTTCAATTAGCAAGTCTCCCAGCTTCTCTTACAAGGAACTTAATTTTTCAGTGCAAGTTTTCATACTGGTTTCTGCCTGACTTTCAACTCTTCCATGGGGACCACACTACCCAGCTCAATTCTTGGCAATGGAACTCTAAGAATGAATGATACCCCTTTGAATCAACTAATTACTATACTTTCTTAAATTTAGCTACTAGCTGTCTTGGCACCTTCCACATAGCTCAACGTAGCCCGCTGCAAATAAATAAATTCTGCCGAGCTATGAAATGCCTGGCCTGTCTGAACTCTAAGAGATTAGAAGACTGGATCTGAGTTCTCACAAGGACATGTCAGTGTGGTCAGGAGTAGTAAGCAAAAGCTTCATTGTTTCAGGGATCTGCTTGCATTTACTTTACTGAGTGGAGGTGATGAGGTATTTGCCAAGGTCACCCAGATCAGTTGCCAAGGGGCAGCTTAGAACTTACTGTGGTAACCTGACAGTTGCTACATCCCTCTCCCTTGGGCCCACAAGGCCATTTGCAAGTTGTAAAGGAGTGATGGGCATGGAGGATAACCAGAAATCCAAACAGATGGAGAAAGGCTTCCAATTTAAAAAGCAAAACAATGATGATTTATTTAACCTACAAATAAACTAAACATAATTTATCAATTATATTTATTTCTGTGATTCCTCATTAGCACAGAAAATCAAGAGTTGGCCGTAATTTTATTTTCTATTTATTAATGAGTCATACTGAGCTAACTACTGTAACACTTGGGTATATTACAAATCAACATACAATGAAAGAAATAATCCCCATAGTCTTCCTACTTTAAATGAACTTGAAAAAAATTCCATGCTGGCAGGGACTGTTGGTCTTATTCCTAGTAGGGCCCAGCACACTGAACACACTCCATAAATATGTGTTGACTGATGACTAATACTCAGTTGGTCTACATGATAGTAAAGGAAAGCAAACTTCAAAAAATTCTCCTCATATCAATATTACATTTCATTGTAATACTTGTACTATGTGCTCCTGCTTAGCACCTAGGTCATAAAATATGACTTTTACTTTCTTTACAGACATTGAGCTGAACTTAATTGGATTGTTTGATTCATACCCTTTGATTGTTTTTTCATTTTTCCGTTTTTTTGAATTGTCTTTTCTTGTTGAACCCTACTTATTCTTTTGTCCTTTTTTATGAAAACTTACTCTCTCTTTTCTTCTTCCTCCTCTTAGCTAATGTGTATCTAGCATTTATTCTGTCAGTTACTACTTTAGATACCTTGCATATATTGACTCATAGAACACTCAAAACCATATACTGACTCATAAAACCTTCAAAACCACCCAGGGAGGAAGGGAGGTATCACCTCCCTTCTGCAAATGGGAGACTGAGAAATAGAAAGATACAGTAACCTATTCGAGAGCACACAGCTGGTGGGTGGGGCAGGTGGGATTCAAATCCCCACATCCACCTCTAGAGTGGCCCTCTAAGCACTCCAGCAGTTACTCTTGGATCTGCCCATTTCCTGAACTCCAATGATCACTTTTTTCTTTAACAAGGAGAAAGATAATAATGATTATTTTATTGGAAAATAAGTTTATATAGTATGTTGTATTGTATTTGTTGCTTTGATTTTTGGCTCACATCTTCTCATGTCTTTGTGCATAAATCAGCCTTTTTCCTTTTTAACAGTAGCACAGTATTCCAAAGTGTGAATTGCCAAATTGTAACAAGGACCCTACTGATGGACATTTGGATTGTGTTCATGTTTGCAATGATATGTACAACTGCATTTCAACTTCCCTTAAAAGAAAGAAACTCATGCTGGGTTGAACTCAAATAGAGAGTATTTGAGGGGCTCTTCTATACCATTTAAGACATGCTAAATTAAAGGAGGCTGGGAAGATGGCTACAGAGTAGGATAGAGTGATTCCAGCTCCCGTACACATGGGAGAAAATCCTGGCAGATCTACTGAGGAACAGCGCAAACAACCAACAGTTCCCCAGCATTTATGAAATTAAGAGAACAGAGATTGTGACGGATGCTGAAGGACCAGACAGCGGCAGGTCAGTGGGGTCTCTGGGACCTGAGTAAAGACAAGAGCGGTGGCAGTGGGGCCGGCGCCTGCAGCCAGGCGGCCTCGGTGCCAACACCTCGGTCGGGATCCAGAGGCATCGGTCTGGGACCAGTGCTGGAGGCGTCTGCCACAGGAGCCAGGGCACCCAGTGGCCTCAGTAGGCGACCAGCGCTGGTCATCATCTCCCTCCCTCCCTGTCTAAACAAGGCTGGGCAACGCTGGGCAGAGATCTGTCTGCTTGAGTTTACAGAGATGATAACAAGGACAAAGGGCCGTGTACAACTGTGGACTCTGTGGTCGCCAGCCCAGGAGAATTGAGAGGAGCATTGTCGTCACCGGTCTGGCTGGGGATTGGGCTGGGCTGAGAGGAAGGATTTCTGGAGAAGTTTTTTTGGAAAGTGGACTGAGGTGTTCTCCTGCTAGGGCAGCTTGGCGTGCTTCCCACCCAGCCTGGCAGTAATCCAGAGGAGGGGCAGAAGCATTTGAGTCCCACCACAGGACTGGGAAGGTCCGTGCCAGATCCCTCCGGACCCAGGCATCCTGGCAGGTGTGCAGGCACCCGCACCCCAGTCTGGTAGCCGGGCTGGTGCACACTGCATGCCTGCATCCCAGCCCATAAAGAGGCCCTGCTGCAACCAGAAAAACTAGTTTGGACAGTTTGAAACCAACAAGGAAAGGTTTTTTTGTCGTTGTTGTTGTTTTTCAGTAATCTTATATATTTTTAAATTTTATTATTGCTTTATCTTTCAATATTTTGTTCCTCTCCTTTCTTTTTCTCCTGTTTTAGTCCTTCTTCCTTTCTTCCCAAATTTATTGCTTTTTCCTCCCTTCTCCTGACTTTTTGTTTGTTTGTTTGTTGCTTTGTTTTCTTTTACCCACAAGAGAAAGAAACAATTGGGAACTGCGAAAAGACAAGAGTGGGACCCAAAGAGGGGGCATCTCAACAAGAGAGACAGAAAGATAAATTTCACTTTGCTGTAGCAGAGAAGCCACAAGTTGCTGCATATTTGTATTATTTTTTTCATTATTCTCACTTCTTTTTTATTTTAATAGTATCTTTGTATTCCTCCACTTTCTATATAGGCTTCTTAGTCTTGGCTGGTTATATTGTATTATTTGACAGGTTTCCCCTGTTCTTTCCCCCACAGTGTATTGCTAATTTTCTATACTTCACGCCACTTGTTTTCCTTTAGCACACTACCCAAAGCTCTATACCCTCAATTCAGACAGATCACATAGAATCTGTCATATGATTGTTGCTCTAATACTATTGTAAATAATAGCTGTTCTATACAATAGTAAATACTTTACAACACATCTCCCGGATCTTAGCCCACTTTACAGGTTCCTCAATTCTATTACTCTAGTGATTAACTCTATTTGCTCACACGCTATACCTATTTACCATCCTTTACTCTCACATTACCTCAGAATCTGACTGGCCGCAACTTCACTGCTTTCTAGATCCAATTCACAAGCCTTCCCTCCCCCAAAAGAAACATATCTTTTGTCCATCCTTTCTTAAAAGTGGCAAGTTGGGTTGAAGATTACGGTTAACACTATATATAGCCTAAAGATCTTCTATCTCTTCTCTACCAGCTGTGACTGTAAATATCATAAAATATTCTTCTGCTGTCATAAACCATTTTGCCTCCCCTTCCAACTGATCACACACACACACAAAAAGAAGTAGGTGGAAGCAGAGAACATCAAGATACCTGCAGAAGACTGCACCACTGAATTTCACAGGCATCCTACCACAGAAGTTCACACCATAAACCCAGGGGACCAGAACAGATCAATATAAGAAGCTGAGGCCAACAAGAAGAGCAACACAAACAATGGGAAGACAAAGAACAATCCCAAAATGAAAGAAAAGGAGGAAGTCTCAGAAAGAATATTAGATGAAATAGAGGCAAGTCAACTATCAGATATTGAATCCAAAGCACTGGTTATGAGGAAATTCAAAGAGCTCACAATGAGCTACCAGAAGCTATAGGGGAGCTACAATGAACTCACCGCAAACTATATCAACATGAAAAATAAAATAGAAACTATCAGCAAAGGCCAAGAGGAAATGAAGAATACAATTTCGGAACTGAAGAACACAGTAGAAGGAATCAAAAGCAGGATGATGAAGCAGAAGACCAGATCAGCCAGTTGGAGGACAAAGTAGAAAAAAAACTCCCAGAAAAAGCAATAAAAGGAAAAGAGGCTCAGAAAGAATGAAGAGGGATTAACAGAAATGCAAGACAATATGAAACGTAATAATATCCACATAATAGGAATACCAGAAGGAGAAAAAGAACAAGGCATAGAAAAACTATTTGAAAGAGTAATGATGGAAAATTTCCTTAAATTGATGAGAGAAAAACTTACACAAATCCAAGAATCACAGACAGTCCCAATCAAGAGGAACCCAAAGAGGCCTACTGCAAGACACATCATCATTAAAATGGCAAAATTCCAAGACAAAGAGAGAATCCTAAAGGCAGCAAGGGAGAAAAGGAAAGTAACATAAAAGGGAGCCCCAATAAGGGTAGCTACTGACTTCTCAATGGAAACATTCCAAGCCAGAAGAGAATGGCAAGAAATATGCCAAGTAATGAGAAACAGAGGCCTACAACCAAGGCTACTTTACCCAGCAAGGCTTTCAATCAAGATAGAAGGCCAAATAGAGAGCTTCCCAGACAAAAGAAGTCTAAAAGAATACACCTCCACCAACCCAGCTCTGCAAGAAATATTAAAAGGACTGCTTTAAGGAAAGGAAGAAAAAGAGAGAGACAGAGAGGAACACAGGCACAAAAATGGCAATGAATAAGTACCTATCAATAATAACTTTAAATGTAAATGGATTAAATACTCCAATCAAAAGACATAGAATAGCTGAATGGATAAGAAAGCATGACCCACACATATACTGCCTACAGGAGACCCACCTCAGGACAAAAGACCATCACAGACTAAAAGTGAAAGGATGGGAACAAATTTTCCAAGCAAACAAACAAGAAAAAAAAAAAGCCAGGGTAGCAATTCTAATATCAGAATAAATAGACTTCAAAAAAAAGGGCCATAAAGAGAGACCCAGAAGGTCACTTCATAATACTCAAGTGAAGCATCCACCAAGAAGATATTAACATCATAAATATGTATGCATCCAACATAGGAGCACCCAAATATATAGAGAAAATCTTAGAGGACTTCAAGAAAGATATTGACAGCAAAACAATTATAGTAGGGGATTTTAACACCCCACTGTCAAAAATAGACAGATCTTGCAAACAAAATATCAACAAAGATATTGTGGCATTAAACAACACCCTAGATGAAATGGACTTAACTGATATATATAGAGCCCTTCATCCTAAGGAAGCTAAATATGCATTCTTTTCAAATGCACATGGAATATTTTCAAAGATAGACCACATGATAGGAAACAAAACAAGCCTCAATAAATTCAAGAAAATTGAAATCATACCAAGCATTTTCTCTGAGCACAAGGGACTGAAATTGGAAACCAACCCCACAGGAAAAAACCCCAAACACCCCAAATTATGGAGACTGAATGGTATGCTATTAAACAATGAATGGGCCAAGAATGAAATTATGGAACTCAAAGAGTTCCTGGAAACAAATGATAGTGAACTCACAACAACCCAAAACTTATGGGACACAGTGAAGGCAGTCCTGAGAGGGAAGTTCATAGCAATATAGGCTTACCTAAAGAAGATAGAAACATTTTAAACAAACAGCCTAACCCTATGCCAGCAAGAATTTGAGGAACAACAACAAAGACAGCCCAGAGCAAGTAGAAGGAAGGAAATAACCAAGATCAGAGCAGAATTAAATGACATAGAGACGAAAAGCACAATTCTAAGGATCAATGAATACAGGAGTTGGTTTTTTGAAAAGATAAACAAAATAGACAAGCCTTTAAGTAAGCTCATCAAGAAAAGAGAGAGGACACAAATAAACACAATCACAAATGAAAGAGGAGAGATTACAACTGATACCACAGAAATGGAAGGGGCTGTAAGAAATTACTATGAAGAATTGTATGCCAAGAAATTTGAAAACCTAGGTGAAATGGACAAATTTCTAGAAAAATATAATCTTCCAAAACTCAATGAAAAAGAAGCAGAAAACCTGAATAGACCAATAACAGCAGATGAAATTGAAGAAGTAATCAAAAAACTCCCAACACATAAAAGCCCTGGACCAGATGTTTTAATAGGAGAATTATACAAAGCTTTTAAGGAAGAGCTAACCCTTATTCTTCACAGACTATTCCAAAAATCCAAAATTATGGAAAACTCCCCAACTCTTCTTATGAAGCCAGTATCATCCTAATTCCAAAATCAGATACACAACAAAAGAAGTAAACTCCAGGCCAATATCGCTGATGAACATAGACACTAAAATCCTTAACAAAACATTGGCAAAACGCATCCAACAATACATCAAAAAGATCATACCCCAGGACCAAGTGGGATTCATCCCAGGGATGCAAGGATGGTTCAATATCTGCAAATCAGTAAATGTAATACATCACATAAACAAAAGCAAAGACAAAAACCACATGATCATATCAATAGATGCAGAAAAAACTTTTGATAAGTTACAACACCCATTTATGATAAAGGCACTCAGCAAAGTGGGAATAGAGGGAGCATTCCTCAACATAATAAAGGCCATATATGAGAGACGTACAGCCAACATCATACTCAATGGACAAAAACTAAAATCTTTTCCACTAAGATCAGGAACAAGACAAGGTTGTCCACTTTCACTGCTTCTGTTGAATATAGTATTGGAAGTTTTAGCCACCATGATCAGACAAGAAAAGGAAATAAAAGGCATCTAAATCAGAAAGGAGGAAACAAAACTGTCACTATTTGCAGATGACATGATAGTGTACATGGAAAATCCTATAGACTCTACTGAAAAACTGCTTGACCTAATAAATGAATTTGGCAAAACAGCAAGATGCAAAATCAATATCCAGAAATGAAAGACATTTTTGTATACCAACAATGAAACAGCAGAAGCAGAAATCAAGAAAAAAATCCCATTCGATATAGCAAAAACAAAAATAAAATATCTGGGAATAACCCTAACCAAGGAGGTAAAAGACCTATATGCTGAAAACTACACAAGGAAAAAGGGGAAGAAAAAAAATCAAGGAAGACACAAACAAATGGAAACACATATTGAGTTCATGGATTGGAGGAATTAACATCATCAAAATGTCCATACTACCCAAAGCAATTTACAGATTCAATGCAATACCTATTGAAGTACCAATGGCATATTTCACAGACATAGAACAAACACTTCAAAAATTTATATGGAACCATAAAAGACCCTGAATAGCAGCCGCAATGTTGAGAAAGAAGAACAAAGTAGGAGGGATTACAATACCTGATATCAAACTGTATTACAAGGCCACTGTAATCAAAACAGCCTGGTACTGGCATAAAAACAGGCACATAGACCAGTGGAATAGAACAGAGAGCCCAGAAATAAACCCAACTCTCTAACCTCAATTAATATTTGACAAAGGGGGCAGTAACATAAAATGGAGTAAAGATAGCCTCTTCAGCAAATGGTGTTGGGAGAACTGGACAGCTACGTGCAAAAAAATGAAACTTGAGCACCGACTTACACCATACACCAAAATAAATTCAAGGTAGATAAAAGACTTAAATATAAGCTGTGACACCATTAAAATCCTAGAGGAGAACATTGGCAGGAAAATCTCAGATATTTCATGCAGCAACATTTTTACTTATATGTCCCCTAGAGCAAGGAACATAAAGGAAAGAATAAACAAATGGGATCTCATCAAAATAAAAAGCTTCTGCGTGGCTAAAGAAAACAGTATTAAAATAAAAAGACAACCAACTGTATGGGAAAACATATTTGCCAATGATATCTCAGACAAAGGTTTAATCACCAAAATATACAAAGAACTCACACGACTTCACTCTAAGAAGATAACTAACCCAATTAAAAAATGGGGAAAGGACTTGAACAGACACTTCTCCAAGGAGGACATACAGAGGATCCAGGGACGTATGAAAAGGTGCTCAATATTGCTTGCTATCAGAGAGATGCAAATTAAAACCACAATGAGATATCACTTTACACCAGTCAGAATGGCCATCATAAACAAAGCAACAAACAGTAAATGTTGGAGAGATTATGGGAAAAAGGGGACCCTAGTTCACTGTTGGTGGGATTGCAGACTGGTACAACCATTATGGAAAACAGTATGGAATTTTCTCAGAAAACTAAAAATGGACCTGCCTTTTAACCCAGCAATCTCACTGCTGGGATTATATCCTAAGAACCCTAAAACACCAATCCAAAAGAACCTATGCACCCCAATGTTCATAGCAGTACAATTTACAATAGCCAGGAGTTGGAAGCAACTTAGGTGCCCATCAGTAAATGAATGGATCAAAAATTATGGTACCTATGCACAATGGAATTCTATGCAGCAGAAAGAAAGAAGGAGCTCCTACCCTTTGCAAAAGCATGGATGGAGCTGTAAAGTATTATGGTGAGTGAAATAAGCCAGGTGGTGAAAGACAAATACCATATGATCTCATCTTTAACAGGAAGCTAAACAACAGAACAAAGAAGCAAGCAAAATAAAAAACAAAGGCACTGAAATAGAGAACAGGGGGACAGTGACCAGAGGGAGAGGGGAGGGAATTTCAGAGGGATAAGGGGAGGGATTTAGAGGAACTAGTATAAAGGACACATGGACAACAACTAAGAGGGGTGGAAATAGGAGGGAGGTGGAGAGCATGGGTGGGGGGTGGGGTGGGGCTGGGATGGGAGTAATAGACAGAAAACTGTACTTGAAAAATAATTAAATAAAAATTAGCCCTGGCTGGTGTGGCTCAGTGGACTGAGTGCTGACCTACAAACCAAAATGTTGCCAGTTCAGTTCCTAGTCAGGGCACAGGCATGGGTTGCAGGCTAGTTCCTCTGTTGGGGGCATGTGAGAGGCAACCAATCAGTGTTTATCTCACACATTGATACTTTTCTCCCTCTCTTTCTTCCTCCTTTCGTCTCTCTCTCTAAAAGCAAATAAATAAAATCCTTTAAAAAAAAAGTTAAATTACATAACAGAGAGAAAAATGTCAAAGAAGTGACCAAAATTGTCTACCTGGGTATTGTTGGGGATATTGTCATTGGGATGTTAAATGATATATTTGAAAAATCTATTCCCTCTGCAACACTTTGTTTAACTACAGAGTAGACACATTTTGCTGTTAAATTATCCTGGCAGGAACTCAGGAGAGCCAATCACAGGCTTGCTTAGAGTAAGAGAGAATATGGAAGTATTACTGGAGTTTTCCTATGGCTGAAGCAAGCAGCCAGCAACATTTTCTCTGAAAAAGTGCTTAGGCCAAAAATAGTCTTTGCTCTGCTATATTAAGTTGAACTCTGTTTTCAATCAGGCTGTTACTCAAATACTGGAGCGGATCCAAAATTGCTTTCCTGAGGAAAAGTCTGTGTTTGCTACAGATTGTGCAGCACGATAAATCGGACTTCTTACTTTCACAATGGATTGCCAGGCCTGCTGCCCACTTTTCCAATGTGCAAGAAAAATGGCTTCCATTTCTGCCCTCCAGGCAAAGGGATCAGTTCACAGGTCCCCAGAAGTGCATAGCGGGTACAAGGCTGCCCTGATTCTCTCTGCTCGGGCCATGTTTTCTTCCCTTCACAATCTCATACTCTTTATATATTTTCTATTCTACAAAGACCACCCCAAGCCTCACTCTCCTGAATAAGTTTCTTAGCTTAACTTGCTCTTTTTCTCCAATATAGTAGCACTTGTCTCTTTAACACTCAGTAGGTGATTCATTCATTCTTTCAGCCTTCAAAAGATATTTATTAAGCACTTACCAAATGCCAGAGATACAACAGTGAACAAAACAAAGTCTTGCACCCACAGAATTGGCATTCCAGAGAAAGAAACAGACGATAACCAAATGTATGAGTATTTACTATGTCGGTTGGTGGTATGTGTAGAGATCCAAGTGTATGTGTGTGAGGTGGAATGTGGCTCTTTTATATAGAATGGCAAGGGAAGGCTACATGATAAGGTGTCCTGTGGCCCAAGGATTGAATAAGGAAAGGGAGGATACTTGCACATTGGAAGTTCCTTCCAGTGCTAAAGTCCTGAGTTGGACACAAGCTTGGCCTTTTGGGGAAATATCAAGGAGGCTATTTAGCTACCTTTAAATGTGATTTTAAATGTATGCTCACTCTTTACCATGAACATCAGCTTCTTAAGAGTAGGGGCTGTATATTAGAGATTACAGGTGATAAACTGTGATGATGGCTTCTTTGAAGTATACTGTAAGCAATACTTGTATTATACAGCTGTGTGCCCTCTCTAGCTCTTACCCAAAACTTTGATTGGATTACTACCCTAAACTGTGGCACTCAAGTATGCTAATAAAATGCTGAATTCTTAGAGTGTAAGTTATGCACGTGACACTCCTGTGCCCATGGCCATGTACTGCAGATAACAAGAAGTGACACAATCCTATCATTTTAAGGAAATGGATTTGAGGTTCTAAACAACATGAACTAATGCCTTTATTTCTAGTGCTTGCCTTGCTTCAGGCAAACACACACACATCAAAAACAGAGACTAATGGGGAGAATGGAGAGAATCACAGGGGAAAAGGGGAAGGACCCACATGAACAAGTATAAAGAACACATAGACAATAACTAAGGTGGGGGGTGGAAATGGGAGGGAGGTGGGGAGCACTGTACTTGAACAAGAATTAAATAAAATAACTAATTAACTAAATAAATAAACACAGAGACCAATAAAATAAATAATTTAAAACAACCAAAGGAAGGAACACTGTTTCATGCTTCTAAATTTTACCGAATCAATCCTTCCAAAAGCATAACATCTTAATTAAGTGGTTCTTTTTTTAAATCCTCACCTGACAATGTGTTTACTGATTTTTAGAGAAAGAGGAAAGGAGAAGAGAGAGAGAGAAACATTGATGTGAGGGACAAATAAGATCAGTTACCTCCTATACATGCTCCAACCAGGGATTGAACCCACAACCTAGCTATGTGCCCTGACTGAGGATTGAAACTACAACCTTTCGGTGTACTGGACAATGCTCCAACTAGCTGAGGCACCTGGCCATCGTTTAAGTGGTTCTTTTATTCATCTTGACAAAAAATTAAGAAATTATGAAAAAACTAAATAACTATGTATAAAATACTTTGCTCATATTATTTTAAATACAATTTTATACAGTTTGTTAATCCTCACTGTCATTTATAATTGAATTATATGTGCTTCTGAAACTGTGTAATGGATAATATGTTGTGTGTAACTGTTGGACTGTGGTTATGGTCATTTTATAATTTATATCTGAGATCCCCATTGACCATAAAATCTGTGAAGACATAACGTCACTATATTCTAATACCATATTTTAAGGAAAAATTGGATTTGATTAGCTCTAGTGCTTCTTGAAGTTATGAAACCTGCTATAAGTTCTTTTAATTACTTGGATATCTTCCCCCATGAGGATGGGGACTTTGTTTGGCTTTGCTACTGCATCCTCAACACCTAGCACAGTGGTCTGGCCCATAGTGGGCTCTTAACAAATGTTGAATAAATAACTACTAACTTATTTTATGAAATGAGATATAGTTGTTAATTGTGAGTCAACTTGTCTAGGCCAAGATACCTGAATATTTGGTCCAACATTGTTTTAGATGTTGCTGTGAAGTTGCACAGGTTCCAGCAGAAGTATTGCCTGCATGAGTGCGATTGGCAGGGCACGTGAATGTCCCGCAGGAGATGGACAGCAATTTGAACCTTTCACCTAAAATGTCATATGGTGTGCCTGAGTGTGATACTGTTACGTTACAGAATCACATGCTTGTGATTTTGTAATAAAAAGGTCATTATTTGTGCCAGACTCTCTATTTTAGGTAAAATTAACATTGAAATCAGTAGATTCTGTGTAAAGTACACAACCCTCCATAATGTCAGTGGGGCTCATCTGATCAGATGAAGATCTTAAGAGAAAAAAGACTGACTTTACCTGAGCTAGAATTCTGCCGGCAGACTGACTTTGCACTCAGTTGCAAAGTCAGCTCTCTCCTGGGTCTCCAGCCTGCCAGCCTGCTCTGCAGATTTTCAACATACTAGTGTCCATAAGTGCACGAGCCAGTTTCCTAAAACAAATCTCTGTGTATACGTATCTGCATATACACATGTCCTAGTGGTTCCGTTTCTCTAAAGAACCTCAAACAATTACAGTATCCCTTAGTCATTTACTCTTTCAATGAATCAATCAATACATTTTATTCTAAGAATCAACCAACACTCACAAACCAACGTCCCACAGCCACCAACACCAGACTAGGGACACAACCTCTGATACTTACTGACCTCAACTTTTCCACTCCAGTGAGGGAGGCAGAGAACATGACCTCCTCACTGTTTCATTTCTCTAGTGATACAAAGCACTTGTATGTTTTCTCTTTAGAGAAGCAGGTGCTAAGAGAACCTGGTACAGAATGAAGCCATGCTGTGATGGTGTTAGGTGAGGCACTGGCTTACCACTGGACTCTTAGGGGAAAATACTTCCCATGGTGAAGCTGAGTGGCTGATGGTATCACTTCCTCTAAATATTTCCACTCTTTACAAGTGAAGCTGTGGGTGGGGAATTTTGGTCATGGAAACTAGTCAAAAGGTTATAAAAGGTTCACAAACACTTTCCCATTTAATGACTGTGTGAGAGCTAATTAGTCCCATATACTGTAAGGAAAAAGTGAATCTAAAAATACATCAGTTGGAAGGCTTTGTGGGAAGTATGGTATGAAATCTGGTTCAGGGCCTAGGAAAGTGATCAGCCCTGACAGCACCCATTTGCTCATCTGGGGGAGGATGCTTTTATACAGTGAGTTTTTGTAGAGATCTTTCTACCAACGCTTTGTGTGGTGGGAGAAGTGGACAGTGAGGGCAAAAGCCTTCATCAATGTGCCCTCAATCAGCACAGTTTTTCATTCTAGAGTATGTTTATGTCCAGTTAAACATCAGTTAAATCTCTTCCTTGTCTCTATTTAAGGCCCCTTCTTTCCTTTGATGTTTTTTATTTTTTTCTGACCCTCAGGTTCCTAATTCATTCATCTTTTAACCCCATTTAAAACCTGTTTCTAATATAAGACAAAGCCTCATGCCTGTGCTGGTAATATTTTGCACATCAGAAAGGGGAAATTTGGGGGGCATTGGGCTTTCCTGAAATTATGTTCTGAGCCTTCTTCATCTTTGATCTTTGGCAATTACTGAGCACTGCCAATTAATAGAAACGATAGATGGTCATAGGTCTACACAATAAAATGCTGTGAAAACGAGTCATCAGTACCTCTTTGCACCAACATGGATAACATTCCAAAATCATGTTCAGCCTGAGAGGCAGTTATAGAAAAATAAATATGTTATGATTACATTTGTTAAAATTTCCCAAACAGGCAAAAATAAACTGCATAGACACACACATTATCTATGTTAATTTATATGTAAATATATGAAAATTGCACATACTTATATGCATTTATATGTACATGTAGACATAGGAGGCCAATCTGAAAGGAGAAATAAGGGAATGTATTTAACACAAAATTTGAGACTGCAGTTCCCCTTGTGGAGGGTGTGGGTGGAGCCAGACATAATCATTTAGGGGCGTGCAGCTGGCTTCAAGGGTTGTTGGTAAGAAGGTCAGTAGGTGAATGTGTACATACTTTATTGTTTCTATGATTATTTAGAATGCACATATACATTATATATACCTCTTTGTAGTATGAAATGTTTCACAATAACAACATTTTCTGAATTGAAACTTACCTGGACTATTAACCCCCCATTATCACATTTATTGGAAAGTGGAATGGAGAGGGGCTTGGAGAACAGGTGGTTACATAAGTTAAAAAGACATTTAAATGAGTTATAGACCTCTGTTAACCAAAGCATCTATTTGAAGTGAATGTGAAAAGAGGTGCAGATGCATTGACACCTCAACCTGTCACTTCATTTCACCATTGCTGAGTTACATCTAAACAGTATTTTTCCTCATGGCTAGAGCTACCATATAATGAAGATTTGTGGTGTCGATTATGTATACTAGCACTGCCTAGATATTTGGGAGCCCACGTGGCCAGTGAAAGAGAACTTTCATCCATTTGCTTGGATGACCCAAAACTGAACCAACCCAGGACTGAGTCTCCACCAGCTTTTTCACTCCTGTGACTGGGAAGCAGCATCGGCATCAATTGAATACCCAAACCACGAAACTGAGGATCATTTTTGGCACTTCCACCTTGCTCTTCTTTCCTGTCCACCACCCCAAGTCCTGTTGACTTTCCTTTCTGAGTTGACTAGTTTCTAGTTGTATAACTCTATTCCCACTGTCACCACTCTTGTCTTGTCTGTATATATAACTAGGGGTGGAATTGCTCAGTCATTTGGTAGTTTTGTGTTTAACTTTTCAAGAAACCATTGTAGTCTTCTTGGAGAATGCTTCTGTGCATTCTTCTGTGCTTCTATCTAAATGTTAGAATTTCTTGAGGGTCTTAAAAATCTTAAGCTACCCTTCTCTTTCCTCATTTGATGCTCTTAAGTATAGTCATGCACTGGCTTAGTTGACTTGATTGATCTAACTGGGCTCCCTGTCTAGAGCATGGCCCCTCCCTTCCATTCATCACACTGTATCAAGAGAGAGTCCTTAAAAATGCAGATCAGATCATAGCACCTCTAGCTCCTTCACCCTTTTAGAAATGGCAGCATTTTTCACTCTGCTCCTTTACTCATCTTAAGCTTCACCTCTTGTCCCTCTGGCCACACTGGCCTTAACTGTGCTGCACAATTTTGTGGTCTCCCACCTCAGGGCACGGTAAAACTGTTCCCAGGGTCTGGGCATTAGCCAGTCCTTTGCATTGTGCACTCCCACGGTTTTTTCAGTCCTCTCATTATCCATCTTCCTTATGGAAACCTCCCCAACTCCCAGATGAAATCATTTTCCCCACAGTATGTTCTGGTCCTCACGACAGGTATGTATGCATTAATTTATAAAGGCCAGTCCTCCTCTAGACTGGTCTTTTTTGGAGGATGGAACAACATCAGTTTTGCTTCAACTTATATAAGTTTTGACTTAAAAGTGCCCTCCACAGAGTGGATACACACTAGATGGTTGTTAAATTAATTAATGAAAAATAATGGAACTCTCACTCAGAACTGATTTCATATCCTTCCCTTTCCACCATGCCATTCCACACCATCCTTAGAAGAGGAATGTCCTTGAAAATAACCACACTTGGGAGGAAACAGAAACAAGGAGGAAAGTTGCTTGGCTGGTTTCCAGGATTCAGTCATCGACATTGCTCTTCACACCCACTGCTGAGCGGGAAACCAGCTTATAGGGGAGGAAAGGGTCTACTCAAGCAGAAGTTGAAAGCATGGAGTACCCATTTTATCTTGCCTCACCAGTGCAGAGAAAACACTGCTCGCCTACTTCCACGCATGCAGCCTTAAACAGCATACGACAGTCAGTTGCCCCTTACCCAAGGGAGATAATGTTCTTAAACTCCATGAAACCTCAGACAGTACCGAACCCTATATAAATTATTTTTCCTATACATACACACCTGCAATAAAGTTTAATTTATAAGTTAGGCACAGTAAGAGATTAACAATACTGACAATAAAAGAGAAAGTTATGTGAATGTGGTCTCTCAAAATACCTTATTGTACTGAACTCACTTTTTCACTCAAAGGAAGCACTTTATGGCATCTCTAGCATATCTGAGTTGCCAAAATCATTACTCTTGATGCTTTGGGACCATTATTAAGTAAGATGAACACAAGCATTGTGATACCAAGACAGTTGATCTGATAACTGAGGTGGTACTAAGTGGGTAATAGGTGGGGAGTATATACAGTATGGAGATGCTAGACAAAGAGATGATTTGCATATCATGCAGGATGGAGCAGTATAGTGCAAGATGTCTTCATGTGACTCAGAATGGTTACCTAATCAAAAACTTAGGAACTTTCGATTCTGGAATTTTTCATTTAATATTTGCCAACCACGGTTGATGGCAAGTAACTGAAACTGCCATCATGGAGGGAACGACTATACAACCCTTTTAGAATAGCTTCCCCATTTAAAGTTGTATGTGTTCTTCATTTTGAAATAATTTCAGCAAGATAAAAAGGTGACCTCAAATCTTTTGTGGAAGAAAGGCAATTGCAAGAATGAATGAGTTAAATGAATTAATAAATAAAGACAAAAGTATGGACTTGTTGTGGTCATGTTTGGATAGGTAGAAAAGTATAATTTGTTTCCAGCCCCTTAGAGAGGATGCTGATGACCAGTTCTCTACAGAACTGAGACACACATTAAGTTCAATTCTCAATCACGATTCTTGCTCCCGAGGAGTCGTTCCCAGAGAGGCTGAATATGGCATTATAGATGACTCCAATCCATCATAAAGTGGAAGTGACAGCTCACAGTCTGAAGTACTGAAATAATTCAGGAAAAGTTATTAAAGTCTACACAGGTAAGCTCTCTGAGGATGGTAGGAAGGAGAAACCATCTGCTTTACACACCAGGACACACCTACCCAGGATGATTTCAACAAAGAGAACCATATAGATTTTAAGTTGCATTAAAGCCAGTGCCTCCAGGTCAACTTGAAGGAGACTTGGAACCACTATTTCTCCTTTGGGGCGTGTTGAGTCCCGCCCACCTCCATTTAAGGCACATTAACAGTGGGGAACACCGCCAGCTAGAAGTCTGACACCAACTCCGGAAGTCAGAGTCTGAGCAAGTCTCCCCCACTTCTCCCTTCAGGTCACAGCAAGTGCTTGAGAACTCACCCAGGGCAGAACCATTGGTGGATCATCTGGTCTCCCTGGTGTTCTTGCCCTTCTCTGGGCAGGCAGGCAGGAGGTGGCAGCTCAATCCTGTCTCACGATCATGCTTCTCTCTTGTTGCACCCACCAGCCTTGCTTCTAAAGGCGGCTGTAAGCATTTCACTACCGAGCAACCACACACGTAGAGTGTGAGTGGTGTAAGCTCGCGTATGTTTTTCCTTCCGGTTTCTGTGAAGTGATGTTGTCTCAGTTCATTTCCTCTCTGAACCTCTTTTTTTCTCAGTTAGAACTTCTGATACACTGTGGTTGGTTTGTAGTTTAGTGACAAGTGAGAGATCTAGTTAGAATCTGTACCATTTGCTATTTTGAGAAAGATAGGTGATCTTTAAATTATTATTGCAACAGAGCTCTGTGGAATCTACTTTCGAAGTGGCTTAAGCTCCTTTCTAGGCTGCAATGAGGCAACAATTAATCTATTTTAAGGCCAATAAAATTGGGATTTTTGTGATTTTATGGCCTCAATATGCTCCAGAGTTTCACTATAAATTGACATAAACCATCCTTCCACCCTCTACTGCACAAATATTCACTGAGCCTGTACCCTCTGTCAGTCACCCTGCTAGGGGCTAGGTGCATAAATGGAGACTCTTCTATTTAAAATGTGGTATGGGGTCTTGACCAGTGTGGCTCAGTTGGCTGGGTGTCATCCTGCAAAGCAAAACTTCATTTTTCCCAGTCCAGGCACATGCCTGGGTTTCATCTTTGGTCCCGTTTGGGGCACATAGGAGGGGCAACCTGTTATTGATGTTCTTCCTCTCACTGATGTTTCTCTCCCTCCCTAACTCCCTTCCCCGTCTCTAAATATAAATAAATAAAATCTTAAAAAAATAAAATGCGGTATGGAAACCTAGATTTGAGTATGTGAAAGGGAATTGGAAAGTCACTTAGTCTGAAACCCTTTGTGTTTTCCTGCGTCTTTTTAAGAAGTAATCAAGCAAATGTGCCCCGAGGCTAAGTGCTCAGGTTTGAACTATCTCTATCCTTTAAAGACTTTTGACATTTCTGTGCCTTAGCTTTCTCATCTGCAAAATGGGTGTAATCATAGGGTTGTTGTAAGAATTAGGTAAGTTAGCATATATAAAGCACCCAAAGAGTGCCTGGCACACATAAATAAATAAGAAGTATATAAGTATTTGCTATTATTATTAATGACAAGTAATATTATTATAATCTAAGTCCTTTGCTTTTTTTCTTTTCTCCCCTGCTTTCTACCTCTTGTTGGTACCTAGAAAATGACTTGGAGACATAGAGGGTTGAGAAAAGAGAGAGATGGCTGGAACAATTGATGCTCCCAAAATGATTCATTGGTACTTGATGCTCTTGCTTCTTCCTCCTCTGAAACCAAGACAAGAAAGGGGTTGGTTTTGGTCCTCCCCTCATCCTTATACTAAATGTTGTAAGTGGCACTCTCATGACTTCTGTTTTTTTGTTTTGCTTTAATTTCAGATTCATGCCACTTATTTTAAAATGTTGAGCTAGCCCTGGCTGGTGTGGCTCTGTTGGTTGGAGCATTGTCTTATAAACTGAAATTTCACAGGTTTGCTTCAGGGCACGTGTCTGGTTTATAGATTTGGTTCCCAGTGGCAGCACATATGAGAGTCGACCAATCGATGTTTCTCTCCGTCTCTCACTCTCACTCTCCCTTATCCTCTCTCTAAAATTAATAGGCATGTTCTCAGTAAAAAAAGAAAATTTATAAAGACATAACTCAGAAGTTACACTCCATTATTTCTGCATCATTCTACAAAAAATGTTGAGCTAGCTTACATCACGCTAGGGAATATTCTGCCCATAAGCAGATACCACATTTGAACAAAGAAACACACACTCAGGCCAATACCTTGTACAAATAAATTAATAACAAGAACACATATTAATCATTATACATATATTGCATCCTTACGTGAAATTAGCAAAATCCATGATAAAAATATCAAGTTATTCTATTTTTCATTGTTATATCTCTCTCTCCCTTAAAAAAACACTCTAAAATACAGATTTGGGGTAGAATTATCCTTTCCCACATTTTATTTTATTATTATTTTTTAAAATCCTCACCTGAGGATGTGCTTAGTGATTTTAGAGAGAAGGGAGAAAGAGAAAGAGAGAAACACTGATGTGAGAGAGAAATGTCAATCAGTTGCCTCCTGTACATGCCCCAGCTAAAGATTGAACCTGTAACCTAGGTGCGTGCCCTGATCGGGAATTGAACCCCCACAACCTTTTGGTGTACAAGGCAATGCTCCAACCAACGGAGCCACCAAGCCAGGGCCCAAGTTTTATTTCATAGTGCAGAGTAATCATAAAAGAATTGATAGAAGTAGAGGAGTAATATAGACATATATTTTTTCAAAATGTCCCTCTATTCATTTTATATTATACTAACCAGCTAGGATATGATGTTCTTCATTAGACATTTAAGCAGTATAAATTTAAATGTGTCAATTTTAGAAAAAATAATTTATAGTTATAGAGTATAACAAGAAGATTAATGCCATTGAGTTGTCTCCATAAGTCAGTGACATTCTAGATATACTAAATAAAGCTAAGCTTGGCCATAATTTAAAAAAAGTACTTGAGCTTAGCAACTTGATTATACTTAGCTCTGTTCTTTCATCTACAACCTCATGGCTTCTTTTCCCACTTTGAGCTGCCTGGACCGTCCACTGTGGAGTTCTTCAGAATGGGGAGAGGGCATTTTTGTCAAAGCAAGCTAAGAAGCCCAATTTTTTTCCAAAACCGACCAGAAAAACAAGTTAAATATTTTTCCTACTTGGAAAGGTGGAGGGTTTCTATGTTTGCCAACCTGCAGTCTTAAATTATTTTCTTCCCCTTTTCCTTCTCCTTCTTCTGGTTTGTTTTCTTCTTTTTGATTAGGAGTAGGTTATGCCATGTGTCAAAATTTTGACAAACCACGGATGGTTCTGACAAAAAACAAACAGCTGTAGTTTCTAATCACTCTATCCAATAAAGGCCATGTTTACATTTTCAGCTTTATTCAAACAGTCTTCTTGAATGCTTTCATTAGCTTCTTCATGCTATCTCAGTTAGATGGGGTCTCAGCACCACAGAATGGCTTATAACTACCTGTTAAGTAGTAGCCAAACCTCAGGGAACTGTTTTGAATTTGCCATGAATATGTCATCCAGGAAGTGAGCTGTTGTATGGAGTGGAGGTTGAAGGGTAGGGGAGAGAGAAATGAGGAGCTAAAAAATTAGAAATCTATGGCCAAGTTGTGTGTACATTTATGTGTGTGTTTCATTCCATTTGCTTGACTCATTTCCATTCATGATTGAAGACACTATTAGCTACAGAGCATCAGCTGCCCACTGAGAAATTTAAATAAATATGCTCAGGAGTTGGTTTGGCAAGTTTTAAGAGCAATGTTGTCTAGTATTATAACATATGCCTCATTCCCACTCAAGAATAGGAGTTAGTTTTGTGGTTTTCATTTTTAGTTGAAGAAATCAGAGTTCAAAAAGATCCGGTGTATTTGTCCATTCAATAACTACTCTGTACCTGAAAACTCCCCTGAGCTTTCCTGTGCATTTTTGATAGATTGGCCCACAAGACACAGGGCCTGCCCTCAATAAATTCATAACTTAGTGGGGAAATTATCTAGTGAGATAACTATTCTGATGAATTGGTTTGCTCATGATAATAAAAGCAGCTATTGAGTAAGTGCTATGATAAATAAGAAATGAATGAAAATCAGCTCCTCCCCTAAGAGAAATTACAATCTAGTAGACATGGCAAAATGAACTATCTTTTTCTTCTGCTCTCTAGTGACTCACAACCCTCATTTTCGCTCTCTAATAAAGGACATTTTTTTTGGTCTTCTGCTTCTGTTCTCCCAGTCCAGCAGGCAAATCCTGGAGTCTAGTGCTCTTACATTGCCAACACCCCCATGACCAGTTATTTTAGCAATGCATTAGTATTGATTTCCATTTTCTTGTTCTTCTGAGTACTCACCCATTTGCAGCCCCAGGAGGAAGCTCAGTCTACTTTCCCTCATGCTCCAGAGCTACTCAGATTCACTGGAAAAAGTCAACAAAGGCTAATTCCTTTCCTTGAAAATTCTCCCCAAACAACCTCAACTGAGACACTTTTCCTGCTCAGGAATCTTCCTGTCACTTCCCACCGACTACCTGTCAAGTCTTCTTGCCAAAGATTTCTCACTCTCCAGAAACTCTGAGCCCAGCACTCACCTCACACCATGCCAAGGGTAAGAGCTGCTGATGTAGGCTCTATTAGCATCTCTCATGGTCTCTGAGAATTCCACCCTTCCATCCATCTTGTTCCTCATTCTTGGCTCATCCTTCAGTCCTTTGAATGATTGATAGCTTCAAGCATCACCACTTCATTAATAATAAGAGTAATAGCTATCATTTTTGATGTTTACCATGAGAAGGTAAATGGCATTTGCAAAGATGAAACCTTTCTTTTAGCTCATGGAATAGCTGTTTGAAGAAAAATGAGCACCTAGAAGAGCAAAAAGAAAAAAGGCTGAATTATTTTTAAGAGATAACTGATGGAAAATTTGAAAAATTCTGATTTATTGAAAGCATCCATTGAATATGGGCATCTGGCTATCACCAAGCACTGATTTGTCTGTTACTTACATCCTGTTTACCTATCCCTCTACTGGGTGGAAACCATCTTTGACTTCCAAAAAAATTGGTTGGGAAAATCTTCTTGGTGGTTTTTCATAATTTTTAAATTATTTTTTAAAAAATCTACAAGGAATAAATTCATATGGCAAACAAGTAACATTGCAGGCAAAACTAAAGTGCATTTTGACCATCAGCCCTAATGTTAGTTTCGGCCCCTGCTTTATCCACAGTGAACCCTTGCCATCAGTTCGGGATGTATTCTTCCAAGATATTTTCTAGGCAGTTTTCTAAATGTATGTAACTACTGTCAATTTGCAATTGTGCGCACATGCAGTCTCACCCTTGAGCAGGCTTGTGCTCATGGAACATGAGACTGAAACCATCATAGTGCACCGGTTTCTGAGGGAACTATATAAACTGCTGTTCTGGTTTCACATGAAGTAGCAATTTGAAAACAACATCTTATTCATGAGAATATTAAAAATAAAACTACATGGCTGCTTTTGTTCGTTGAATAAATTAAATTCCATATTTTGTCTGACTTTTCTAAATATAGAGAACATTCGACTGACTCGCCTCTGAGTAAACACTGCCAACCAAATGCCAAAGGTCCATTATTATGTGATAAAGCAATTTTATGGATTTTCCTTTTGGCCTACACAATTGCTTAACCAAAAAATCAAGTCAACCATGCCTCTCTCTAGGTGTGTCTGCTGCTCCTGACAATGACTCCAGTTCCAGGTGGGGACAGCCAAGAGCTGGGATCACTGACAGTCATTTTCTTTCTACAATGGCTGAGTCTTTATCTCTCCTCTTCCTTGAACATTTTCCTCCTTCCAATTCTCAGAAGAGCCTCTGTTTCACAATCCCATATTAAGAGATTACTGCTTTAAAAATAATTTTTAAGTGATTCCCACTACTTTAAACCTCAGAACCATTTGTTTTTTCCCTTAGTTCATATGTAATAATTTTACTCTAAGACAATAGAGGAAATACAACTTATCCCTCCTCAGTTTTTACCACATCTCTTCCCATTATATAAGCAAAAGCCTTGTGTCCACATGTTCAGAGAAGCCCTAAATTCCAGTTCCTTGGCTCTATCTACATTCTTACTTTGCCTCCTTTTCTCTTCTTTGTCTCATGCTCAGCTTTCCTGAAAGAGTAGTTTATGTTCTAAATAAACTTCTGTGGTCACAGAAGGACTCCACTCCCACACCTTCCAGTCCCTCCTTCTTTACTGGGTGTGGGTCTTTCATTCCTCCATCTGGCTCCCAACCCTGCTCTGCACTGAAGTTGTCCCTGTTGATATCATCATAGCAGCCTAGGTGATGAAACCATTAGACATACAGTCTCTCCCTCTGTTCATTTAAAATGACTGATCCCTTCCTTCCTCTCAGACCCCTTCTGGCTTTCTTTCTTGAACCCTACTCAGCCTTGGTTCACTATACCCTCCTCCACAGTTCACTATACCTTCTCCACTTACTGCTACCCATGTTTCCCCATTGGACCTCACACATTTTGGGGACAGGACAGTAAGAGGTTAGAAAGATTCCTTGGCACATGGAGTAGGGAAAGTGAAACAGACAGCAGAACAAACTTGCTAAGCAATTTGCAGCCAGGTACAGATGGTCACAGAAGGACTCCAGTGCCTCTCAAGGGGCAGAACCAGGAAAACAAGGACCTTGCCCCCAGGGTAATCTCCCCTCCACTGGCCTTACCTCCATGGAAGTAACATCTAGGAGATAATATGTAGGCCTCAGGTGTATTTCAGCTCCAGGACTAAAAAAGCAGCAAAACCAGGTAGGAAATGCCAGAATCAACTGCAATGACTTAAATAAACCCTGCCCTGCCCGTGACCAATTAATCAGTGGAGATCATGACCCTGAAAGGGCACACCTGGAGAACTGATGAGTATTCTGCTGAATCCCTCCTCTGAGACCTCCTATAAGATTCCCACCTGCAAGAAAGAGAAAAGAGACCCAGCCTCTGTGCTCTTTTTCTAGGGAACAACCCCTGCCATTTCCTTTCCCTTCTTTTCCCCACACTTCTTTCTTCACAGGCAGGTGTCTCCTAAACTCTAAGACAACAGGCAGCTGGCAGCTTGACCCAGGCTAATCCTCTGAATCTGTCCCAAAGCCCTCTTTTCTCTGACTTCCCAGAGAGCTAAGGCAGCCCAGCCTAGCTCTTCTCTTGCTTCTTCTATGCTAAGCCCTTCCTTGTCTTACTGCCCCCAGCTTTAATAGATGTGCCCTCATGATACCTGGACTCGTGTTGTGAAATCTTTTCCATAGAAAGACAAAAACCCACACCTACCAGCTGGCTCTAGGCAGACCCTCTCAGGGCCAGGTTCCTATCTGGTAACATTTTTACTCTATAACTCTCTGGTTGGAATCATTTACTTCTATTTAAGTTTGGGTTAAACCTTTGCCTCTTGAACTCTCCATTAACATAATTACCATACTCTTAGTCCCTGTTCAGTTCTGGCTGCTTTAACAAAATAACATGAAGTTGGCAGAATAAACAACAAACAGTTATTTCTCACAGTTCTGGAGGTTGGGAGTCTGAACAGGAAGTTCAGAACAGGACTCAGAACAGGAAGTTGGCATGGCCACCTTCCGGTGAGAACCCTCTTCCTGGTTTGCAGATGGCCACCGTCTTGCTGAGTCCTTACATGGGGAGACAGAAAGAGTCTATATTGTTATTCAGGCTCTAGTCCCATTTGTGAGAGCTCCATTCTCACAACCTAATTACTTCCCAAAGCCCCATCTCCTAATACCATCAAATTGGGGATTAGTCTTCAATACAAAGTGGGGTGGGGACACAGTCAGTCCATAGTAGTTTCTCTCCCCTAAACATTGCAAAACTTTCTCTTGCTTCTTAAATTTAATCTGTCACCAAATCCTGTGTTTTTTTCTTTAAACTAAACCTCAAATGTTGTTGTTGACCCATTCAATTTCCTCTATACATACCCATTGCCACTCCGTTAGTTTTGACTTTCCTTGCTTAGGTTATCTTAATTCCTAGCTTTGACAGCCCTCCTCTAACCTCTAAGACTTGACGCACTGCCAGGCACACAGCAGGTTCTTGGGAAATATGAGTTGAATGAACATCTGCACAATACTAGATATTCTCAAAGTCAAATTTCAAATCTCTTCATGTCACTGTCTGCTTAAAAACTTCCACTAGCATATTGCCTACAAAATAGAGTTGAACTGACTTCATGGGCGACTTGAGATCCATGCTATCTTCTTAGATTCTGTCCTGCCTACCCATGTTTAAAGTGCCCTCCACCCATCCAGCTGAACCGCTCACTGGTCCCTAACGTTTTCTGTCTTCTCATAATTGCAGCCTTGTAAAGCCCCTTTCCCAGAATACACTTCCTTCTTCTCTTTTTGGCAATGTCCTTCAAGACTGAACTCCCCTAGACAAAGGATTCTTTCCTCCTTTTACTGTCACAAGGAATTTAATTACTTCATTAATCACATAACATCACAATAGTGTGTCTCCCTCCCTTGGACTTCAAGGCTCCCGATGACAGGGAACTGACTACCCATTATTTATTTGGGAGGCCAAATGAAACGTTTTACAAAGTGGACTGCAAAGGTCTGCTTCAGAATCATCTAAAAGGCTGGTTAAATATGGATTCTGAGGCCAACCCTTGCACCGCTGAATTAGATTCTCTGGGGAGTCCAACCCTCCCAGGTAATTCTTACGCGCATGAACACCTGAGAGAACAGTTACAGTATCCAACAAATATTTGATGAATAAAAACATGATGAAAAGTACTGAGATCCCTACTCCTAAAAATTCGTTCTATTTCCTTCATTCCTTTGGGGTATATTTTTGCTGGAGACAGATCCAGGGAATTTGGCTCAGTCATGGATCAAAGTGGCCTAATGGGAAACGGCTTTGCATTATTCTCTAATCCAGTCATGAAAAGTACCTATTGTCCTGTCCAAATGCCAAATTACGTCTAGGGTCATTCAGAGCCCTGAAGATGGTTGGCTGTGATAAGAACTGACACATTCTTGCTCAAGTGAGAACTGGTATTGCTGGCATGTTCTGCATTTGTAATTCACCGAAGCCAAATTCTTGAGCTGAAGTAGTCCACAAGTACCTTCTAAGGAGTTACACTGTCTCATTTGCTGCGTTTATTGCCAGTGTTGGTAACTCTATTATCAGTTAATAGCTCTCCCCTGTTGACATTGGGTGGACTGTGAATGGGCTTAAAGGATTTCAGACTTTAGGTGAGGCTGATGGGCTGGTGAAGATAGGCACGTCTTCTTTAAGTCACAAAGTCTCTAGAATGTCTTCTTAAAATTTCTTCTGACTTTGAATTCCATTAACATGATCTGGAGATCCATCACAGTGTACCACACCAGGCTTAATGAAGACTAAAAAAATATGCATCGTCTAAATGACCTCATGACTATACAAAGTATCCTCAACAAATATTTCTTGGATTTATTATTTAGTAAATGACTAAATCTTCCAAAAGTACATAGAATGAAAGTATAGGAATACACTGACATTATTTGGTAGTTAAATACAAATATATATATACCTGAGTGATGGAAAAAAATAAAGGCATCAAGAGTGATTTGGAATTGGTGGTACTTTGGGAGAAATTGAGATTGGGCATAGCTCCAAAAAGAGGCAAGCTATAGAGACAATTAAGCCATCTCTTAGGTTGTTTATATAATGTCACAGCTAGGCCAAGCTTTGGAGGTTGTCTAATTTATTTTAGCATATGTTACTTATTCTTTAGCATTTCCAATATTTATTACACAAGTAGCATATAGTCACTGTTGAAAAGAGAAAAATAAGTAATTTTAAAAGATCACATAATGTTACATTGGAATGTGTACTTTTAAAATGTTCTTCTATACATATGGTTTAAAACAGAACATATTTATTATTTTACAGTTCTGTAGGTTAGAATTCAACACAGGTTTCACTGGGCTAGTGTTAGCAGCATTCTTCTGGAGGGTCTAGGGAACATCCCACTGCCTTGCCTTTGCCAGCTTCTAAAGGCTTCCCCGGTCCTGGGCTCCTGACCCCTTCCTCCGTCCGAAAAGTCAACAATGTTAAATCTCTATGACCATTCATCTGGGATCACATCTTCCCCCAACCACAGCTGGGGAAAAGTTCTCCTCTCTGCTTTTAAGGACCCATGTATTGGAATGGACTCACATAGATAATACGAGACCCCATCTCAAGGTCCCTAACTGAACATTTGAAAAGTCCCTTTTGCCACGTAAAGTGACATATCCACTGAATTAAGACATGGACATGTTTGAGGGACCATTCTTCTGCCTATTGAATATAGAGATTACAGAGCTGGTGGATATTGGATCTATTAGTTAAACTCTTTTGGATTGCAAGAATCTGATACAATCCGATTCTCTGCTAATGGAGATTTATGGTAAATAAATCTAAGGAAGAACTGCAAAGAGTGTGAATAAACAGAGGACTGAGTCTCCTAGGAACTGTCACTTTATTCTTAGCCTATAGATACCACGGCTTTTTGCTGTCTTAACAGCAGGCATCCCTGACACCAGATGAGGTCACTGGCTATTTCTGCTGCAATCCTGACTCTTCTCAAACGTTTCTAGCTTCCTCCAATGTCCTTCTTTTATTGTTTAGCTTCTTAGTTTCTACTGATTCATGGCTTCTGCTCTCTGTCTTCTCTCCATGAGTCTCTTGGTTCCTGGACTTTTCTGTCACCTTTTATTTCTTTGTCTATGCCAACTTCAGGCTCTCTAAGAAAAATGATCTAGTAAAGTCTGCTGGTCACCACAGGGCACAGGACATCCCTGTCTGGGAGAGGGTTCCCCTGGGTTATCTCATCTGCTGCCACCAGCTTAAGGATGGCTATCTTCAAAAACAAATGCCACTGCTTGGTTCCATCATTGGGGTCACAGGGTCAAATGTGACAATATAAATGTAAGGAACCACATAGGGTTACTTCCCTCACAATAGGGCCACAAGCAAGTGAGCACAAAAAGAATCTTTAAATCCTAGGGCAGAATGTCTTCCTAAAGTGCCCCTGCATGTACTTTAGTAAAACTGTATCTGGGAACTACAACTAGAATTATCGAGCTGAACAAAAGAGTTCAAGCAGGGGCTGAATAAGAGGAAAGGAATGGTGCCCAGAACTAATACAGAATATGGGCATTTTGAAAACAGTGTAGGCAATTGCTTTCAGGACTTTAGGGCTAATTGCCAGTCTGTAACAAAAGAGGCCACACAGACTTCTGAAAATTCTAAAATTGTATCAATTTTATCAGTAACCAGGACCTCAATTTGCTCCCACAAACCTCTCAGGACCTTGTGAAATAGGCATTGGAAAGAGGACTCAAGTGTCTCTAAATGGTGCACCCATTTGCTTCTCCATCTACATTTGCTCTGCAAAGGGGAAAGTGGTCTCATTAACGTGGAAAGAATGAATCTAAACAAGTCTCAGGAGAAAAACTCTCTTGGGCGTGCTGAATCCTGCCACCACCCCCTTCCCCTTCTGAATGGAAAAATGCTGCAGTAAATGTTACATCTGATATTTCCCACAGAAATGTGTGCTGTGGTCACAGCCCAAAGATGCCAACACAAATCTCAAACACAGCCACCTCCCGACAGATAGCACAATCTGGGCTGTTTTTAGTCTGGACCTTAGTAACCAGGGACAACAGTTGATTTCAAATTTCAATTAATTACAGGGGAAGAAATGGATGTCCAATAGACAGGGAGACAGGAGCCTCTTAGCATGAATGTTTTCTCCCTGGTGGCTGAGTATTGGGATGCTGCCAAATCACACGCAACCAGGACTTTTTCTATGTGGTATGCTATTTTTTTCTCTTGTTGTGTTTTTAGAGAGAATGCCAATGGCATATTGTCTCCTGAACTTCCTATACTGTATAATAATTTATGGAATTCCTTCATTTTTCACTTGGAAATACACAGCATACTTCATTTAGGCAATCAAAAGATTTTTTTTCGGAGCAATGACCATTCTGTTAGGAGCTCAGAATAAACTAATGAGTAAAAATATACACAGTATACTGTGTATATCAGGCATTTTAGCTACAAGAATGTCAAAATAGAACTTAGAGTGGCTTGAATAATAGATTTTTGTTGCCTAATCAAGCAAGAAGTCTGAGGTTAGGTTATCCTGGGGTTGGTTTATTCAGTGGATCAATAAATGTCTTCATGCCCTGGCTGGTGTAGCTCGGTGGTTGAGCGCAGGCCTTTGAACCACATGATCGCAGTTCGATTCCCAGTCAGGGCACATGCCTGGGTTGCAGGCCGGTTCCCGGTTCCTGGCAGGGGACGCACGAGAGGCAACCATACATTGATCTCTCTCTCTCTCTCCTTCCCTTCCCCTCTAAGATAAATTAATAAAAATCTTTAAAAAAATAAATAAATGTCTTCATGTCAGCTTTATTCTCAGGTGGTAGGTTCTTTCATGATTGCAGAGTGGCTGCCATAGCTCTATATAGTGCATTCTCAACCACGTGCAAGTGAAAATTAACACATAAATAAACAAAGCCAAAAGGAAGACACTCCCTTTCAGGGTCCCTGTGCCTTCTCCTGAGAGAAGATTAATTTCTTAGAAGGATGGTCTCCCTCCCTTACTCTCCCATCCATCTCTCCTCCCCTCTTCCCAGAAGAAATGCCCTCAAGTCTTAGGAAATCTATCAGAGGCTTGTTCTAAGCCAATCAATACAAAACAAATAATATAGTCATAATAGACCAGTCAAATTTTGCGTCCTGAGGTTAGCAAAGGGCTCAGTCTTTCCTAAAGCATGAGCCTGCCCCATAGACAAACAAAATTCAGCTCTTTTGTCAGGAAGAAAGGGTTTTAGCTTTTGGGTAAGAGACTAGTCGGGTCTGCCTCAGTATGGACTTGCAGACAACATAGGAGGGAAGAGGAAAATTCCTTCACACATGTTGTTCACACAGTCTGAAAGACTGATATTCCACTATCCTCTTTGCTGGTGGTAGTTTTAAGATCCTGGGTTAGTTAGAAATTTAACTCTTCAAATTTCTGCATATGTAAAATGGGAAATCATTTGTATCTTATTGGAGGTGTTATAAGCATCAAATCTATTAGTGTATGCACAATGCCTACCACTGCATCTGGCCCATAAGAATTGCCCAATAAATCCCACTCCCTTCCTCAAAGCCCTTAGGTTGCTTGCAGTCTCAATAGCTGTGTAACTGACATGTCCCCAGCTTGTATTCTGATTGATAGGCACATGGTGAGCATGTACAGAGACTTCCTGAGGCAGGTGATAGTATCATATCGCCAGGAATCATGAAGGTCTACAAAATGCTTTTGCTACAGTTGATGCTTTCTTTCTCTCTTTTTCTTTATCTTTCTTCTACTCTTGTCAACTCCCTTTTTTTTGGAACTTTATCTTCCCTTGTGTTCTATGACTACGTTCTCTTGGTTTCCCTCCTGCCTCTCTAGCTACTTTTTTCTATGCTCCCTTACAGGGCCCTCCTTTTGGCCAGCCCCAGAGCTGTGTTCTCCACCTCCACTGCAATATCACATGTCCATTGGGGAGGTGACATTTTATCCTTTAGTGTACCTTCAATTTCTAGTTACATGTTTGACACATATTATGCATTTAATGCCCATTTCTTTAATACATTTTTCTTCAATCATTTGCTTAACAAGTATTTATTGAATGCCTATTACATGCTTAATACTGTTCTTCATGCTGAAGATATAGCAATAAAAAAAGACCAATCTCTGCCTTTATGAAACCTACATACTAGTGAAGAGATGATGAATAAACAGATAAACATTTCCTATCTCAGAGGGAATAAGTGCTGTGGGAAAATATAATGCTGGGTAAGTAGGGTAGGATGGATGTGAGTAGGGAGGGACAAGTCCTTTCATGGTACCTAGGAATGCCTCTTTAATGACACAATATTTGCATAGAAACCTGAGAGCAGTGAGTGACCCAAACATAAGGCTAGATAGAGGGAACAAAGAGCACAAATGGTCTGGGCTGGGACTGCACTTGGCATCTTCAAGGAATCCTCAAGTGGCTAGAATGAAGTGAGCCATATGAAAGAGGAAGGAAACAGATTAGGGGGCCATGGGTAGGGCAGGTCAGGGAGGGCCTCACAGGCAATGTTAGAGCTTTGGCCTCTGTTTTGAGGGAAGGAAAGCCGTTGAGGGTTCTAAGTAGAGGAGTGATATGATCAAACATGCCTTTAGGGGATCCCTTTGACCACTGTGTTGAGAAGACACCTAGGAGGCTGGAACAGAGGCAGGATGTCTGTTAGGAGACAATTGCTATAATCAAGGCAAGAGATGGTTGGGGCTTGGATTAGGGCGGTAGCAATGCAGTGGTTAGAGTTGGGTGAATTTTGGTTTTAATGTGAGGTGAGGTCAATGGGATTTTCTCTTGGATGTGGGAAGTGAAGAAAAGAAATCAAGGTTAAGCCCACATGTTTTGGTTCCAGCAAACAGAAGAAGAGACTGTAATTTTCTGAGGAGAACTGTGGGGAAGCAGGTGGGGGTGGGGATGAAGAATTAGATTTGAGGCAGGTTAAGTTCCCCTGGGTTATTAGGCATTGACGTGTAGCTGTTGAGAAGGAAGTTGGGTTTAGGAATGTGGATGTCAGAGGAGAGGTCTGGGTTGGAGACAGATCTTTGGGCATCAGCATGTATGTAGATGACATTGAAAGAAGTGACACTGGATGAGATCACTGGGGGACGCATGAAAAGGGAAGCAAACTGGGGACTGAGCACTGGGTAGGCCCAAGCGAGAGGTCGAGGAGAGGAGTGAAATCAATAGAGGAGATGGAGAAGGGGTGACCTGAGAGGAAGGAGGCCCACCACCAGCATGCGGGGTCCTGAAAGGCCCGTGGTGAAGGAGTGTCTGGCACGAGGTGAAAGCATGTCAGCGTCTGGTGGGGAAGTGTGCAGGGGCTGAGAAAGGCCTGATGGACTTGGTGGTGTGTGGAAGTCTTTGGTGGCTGTGACAAAGCAGTTTCAGCTGTGGGTGGAAGAGAAAATGGGAGGAGAAGTTGGAGGCAGCAGTACAAACAAGTCCTTCAAGTAGCTTTGCTGTGAACAGGAAAATGGGTAATAGTCAAGGGAGGCTTTTGAAGTTTAAGAGAGGAGATTTGGTATTCTTGAATGATAAGTGAAAATCTAATAGAAGGGGACATTTTTATGGAATAGGAGGGAGGAGTGAGGTCCATGAGGTTTAGGGGTAGAATCCAGGGAATAGAGAAGGGTTCAGCTAAGCTACTCCACGGCATCGCTGCCTTGGCATCCGTTCTGCTGGGCCCAGCTGCCTGCAGGGATCCTTCAGCTGTCACTGGCCCACATTCGATGACGTTCCCTAGACAGCAACCACAGAGTCACAAGAAAATGTAAGTTCCTGGTATGACTTTCCCAACATCCCTTGTGATCAAGTCTTCCGCACCTCCCAAGGCCTTCCCCTTGTATGCCTCTTAGGTAGGACCTCTGTGTAACTTACTGAAACCCTACTAATTTGGGTTCCAAAATTATATATCCACTTACCTTCTCATATCTATGCCTCAGGATTTCTCACGGGAAAATTAAAGTCATTTTCCCTCTGTCCACTTCCATCTAAACCTTCTATGCTCCCTATTTCAGAGAATGTCACCCTCAGTGCTCCCATTTTTGTGAAGTAGAATAATAAAGCCTTTGAATAGCTCATAAACTAGCACAGGACAATGGTTCTTATTTTCTGAGATTGAAAACAACTGGTATGTGAAGCACAGGGTATGAGATGGTCAGCCTCCTCCGTTCAACAAAAGACCACAAGAACCACTGAAATTGAGCAGTTTATTCTTCATTGGCCCTGCAGGAAGTACACAGTACACTTCAAGGGGTCATGGGGGGAAATCAAGGCAGGGTGCAAGCAGAGACATCAACAGGACCTGGGCACATGCCCTTACTTTATTTATGGGTGGGGTGCCTTTCAGTTCTTGGGCTGAGACCATTATTAGCTCAGTTTGAACACTATCAAGTCAAGATATCTGTGAGAGATGCAAGTGGGAAGGGTGAGTATGTATTGTAGCTGAAACATGTTGGGAGACTGACTGCCTGGCGTGATATTTTTCCTATAGTAATTAGAAGGTGTGCGTGTGGCCCAAGGTGCATCCAATTCAACTGGGGGTTTTATTCGTAGCAGATGGCGAGTCAGTAGCTCTAAAGTCGTGCTTCAGAGTCTCTAGTTGTAACAAACTGCCAGATGATGCCAATAATGTTGGTCCACAAATGGCACTTTGAGGAGCAAAAGTTAGGAGACAGAAACCCATGGAGATCATTTCAATTTAATATTTTAATTTTTATAACAATAAAGGAACTACATGAACATAGTTTCTCAAGTAGATTAAGGCAAAACCATGGAGACTGTTCACTGTCAGGCTAAAGAATACATTCTTGATTCTGAAAACAATGTAGAACAATGGAAAAATTTGATCCGTAGGATCACATGGTTTCATTGCAAAATGCTGAAAGTAGTCATGGGGATGTAAAGTAAAGCCTATGGAACATGGTTAATTGTGGTCAGGAAACATAGTCAGTTACACTGTAATAACCATGAATGTGTGGTGTCAGGTGGGTTCTAGACTCATCGAGGGGATCACTTTGTAAGTTATATAATGTCTAACCGCTATGCTGCACACCTGAGACTCATATAATATTGAATGTAAACTATAATTAAAATGTTTTTAACTTAAAAAAAGAAATGAAAGTCAATCTTGTGTTGACTTCTCTGTAGGCAGTGGAGATAAAACAGTGAACAGTAAGCAGGGAAACCAGAGACCTGTCCTCAGGGAGCTAACATGTGGAGGGAGTTAGGTAATAATAAGATAAATAAATAAACAAGATGATTTCAGATTGTAGACATGCTATAAAAAATAAGAAGTACTAATGTAACTGAGTGTGGGAGACTCCTCTAGTGGGAGGTTGTTTTTAAGCCAAGAGCTAACCATGCAATGGAGCCACCAAGTCCCGGTAAGAATTTGCGGAAGAGAATTCTGGGCGGAGGGAACAACAGGGTGATGGCCTTGAGGCAAGAGAGAGCAGTGAGGCAGGAAGACCAGTCAAGTCAGTGTAATGGGGCCTTGTGAGCAAGAGGAAATGGTATGAGATGGGGTCAGAGAGATGAACAGAGGCCTAATCATAAGGGCCTTTGAAAGTTGCAATAACCACTTAGTATTTCATTATAAAAGTGGTAATGAAAGAATATGATTTTTAAAAGATTACTCTTGCTATTGTGTGAAGATTGGATTGTGAGTATGTTTGTGGAGTTGGGGGGGGCATGCTCAGAACTGTGCTTTGGAGAGATGAAATGTGTCAGCAACATGTAAAACAGTTCAGAGGGGGAAAGCAGCTCTTCAGAAATGTCTACAATTGACGGTTGAAGAGAGCATGAACTGGGGAATTCAAACCCACACTTCCAAATGAGGTGACAGGATGTGAGCCAAGATTCAAATAATCCCCAACTCTCTTCAGTCAGGCATGGAGGCCAGGACTTTCTCACTAATTCTCTCATGTAATCCTCTCTGAAACCCCACAATTCTGGTTACAAATATCAGTTTCCAGGTATTAACCCAGGCTTACCGCTAGAGAGCTCCACAGGTGTCTGCTTGTCAACACATAAATGCTTCAGGAGAATTGAAATCCAGAGGAGGCTGGGCTTACTGAGTGGTCACTACCTCCTCTGCCCAAAGGAGTGGAGATGCTTATCATTTTTTGATTATCAATAGCTTTCTTTCTCTAACACTTTGTGCCTTTCTTTAAACCCTAATGATCAATTTAAAACCCAGGTAGCAGTGAGATTTCAGAAATTCCAGGATGAACCCACCTCAAAAATACCAAATTGCAAGGTTAGGAAGCCTATGAGGCAGTCTCTGCTCCTTGCTGGGTTGCTGTGCAATGCTGCTGGGAGATTTAAGGTACAAGCAGACCGTGGGGGGTAATTCTTTCAGCTGCAATCCTCATTTGTATTTTAATGTAAATGAGTTTCAGATCCTTCTTGAAAGAAACTTTTGCCTGGGAACTATGGATGGTTCTGGGCACAGAGTTGGGGCAAAAGTCTTGGGGGAGTTGAATGGGGAAGGGGAAAGGGGAAGGAGTGGCCCAGAGCACTGAACTTCACTTCCTTTCCTGTGTTTGCTGGAGCCAGGAAACAACTGTCCACCCCTTTCCTGAGCAGAAGGCTCTCAACATGCCAAATGAAGAAGAAAATGATTTGGTTTTATAACTTTGCATTATCTGTGCTTGGTTAGACTCTCATGTGAGCTGTGCATCTGGATGGTTACATTAAAATATGCATTTCTTCAAAAAAGGAAACTCCCACCTGCATTTGGACCCCTTCCTCCTGATGTAGCTGCTGGGCTGTGTCTCTAGACCAGAAAAGGTTTTGCAAGCAGAGGGGGACTACTAGAAAATGACAGGGAGAATGTTGTACTTGACAATTTTGTACTTGACATCCATTTTCATAGAAATAGGGAGATGAAAAAAGGAGAAGGAAGGAAAGTGAGGGCCAATGTGCACCTAGCTCTGCTTGGGCACTTCTCAGGAAGGTTATCTCAGGGGCCCGTTTTCCTTTGTTCTTCTTGGACTCTCCAGGATTAGTGATCAACTCCAATAGTTTCCAGTTAGGAAACCCAGGGCTGTGGCTCATTTTTATCTACCATGAACCTCCTGATCATTCATTCCAAAGACACAGAATTAGGAACAGTGACCAGAACAGGTAGTAGTTGATGGTGAAATTCAGAGTATCCATTTAATTAATCAATTCATTCAGTAAACATTACAGCTAGTACCTGCCAGAAACTGAGAAGTGGAAGGGAAAAACATAGTTTTTGCACAGGGAAAAGAGTATAGGTTTTTAAATAATAGGATATTATTTAAAATAATAGAATAGGCCAGAGTATCTTTAAGGTCTGTTATAATATTAAAATTGATCACTGATGGTGATCCGTCTTGAATGTTTTGTTTGATTAATGATATACTCCCCAAAGTGAATTTTCCACACAACTGTTTCCTGAAATTATGCTTTGTATTGTGTGGTGAGTGGTCTTCAGGAGGTTTGAGGCTCAATCCAAAGTGGTCCACTTAGGAAAAAGTAATCATGAAATATCTTTTCCATCTAGTGTGTTTTGTCTTAGAAGTTTACGCACATCCTGTTTCTTAATGTATTCGACATGGTTTTATTATTAAAGGGTTTTATTATTATTTGTTGAGACTCTAGGAAGATAGGAAAGCTTCACCCTTTTAGTTTAAATATTTATAAGTAGTTACAGCATAAACTCTGAGCAAGGATTAAAGTCCCCGGATGTCTCTATTTCCTAAGTCTTTTTTCACTTGCCCACTCACTGCCAGCTTCCCAGAGGCAGAGTCAGAGCATCAGCTTCCTGCGTAAGTGAAATAAAGTAGCGTAACCGAGTTACTTGATCTTTATAAATGTCCTGGTCCACAGGGTATCAAGTCATACTTTCTGAGCTTTAGCATCTTAGCTACTCACATACAGTAGGTATTATTCATACCCATTTGGTTGCATGACTTTTCTTTGCAAAAGAGGATGAGATATGAAAGCCACATATATAAATGCCTGAAAGAAACACACATGCACACTAATTGGATTCTTGGCAAGAGGCTGAAAAAATGTCCCACAACCCATGGAGGAAGTTATTTTTAGAACAACTTTGCCCTAAAATGTGTTGGTGCTTCTGTGAATGAGTTCATAGCACATGCTACAAACTCTTTTGGCCTGATCCTTTGAAAATAATCTCCATTTTTCCTTTTTATTACACAATAAAATAAAATGAACAGTCTCCCAGTGCTGTCTCTTGGAAGCTTTTCTCAGTTGAAAGCTCTTTTATTTCTACTTCCATCTTCATGTCGCCTTTGCTTTTTCATATGACCTGCCTTTATGACCTAAAGGTGTTAATAGAAATTTAAGTTCTTTCCATCAATTCATTTAGAATTTTAGTTGTCCCCATTTTTAACCCATGAGCTCACCCTGATGATTCATCAGATTTCCAATACTACAACCCTCTGTTATTTTTCTAAGGAAAAGGTTGAAGACTCATACTTTATATGGCATTACAGGAGAAGGAGCAAACCACGGGTAGTTACTGAGATCTGACTTTGTGATAAGAGATCTGCCAATGGTTAGAAGACCTCACCCAGCTGGTCTTAAAATGGAATTAGTTCGATGGTGCCAATGGGAATTAAGGGACAGCATGGTCCCAGAGCAAATACAATACCTGTCTTTTGGATGCTCTTAATCTCAAAGGCAAATGAGGGAAATAGGTCTTTGTGAAGCCAAGCCACACATTCCTCAGTGATTATGGTACCAGATACTTGTGATTCAAAGTGACTGTTTATCTGATAGTAGATACATCTATATCATTAAAGGATGTAGAGGTCTTCTTTTTTTTCCTCTCTGTTTTATTGTTGTTCAAGTACTAGGGACTTTGAACTCCACTTCCTGCCGCCACTTTCCCCCACCTCACCCACCCCCACCTCCCACTTTCAATTCATAAGGGTCTCCTGTTATTGAAATTAAGGTGTTCTGAAGTCATTTATCCATATCCGAGGCTGTATCTACAGAGGTTTTTAATAATCTTGGCCATATATATTCTTGAAAGGAAAGACAAGTTTACTTTTCCTAGAAAGCACAACCTGGTCATAAATGTTTCCTTAGTGTGTCCTGTGTACTTTGCTTACAGAAAGAACCTCTACTATGTATATTATATTCTGGATGAATTTCAGGAACTCTATGAAAACAGTCATACTTAGGGTACTTCTTTATGTTTTCAGCAGCCTAGAATTTGGCATTTGAATTAAAGTAGCTTCTGAGAATGTGCATTGCTTTTAGGAGTTAGGAAAATCCAGAGTCCCTCTGTACTCACCAGATCTTGCCCCTTAAATTATGCCTATAAAACTGTCTGATGATAGAATTAATTATTCAGTCTATAGGTTTAAGCTTGAATATCTGCTAAAATGCACATAGTCTGTAACATTCTTTATATAGTTATTCATTTAGACTTTAATGTGAATAAAGATTCTGAAAGATTTTCATATAGAGTGGAGAAGAGAGCTCACAGTACTGGCTGGGCGGCTATGGGTGATAATGAGGAAAGATTTTCTGAGGATGGAAATAAATCCTGACTTTGCTTAATTCAGCAGCTGTGCATGGATGGCCTTGCCTTCAGTTATGAAACTCCTCCAATTCCTTTAAAAAGGAGGTGGTTCCAGACATGTAGCACTTTTTTTGTAAATAGGAATGGAGCATGTGGTATCACAGAACCCGAGACCAGCTCTCATTTCTGAAGGCCCCCTCTTGTGGACGTGCGCCCTGCGCCAGCGTGGGCAAATAGAAATGGCTTCCAATTGGAGGTCTTAGACATCTGTATCTATTGCACATTTTTCATGCTGAATTTCTTGTTGCTGGTTACAGATTTGACTTTTGAAGCTGAATGATGCAAACTCTTCCTGTTAAGTTATGAAGTCTGTGTGTAAAGTTTTCTTTTCTTGTAATGTTTTGTCTGATTTTAGTATCTGGGTAATCCTGACCTTAGATGATAAATTGGAAAGTGTGTCATCTTTTTTTATGGGAAAATTTTGTAAAGGAAAAGTTCAAATGTTTGGTATATTTCCACAAGTAAAGACATTTGGGCCTGGGCTTTTCCTTGTGGAAAGTTCTTTGATTACTGCAAGTGTGGAGGAAAAGAAAGATTAGTGGTTGTCCAATGACTACCCTTAGTGGTGACTGCTAGGGGCATGGGATTTCTTTTCTGAGTGATATAAAGTTTCTAAAATCAAATTGTAATGATAGTTGCACAACTGTGTGAATATACTAAAAACCACTGAGTTGTTTATTTCAAATGAGGGAAATGGCATGTGAATTATATTTTAGTAAAGCTGTTTAAAAAACAGGTATTGATTCTGTTCATTCTCTCTACTGTTTCTCTTTTTGTGTATTATTAATTTCTGCTTTCTTTCCTTCCTTTTGATTTTTGTGGGTTTGCTTTTTTTTAGCTTATGAAGTTGCAAGTTTAATTTATTCACTTTTCCATTTTTAACTTACTTAAAATTATGTATTTACCTCTAAAAACCTTTTAGCTACATCTAACAATTTTAAAAGCAATACTTTTATTCTGCTGTAATTTTTGTAATGTCATAAATTTCTGTTCCTAAAATTATAGCTTCAAAATACATAAAATACACAAATATTTTTCAGTGTGACTTTTTCCCTCCATGAATCATTTAAGAGAAAATATAAAACATTTTCCAAATATGTGATTGTGTTCACTATCTCCTGGTAGATTTATATTTTTATTATTATGTAGTACACCCACATTTATTCTTATGAATGTGTTGTGTCTGAAATTTCACTCTGTCTAGCATTTGATATTGTTATATAAAATTTCTTTGGTTATTAATTGCATGGCACAACTTTTCCATAACTGTCAATCCTTCTGTATAATTGTGTTTTAGATTTTGTTTAGTGTTTCTCATAAAAAGCAGCTACCTGTCTTAAAAATTCCCAATCCATTCATCTCTGTCATTTACCTGATGAATTTGATCCATTTTCATGGTTAATAATTACTCCTATATTTGCACTTATTTCTACTACCTTATTTTCTTTTTACTATGTCTTTTTATTGGATCCTATAGATATCCATGTTTTCTTTTGCATAAAGTTGTGGGGTTTTTGTTTTGTAATGAATATTCTTCATGCATCTTTCTCCCCTCTCTGTTGGTTTGGAAGCATTTTTATTATTTTAATTCTATTATTTTTGTAATTTTAATTTCTGTCTGCAATCTTTGACCATATTATTTTTCTGAAAGTCTAAATTTATTTAAAAAATTTTAAATTGTATGTCAACTATAATTGAAAAATAAATTAAAAAATAAAGAAAATAAGTGTATGTATTTTAAGGAAAATGAATACTACAAGCTCTTTGGGCAGTTGTAGCTACCCATTAAATTACTACTTCCTAGAATTTTAAAACTTTTTCTCCACAATTGCTAAACTCACTTTTAACCTTAAATCAAATTAACCAACATGTTTGTTGTTAATTTTATGTTTACCTCTGTTTCTTATATTCCTTGCCTTTCCTCTGAGTCCTTTTAATTAAATATAGTCTTTCATATTTGTATTCATGAGAATCAATTTATAGTAAATTCTAGGTATTTCTTTATGAATCTAAAAACACATTTATTACCCTTGATTTTGTTTGAATGACAGTTTGGGTATAAATGTCTAGGCCTAGTTACTTTAATTTAGCATTTTGAGGATATTATTCTTTTATTTCCTGGTATCTGCTGTTGCTGTCAGTTTAACTGTCAGTCTTTTGTGAATAATCTGTCTTTTTCACTCCCGTAGTTTTTAAGATTTCCCCCTTCCGTTGTTCTCGATTATTTGTAGTTTCACTGTATGTATTACCTTGTAGTAGTAATTAACATTTATTTTCACCTGCTTCCAATTTGCTGGTTCTGAACTGTTTAGCTGTTTTTCAAAACTTTCTCAATAAATATTTTCATGTCTAAAATTTTTATATTCTTCCTTTTAAATATCCATTTTGTTTAATTTCTTCTTGTTTTTGCTTGACAATTTTGTTCTATTTATAGTGAATGTCATTCTTTCACTTGTCTCCTTTATCACCCTAAATTTACTTATTTCAAAGTCTTTATCAGACTATTCCGATACTTGAGTTTTGCTCTGTTAAATGTACCTTTTCTAATTTGTAATTTGTATCAGATATCTGTCTTAGTACTACCATTACTTTGCTTTGGTATCATAGTGTCTGGGCTCATTTTGAGAAGAAAGTATGTTTTCTTTTAACTCCTCTGCTTGTCTCTTCCTCTATAAGTTGTTTTAGTGATCGCCTCCACCTCATTCCTTGGGGCTCCCTGACTAAAACACATCTTATGTTGCCAGCTTGGTCTCACTCAGGGTTTAAGGTTTATGGCCAATTTGGTCATAGAGCCAAGAGTTAGCTTCTTTCAGATTCTGAAGACGAGGCTGTTTTATGACCTATTAATTTAAGAAGGATGCAATATTCTCAGGCAACGGCAACCATTAGAAGGGTAATTTTTCAGGCCTTTTCATTTTTATGTTGGGGGAGTTCTGCCACTTTCTAGAGTAATTTTATGTGCCATTACTTTAGATGGGCCCACTTCCCGGATGTCTTCCTGCCCCAGAAGCAAGCCTAGATCTTTGTGTTATATACTGTTGACTGCCTTGTTTATCTGGTTCGTGAACTTGGTCCGTGTAGAAGCTTACTGTGTTTGAACCTGCTTATATTGTTTTACTTATTTATTTGTATTTTGCCTGTCATTTTTCCTGTTTGAAATGGGGTGCGAAAACTGGGGGGAGAGGTAGACTAAAAAACATGTGTTTAATAACCCAATTTTATACCTCCTCAGGGTGACTCTTGCTTAAATACAATTTCCAAATTGTTTTAAAAAATTAAAAATACTCTGAGGCCAACTGAAATAAACACTTCCTTTGTGCTTTCTTAAACCGTAAAGTGGTGTTGTCCAATATAAATATAATCCAAGCCATGGATAGACTTTTACATTTTCTAGTAGCTGCACTAAAAATACAACAAGAAACAGAGGAAATTGACTCTCACATTTTACTTAGTCCCATATATCTGGCATATTATTATTTCAAAACATAATCAATATAAAATTATTAATAAGACACATTTTTATCTAAATCTCTGAAATCAGGTGTCTATTTTATACTTACGGAACATCTCAGTTCAGAGTGGCCATGTTTTCAATGTTCAATAACCACCTGTGACAAAAGGCATCCATATTGGATGCTGCAGACTTATTCTATTTATAAAATAACCGTAATTGAATCACCACTGCCACTATCACTTTGCATTTCTGGACTTTTTCCCCCAAGAAATTTATTAAGTAATTAAGATGCACAACAAAATTTACATGGCCTCAAAAGCTGTATTTGCCTCTGTATTATATCTGTCAGCATGATACTAATACATATGGAGAATTCTCCTTGGCTTCTCTTTTTCAACTGAAAGAAGATAGAGGAATGTTCTGTGTATACAAATTTAAAATAGAAACAAGATCATTTATGCTATCAATCTTGAAAAACTGTTTTGTGAAAAATCAAAGTTTTAGTTTTTTCCAAGTGACATGATAGAGAATACATAAGGTTTAAAATGGTCATTACATTAATTATCTAATAAATTAATTAAGAAGTTAAACTCCATTGACTACTAAAGAGTATTTGTGGGTGCTGAAAAGAGTTTGAAAGGGGTCAGAAATGTAAAATATGGTGGAGTTTTATGGCTTTAAATGGAACTGTTTTCAGTTGAGATTACTTCTGAGTTCCCCTGAGACAAAGGATATTTGGCTTTACTGAGTTCTAACAATGATTGTGATGGGCTGTTTACAGGCTGACATCCCAGGTATCTCAGGCAGCCAGGCAGATGTATTTGGATGCAAGAACTCCTCATCCGCCCTCTGTATGGCTATTAACAAACCTTACTACTTCTGGGAAAAGTAATCCTTTTGAAGTATACTGTTACATTATTAAATCACGTGTTTTCCAGAGCACGGGACCACCTTCTCTCAAGATCTCTAAATCACACTACTTTGTAAAGCTGCTTATTTATACAGCTTAGAAACATTGATAATTCATCAACCGCCTGCTTTTATGGTCAATCTTTAAACATGCTAATTTGTCATATCTTTTGAAACTCCTTCCTTCATCATTGTGGTTTTCCCCAGTAATTCCCAATCCTGTCATATTTAATGAAAACAATACCAGTAATTACACTGGTACATAGCCTTTTTCTCTTGGGAATCTCCAAATGGTTTCCAGATTGATGGGGGGTCAGTTTTCAAAAGCTTCTTGTGAGGAAAGATCGGGGAGGGATTAGTTTCCAATCAAAGTGGGGGAGTGAGGCTCACCGCAGGACTGCATCATTGGTCGTGCCCTTCTGTCCATCTGAGCTGTAACATTTCCATTTTGACCGAACGCTCCAATAAGCTGACATGCACCTATTTGGCAGGGACTACTGCTATGCTGGCTGGGGAACCATCATACTGTCATCACAGCTGGGTGTGACAGGTTCCAGGAGTTTAGAAATTGTTCTTGACATGATGGGAGGCATTTTTATATCCTACCATCAGGCATTCCTCATTTCCTATGTTCCTATGTAAGTAGTACTGCTCCCCCAACCCTCAGCTCTTTCAATCTCAGTTACCATGGTTTCTTTTCACCTATGGAACTTATCACCACATAACATGTTACCTGTTTTATTTTCCTACCCACCAGTGTGTAACCTCTGTGAAATTCCTGGCCATGTCTGTTTTGTTTATAAGTGTGTTTCCTGCCCCAAGGACTCAACAGGAGCTCTGTAAATACTGAACAGAGGACTGAATTTAAAAACAAGAAGCATACCTTCTTTCAAATCTTCAGTGAGTTTAGAAGCCTCGATTCACATCACAGCGCTGTAGTTAACTAGTTATGATATCTTGAGCAAGCTGCTCAAACTCTCTGGTTTTCAGATTCTCAGATATGAAATGGAGTAATAATATGCATGTTTTACATTGATGGAGAACTAGATGATGTAAAATGCTCAGCCAAACATAGTATCTGGCTTGCAGTAAGCACTCAGAGAAGGGTGACTACTTGAAAAAAATCCATTACTATTCCAGTGGTTTCTCATCTGGCAAGTTGTTAGAGCTCAGAACCTTCACTTCCACCATAGAAATTTAAGCCTCAGGGCTAAGTCATATTCCTTCAAGGACCAGGAGCAAAACCTGGGCATGTTATTGGTCCCAGAGGGTCTAAGGCAGCAAGGGGTATACTTAGGGGTTTTCCAGCAAATCTAAACACAGTCGTTAAAAATATCTTGTTCCACACACAGGGGCCACAGGCCTGCTCCATATCCCAGCTCAGTGGAGACAGTTTCTGAGAAGGAGAGGAAGGGAGCTCATGTTACCCCACAGCCTGTGCTTTCAACAAACATTGGTTCAGCCCCTTGTGGCTGGGGGTTACCAAGTTGGCCTTGCTAAATGGTGCTATGCCCTTATTTAGACAGGGTTGGGGTGGAGCAAGAAAGTAGGGAGCTTCATTCCTAAACCCTGACTACCAGCTTCTTCCCAACCCTTAGAGTGGCAACAGCTGACTTACCCCAGCCCTGCCCTCCACCTGTGGAAAAAGGGACACCCAGGCATTCTTGCTTCTTTCTCACCAGGCCCTGTGGAGGAAGCACACCTCTGAAAGCAAGTGAGTGTTAAGTGTGTGATCTTATCTGCTTCTCAAAGCACAGAAAGAATATTTTAGCAATCATGTTAAATAAGTGGCATTGCAAAAGTGCAATATTAAGCTGATAAGCATTCCTGAAACATCCAGGAGTGGGTAGATATAGGCATACTTGAAAGGAGTTAATGATGTAATGCAATAAATGAGACAGAGACTTGAAAAGTCACAGTAAGTTGATTGCACTTTTACACAGGTGAGAGATTGTTATCATTACTAATACTCAGGCTACATTTTCCAGATTAAGAAAAGGGGGATTAAAATATTTCAGAGACAGGGTGTGCAAATACAGATTTCTCTTGAAATACATGTGTGTGTACAAGCCTGGGTGTGCTTGCACACTGCCTTTGCAAGACTCTGCACTCCTGGATGGAGAGTGGTCTTGCTGGAGCCCTGGCCCCACAAAGTCTGCCCATCCAGTTCCCAGCCCCTGCCTTGGCTGACCCTCCATGCAGGAATGCCAGGAATGCCCTCCCTCTTCCTTCCTACCCCCACGCTATCCCACCCACCCAAACCATGCTCAGTCATCTGGGCTCCAATCCCAGGGCCTGGAGAATTCTTCCCTCAGCCGTTCACAGTGATCTACATTCTACTTTCTCTAAATGTCTGTGATATGTTTGTGCTATCCCATTTTTATAATTGGAAGTTTGTTTTTGTAACTGGAAAAGTAGAATAAACCAGTCCCTTCACTTGACTTCCTTCACTGCTCCCCATCCACAAGGTGGGGCTGTGGTGTGTGAATCTTGACCAGAAAGGTCATAAATCTTCCCAGTCCCTCCTTCTCCAATAGAAAGTCTCTGAGATGCCTCCCGAGGACAGGGACATAACCTAACAGACAGAAAAGCAGTACGTCAAAGCTTCTGCAGGGCTTCCTGTAGCCATCTGTGGTCCTTTAAAAGCTTAGATGGTCCTTCCTGACTGATCCTGGGTTTCTTAGCCATGGGTGAGGGGTCTAGCGGGGCACCCTGGGGTCCATCTGAGGGTCTTCAGGTGACCCTCTGAGGGTGAATGGAGCTGGATGTTGCAGGGAAGGAGGGGCAGATGACACTTGATACCTTTCAGTACATTGATGTAAAAAATAAATTCCATAGAATAGAATTAGATTGTATTAGCATGAAATCGATTATGCCGTATTCAGAAAACATGCTTATTCCTGGATATTGAAGTAGAACACATGATTTTAAAACAATGGTTGTTTCAGAAGGGGTGTGTGTATATGTGTACCCACGCACAATTGATTCCACAGTTACCTGCTGGGTGATCAACTCTTCTTCCCTCCAGCCTCACAAAGCTAAGGAGGTCCCCAAAAACACTGTCCTTCAAAGCCCCTCCTGAATCCCACTGAGTCAAAAAATTCGTTAGGCACCAACTCTGAGACTAGTAATGTTCTATGTAAATGAATCAGTTCCTGTCATCCAGAAGGTCACACAGCCTGTCCGGAAGCAAGAGAGTGAGATACAGGCAGAGGGACGCACTGTGTGTGTAGTGTGGTGGTGGTGGTTGGGGGTGGGGGGTGGGGCGAGAGTTGGCTGATAGCTCCAATTCAGATGATGCAGCATTGATGTGAAGACTAATGATAGGAAAAATTCAATTTTCCTGAAGTATACACAATTTCCTGTAATTATTATGTTGAAAAATCTAATCTAATGAGGGTTTGGTTTCTTTTTGTCCCTTTCCTGACTCATTTGTTTTCTGGGCTCTATGTGTGTGTGTGCAATCATCATTGAGACTGTTGTGCACAGCACCCACTCAGGAGACACTTGGATAGCATGAGCCCCATGTCACTCCCCAAACTCCCTACACATCACACTCCACGTGCACACACGCCACACATCACACTCAGGCACACACACCACATATACGCACATACATGCCCATATTACACACACACCTCTGTTTCCGGAGTCCTAAAATGCAATGACCTGGGTTTACCAGGCACCTTGCAGTTTTCCATCCCATACCCTGACCTTGGGGAGAAGGGACACCAAACAGCTGTTTCTTCCTAAGGTATTTCATGGCTAAAAGCATCCTCCAGGGAAAGGGGCTCTGGGATCAGTTCTTATTCATACTCATATCCTTACATCAAAGCTGGCTATGAACATAATAATCCTCTTGACTCACTTGGAAAAGTACATAGGAAGTCAGGGGTTTTTTTTTAAGTTCTTTTTTTAAAGGTTGAAATGAACGCAGGAAGGTGCAGAGCAACGCTCTGCTGGGCCCGGGATCTCCCAGGTGTGGTCTGGTTCTGTATTTCCCCTCGCCACACCTCTCCAGTCATGATTCATCTTTCTCAACTGCACGGGGGAGTCAATTCGGAAGTGATTTCAGATGCTCACGTCACCTAGCACACTTATCTTCCTTGTCTGACTGGAACTATCTACCTCTGCCTTTCCTCCTGCTGCTGGGCCTCTGACCATTCCTCCTTCTGGAAATGCTCCTTCTGGGAGACTCCTTCTGGGTCTCCCAGTCTCCTGGCTTGATGCACCTTTGTCTTCTTACCTGAAATGGTAACCCTTCTTTGTCACCCCTCCACTGGCTGCATGGAGTTCTACTGCTCCCTAAAAGCATTGCTAAAATGCCATTTCTGTTGTGAAGTCTGCTGTAATCGCCTCAGTCAGAAGTGCTCAGCTTGGAAAGGACTTACTGTCCTCACAGAGCAACAATCTCAATTAGTTATTTGACAAATGTTTGTCAAACGCCTACAATGTACTAAATAAACACTATGCTCAGTGTGGGAGATACACTGATGAACAAACCACAAAGAACAGCTTCCTGTCCTGTGGCTGGTCCCAGACTAGTTGTAGGTTCTTTGCAGGGATGGACTGGGTCTAACAGTTCTTTGTAACCTCCAGAATATCATAAGAATCAAATCAATTTTACAAAATTGATTAATAAATTCATTCTCTCTTTTGAGTCATGCCATACCGAGTAAGCATCAACATTGTAAATGACCCCTCCAAATATCTAAGGCTAAATGTGGGAAGAAGAGGAATATATTTCATTCTTATTTAAAACATCGAGTAATTGTTTTCTGTATTGAATGCAGAATTCCAGTTTTATCAAACACATCTGAGAGAAATACCCAACCCCCACCCCTTGCAACAGGCAGCAGTTGTAAACGTCTCTTCTTACTGCTTACAGACTGTGGAATTCCAGAGCCTGGCCTGTGAAATACCAGTTTTCCTCCCCCTCTGGATGCTGCCTCACTGGCCAGGAAGTACCTTTAGTCTACAAACCACTAGCAAAGGGATTGAAAAAAGACAGACAGGGCTCCAAGGAAGGAAATGCAGTTGCTCAACAAATCCTAGAAGACAAATTATGTTTAGCCATAATGCTGCCTTTTCGACCCTGTTCTTTTCTGCTTATATTCTTGTGTGTACACTCTGTATTTTTCTTTTTCTAACCAGCCTCCCACCAACACAGTTTACACTAAAAGATGGCAACTGGCATGCACGCGGGCATTTTTCTACAGCTTAAGACATGGTCAACACTCTTAATGACTTAAAAGAAAAACACATGACATCAGCTGTTTCCTTCCTGATAACTACACTACTCTAAAGGAACGCTGAGGTTTTGTTATTAAAAATACACTGATGATTATGTAGCTAATAAGGTCTATATTTCCATCTTATTTTGTTGAATGCAGACTCAAAATGTTCAGCCCTCATGTAATCTTCTCTGAGCTTTATGGTTTGACAGTTTGGTGAACTTTTACACTTACCTAAGGGTTGGGTGTGCATTTTCAGGAGTCAGGGCATGAAGAGTTCCATGCTGAGTGGAAGGAGATGATGTCTAATAGGTTTCTGGACCTAAATTACCATTAAATGATGGACTCTGGCTTTCTCTCTCTCTCTCTCTTTCCCTCTCTCCCCCCTTCTCTTCCTCCCCCTTCCCCTTCTCTGCCCCCCACCAACGCCTACTATGCCTTTCCCTACTCCCTTCTCTGAGGTGTGTTTTCCTGGCCCCTCTCTTTCTCCTACGCTCCATGGGCCCTTCTTTTGTCTCTCTCACTTGTTTCCTGAGCCTATTTCCTCTATGGCTCACTGCTTCTATCTCTGTGACTTTGCTGAATAACTTTTCTTATAATATGAAGAAAAAATTGTAGACTTCTGGAGGAGTAGGGGAAGGGGGGCCCTGACATCAGGGGACTGGAGTGATAGGACAGTAGCACCCCACGAATCACATGACAGCAGGAGAGAAAGCTGAACCTGAATAGTTTTCCCAAGTCTGACTGAGACCATTACTGCCCAGGTTGGGGAAGAGCCATGCCACCCTTCCATAGTCCCCAAATGCACATGCCAAAGCCCTGGTTCCCAACATGGTGACATTTGGAGGTGAGGTCTTTAGGAGGTAATTTGGTTAGGTAAGGTCAGGAGAGCAGAGTCTGTGATGAGATCGGTGCCCATATTAGAAGAGACCAGAGCTTACTCTCTTCACCATGTGGGGACACAGTGAGAAGGCAGCCACCTCCAAGACAGGAAGAGAGCCCCACCAGACTTTGTATCTGCTGGCACTTTGATCTTACACTCCTCAGCCTCCAGAACTGTGAAAACTAAATGTCCATCATTTAAGCCACTCAGACTGTGCTATTTTGTTATCGAAGTCCAAGCTGACTAAAACAAACTATTTGTACTTATGGAAAAAATAATGTTTAGACCCAACTTTAAAGACACATTGCCTTCTCTTCTTATTCACTTAACATTTCCAGTGTTTCATTAACGTCTTTTTATGTACTCTTTTTTTATTGTTTTGTCTGTCCCAATATGCTTTTTTGCCTTACTTCCCCTGCTTTCCTACCTTTAAATAATGCTCAGATAAATCCTGTGCACATATGCCGAGACCCAGTGTGGTGTCTCCTCCTACAGGAAGCCTTCCCTGACCTCCTCTCTTTTATCCCCGGCCTGGATTCAGGACTGATTCTATGCACCCCCAGAACACTCTGTGGTAGCTTCTATCAAAGCCTCTATTTCTCTGTTTTACTTTTTTCCTGTCTCTTTCACTAGACTGTGAATTCCTCCTTGAAGGCAAGAGTGTGTGCCAAGATCCAGTAGAATCTAGAACAATAGGCATAAAAAATGTTTTTTGGGACAGAAAGCTGCCATTGGTAATGAAAAATCAAGTCAGTGTTCAGTGAAAAATCAGGGTGGTGACATGCCAGGCAGGGACCAAGGAGCAGCTGGGAGTTTAGTACTGGCTTTCACATCAAAATGGAGCCCTGAGTGTTGCTGAAATTGTTGAGACAAGGGCAGTAAAGTAACAGAGGGGTTTGGAAACTAGGTTTTAGTTGCCCAGAATGTGGCATCTCAGGAGGACTTGAAGTTTCATATGGAGGGTCACACATTATAGAATTTTATCCATTTGAACAACTCTTCTATGGCTTGAACTGTGTCCCCAAAGAAGATGTTGAAGTTCTAGTCCCTAGTACTTGTGTGTGTGATCTTATTTGGAAATGAGGTCTTTGCAGATGATCAAGTTAAGATGAGGTCATTAGGATGGACCCAATTCTGATATGGCTGATCTCCTTATAAAGAAGGAAATTAGAACACAGAGACAGATACACATGGATATTAAGAGGATGTAGAGACACAGGGAGACTGCTATCAACAAGCCAAGGAGCACCTGAGGCCAACAGATTCTCCCTCAGAACCCTCAGAAGAAAATGATGTGGCCAATACCTTGATCTCAGACTTCTAACTTCCATAACTGTGAGAAAATTTCTGTTGTTTAAGCCACCCAGTTTGTAGTACTTTGCTAATCACAGGCCTAGGAAACTAGTACAGACTCCTCCATTAGACTCTTAATTACCCCTAGACAGGGTTTTGGGGTTATTTATGTTGGAATCTTTTAGCACCTGGCATACCTGCTAGATGTTTTTGGAAATCTGAGAATTAATTTGCCAAGGCAGAAGCTTAAGCTGTCCTCTCAAGCTGAGCTTTCCTAGGACTTTACGTTGGAGGATAGAGGCTAAAAAGAAAAATATGAGGCTAGAATTGGTACACACTAGACTTTTGCCTGAGCTTTGATTGTCCCTGCCTACTCCACCCTGAAGTCGTGATGCCTGCTTCTCCGTACAGGGTCGGGAGCAAGGCTCCAAGATCCAAGAAGGCCATTCAGGTTTCAAGCCATTTGCTAACAAGGAAGTGAGAACATGATGTCCTCATCCTGTATCCTCTCCCCTCCCTACCCTGGGGTTTAGCTACCCCATAATTTCATAGGGAATTCTTGTTTCTTATTATTTAAAGGTTAACTTGAAATTCATTTCTGATGAGAAAAGTAAGAAAACTCTGGAAAACTGTGCTTGGGTAGATGTTTTACCTTAGGTTAGCTTCCAATTCCAGAACCGTTGACAACTATAAAACCGGAGTGAGGATTTGTCTGCGGTTCTCTGACCAATGCAGATATTTGTAATAATAATAATTGAGAAAAAGATAGCACGACCTCAGAATTTTTTCCCTTTACTCAGCTGAAAATTAAACCAGACAGGCAATTACCAAGGTTTTGCCATAATATATAATATGTGTACACCACATTTATGGCACATTACATATTACATGGTTATTATTCCACATTTTCATCCAATCATCTTATTAGTCCTGGTATTTTTATGTGGTGAATGACTACAGCTATAAATCAAGAGAGAAGGGCACTGGTGGAGAAATAAAACACAGACTCAGAAGAGCTGGGACCATTACAGTGTGACCACCACTACAGTAGACCACAGCTGGTAGTGTTGACGATGAACCCTTGAAGGCTAGAAAAATAATAACATATTAATGTGAGAAGCCTCATTTCTGATAGCATTTTCACTGTTCTAATAAATAATATATTTTATTCTACTGTCATAGATGATTATACTTCATTCCTTTTTTTCAAGCATCATGGTTAGATCACTTTTTGAATGCTTTTATAGTGCCTACGCTTGACTGAAAAAAATTGAGAGGAAAGTATCATCTTAAAATAGAATTCACAATATTTTAAATATATTTTTAGACCCTAGTGAATGCCATTGCATACTCTTATTATTTGAAGAAAATGAAACTGCTTTATTAAATACTAAAAATAAACTTGGACCCACTTTCATAGCTCATTCAACTGATTTTCTAAGTTATGAGTCATTCATTGCTTTTGGTGTTTGATGTCATTTTCTTGGAACTAAGTCAAATACTATTTTGAATATATAAGCAAAGATATGATGGATTATAATAAATCAGACTATGGTTCATATTTTCAAAAATTTTCCTAACACTCTTTGATCTATCTTTTAAAAACATTTTTATTGTACTTTTTCCATTACCATTTAGCTCCTTTATACCTGCCTCCCCTCTGCCCACAATCACCATACTGTTGTCCATGTCCGTGAATCATTTTTTCTTTTTGGTCTGCTCCTCCACCTCCAATACCATAGCTGTCAGCCTGCGTTCTATCGATGAGTCTGTCTCTATTTTGCTTGTTAGTTCAGTTTGTTCATTAGAGTCCACATAAGAGTGAAATCATATGGTATTCGTCTTTTTCTGACTGACTTATTTCACTTAGCGTAATTTTCTCCAGGTCCATCCATGCTGTCACAAGATTTTCTTCTTATTTAATGGCTGAGCAGTATTTCATTGCGTAAACGTCCCATAGTTGTTTTATCCACTCTTCTAGTGATGAACACTTGGGCTGCTTCCAAATCTTGGCAATTGTAAATAATGCTGCAATGAACACAGGGGTACTTATGTTCTTTCAAATTAGTGTTTTGGCTTTCTTCAGATATATTGCCAGAAATGGGACCTAATGTCATAAGGCAGTTCCATTTTTAATTTTTGAGATATCCCCATACTGCTTTCCACAGTGGTTGTACCGGTCTGCATTCCCACCAACAGTATAAAAGCATTCCCCTTTCTCCACATCCTTGCCAGCACTTATTGTTTTGTTGATTTATTGATGACAGCCATTCTGACAGGTATGAAGTGATATCTCATTGTGTTTTTAATTTGCATTCTCTGATGATTAATGACATTGAGCATTTTTTCATTTGTCTATTGGCCATGCACATGTTCTCTTTGGATAAGTTTCTATTTAGGTCCTTTGCCCATTTTTTAATCACTCTGTATGTTTTTTGGCGTTGAGTTTTGTAAATTCTTTATACATCTTGTAGATTAAACCCTTACTAGGTGTATCACCACACATGTTCTCTCATTCAGGGAGCTGTCATTTTATATTGTTGGTGGTTTCCTTTGCAGTGCAAAAACTTTTTAGTTTGTTAGCATCTAATTTGCTTCTTTTTTCTTTCCCTTCCTTGCCCAAGGTGATATACCAGAAAAAATATTGCTATGAGAAATGTCTGAGATTTTATTGCTTACATTTTCTTCTATGGGTTTTTATGGTTTCAAGTCTAACATTTAAGTCTTTAATCCATTTTGAATTTATTCTTGTGTGTGGTGTAATATAAGGAGGTGGTCTAGCTTCATTTCTCTGCATGTATCTGTCCAATTTCCCCAAGACCATTTACTCAAAAAACTATTTTTAGCCCATTGCATATGGTTGCTTCTTCTGTCAAATATCAACTGGCTATAAAATTGTGAGTTTATTTCCGCGCTCTCTATTCTCTTCCATTGATCTATGTGTCTGTTTTTATACTAGTACCATGTTATTTTGATTACTATGGCCTTGTAGTATAGCTTGATATTAGGTAGTATGACTCCTCCAACTTAGTTCTTCTTTCTCAGGATCACTGTTGCTACGTGGGGCCTTTGTGTTTCCATATGAATTTTTGAAATATTTTTCTAGTTCTGTGAAGTATGTCATTGGACTCTTTTTTAATTTTATTGATTATGCTATTACATTTGTCCCAATTTTTCTGCCTTTAACTTCCTCCACTCAGCACGCCCCACTCCCTTCAGCAGTCTCCCCTCCTTTGTTCATGTCTATGGATCATACGTATAAGTTCTTTCGAAACTCTTTTTCCTATTCTTGCTCTTAAAATCCCCTTGCTTATTCTGTGCCTTCCAATTTGTACTTCTTAATCCCTTCAAATTTTCCCCCATTCCCCCAGACAGCCCTTCCAGCTGGTGACCATCCCAATGGTCTCCATATCTGTGATTCTGTTTCTGTTCTGCTTGTTTGCTTATGTTCCTTTTTTTACATTCAGTTGTTGATAGTTATGTATTTATTGCCATTTTAATTTTTATAGTTTCCACCTTTCTTTTCTTAAATTAGTCCCTTTAACATTTCACATAGTAGCAGTTTGATGATGATGAACCCCTTTACCTTTATCTTGTTTGGAAAGCACTTTTCTGCCCTTTGATTCTAAATGATAGCTTTGCAGGATAGAATAATCTAGGTTGTAGGTCCTTGCTTTTCATCACTTTGAATAATTCTCATCAATCCCTTCTAGCCTATAAAGTTTCTTTTGAGAAATCAGCTCATGGTCTTATGAAACTCTTTGGTAAGTAATTATCTGCTTTTCACCTGTTGCTTTTAAGAGTCTCTATTTATCTTCTTTAACCTTTTAATTATGATGTGTCTTACTGTGGTCTTCTTTGTGTCCATCTTGTTTGGGACTCCCTGTGCTTCCTGGACTTGTATATCTATTTCCTTCACCAAATTATGAGAGTTTTCTTTTATTATTTTTCTAATAGGTTTCCTATTTCTTGCTCTTCCTCTTCTCCTTCTGGTACCCCAATAATGTGAATATTGGAACACTCGAATTTTCCCCAGAGATTCCTTACTCTATCCTCAATTTTTTGGATTATTTTTTCTTCTTGCTGTACTGATTTCATGTCTTTTGCTTCCTTCTGTTTCAAATCATTGATTTAATTCTCAACTTCATCTACTCTGCTGTTGATTATCTGACAATTGTTCTTCATTTCAATTACTGTCTTCTTCATTTCTTCATTACTATCATTTTTATTCTGTTGAAGTATGCACTGAGTTCCTTGAGCATCCTGATAGCCAGTGTTTTGAACTCTGCATTTGATAGATGGCTTATCTCCATATTGTTTAGTTCTTTTTCTGGAGTTTTGTTTTATTCTTGTATTTGGGCCACATTTCTTTGTCTCCACTTTTTGGCAGCCTCTCTGTGTTTATTTCTGTGCATTAGGTAGAGCAGCTTTGACTTCTTGTCCTGGTAGTGAGGCCTAATGTAGTAGGTGTCCTGTAGAGTCCAGTAGCACAGCCTTCCCTATCACCCAAGCTGGGTACTGGAGGGTCACCCTCTGTGTGGGCTGAGTACTCCCTCCCCTTGTGATTGTCTTGATTGCTGTTAGCAGGTCAATTGAAAGGATTAATCCAGGCCAGACATCTGGCAGGACTGACTGTGACCCCTGGCCAGCAATCACCTCTCTCTGTGGCTTCTGGAGGTGGTTGGGTGGTCGTTCTCTTACGGGGTCTATAATTGTCTGCTGGGTGCCTAGGCTCTCAGGATACACAGGTGGTACAAGCTATGGTCAGCCACCATCTATGTTCTGTCTCGAGTCCCTTGGCATAAGCTATAAAGTGATATGCAGATAATGCTGGGCCTGGGGCCACTCAGTGAGAGATACAAGGGCTGATTTTAGGTGTTGCTTGTTTCAGTGGATTTAGGAAGGTCTGAGCTTATGCCTAGCCAAGCCATTCATATGGAAAAGCCACTGTTACCAGCTTGGGTGGGCCTGTAAGTTAGATGAGGCAGGGTCATCAGGATGGGGTTAATCATGTGAGCCAGGTTGATAGAGTCTCAGATATGGTGCCATCCCACTGTGGTTCTATGTGGGGGAGGACTCAGAAAGGGAACAATGTCCACTGTCTGCAGTTCTGCATGGGAGACAGCTGTCTCCCAGCTCTCACCCTGATGCCAGACACTTCAGTTCCTCCTCATATGCCACTGGTACCCTTTAAGGTGCTGCCCTGATGCTGGAGCCCAAAGGTAGTGAACATAAGTTCATGTGCAGGGCCCTCCAAGAGGAGAAGACTGAGAATCCCACAGTTTCTTCTGTCGACCTAAACCCGACTGGTTTTTACAGCCAGAAGTGATGGGGTCTTATCTTCCTATCACTGTCACCCTGGGCAGCATGGTCTAGTGTGGGGCTGTGATCCCTCACTCCTGAGATATCCCTGTTTTATATCCTCCACATGTGGGTTAGGGACCAGCTCATTTCACATCTCCATGTCTCCACTTCTCCACCCCCCCTACCTATCTTAATGAGCGTGGTTTCTGTAATTCCTTATTTATAGGACTTCCATAAAACTCAATATTTTGACAGTTCTGAGTTATATTTGTTCTTTAGTTTAGCTGAATTTTGCTGAGGTTGTCTAGGAGGTGAGCTTCATTTACCTATGTCTCCATCTTGAACAGAAGTGACATCACTGGACTCTTGATAGGAATCCTGTTGAATCTACAGATTACTTTGGGTAGCATACTAATGATGTTAATTCTTCCTATCCATGAACAATGTATGTGCTTCCACTTATTTGTACCTTCTTCACTTTCTTCAGCGTCTTATAATTTTTTGAGTACAGGTCTTTTACATCCTTGGTTAGATTTATTCCTAGGTATTTCATTCTTTTTGAAGCAATTGTGAATAGGATAGTTTTTAAATTTTCCTTTCTGTTAGTTTTTAATTGGCATTTAAAAATGCAAGTGATTTTTGGTTATTAATTTTGTATCCTGCTATTTTGCTGAATTCATTTATCAGTCCTAGTAGTTTCTTGGTGAAATGTTTGGGATTCTTTATTTATTAAAGATTTTGTTTATTTATTTTTAGAGAGAGGGGAAGGGAAGGAGGAAGAGAGGGAGAGAAACATCAATGTGTAGTTGCCTCTCACACGGCCCCCACTGGGGACCTGGCCTGCAACCCAGGCCTGTGCCCTGACTGGGAATCGAACCAGCGACACTTTGGTTCATAGCCCATGCTCAATCCACTGAGCTACATCAGTCAGGGAGGATATTTGGGATTCTATGTTCAGTATCTCTTATCTGCAAATAAAGACAGTTTTACCACTTCCTTTCCAATTTGGATGCCTTTTATTTCTTCTTGTCTGATTGCTGTGGCTATGTTGAGTAAGAGAGGTGAAAATGAATATCCCTGACTTGTTCCCAGTTTTAGGGGGAATGCTTGTAGTTTTTGCCCATTGAGTATGATGCTGGCAGTGGGTTTGTCATAATGGCCTTTATTATGTTTAGGGATATTCTCAATATTCCCACTTTGCTGAGAATTTGTTATCATAAATGGCGCCGAATTTTATCAAATACTTTTTGCATGTATTGATATCATCATGCAGTTTTTCTCTTTTAGTTTGTTTATGTGGCAAATCATATTTACTCATTTGCAAATGTTGTACCAACCTTGCATTCCTAGAGTAAATCCCAGTTGCTCATGGTTTATGATCTTTTTGATGTATTACTGTATTTGGTTTGCTAATATTTTTTTGAGGATTTTAGCATCTATGTTCATCAGAGATATCGGCCTATAATCACCTTTTTTTGTAGGGTTTTAATCTGGTTTTGAAATTAGAATAATGCTGGCCTTGAAAATGAACTTCAGAAGCTTTTGTCTTCTTGAATTTTTTGAAATAGTTTGATAGGGATTAGTTCTTCTCAGAATGTTTGGTAAAATTCATACGTGAAGCCATTCAGGGCTTTTATTTGTTGAGAATTTTTTGATTACTGCTTCAATTTCACTGGCTATAATCTGCCTACTCAGATTCTCTGATTCCTTCTGATTTAGTTTTGGAAAATTGTATGTTTCTGGGAATTTATCCTTTCTTCTGGATTGTCCAATTTTTTGGCATATACTGTACTTTATAATATTTTCTTACAATTCTTTGTATTTCTTTGGTATTAGTTATTATTTCTTCTCTTTCATTTCTGATTTTATTTATTTGGGTCTTTTGTCAGTTTCTCTTGATGAGTCTGGTTAAAGATTTGTCAGTCTTGTTTATCTTTAAAGAACCATCTCTTGGATTCATCGATCTTTTGTATTTGTTTAGACTGTATTTCATTTATTTCTGCTCTGATTTTTATTATTGCCTTCCTTCTACTCACTTTGGGCTTTTTTTCTCATTATTTTTCAAGTTCCTTTTAAATGTAAAGTGAGATTGTTTATTTGATTTTTTTTCCTAATAAGCCTGAAACAATAGGACTGTAATACTATGAATTTCCCTCTTAGGATTGCTTTTCCAGTGCCCCACAGATTTGGGATTGTTGTGTTCTCACTTTCATTTGTTCCAAGGTATCTTTTGATTTCTTCCTTCATTTCCTTGTTGACCCATTCATTGTTTAATAACACGTGATTAAGCTTTCATATCTTTGTGTATTTTTCAGAGTTCTTCTTCTGATTGATCTAGTTTCACAGCACTGTGGTCAGAGAGAAGTTGCTTGATATAATTTCAATCTTCTTCAATCCTAACATGTGGTCTATCCTAGAAAATGTTCCATGTGCATTTGAAAAGTATGTATATTCTACAGATTTGGGGTAAAATTTTCTGAAGGTATTAATTAAATCTATTTGATTTAGTGTGTCATTTAAGGCTGCTGTCTCCTTGTTGATTTTCTGTCTGGATGATTTATCCATTGAAGTCAATAGGGTGTTAAAACCCCCTATTATGACTGCATTTCTGTCAGTCTCTCCCTTTATGTCCATCAAGATTTGCTTTACATATTTAGGTGCTCCTATGGTGTGTGCATAAATGTTTACAAGGGTTATATTCTTTTGTTGGATTGTTCCCTTTATCATTATGTGCCCTTTTTTGTTTCTTACTGTAGCCTTGGTTTTAAAGTCTATTTTTTGGATGTAAGTATAGCTACCTCACCTTTATTTTTCCTTTCCATTTGCATGAAATATCTTTTTCATCTTTTTACTTTTAGTCTGTGTCTCATGGAGGCAGAATGTATGGGTCTTGTTTCCTACTCCATTCAGCTACCTTTTGTCTTTCGGTTGAGCATGTAAGCCATTACATTCAAGGTGATCATTGACAGATGTGTATTTATTGCCATTTTATTTTTAAACTATTTACCTTATTTCTTCTTTTTCTTCTTCTTCTTCTTCTCCTCCTCCTCCCCTCCCCCAGCCCTCTAACATTTGTCACAGTACTGGTTAAGTATTAACAAAATCCTTCATTTTTTTCTTGTCTGGGAAGCTCTTTATTTCTCCTTCACTTTTAAATGATAGCCTCATTGGGTAAAGTAGCCTTGGTTGCAGGTCCTTGCTTTTCATCAGCTTGAGCATTTCCTGCCACCCCCTTCTGGACTGAAATGTTTCTGCTGAGAACTCAAATGGCAGTCCAATTGTAGCTCCCTTGTATGTAACTACCTATTTTTGTTTCGTGGCTTTAAGCTTTGCCATTTTAATTATGATATCTTGCTGTTCTCCTCTTTGAATTCATCTTGTTTGGGACCATCTGAGTTTTCTGGACTTGTGTGTCTTTTTCCTTCACCAGATTAGGGAAGTTTTTGGTCATTATTTCTTCAAATAGGTTCTCAATAACTTGCTCATTCTCCTCTCCTGGTATTCCCATGCTGTGGATGTTATTATGCTTCATGTTGTGCAAAGTTTTCTTAAGCTTTCCTCATTTATATATATTTTTGTCTTTTTGCTGCTCTGCTTGGGTATTTTTTACTAACTTGTCTTTCAAGTCACTGGTTTAGTCTTTTGCTTCATCTAACCTACTATTTACTTCTTCCAGTGTGTTATTTATTTCACATATTGCATTCTTTATTTCTGACTGGTCCTTTTTTATTGTTGCTGTATCTTTTTTCCTGTTGAGAGTATCATTATAATCATTACTCTAAACTTTATATCTGATAAATCGCTTGCCTCCGTTTTATTTAGTTCTGAAGAATTCTCTTGTTCTTTCATTTGTGGCCTGTTTTCTTGTCTTTCCATTTTGGCTGCTTCTTTGTATTTGTTTCTATATATTAAGTAGATCTGCACAGACTCTGGTGCAGTCCTATATCAGATGTTGCCTGCAATTGTCCCTGGGAAACCTGTTTGGTGCTATCAGCGATCCACAGCATATGGTTCCCTCTGCTGGGTCTGTCTGCAAGAAGAAAGAACCAGGCTAGCTTTTATCAGCACCAGGCCTAGGGAGGGTCAGCTAAAGTCTCAGAGCTCCCAGAGATCTGCTTTTGCCTGAAGGCTTCATCTCTGAAATAGCCTTCAGCTATTCTCAGCAGTGGGGCTTAAGCTCCATAGAGTGGGACAGAGTAATTCCTGCATGTGCAGCTATTGCTTCCCCTCCAGCTCATGCCACATGAAGTGGAGTGCTCTGCCTGAGAAAGATGGCCTCTGCAGAATAGGGAACGACTCAGCACAGGGATCCTGGTACCTGATCCTTTAGTTTTCTCCCCAGAGCCACCAACCTCAGACTCTCCTCACACATCTCTAGTACACTCTGCCTTTCTTCTACTGGAGCCCCAGGTAAGTGGCTGCAAACAAAATTTTGTGCCTTAGCCCTTTAAGAGACTCTCTGTGTCTCTAGCCATCTCTCTTTTGTGGACAGAAACCCTGCTGATTTTCATAGCCAGATGTTATTTGGGTTCCTTTCGTGGTTCAGGAACTATAGGCTGGGAAGCCCAGCTAGGGGGTTAGATCCCATACTTCTCCCAAGGGGAACCCCCATCCCTTGAAATGTCCCTCCAGAACTTCAGTTGCTGCCAATGGGAGCCCAGCCAACCCTTTCACACCTCCTCTGCACTCCCTACCAGTCTTGTTATAGTGAAGTTATTTCTTCTGTCTGTCCTTGGTTATAAGTCTTCTCTCCAGCTAGTGTTTAGTTGGTTATTAAGGATGATTTTTCTTTAGTTGTAATTCCACTTTGGCCCTTGGAGGAGGTTAGTGTATCTTCCATTTAATCCTCCACCATCTTGGGTTTCCTATCTTTTTTTTTTAATCTTCATCCAAGGATTTTTTTCATTGCTTTTTTAGAGAGAGAGCGAGGGAGGGAGATAAGCATCAATTGTTTGCCTCCTGTACATGCAGACTAGGAATCTAACCCATATCCTCTTATCTGACCCGACTGGAAATCAAACCCTCAACCTTTGGTTATGGGACGAAACTCCAACCAACTGACACACCAGCCAGGGCAAATCTAGCTTTTCTTCTTTTCTTTCCTTTTTTTTCATCTTTCTAATTCCCTAACTTCCTTTCTCTTCTCTTTTGAAGTTAAAGTTTTATTTTCTTTTGTTTATTTCTTTTTCACTTGCTCTAATTTCCTTCACTTTTTCTTTTGGAATTAATGTAAATTATTGCCACTGAGAAGTCCAGAACCTTTCAACTTTAAGGTAGATTAATGCTGCTCAGCTTAGCAGGTCCGCAGGTTAAATTCAACTTATATTCTAAAATTTAGGGCTTATAGAGAGAAGATTCATAATTTTTCTCCAATGTGAAAGTAGAAATGTGAAATGTATTAAAACTAAAGGGCCTAACTACTACTTATTGACACTGTAACATATGTAAAGTATCATCTATTATATTTACGTATTTGACCATATATTCTGACTTTGAGAACTAAATACTAGCACGCATATATTACGGACAATTACATTTTGACCCACCATAAAAGAAATAAATGACAAAGTAATCTGTTGAAATATGTAACTTCTTTTCTATAGGTACTAGGTATGGTGAGTTAGTTAGATTCAGGATGTAGGACCATTTATTTTACTCTGCAGTTTACTGTCTAGTTTATGATGCATTTTAAAAGGTTGATCTGAATTAAACTGAAGGAGTAAATCCTCAATCAAATTCAAATATGTAGCTGTAGGAATAGACTTCTGCCTCCTGCGTGCCTCCCTTGAATTTTGGGAGTGTCCTTAGGGCAAGGCTCATCTCCCCTCCTGGAGTGTGTGTTAGTTGATTTTTTTCTTTTGTCCAATAGATGGTGATATTCTGAAGGCAATGATCATGTTCCCTACTTCTTGGTATCCTCCATAGGGCTACACAGCCAAGCAGAGTGCTCTGTAGTAAGAGATAATTAGGTAATTTTTGTTGAGTTGAAAAAAAACAAAGTGAAACAATTACAAACAATCATTAAGGGCCATGCCTTGTGTTACAATAATGGAACGCCGCCATTGGTGGTAGAACCCTGGCCATGTTCTTAGCAGCCCAAGCCTGCATTTCAGGAAAGCATATTCCTGAAGCTATGAAATGCTTCTGAGAATTCCAGTAATCTTTGGGAAGTTGAACCAGAGCATAGGCACTTGATTCTGTTCCTTGTTTTCTTATCACCTATCAGTTATCACTGCAAACATTGATGAAATTACTGTCCAAACAGAGCTTATATATACACTGTATAATGGGGAATTAACAAAACCAACTCAAGTCATAATGGCTGTTATGATGAGAACAGCTAATATGATCAACCAGAATGGATTTTAGAGAGTCACTTTCTCTTTTCCAGAAACAGAAATGAATTCTTGGGCAGAAGGAATGTATGGCTGAGAGCCATCAACTGGATTTCTCAACCATCTCCTCTGTGGTACAATGTACTGTGTTGGGATCTTGTGGTCTGAACTGTTTATCTTCAAGACATGGCCAGGACACTGTACTCCAGGTCAATTAGGAGTATGGGTAGTGGTGTATGAGAAAGTGGAATTCAAACCTGTGGTATAATAGAGTATTGTTCTAAACAGAATCAGAATCAAAGTGACCCTCATATCATGTTCCTGATAAAACATCCTCCCCGTGGGCCATTTGGATACTTCTAGAAGATAATAGAACCTCCTAGAGCCTAGCTGATTGGAAAGAGCATGGAATTTAGAGACAGCCATATCTAGATAAAAATTCTGGCTTCAACATATGAGGTCTGACCAGAAGGTATCCAGACATGCAATATGAAAAACAGAGACATTTATTGAAGAAGACACAAGATATAAGAAACATTGTACATAGGACAGTGATGCCTCAGTCCTCTTCAAAGTAGGCACCTTGGGAACTCACAAAATTCTTCCAATCTCTATCAGCTGCCCTGTTGTATTTTACTGAGTATCATTGATGACCTGAAATCTCTTTTTTTTCAAAGGTGATTTTAGTTTTGGGAAGAGCCAGAAGTCGCAGGGCACCAAATCTGGGCTGTAAGGGACTGAGTCACCTGGGGGATTTGACATTTCACCAAAAACTCTGCAGAAGCCCTGGCTGGTGTAGCTCAGTGGATTGAGCGCGAGCCTGTGAATCAAATGATCACAGTTTGATTCCCAGTCAGGGCACATGCCTGGGTTGCAGGCCAGTTCCCAGCAGGGGATGCACGAGAGGCAACCATACATTGATGTTTCTCTCCTTCTCTCCTTCCCTTCACCTCTAAAGATAAATAAATAAAATCTTTAAGAAAAAAAACTCTGCAGAAGATGTGATGTATGAATGAATGGACTCATTGTCTCGAAGAAGCTTCCAGTCACCAGTTGCCCATAGCTGTGGCCTTCTGAATCATCCTAATAGTTTCCACTGAAGAATGTTCAAGCCTAATGCAAAATATGATGCAGATTTGTTGATCTATTTGCTTGGTCATTTTGAATGCAACAGCCACCCAGTACATCTGCTCACTCAAAGGCATCTACAGCCTCCACCAATTCACTTGGTTAGACCATTGTTCTGATACAAGGTTTCAGGTTTGATCCCTGGCCAGGGCACATAAAAGAATCAACAAATGAATGTATAAATAAGTGGAACAATGATCAATATCTCTCTTTCTCTTTCCCCCTTCCTTCTCTCTCCCTAAAAATTAATAACTAAAAAAACCTTTTTAAAAGCAGTGGTAAACAAATCAGTTATCCAGAGTCCCAATCCTATTTGCAGAATGTGGTGTGAGATCTTACAGCCTAGATAAGAGAACATCCATTTATATAGTTATGTTTTAGTTACTAGTGCTATGTAACAAATTATCCCCAAATCTAGTAGGTTAAATCAAGTACTTTATCATGTTCATGGCTCTGCTGCTTTGGAATTTGAACAAGGTACAAAGTTCCATGATATCTGGGCCTCAGCTAGGAAAACTCCATGGTTGAGGATGACTTACTGGCTGAAGGCCGAGATTCTCTGAAGGAGTCTTTACTCACCTGACAGGCAATTTTGCTCAGCTGTAATCTGGGAACTGTGGCCCGGACAGCTACATGCATCCCCTCTGGCATGACAGGTTCCTTGGATTCTCATGTGGCAATAGCATTCCCCCAGAGAAAGCATCTCAACAGAAACACACAAGACCTTCCAGGCCTTTTCTGACCCAGTTGTAGAAATGATGGGCCATTGCTTCCACTGCATTGCTTGGTAACTAAGGCCAGACTAAATTCCAGGGAAGAAGAATTAGACTCTGTCAACCTGTGTCCCTAACTTCCCCAGCTGAAGGAGAATGAGATAAGAGCACATGGGATAAGAGATGCAGGTATGACCAATTTTACAAAACACAATCTGCCAAAAATACAGTGGAATACGTGTCATGGGGAGGGAGGATAGCAAAACACATAAGGAAACCTAATGTTAATCAGCAGAGTCAGCCAATAATTTTTCAAAGCAAGTATCTATGAAGTGGAAATTGAGGATCAGTGGAAGTTAGCCAAATAAAGATTGTCTTTGTCAGCTCAGGCCACTAAAAGAATTTAGGTTGGATGGCTTAAACAACAAACATTTATTTCTCACAGTGCTAGGGCCTGGGAGTCTAAGATTAGGGTACCAGCATGGCCAGGTTCTGGTCTTTCGATTTACAGACCTTCTCGTTGTATCCTCCTGTGGCAGAGAGAGGCCTAGTTGTCTTGATCTTCTGAGGACACTAATCTCATCATGGGGCCCCACCCTCTAACCTGATCACCTCCAAAAGGCCCTGTTTCCTTCCTAGTACCATCCTTTTGAATTGGGTGAACACAAAGAGGCAGTCCTTAGAAAAGACTACGTATGAAACAATGTTTAAAGCAAACAGAACAATATGGGCAAAGGTCCAGAGTCTGGTGGGAATGTAGGCCTTACACGGAACTAAACTAATTTCCATATGTCTGCTTGGTAAGGTGCAGGCTCAGTGCCTCTTCAGGGAGGGTGGAATAAAGTTGGTGGAGAGAGGTTAACACACATATATGTATAAGTTCTGGAGCATAAAAATAAAGCTGGAGAGGTAAGCAAGGGCCAGATCATGAGGATTCTGTCAAAACACAGTAGGGAATCTGAACAGGTAATGAGATGCAGAAAGAGACATTATCTGTGTGTCAAAAGGCTACTACAGGCAATGTAAATACGAGAACAAAGTTCAAATCTAGGCAGCCTTTAATGTTCTAATGTCCAAATGCTGTAAAAGGTGAGGATGCTTATCATGCCCATTTGGAACTAAGTGCATGGTGCTTTTTTGTCTCCTTTATTATTCATTTTATTTTATTTTATTTTTTACTCTTCTATTTATATATATTTTCCTTTTTTTATATATATTTTATTGATTATACCATTACAGTTGTTCTATTCCCCGCCTTCATTCCCCTCCACCCGCACACTCCCTCCCCCACCATTCTCCCCCCCTTACTTTATAACCACGTGTCTCAAGTTCTTTGATTCTATATTTCCCCCACTATTCTCGCCCTCCCCCCTATCTATTTTCTACCTACCATCTATGCTATTTTCAGTACCTTCTCCCCCTTCTCCTCCTCCCACCCCCCTGTTTCTAACCCTCCATGTGTTCTTCATTTCTATGGTTCCACTCCTGATCTAGCTGTCCTCTTGGTTTGCTTTTGTTTTAGGTCTGGTTGTTAATAACTGTGTGTTTGCTGTCCTTTCACTGTTAATATTTTTCATCATCTTTTTCTTATATAAGTCCCTTTAGCATTTCATGTAATAAGGGCTTGGTGATGATGAACTCTTTGAACTTGACCTTATCTGAGAAGCACTTTATCTGTCCTTCCATTCTAAATGAAAGTTTTGCTGGATAAAGCAATCTTGGCTGTAGGTCTTTGGATTTCATGACTTGGAATACTTCTTTCCAGCCCCTTCTTGCCTGTAAGGTCTCTTTTGAGAAATCCGCTGACAGTCTGATGGGAACTCCTTTGTAGGTGACTGTCCCCTTATCCCTTGCTGCTTCTAGGATTCTCTCCTTCATTTTGGTCTTGGCTAATGTAATGATGATGTGCCTTGGTGTGTTCCTTCTTGGGTCCAACTTCTTTGGCACTCTCTGAGCTTCCTGGATTTCCTGGAAGTCTATTTCCTTTGCCAGACTGGGGAAGTTCTCCTTTATTATTTGTTCAAATAAGTTTTCCACTCGTGGCTGTTTCTTTCCCCCTTCTGGTACCCCTATAATTAGGATGTTGGAATGTTTAAAGATGTCCTGGAGGTTCCTAAGCCTCTCCTCATTTTTTTGAATTCTCATTTCTTCATTCCTTTCTGGTGGGATGTTTTGTTCTTCCTTCTGGTCCATTCCATTGATTTGAGTCCCAGTTTCCTTTCCATCACTATTGGTTTCCTGTGCATCTCCCTTCATTTCAATTAGTTTAGCCTTCATATGTTCCTCTAATTTGTGACTATAATCAACCAGTTCTGTGAGCATCCTGATAAACAGTGTCTTGAATTGTGCTTCTGAGAGGCTGGCAATTTCTCGGTCGCTTAGAGTTATTGGCTCTGGGACTTTGAGTTCTTCTTGCGCCATCTTTCGGGTTGTTCGTGCCTGTTCCATAGCAGGATCAGAGCCCTAAAGTGTTCACTAGAACAGGGCAACTAAGTCGCTGGGTTGTGACGTTGTATGTGGGGGCGGGGTCAAAGAGGGACAGTGGCTCTCACTGGTATTGCAGGGCAACTAAGTTGCTGGGTTGTGACGCTGTATGTGGGGGCGGGGTCAAAGAGGGACTATGGGGTCCTGTCCGCTGCCTGCCGCCACGGCCCTCACCAGTGCCACAGTTGCTGCCATCACCGGGCCCAGGCGTTTCGTCCCACTGCACTCGAGTGTGTCACCGCCGTCAGCCCTCGCCCCCTGGGGCCTGCGTGGTCTGTCTCACTGTGCGCGAATATGTGCCCGAGGTCTGCCCCGCACCCCAACTGGTTCCGGTCTGCCTGCGCGCCTGGGTCGGGGGGGCCCTGTCCTGCCCTACCCTGCTCGCTGCTGGCTCCGCCCCTCTTACCGTCCCTGTTGAATGGTTAGATGTAGTCGGACTTCCGTATAATCCAATTTTCTGTCCTCTGGTTGTGTCTTTGTTTCTCCAAATCTTTGTTGTATTCAAACTTGGTTGTGGGAGAAGGCACAGTGTTTCCACCTATGCCTCCATCTTGGCGGAAGTCTATTATTCATTTTAAAAGGTGAATGGAAAGTCCTCTTCACTCTCCCAAAGACACCTTCTTAAGACCCATGGACTCAGACACTCCCCCTTCTCAACATGTAGCATTTTCATCACATGTAAGACTTCCCTGATATCTACCAAAAGCAATAGTGTACCTGATATATCAACCTAATGTCTAATGTTAAGCACCATTTATTGTTAGTATAAAATTTCATAAACATGAGGAAAATCTTTTCTTCCAGAGGAGATATAAGTCACCAGTTACCAATTTGTTCTCTAGAAAGAATTAAACTTCTCTCAGGGAGGGAAGATGCTGAGTAGGAGGCACCATGCTTGTAAGCCGTTTTATGACACTGGACTGCATGGCAAACGGCCATTTACATGAAAGCATTCATTTCCTGCAGGGCTGTTCTCAAGTGTTTGCCTTCTTGGAACAATAATGGGAAATTTCTTAACATGAGGAGGACTATGATGCCCTAGTCTTGGAAAATATCCCATTTTCCTTCATGCAGTAGAGGGATCTAAAATAAGCAAGAAGTCTAGACAGTGGAAGACGGATACAACATCTGTATAGTTTTGTAGAGTGGAAGTCACTTAGCCCTCTCCCATCCAATTGAAGAAAACTCACAGAAGTACCGAAGGGTATGAAATGTGTATGTCAGGTAACAAATCTTTGGCTGTTTCCCTACTTAATTACTAGCTACTTTAAATCTTTTAAAGAAGTGAGTAGGGTAAAAATAATATGAGTGAATAAAACTGTATTCATCACATTTGAAAGGAGCTTATTTTTAACATGTCCCCAACTTTCAAGGCTCTTCACTGTCTGGCCAATTTTGATTACATTCAGAAAATATTTATTGGGCTTTCTACAGGGTGCTTTGCCAGTGTATGTGATGACACAACAATCTATTTTGTTGTTTACTACACCCCAACACAAGATATGTTTTACACCCTTTTATTTGGAGGTACTTGGGAAAACTTACTACTGAGTCTTTGTTCTTATTCTTACCCCCACTTACACACCTTTTTCCCCCCCAAATCAAGTAGTAACCTTCAAATTTATTCTTCCTCTCCACAATTGCTTTAGGTATTCTAGGTCTTTCGGATTTCTGAATGAATTTTAGAGTCATTCTCAGTTTCTTAAAATAAAAAAATCTCATGGTATTCTGATTAGAGTTTCACTGATTATATAGAGCAATTTGGGGAAAATTGATATCCTAACATTATTGAATTCTCTGATCTACAAAGTATACCTCTCCATTTTTAAAATTCTTTTTAAATTTCTCTCAGCAAAGTTTCATAGTTTTTAGGGTATGTCCTTTGTCAAATTTTACCTTAAGTATTTTATATTTGTGTGTTATTTTAAATTGTACTCTCTCTATTTTCCAATATATTCCTCACACATGTGATTATTACTCAACTTATTACCAGTGAAGTAACTTCTGCAGATCCTTGCATTCCTCTCTCTGTGCAGCTCTTCTCTCTTTAGTGTTCTATCCTGTGAGCTCTTGTCTTTCTTGGTCTCCTGAGACTCAGCTTCATCTCAATTAAAAGAGTCCAATAGGTGCTACTTGTGTTCCCTCTCTCACTGACACAGCCTGGAAACGAAAACTCTCTCAAAGCAGCAAGCTAGGGCAATTACAGGACTTACCTTGTTTGTTTCTCATCATTCAGGATCACTATCCTCTGTTACCTGATGTCCTGTGTCCTGAAAACTGTTGTTCCTTCTACTTGTCCTGCCCCCGCCCCTGCCCACCAACAGGAGAAGAAATTCAGTCCTTGTTGCTCCATCTTGAATGAAACCTTAAGTTTTCCCTTTTTCTCTTTTTTTCAAAGCCATGGCTATATTGGCTCTTTCTCTTACTTTACCTGAACTTAACGTTAACAATTACAAATAATTAAAAGCTCACCCTAGCCAGGCAGCTCAGTCGATTGGAGAATTGTCTCATACACCAAAAGGCTGCAGGTTTGATCTCTGTTTGGGGTGCTCACAGGAGGTAGGTGATTGATGTTTCTCTCTCAAATCAATGTCCTGCTCTCTCTTTTCCTCTTTCTCCAAAATCAAGAAAATACATTCTCAGGTTAGGATTAAAATAATAATAATAATAATAATAATAATAATAATAATAATATTTAAAAACTCAATAAATAGAGATTTAGTAAACTAGAAAAATCAGAAGAAATTCAGAATGCAGTATAGAGAAAAAAGAATTAGAAAACATAAAAAAGTTACTAGAGACAAAGGAGTAAATTGAGAAACTGTAAAATATTTCTTGCATGCCACTCCTCCTTTCTGGGTTTAATTTCCTTCCTACTGATATACATCCTTTTGCAATTCTTTCAGTGCTGAAAGCCCATGAGTTGTAAACTTTCAGGCTTGCTTTGTTTGAAACTGTTTTTATTTCACCCTTACTCTTCAATAATAATTTAGCTAGATAGAACTTCCCAGGTTGACAGCCACTTTCTCCCAATATTTAAGGTATTATTCTATTGCTTTCTGGCCTCTAGTAATACCAATGAGAATTCTGTCTTTAGTCTAGTTGTTTTTGTTACTTGGTAAGTAACACACCTTTTATTCTGATTACTTAAACATTTTTTTTTGCCTTTAGTATCCTGCTGTTTGCTACTGACTATGTGTCAGAATCTCCTTCCTTTTTAAGGCATACCCACATTTCATTATTTGTTTATTCCACATCTTGTTGAAATTTTTAGTGGTTTTTCAATTGCATTTGCATTTTGCTCTAGCCCTACAAATAATTTAGCTGGTCCTGCTTTTATTCTCTCACACAAGATATTTACTTAAAAGCTGTAAAAGAATATACTATAGAAGGAGAAATTAATGGTGCATGCTTCACAAGCCTATTGTAATAGTCACGTATGTATACATACCAGTATGCCCAGCCCTATGCTCTGTGTCCTGATCCTCTGGTCTATCTTCTCCTGAAAGAGATTTCTTTTTCAAGCCACCAGAATGTGACTCTTCACTTTCCCATGGAGAAACCCCTCCCACACTCACTGATACCACACATGTCCTAGAATTCTCTTCCTACCGATTTTCACACCTCAGCCATTGTGATCCCTAGGGTAACCTCCTGCAGCAGAACATTTCCCAAGTTAAGCCAGAGTATCACGGGGTTTTTAAAGAACAGTCCAGGATAAACATTCCAAGTTCAGTGCTTTGTGAGGTTTCCCTAGTAGTACAATATACATACCTGTCTTATCCTTATTCTTCCTGGGTCATGTCACAGGTAACTCTTGTCTCAGAAGAGACACTAAGTTTCAGAAACATTACAACCAAGATCTGTATCAAGGGTGAGAAACATTTCTCTAATTACAACATAATGCACTCGTACTGCTCCCTCAAAGGGATGTTAATATACATATTATTATGTAACTAAGTGCCAGGCTTCCCTTTGTTTTTGTTTTTTTTAAAAAATATTTTATTTATTTATTTTTAGAGGGGAAGGGAAGGAGAGAGGAAGAGAAACATCAATGTATGGTTGCTTCTTGTGCATCCCCTGCTGGGGACTGACCCCTGTGGGGAACAGGCCTGCAACCCAGGCATGCGCCCTGACTGGGAATCGAACCGCGATCGTCTGGTTCACAGGCCCGCGCTCAGTCCACTGAGCTACACCAGCCAGGGCTGTTTTTTTCTTAATTTCAAACTTGACCAGAGGTCCACAGCACATAAAAAATAAACCCTAGTATATATACCTTTTCAAACAACAAAGCCATTTTCTTCTTAATGTCTTTCTCCTGGCCACACCAAGACCTCAATGAAGCTTTGACATAAAGGTTTTTCTATACTTCAGGCAGATCACATTATTAAGCAGAACTTACTGATATTGCTTTTTGTATTAAAAATTGAATCAGAATGATTTTCCTAATTTAAAGCAATGGTTATAGAATAGCATACTGCAGTTTATGATGTGTGTGTTGGGGGATGGGGCTTGCTGGTCATAACATGTGTGTAGAATGAATGAGAGTATGTTAAATTAAATTGGATTACAAAATAATCCTTAGAGAAAAATCTCTTAGGTAGCGGGAGTTCTAAGTATAAATGAAAGAGGTCCAAACTCACTATAATAAAAATGCAGTTTTGGCTTTATGATTACAACTAGTGCTTTTGATCTGGTTGTTCAATATCCTGCAAATATTTTTAAAAGCAACTTGATTCATGTAATAGCTTTTCTAGGCCAAAGCTCACCAGCAAGGTGACAACTAGTCACAGGTGGCTTTGAGGCACTTGAAATGGGCTATATTAAATTCAGACCTGAATTTGAAGACTTAACATTTTTTTAAAAGAGTGTTGCACATCACACTAATATTAATAATAACAGCATTGTGTACATACTAAGTTAAATAATATACTAGTTAAATGAAAGTTACCTGTTTCTTTTTTAATGGGGCTACTAGAATGTTTTGAATTGCATTCCAGGCTCACTTTACATCTCTGTTAGACAGCAATAGTCTAGAGCCCACTGCATTTTCTGTACAAAATCATTTAGTTTTGAATCTGATTATTATCAGATTTATTCTCATCCCAAAGATTCATCCCGTTTTGTACTCTTCTTAACTTCAGTCTCAGATGTGAGTCATACACTGGTGTTTGCAGCCTATCCCAGTATTCCCACCTTGACACCCCTACAGGGTTTCTTTTACACATACTTCAGGGAGAGGAAAAATCATTTTATTTCTTTGAAAAAAAATTCCACCTTCACCCAAATTAAAATTTCACTTTTTTTTAAACCTGAACTTTAGAATACAATAAGGAGTGAATTGTCAATTTTGGAATAATGTTTTTTTTCTGTTCTTTTTTCATTCTTTTCTAGATGTATTTCATTGCTCATGGTATTACAGTTGTCCCATGTTTCTCTCCCCTTTGTTCCCCCTTGACCTGTACCCCACCTCCCACCAGCATTCCCCTAGTTCATGTCCATGGGTCATACATACAAGTCCTTTGGTTTCTCCATTTCCCATACTATTCTTAACCTCCCCCTGTCTATTTCATATTTACCATTTATGCTTCTTATTCCCTGTATCTTTCCCACCATTCTCCCCACTACCCCTCCCCACTAATAACCTTCCATGTGAACTCCATTTCTGTGATTGTGTTCCTGTTCTAGTTGTTTGCTTAGTTCGTTTTTGGGTTTGGTTTTGTTGTTTTGGATTCACTTGTTGATAGTTCTGAGTTTGTTATCATTTTACTATTCATATTTTTGATCTTATTCTTTTTCTTAGATAAGTTCCTTTAACATTTCATATAATGAGGGCTTGGTGATGGTGAACTACTTTAACTTGACCTTATCTGGGAAGCACTTTATCTGCCCTTTCATTCTACATGAGAGCTTTGTTGCATAGGTTCTTGCCTTTCATGACTTCTAATACTTCTTTCCAGCCCCTTCTTGACTGCAAAGTTTCTTTTGGGAAATCAGCTGAGAGTCTTATGGGAACTCCTTTGTAGGTAACTGTCTCCTCTTGCTACTTTTAGGATTCTCTCCTTATCTTTAATCTTGGGTAACTTAATGATGATGTGACTTGGTGTATGCTTCCTTGGGTCCAACTTCCTTAGGACTCTGAGCTTCCTGGACTTTCTGGAAGTCTATTTCCTTTGCCAGATTAGGGAAGTTTTCCTTCTTTATGTTTTCAAATAAGTTTTCAACTTCTTGCTCTTCCTCTTCTCCTTCTGGCACCCGTATGATTCGGATGTTGGAATGTTTAAAGTTGTTCCAGAGGTTCCTAAGCCCTCCTCATTTTTTCAAATTCTTGTTTCTTCATTCTGTTATGGTTGAATGTTTATTTCTTTCTTCTGCTCTAAACTGTTGATTTGAGTCCTGGTTTCTTTGCTGTCACTGTTTGTTCCCTGTACATTTTTCTTTATTTCACTTCTCATAGACTTCACGTCTTCCTCTACTTTGCAAACATACTTACCCATTTCTGTGAACATCCTAATTACCAGTGTTTTGAACTCTGCATTTGATAGGTTGGCTATCTCTTAATCACTTAGCTTTGATGTGTTCTTTCATTTAGGACATATTTTGTTTTGTCTTGGCATGCCTATTACATAGTAAGGGATGGAGCCTTAGGTATTCATCAGGGCAAAGTAACCCAGGTTGCTGCATTGTGGCACTACATGTGGGGGAGGGGTCCAAGCAGCTGAGCTGCTTGCTCGTCTCTCAGCTGGCTTTTAGTCACTTCCTCCTTTACCCATAAGCAAATTGGGCCTTTCTGGTGCTGATTCCTGGGGGTGGGTTTGGGTCTAGGACCCTGTGGGTCTCTCCAGTGAACCCTCCTGGGAGGCTGGGAGTTTCTCCCACCACTGCAAGCCCCACAGGTATTTACAGTCAGAGGTTTTGAGGCTTTATTTCCCCACACTGGAACCCTGAGTTGCACAATCTGTCTTGCTTCCCAGTTGTTCCTCCTGGTTTATCTGCGGGTGAATGTGGGACAACTTGCCCCTCCAACTGAGGCCTTGCCTGAGTCCTCTGCACCACAGCTGCCTGCCTTCACCCCTCCCATCAGTCTGGATGAATGTTTCTTCTTTAATTCTTTGATTGTTGGACTTCCGTACAGTTCAATATTCTGTCAGTCAGTTCTGGTTGTTTTTGTTTTTGTCCTTCTTTGGTTATGCAAGGGGGCAAAGGGTATCTACTTACACCTCCATCTTGGCCCAAAATCCAATTTTTCTTTCTGATATCAATGAGTCTGCCAGCCACACTGTAAATAAATAAGTGACTTAATGCCACTGATGTCTTTCTTCCTCAGTATCCTGGTCAGAAAATTAACTCCTTATTAAGGGAGAAAGATAACTTCAGTAAAAGAAGACTTTCGCTAGATTTTATTCTACAGAAGGCAGCTGATTTGTAGTGTGAAGAGTGCACAGACAATGCTATGATCAGTGCATTCAAAATTGGCTTACTTGATAGATAAAAAGCTACTTTGGCTGCTGGAAGCTAAAGGGAAGAAAGAAGGGAAATGGAAGAGAGAGAAAGGGACATAAGAAGAATGTATTCTGTAGAATTTTATTACTTAACATATGTTAAGAATATACGATATGCATTAATCTTTCATTTTCTAAATAAAAAGTTTTTCAACTTTGATAGTTGGTTAATAGATTAATAAAAAGTATAACTTTTGGCCCTGGCTGGTGTAGCTCAGTGAATTGAGCGTTGGCCTGCGAACCACGCGATCGTGGTTCGATTCCCAGTCAGGGCACATGCCTGGGTTGCAGGCCAGTTCCCAGGAGGGGACTCATGAGAGGCAACCATACATTGATACTTTTCTCCTTCTCTCCTTCCCTTCCTCTCTAAAGATGAATAAATAAAAATTTTAAAAAATCTGTACTATATTTGATATGTGAGATCAATATGCAAATCCAACAAGCAAAAGAATAAATTATAACCCTGTTAAAAGGAATTCATTAAATAAATAAATAAATAAATAAAAAGTATAACTTTATGTTTTGAATATTTAAAAATTTAATTGATTTTGTATTGAACAAAATAATATATAAATGTATATATAGTTAATTTATTTTTATTTAAAATGTTATTTAATAAATTCAAGTGTTAAACTTATATTTCAAGCTCATAATTAATAATTCCTGTCATGTCCAAAAATTTCAAATTCATACTTTTTTTAGCCATATTATTTAAACATAAAAATCTTATTTAGGATTTTTTTAAGTTTGATGTTTCTAAGATATTTTTTCCAACCTGAATCATTTGTTAGTAAATTAGAAACTTTTGTTACATCTTGTAGGATATAGAATAGTGATATATGATATGTCACTTCTTTGAAGTGATATATCCAATACCCCTCACTTCTTTGAAGTGATATATCCAATTGGATATCATATTATATCCAATATGATACAACACTTCTTTGAAATTCAAGTGATAGATAACAAAACAAACATTTTTCCAGAAAATTTCTGTTCTTGTATTGTTACTTTATTGCATCTGGGAGATGTTATAAATTTTTCTGGATGTTATTCAAATTTCTTTACCAGCGTTTGATGTTATAATAGGAGTCAAGTCTTTTCTTCTCCCCATTATAATTTTAGATCTTGGGTCTATGTATTCCAGAATATGTGTGGTGCACAATTTGTCACTCCACTGAAGAATATCAGTCATGTGCCTCCTCAACCCTCTTGTGGGTTAATATTAGGAACTATAATAAGTAAATGAAATATGGAATGCTATTTTCTAATCTAACTCATGGCCTACTTGAACCTGAAATAACTACTGAATAAAAATAATTTTATATTTATTTTAATCCTTCTAAAATTAATTAAATGTATTATGAGGGAAAAGGAGGAAGGGTTTTTAGGAACAACTATAAAGGACACATGGACAAAACCAAGGGGGTTGGGATCAAGGGAGGGAGATGGGGATGGCTGGGGTGGTGGAGAGTAGTGTGTGTGTATGTGGGGGAAATAGAGACAGTTGTCTTGAACAACAATAAAAATAAACTAAAATAAAATAAATAAATAAATTAATGAAATTAATTGTGGTAATGCTATTTTTCTACGATGTAAATTAACTGTTTTATTTATAATAAAAGCCTACATGAAATCCTGTTTACTTCAATCTACTTGATGTGTCTAACATTGAATCAGTACTATAGTTGTGGTGGTTATTATTATTGCAGTTCACCCTCAGCCTTAATATTATATTCATATCTAACAGTTATATGATAATTGAATTTGTAATAACTGCACATACTGACGTCTTATTATTGCCAATACTTTAATTTCCTGTCTGAACACTTTCATTTTTAGCCCCTGTAGCATAAATGTCCTGCCTGTACAAAGACCAAGCCAGAAATTCCAGAGATTTGAAGCCCTCAGAAATAGCTCACTGCCAAAGTCAAATGGGGAGTTGATAGATAAATCTTACAGTTTTCTTGGCCCTTAATTTAACTTTGAGGCACATTCTGCCCCAGTACTCTACAAACTTTATTACTTGGGGATCTTGTTAAATAGTCACATTCTGATTCAGTGGACTTAGGATGGACCTTGAGATGCCAACGACAGTGATGATGATCCACTTTGAGAAGCAAGTTCCACACAGTCTCCCAGAATTCCCCAGTGGAATTAAGCCTGCTCCACTTGCCCTCAACAGAAAGTTGCTTGATCTCTCTTTTAATTAGTTTTCTTTATATCCCTATTTCTCATTTCTCCACTAGTGTTTCCTACTTGCATGTGAATCCTTATCTCAGGGTCTGCTTCTGAGGAAACCCAGAGCAAGAATATACATGTGCACACATACATACATATCTATATCTTGATCTGTCTGTCTAGATTCTATCTATTTATCTACCTATGATGAACATAGCAACTTAGTGCAGCCTCTTAAAGAATCCTGGCAACTGAGGTGGTGAAAGAGAAAAGATGAAGACATCCTGGAAAGGGTGGAAAGAGAAAGTTGATGATAAGCTAAACTGACTTTTTCTTCCTCTTGATGTAGTTTTCAAATGAATTTAGTGAAGAGTTGGTTAAAGAGGAGACTGGACAGTTAGTTATGGCTGAATAAACAGTGCCTCTCCAAAAGTTCACAGAGAGATAACCATTCTACTAGGAGACATAAATAAGGACTTTTCACCTGATTCTATTATTTAGGACACACTGTTGGGAGGATTGACTATTAGGGTCATGAGAGGAGGAAGGTTGGTTAAAATTTACTCTTAGAAGGACTGAAAACAGCATAAGTTGAGATGGTAGGGGAGGCAATGCCATACTTCTAGACTTCTGGGTGAGCTCTGTAAAGGAGAGGAAATTTAGTGAATGGGCTTTGCAGATGGCCACCCAGAATTCTCTAGTGCCTTTGTGTAGCCAGTACAATGGGCGCTACTTATTGTGGGAGTGTGATTGAGGGCAAAGTTCTGAACTTCCTCAGCTCAAACGTCAACTCTACCCCTTCCTGTTTATGCTACCATAGTGTGCTATTAAACCTCTTTAAGCATTAGTTTTCAATCTGTTCTGTACATGAGCATAATGGAATACTACCTACTCATAAAAAAGAAGGAAATCTTACCTTTTGTGATAGCATGGATGGACCTGCAGAATGTTAGGCTAAGTGAGATAAGCCAGTCAGAGAAAGACAAATATCATGGGATTTTACTTATGTGTGCAACCCAATGAACAAAATAAACTAACAAACAAAACAGAAATAGATTTATACATACAGAGAACAGAAAGACACCTGACATAGGGAAGTGGGGTTGGAGGACTATACTAAAAAGTTGAAAGGATTGAGTAAAAAATATCCTCATAGAGGCAGATAACAAATAACAGAGGACAGGGGAATAGGGGAGGGAGAAGAGGATAAAGGGAGATAAATGGTGATGGAAGGAGACTTGACTTTGGGTGATGAACACACAGTACAATATATAGATGATGTATTATAGAAATATATACTTGAAACTACATAATTTGTTAACCAATGTCATTCCAACAAATTCAATAACAATTAAAAAGAGAAAATCAAATGAGATGCAGTATGTAGAATACTCATGTTACTGTAACCAGCAAAGAACAGCTGCTCTAATATTGCAAATATTCCCAACAATGCTGGGAAAATTGTGGGTAGTCACTTTACCTGGTTCAGGCATTGTGTTCATACACACAGAGACATGTTTCGTATCATATTTGTAGAAAGCCAGTGGAGTGATAAGGCCCTGATGATGTAAATTAATCCCATTTCTGCCCTTAGCTCTACATGAAATCACCCCTCTGAAATCTTTCTGTGAACAAAGCAAACACTTCTTGGTAGAATGCAAATGGGAAACTTACTTTAAAGCTCTTGCTTTCCCTTCATTTAAAAGTCTGTGATCTTGCTAACATAGTTTCTGTCAAGGTTACTTTCAGTTTTGTAAGTTCACCAGCCTGAGAGCCGGAGATCCAAGATCTCTCATGGCCAAGGCTCAGTCTTGACGATGTTATACTGTATTTGGGAGTTGGGGGCACTGAAAGAGAAGGAGAGCGACTTCGTTTCTGCTGTCACGACTCACTGATCAAATCCATTGGTCTCACCATTTGCTGTGGTTTCTCTTCAGTGCCCTGACAGGTTGATATTCTGGAAGCAACAATTTGGAAGGCCAAGGACAGGTCGGTTCTTAAGAATGTGCAAAAGAAGATCAGTCATTGTACGAAGCCTTTTGATTCCAGTGGTTCTTTCATCTCGATCTTTTGAAAGCAACTTCCCCTCCTTAACCTAGTTCTGCCCTGGCCTCTTCATGGGCTGAAGAACGGAGATGCTGATGGAAATCACAGATGTGGCCAAACCTCCCTGGCAGTAGTCCGGTCAGAGGTCATTTGGCCCCTTTCCTATAACAGGTGGCACTTAGTCTTTACAATGGCTTCTACTTTTCAAAAGGATTTGAATTAAGAAACATTCAGGGTAAAACACTATCACTTGCATTTCCTTTTCTTTAAAACCAACTACATGCTGCTTCATAGCTGCCTTTTTGAAATAAGCTGTAGAAGTAGGTGCCATAGGTGTGAGACACAAAGTCTCTACTCTTTCAGAAGCATGAGCTGTGATTGTTTTATATACATTTCAGTGTACTACATAATAGATGTAATAGACACACACTTTATCTCACACATGCTTACACACACATGTAGAAGTGTGTAAGTAGTCAGAGAGGGAAGCCTAAGGAATTTATGATGATGTTTGAGTAAAGGAATAATTATTAGTAAAACAAATAGTTACCTATTTATACTATAGTACTGTTATGAAGTATACTCACTTGTTAGTTCATTAATATGCTGGACTTGAAAGGGGCTCTCATTTGTGTTGGAACACTAAATGTTTGTCCTCTCTCCTTCTTCTTTCCTCCCAAATAGGAAAAGGAAAAGATATACAAAACACTTGTGCTTGTAAAACTCAAACACATTTAAAAGAACCAATAGGCCTACAATTCTAACCTAAAGTATTCATGTTGAAACCATTGATCACAGATATCTAAATAGGTCCTAATTAATGAAGGGACTCAACCAGTCCCCGCTTGGGGGAATTGTCCAAGTTCCAAACAGCAGACTTGACATTCATATAGTGTGCAAAAACATGGGCACAAATACAGAGACCCTAGATGTTGCCTAGGGCTCCAACGATGTCCTCAGAAACAAAAGTATTCTGTCTGGCAACTGTGTCATCTGACACTACTGACCTGTATGAAAGGCTTCAGTACTGCTCCTCATTCTCCCCTATGTAAACGGCTCAACAGGGTGACCACCTAGGGATACACACATGCATTTTCTTCACACATGCCGTTAATGAAAGAGTCATATTTGTAGTTCCCCTAGGAAAAAAAATCAAAGGCCAAGGGTGGGTGGCCCAGACTCTTATTTGGACTGGAGAGGACAGACAACAGCTGTAGCACACCACTGAGACTGCCTGCTGACAGGAAAAAGCATTGACAATTTCATCAGGTCTTATAGATCAGTAACAGCAGAACTCTCTCCCACTAATTAGTGGCCCCCATGGTAGCTATGGTTAGTTTGATTGAAATCAGGATTTTTTTAAAAATTTGAATGGTGGCAAAAAACATGTAACAAAATTTACAGTCTTAACCATTTTGAAAACTTATAGTTGATATACAATATTATATTATTTTCAGGTGTTCAATGTTCGATGTAGTTATTCGATGTAGTTATTCAACATTTACATGCCTTACAAAGTGATCACCACAATAAATCTAGTAACCATATGTCAACAATCCTAACCATTTTTAGTATACAGTCTAGTACTGTTAAGTACATTAACATGTTGTGCAACCAATCTCCAGAATTCTCTTCATCTTTTGAAATTGAAACTTTATACCCATTCAACAATAACTCCCCATTTCCTCTCCCCTGCCCACCCCAGGCCTGAAAATTGCCATCTTACTTGGTGTCTGTATCGACTGGAGTTTTCCAGGTACCTCGTCAAATGAAGTCATGCAGTATGTGTCCTCTCGTGACTGGTTTGTTTCACTTAGCATAATGTCCTCAATGCTACAACAGGCATCAGAATTTCCTTCCCTTTTGATGCTGAATAATATTTTACTCTATGAATTATACCACATTTTCTTTATCCTTTCACCAGTTGATGAACATTTGGATGCTTCTATTTTTGGGTTATTATAAATAATGATGTAATAAACAGGGGTATATGAAGGCAGTGTTTTTAATTACAACACTAAAAGGCTTCTGTTCCCTTTCATAACTAACGTACTATCTGATCCCCAATAAGCCATGTGTCTTGTAGAGAATATAAGATATTCCAATTCAGGGAGCCCTTTTGACCCATAATGCTCACTGACATAGCTGAATGGACTTAGGAAATCCACAGGTATGGAGCTGAAATGAAGTAAACTAGTCTATACATCTATCTCAATTTTAATCTCAGCCTTCTTAGCACTAAATTTTCAATGTCCAAACAGTTTCAGCCAAGATACACTGAATGGGAAATATCACTCAAGAGTTCTATGCTTACTGATATAACAGTCATGGCTAATACAGTTGACTCTTGAACAACACAGGTTTGAATTGTGTGGGTCAATTGAACTTCATGGGTCATCCAAAAAAAATCTGTAAGTGGACCTGCACAGTTCAAACTTGTGTTGTTCAAGGGTCAATTGTACTCATACAGTGCTTAAAAATTCCAGACACCATTTTTAGCTATTGCATTTTGAGATAACTTTTTACAAATGGAAAAAATGAGTCAGAGTGGCTATGCCCCTGAGGGCTGGTATATCAACCCAGACACTTTCACTCCAGAATTCATGCATTTACCACTATACTATACCATATCCCATAAATGCATATATATGCACTTATATGGATACAGGTGTGTGTGTGTGGGGGGCATTTAACCACCATTATTTGACAACCAGCAATAAGAGAAAACATGATTAGAACTCCAAATTGACATTGCCAGAAAACAGTACAACAACATATGGTAGAAAATCACTCTGGTTTTGTAATCAAAATGAACTAGTTTGAATCTCAAGTTTTCCACCAGCTGTCTGGCAACCAAGAGTTCAATTCTCTTGGCTTCATTTTCCTCACCTGAAAATGGGGATAATGATATCTATTTGACTTGGATGTAAACATTTAAGAAAATAGTATCTGTAAAATACTTAGCTATGGTAGATACTTGATAAATTTCAGTTCTCTTAACTCTAATGAGGCAAGAGAAGAATGTGATCTTAAAAACAAATATGCATTTTTTAGCCCTGGTTGATGTTGCTCAGTGGATTGAGTGCCAGCCTGTGAATGAAGAGGTTGCCAGGTTAATCCCCAGTCAGGAAACATGCCTGGGTTGAGGGTCAGATCCCCAGTAGGGGGCGCACAAGAGGCAACCACACATTGATGTTTCTCTCCTTCTCTTTCTCCCTCCTTTTTCCTCTCTCTAAAAATAAATAAATAAGATCTTTTTAAAAACCCAACTATGTGTTTTTATTAAAATATGTATTGTATGAACACATGCATTACCAATTAATTTTTCTATGTACAAAGGCTCTTAAAAATTAGATTGCTTTCTTTCTCTTTTTCATTCTACTAGAGTCTATTCGGAAATACAAGAGACATGCTATATCAGAAACTTAGTAGGAAAACCTGATAAAATCAACCTCGTATTTACTTTAAGTGGGAAAGGAGTTCCAAATGCCAGGATCAGGAGCATCATCAATAGTCTATACTTGTATCCCCCTTCCCTTTATCCCAAATACCATGGCTCTGAGCACTTGTCATTAATCAGACTTTAATGCCAGCACAGGAAGTGCCAGATCCAGATCCAGATCCAGTCCAGATCCAAGGCCATCATTGTACAATCATGTATGGACAGCCACATAATCAAGGGCTTGCCTTTTTCCTTTGACTTAATTTTTTTAAGCAATTGGATTAATAAAAATGCTATTAATCCACTATTTTACTGATAAAACCATACTCACATGGAATCCTAGATAGTATTTGTCTAGTTAGGTGTGTTAATTTAAGAATAGCTTTTTTTTAGTTCTGTCCAAGATGGAGGCATAGGTACCAGGAGTGCAAAAAACCAAACTGCATGGAACTCTGACAACCAAGGAATTAAAGAAAAAGTCAAGCAGAACAACCAGACCGGTAAGAACCCCTGGCAAGGCGCAGGCAGGGCCAGAGCAGAAAAGCCGGGTCTTGGCAGCAGACTGTGTGGGCAGGGCTGGCTGAAGGTGAAACTGAGCCTCAGAGCTGACTGTGGATGTTGGTGGTTGCCATGGTGGGAGAAACTCCCAGTCTCATTTGTTGGAGAGTGCACTAGAGCCAAGCAGGCAAGCTGCATTGTTCCCTCTCTGGCCCCTTCCCCCCAGGGAGCTCCACAGGGCAGCAAAAAGGGTTGCCCTGCCTGGGTGAATACCTAAGGACCAGCCCTCTTACAATTTATCAGGTGTGCCAAGACAAAGTAATATGGCCCAAATGAAAGAACAGAGTAAAACTTCATAAGGAGAGCTAAGCAATGAGGAGATAGCCAACCTATCTGATGGAGAATTTAAAGCCCAGGTAATCAAAATGCTCACAGACTGATTGAGCTTGGTTGAAAAATGAAAAAACAAATGAATGATACCCAAAATGAAATGAAGCAAAATATTCAGGGAACCATCAGTGAAAGGAAGGAAGCCAGGCCTCAAAACAGCAATTTGGAACAAAAGCAAGAAATAAACATCCAACCAGAACAGAATAAAGAAACAAGAATCAAAAGAAATGAAGAGAGGCTGAGAAATCTCTGGGACAATTTGAAACGTTCCAGTATCCGAATTATAGGGGTGCTAGAAGGAGGACAACAGCAAGAAATTGAAAACTTATTTGAATAAATAGCCAAGGAAAACTTCCCCAGTCTGGTGGAGGAAATAGACTTCCAGGAAGTCCAGGAAGCTCAGAGAGTCCCAAAGAAGTTGCACCCAAAGAGGAACACACCAAGGCACATCATCAATAAGTTACCCAAGATTAAAGATAAATAGAGAATTCTAAAAGCAGCAAGAGGAAAGGACAGAGTTTCCTACAAAGGAGTTCCCATAAGACCTTCAGCTGATTTCTCAAAAGAAACCTTGTAGGCAAGAAGGGGCTGGAAAGAAGTACTGCAAGTCATGAAAGGCAAGGACCTACATCCAAGAATACACTATAAAGCAAAGCTCACATTTAGAATGAAAGGGCAGATAAAGTGCTTCCCAGATAAAGTCAAGTTGAAGGAGTTCATCATCACCAAGCCCTCATTATATGAAATGTTAAAGGGATTTATCTAAGAAAAAGAAGACAAGAAATTTGGACAATAAAATGACAACAAACTCACAACTACCAACAAATGAACCTAAAAGAAAAGACAAACAGCAAAACCAAAAACTAAAAAAACTAAGGAAACAACCAGAACAGGAACAGAATCAGAGAAATGGACATCACATGAAGGGATTTCAGTAGGGAGGGGGAAGGGAGGGATGGGGAAAAATGTACAGGGAAGAAGCATAATTAGTAGGCATAAAATAGATGGGGAAAGGTCAAATATGGTATAGGAGACAGAGAATTCAAATAATTTATATGCACAACCTGTGGACACGAACTAAGGTGGGGAAATGGTGGAGGGTTGGGGGTGCAGGACGGAGGAGGAATAGAGGGGCAAAAATTGGGAAAACTGTAATAGTATAATGTATAAAAAATACTTAAAAAAGAATAAGCCTTTTTGGTTATGGTGGGGGAGTGGTGGTGGGGAAATGGAGACAACTGCACTTGAATAACAATGAAAATAAAAGTAAAAAAAAAGATTAAGCCTTTTGAACTAAGTTAAATCAAGAATGATAGCATTTACTGCACAAGGAAAGATTTCTTTGCATTGCCCCAGTACTCTGCACAGCAAAGCACCAAGGGACCAAAGAGCAATGCACACAAATCCAGGTCTGCCATTCTCAAAAGAAAGACTCACTTTCCTGCCAGCAAAGGAATTGCAAAGGAGTTTCTCTGTAGAGGCTGAAAGAGAGTGTATATCTATGTGGATATATTTGCATCTTTACCACATATATAAAACAAATGTTTCATTATCCCCATTTCTTTGCACTGCTTGAGTAAAAAGTTTAACTTCTAATTTGTTTCCATAGTATGGTATTTAGGGATTAATCGCCATTTAATTAATACACCAAACGAATGACAAGTTCAAACAAGCTTAAGAAGTTTTTGAACTATCTGTAAGATAGATTCTGTTTTTCCATTTGTGAACCAAGTATCTTGTCATCCACATGTTTGGAGGTTCCAACCTACTAATAGACAAAAATATTTCATTGAGTTCAAAAGGCAAAAATGGAAGTGTTGGAGTTTTTTTATAGACTATCATTTAGTCTATTTTTATAGACTATCATTTTTATAGACTATCTATAGACTATAGAGCAGGTTAAAGTTTACCACAAAATTGAGAAAAAGATACAAAGATATCCCATGTACACCCTAACCCCCACATGCACAGCTTTCTCATTATCAACCTCCCCCACCAGAGTGGTTCGTGTGTTACAAGCGATGAACCTACAGTGACGCATCATGACACGAAGTGCACAGTGTACATTAGGGTTTGCTCTTGTTGTTACACATTCTACGGGTTTGGACAAATGTGTATGACAAGTGAGGGTACTAAGTGTCATGTCAATGGAAGTGAGGGTTGTTTTTCTTCATTGCTCTCTTTCATTTATTGCCTGAGATGACAAAATGAGGTTCCAGCATTCAAGTGCAGTACCTGGAGGGCTAGTGCTTTTCTGAACAGAAGTGCCAACTGCAAAAACTACTATTTTCCAGAGTGGGATCAACTCTTGTGACTTTTGAGATATGGTTGCCAGCTCTGTTTTGTGTTGTGGTAGTTCATGCTTTCTGATGTCTTTTCTGGAGCACTAAGTCTCTCCTTGGGAGTAGGTAGAACATCTCCTGCCAATATTTACGGCAGATTATATTTTTCCCTGAGGCCATTCCTGCTTATCACTGATCTTGAACTATTCAGTCACTGCACTGTATGGTGTTAGAGCACATTCACGTTGCTGAGGTGAAACCAAGCATGAGTTGTGACTATGGTTGCGACTGCTTAAGAGTATAAGGTAAATTCTGATTCAAAGTGAGAATTCACAGGCCCTGGTCCACTGAGCCATGTTTCCCATGCTTACATATCCGTGAAACAGCTGCTGTGAATTGAAACTGAGAAATATTCTCAGCAAAGCTGAAGATTTAAAAAGAAAACAAACTCCCCCTTTCTCATCTTTTTTTTGGTATAGCGTCTGTCACCTTCCTCACAGCAACTCATCTCTGGCTTTAGTGCCCTGTAGCAGGACACTCACGGCCCCGCAAGCAATTCATCTTAGATCCGAGTGTGTCTACCTGACAGAAAATATTCCTGCTGTTGGTTAGAGTTAAGAGTCTACTCGTTGGTCTTTCAAACTGAGCCAGCATTTTGGGAGAATTTTTAGAAATAATTTTTAAAAGAGAAAAAGAAGCATGCAACTTTTAAAGTTAGGTCATTGATCCATTCATTTACTGATGGGCACCTAGGCATGGATGGAACGGGAAAGCCTTATGCTGAGTGAAATAAGCCAGGTGTTGAAGGACAAATACCATATGATCTCACCTTTAACAGGAAGCTAAACAACAAAACAAATGAGCAAGCAAAATATAACCAAAGACACTGAAATTGAGAACAGGGGGACAGCGACAAGAGGGGAGAGGGGAGGGAATTTCAGGGGAAAAAGGGAAGGGATTTAGAGGAACAAATATAAAGGATACATGAACAACAATTAAGAAGGGTGGAAATGGGAGGGAGGGGGAGCATGGGGGGTGGGATAGGATGGGAGTAATAGACAGAAAACTGTACTCGAAAAATAATTAAATTAATTTTAAAAAAGAAATAAAATTTAAAATTTAAAAGTAAAAATAAATAAATAAATAAATAAAAGTTAGATCATTGAATCTGAAGTTCACAAGCCTTACTCCGATAAGTTATAGGTCACTTTTGTTCTTTATTCCTCAGGGTATCATCTCTTTCCTTTTCACTCTGTCACTTTTTTTCTACTTTCTGCTTGGTGTCTTCCCCTTCTCTGTGTATGTTTTTCACCTTTTTCTCTGTCTCTCATGCATATGTTCCTCCTTGGGTGTTTTTCTACTTTGATGCCCTATCCCTTATTTACCTTTCCCCTTAATTTTAATGAATCTTTATTAGGCACCTATTTCAGACTCAGGAAGGGGCTATAAAATATGTAAGAAAATATGTGCCTTTCAAGAAAATAAATTTCCCTGAAGAATCTAGTATGTCTCTTTTAATTAACCATAATAGAAAACAGTTATTTTTTCCTGGCTTTGTCTTGTTCCTTGTAGTTAACTGAAAAAGAAAAAAAAAGCAAGCAGATTGAGTATATCATATTAATTATTACAAGGAACAAAAAAGATAACCTATATGAGATGTTTCTTTTTTTTATCTTTTTAGTGATACTCAATCAGTTTTCCACCTTTTACATCAATGGACTTCGCTGAAAAAAACACTAGTTTGTTTATCTCCACATTACTGCTTTTCTTCAGCAGATAGCAATGTTAGGAATAAGGCTCGGGTGCTGTGCAGGGACCCTACTGGTTTCTCTGCCTTATCAGTGGGAGGGCCCTGTGGCTGACTTAGAGTCAGACACCTGTTGTCTTTCACACGGTGAACTGTAGGTAGCCGGTGCTCCTCAGACTCTAGCCTGTACTGTATTGCCTTGGAGGACTGGTTAAAGCACCCATTTCTGTGTCCACTCCCAGAGTTTTTGATTCAGAAAGTTTGGGATGGGACCTGCGAGTCTGCATTTCTAACAAGTTCCAGAATGATGCTCATGCTGTTGGTCCTGGGTCCACATTTTAAAAACTGCTGTACTAAACTGGACTTCAAATAGGTGGGAACCCGTTTTGCTAGTAGATGATTGGTGGCAGGTCTAATCACCTATCCTCATTTTCATTTTGTTCCCAACAGTGAATTTTTAAATATTCCTTTAAAAATAGTATTTAATATACTGTTCTTACTGAAATGTTTTTCTACTAGTGAAGAAAATGATTATTCTCAAGTCTCAGAACCTTGAACCTTGGCATGGATCCAAAGGGTGGAAGGCCCTTCCTTCGATGCGGCTCAGTGTTTGCACACCTTCTCTCCAGCTGTGTTGTGCACTGCCAGGCAGGTTGCAAGCCATCTCCGATGATACTGTTTTTCTAAGCAAAGGAGCAAAAACACACCCATGACTCTGATTATGAAATGCTGATTTTAAAGGCCTCCTTCTCTTCCTGTTTTTGTGATTTAAAGAAACCAAGTCTCCTCAAACTGCCCTGCTGTGCCTTTTCCTGACGTCCTGTTTGTTTGAGCTTTGGGTAGCACCATGACTTTAAAAAAAAAGAACATAGCCACTTTAGCAGTCAGGGCTTCTTCCGGATCCAAGCTGGGGACAGGCCAGCTGTTGTGGGTGTACATCCCTGTACACGCATATATAGTGTGTGTACATGTGCATGTGTGCAAGGGAGGAGTGGAGAGTGTTGGAGCTACCCAACTCATGAAACATACAAATGTTTCATATCTCATACAATATTTCTCATTTGAACCCTAAAAATAATAATTCATTGTGAGTCCTGGGAATATTTCACTTATAAATATTATACTACCTTTTAAATTTATTTAGCAGACTTACCTTCAGACCCCCAGTTTGTAGTAGGTTTCAACATATTTAGTATCATCTACGTGTAAATTGGTGATTGGGTGTGATCAAACTGGAAAGATCCTGACACATCCATGTGACTAGGATAGAGGGGTTCAATGTTACAACTACTGAACAACAGGGACACATGTCCCAACTCTGTCCCAAAGTACCTTTGTGACTTTCCCAAGAGGCAATGGTAGCAGATCACTCTGTCCATCTGTCTTCATTGCTCTTTCAAAGACTCAGCTTTTCTGGAAAAGGACAGAGATCCCAGAATTGAACTAATCAAGAAGAAATTCCTTGTCTCAGCATCAAATTAACCCAGACTAAAGTGAGTCTCATTCTCCCTATTGACTATTTGTAACCTGTTTCAATAAATGACACATACTACACTGCAGCACACAGTTTATTTGCGATCATTAAGAGAAATAATAAAGGAGGGGAGTCTCATAATGTGTGCTAAAGATAGTACTGATTTCTTCCCAGCATGAGACATCCCTCTGGTCTGTATGTGAGAGAGAGACTGAGTTTCCATTTCTGAACTAAACCCTAGTTCTGCCTTCCTAAGCATTAGAGGCATACAGGGAAATACAGGGAATATTTTTTTTGTTTTGTTCCTCTATTTGTTTTTTTTATATACCAGTCTTTGCAACTTAACTAGCTCTCCTTTGCTATGATTAAGGATACATATGATGGTACTGGCTGGTATAGCTTAGTGGACTAAGGATGGACTACGAATCAAAGGGTTGTAGGTTCGATTCCCAGTCAGGGCACACTCCTGGGATGTGGGCTAGGTCACCAGTGGGGTCCATGTGAAAGGCAACCACACATTGATGCTTCTCTCCCTCTCTTCCTCTCTTTCCTCTCTTTAAAAATAAATAAACAAAATATTTAAAAAGGGAAAAATACTATGGCATGGAGAGGGTTCAAGAAAACAAACTTAAAAGGGGACAGAGAAGGGGTAGAGGATGACAGATCCAAACTCAGAGCCAGGGGAAGTGCTAAGATGAGACTAGAACACACTAAGTGCATGTAGTAGAGACTAGGGCCTGAGGAACTATCTTCAGAAAGGTCAGAGTGAGGCAGGATTTCCAAAGCCAGAGCCAAAGAAAGACTAATCAGATGGCTCACAGCAGTGACCCAGGGAGGCAGCTGGAGTAAAGGCCATGCAGCGTATGCATCCACAGTGGCTCTTCCCTGGCTGTGCATGACAACTACCCATACCTTTGGAAAAAATGCCAATGCCTGGAGAGCTATATGTCTAACAAAGGCATAAAAATTGCAGGATGATAGTTACCTCTGGTGCAGACAAATGGGTGACTAGATGAGGAACATGTAGATAATAAGCTACTTGTAATGTTCTGGCTCTTAAACCAGGTGGCAAGTTCACGTGTATTTGTTGTATTATTAAATCTAATTAAAAGAGATAAATACATGGACAGTGATGACTGCACAATGAATCATATATGAAGATTTGATCCTAACAAATTCTAAACACCTGAGATCTGATTTAAAAATTGCTAATGCACAGAGCTTGCCATCAAATATTCTGGTGTGTGTGGTGTAAGGTAAAGTGCAAGCATCAGTGTGTTTTAAATTCCCAGTAGGCTCATGCACAACCAGGTTTGGGAACCACTCTGGTATGAGAAAGCAGAGGAGATAGTGACTGATTTCCCAGAGGCAGGAGAAAACCAGATCTGGGAAGACTTCACAGAAGATGGCATTTAAGCTGGACTTAGAAGCACAAATATGAACAGCCATTCAGAGTTGTAGGTCAGCATACAGTAATTACATGAAGCTGTATCGTAGGATGTGTGGAGAATGGATAGAAAAGAAACAAGGCCAGGAAAATAGATTGGGACAAATGACATACTGCCTTGAGTGTTGTGTAAGACATTTAAATTTTTATTGCAGGCAGTGGAAAGTCAATAATTTTTAATCAAGAAAATAATTTTAAAAAATACTTATATTCTAGAAATATGATTTCTGAGAAAGCATTATAAAAGGAAATGGAAAGCAGTGCTTTCATTACTAGGCTATCCAGTAAACCAGGCAAGAAATAGTCAGGGTCTGATTTTAAAAAGTCGTGGCAAGAATGAGGGATGGATTTGAGAAACATTTTGCAGGAAAAATTTATACAACTAAAAGGATGGTGTTCATTTTTCTGGCATGGTGGACTAATTGGGTGGTAATAATTTTGACCATGCTAAGGAATGAGAAGAATGCAGTTTGTAAGTGTTGAGTTGGAGGTGTCCAGGGTAAAGATACTCAGTAATAAGGTACAATTGGGGCTGAAGTTCAGGCAAGAAGTCCNGTGCTTTCATTACTAGGCTATCCAGTAAACCAGGCAAGAAATAGTCAGGGTCTGATTTTAAAAAGTCGTGGCGAGAATGAGGGATGGATTTGAGAAACATTTTACAGAAAAAATTTATACAACTAAAAGGATGGTGTTCATTTTTCTGGCATGGTGGACTAATTGGGTGGTAATAATTTTGACCATGCTAAGGAATGAGAAGAATGCAGTTTGTAAGTGTTGAGTTGGAGGTGTCCAGGGTAAAGATACTCAGTAATAAGGTACAATTGGGGCTGAAGTTCAGGCAAGAAGTCCAGGGTGGAGATACAGGCCTAAAAGCACTCAGGGAATATGCGAAGCCATAGAAAGTGCCCAAAGAGTTCTGAATAAGTGAACAGAAGTTGGTAGCAGGGGAGACCCTTGGGACTACTAGTCTTTAAAGGGTGAGCAGAGGCATAGCAATTTATATAAGAAAGAAATGGAGCTAGAAAGAGTTATCGGAGAAGTAAGGAGAAAAAAAATACAAATTCAAAACCAGACAACTAACGGAGTCAAGGGAGAAAAACTGCAGCAAGATGTAGAGATCAATGAGAAAAGTGACTTGGCTCATAAGTGGGCCACTGAAGAACTAATAACAGTCTAGCATAGCTAAAAAAATTATGTGGCTTTCTGTGCTATAGAATGGGTGAGACTTAAGCAAGCAGGGAAGTAAATAGGAATTTCCAGCTGGGAAGATGGTTAACATGTAGAGCCCTAGCCAGGTATCTCATTTGGTTAGGGCATTGTCCTGACAAGCTAAGGTTGCATGTTCAATCCCCAGTCAGGGCACATTGAAGGATCAAGTAATGAATTCATAAATAAGTGGAACAACAAATTAATCTTTCACTCTCGCTCTCCCTAAAATCAATGAATAAAAAGTATTTCTAAAATAATCCAGCCATTATTAACACAAGGAGAATGGTTTGTGTGACATTCATGTAACCTGGCAGCCACAGAAGGAGGATTGGAGTGCATGTGTACTAGTCAGCGGGGGCAAGTACACCCACTGGGTGAGCATTTGTATTTTGTGGTTGTCACATTCAAAATGACAGAGCAATGAATCTGTAGCAAATTTTTGCATTAAGCTTGAACATTCCTCTAAGGAAACTATTTGGATGATACAGAGGGCTTTTGAGGATGATGCAATAAGTGTAGCACAAATAAAACTGTGGCACAAATTCCCCAAAGGTGGTCAAGAATCTGTTGAAACTGATCCATAGTCTGGAAGGCTGGCAAACAAGTAGAACACCTGAGAATGTTGAACGTATATAGGCTGCAATCAGCAAAAGTCAGCAACTGACTGCGAGAACTAGAAGTTCACCTGGGGATTCCAAAAACACGGTCTCCAATATTTTGATGCAGAATCTTCACATGAAATGTGTTATGGAAAAATTTGTTCCTGGCTTCTGCTACCAGAGCAGAAGCAACATTGTGCTGAAGTTGCTAATGACTTGATTCAAACACTACCAATGAACCAGATGTCCTCAAGAAAGTTATAACCAGAGATGAACCATGGGTCTGTGGCTATGATCCAGAAACAAAGGCCCCGTTGTCCCAATGGAAGTCACCTGCTTCTTCATGCCTGAAGAAGGCATGGCAAAGTCACAGCCAGATAAAGACCTGCTAGCTGCATTTTTTTATTGGGAAGGTGTTGTACATCATGAGTATGTTCCTCCAGGCCAAAGAATTAATAAGAAGTAACTACCTCAATATTCTTCATCAGTGGAGAGATGCAATACGATGAAAATAGCCACAGCTAGGGGGAACTAGTGACTGGCAGCTTCATCACAACAATGCACCTGCTTACCCATCATGTCTTGTGCAGTTTTGTGGTTAAACATCAGATCACTCAGGTGTTTCAGCCCCCTACAGCCCAGATTTGGCATCCCGTGACTTCTGGCTTTTCCCTAAACTGAAATCACCTTTGAAAGGGAAGAGATTTCAGACCATCAATGAAATTCAGGAAAATACGGTGAGGCAGCTGATGGTGATTCCAACAGAGGATTTTTCAGAGTGTTTTGAACAGTAGAAGAGATTCCAGGAGAACTCTGCAAGGCCCCAAGGTGCCTACTTTGAAGGGGAGTGAGGCATCATTATCCTACATACAATGTTTCTTGTATATTGTATCTTCTTTTGAAGAAGATACAACTCTTCATTTTCATAATATGTGGCTGGGTACTTTCTGGAAAGGCCTCATAGAGGTGGAAGGAAGCAGGTCCCAGAAGAGGGGAAAGAAATAAACTTGAACACAAGGGGTATGGTTATACTATTTAAAATGCATAGAAAAAGAAAAGAGATTATGATACACTAGTATGTATGATGGTAACCATGGTAAAAAGTTGATTGGGTAATGGGCAATGTTTCTTTTCTTAAATTTTCTTTCTTTTTTTTCTTTTATAATATATTTTATTGATTATGCTATTACACTTGTCCCATTTCCCCCCTTCATTCCCCTTTACCCTGCATACCCCCTTCCACCCACATTCTTCCCCTTTAGTTCATGTCCATGTGTCATAAGTTCTTTAGCTTCTGCATTTCCCACACTACTCTTGCCCTTCCCTTGTGTATTTTCTCCCCACCATCTATGCTACTTATTCTCTGTACCTTCTCCCTGCCTCTCTTCCTCCCACTCTCCTGTTGCTAACCCTCCATGTGATCTCCATTTCTGTGGCTCCCCTCCTGTTTTAGCTGTCCACTTAGTTTGCTTTTGTTTTAGGTGTGATTGTTAATAACTGTGAGTTTGCTGTCCTTTCACTGTTCATATTTTTTATCTTCTTTTTCTTAGATAAGTCCCTTTAACATTTCATATAATAAGGGCTTGGTGATGATGAACTCCATGAATTTGACCTTATCTGAGAAGCACTTTATCTGCCCTTCTATTCTAAATGAAAGCTTTGCTGGATAGAGCAATCTTGGATGTAGGTCCTCCTTGCCTTTCATGACTTGGAACAATTCTTTTCAGCCCCTTCTTGCCTGCAAGGTCTCTTTTGAGAAATCAGCTGACAGTCTGATGGGAACTCCTTTGTAGGTTACTGTCTCCTTATCTCTTGCTGCTTCTAGGATTCTCTTCTTCATTTTAATCTTGGGTAATGTAATTATGATGTGCTTTGGTGTGTTCCTCTTTGGGTCCACCTTCTTTGGGACTCTCTGAGCTTCCTGGACTTTCTGGAAGTCTATTTCCTTTGCCAGATTGGGGAAGTTCTCCTTTATTATTTATTCAAATAAGTTTTCCACTTGTTGCTCTTCCTCTTCCCCTTCTGGTATCCCTATAATTTGGATGTTGGAATGGTTAAATAAGTCTCTCCTCATTTTTTTGAATTCTTGTTTCTTCATTCTTTTCTGTTTGGTTGTTTCTTTCTTCCTTCTGGTCCACTCCATTGATTTGAGTCCCAGTTTTCTTCCCATCACTATTGGTTCCCTGTGTATTTTCCTTCATTTCACTTAGTTTAGCTTTCATTTTTTCATCTAATTTTCGACCAAAATCAACCAGTTCTGTGAGCATCCTGATCACCAGTGCTTTGATCTGTGCATCTGACAGGTTGGGTATCTTTTGGTAGCTTAAAAGTATTGGCTCTGGGGCTTTGATTTGATCTTCTGATTCAGCCATTTTTGGTCAGGTTGTGCCTGTTACATATGAGGGGCAAAGCCTTAGGTGTTCACCAAGGCAGGGCAACCCAGTGGCTGGGTTGTGATGCTGTATGTGGGGTCTTAGAGGGAACAATGGCACTTGCTCTGCTTTCTGTCGGATTCTGCCACTTCCCACAAGCAAAGTGGGCCCTTCTGGTGCTGATTATGATACACTAGTATGTATGATGGTATGTAAGCTCTCCCAGGTGGGTGAGCTTGTGTACATCCTAGGACCCTGTAGGTCTCTCCAGCAAACTCTCCTGTGAGGCTGGGAGTCCCTCCCTGCACCTTTTCAATTGGTGCCTTTAGGCTTTATTTCCTGTTGCTGGGGCCCTGGGTTGCATGGTCTGTTTTGCTGCCCATTTTTGCCTACTTTATCTGTGTATGAATGTGTGACCGTGGTCAGCCAACCACCTTGCGTGCTCTGCTCATTTCCTCCTCGAGCCCTGGATCTGCTAGCCCTGTGCTGCCTGTGCTCCCAGGTCTGGCAGCCCCAACCCCTCTCACTGGTGGCCGACTCCACCCCTCTTACCCGTCTGGTTGAATGGTTGTCACACTTCCATACTGTTCAATTTTCTGTCTGTTCTGGTTGTGTTTTTGTTTCTAAATTTTTGTTGTCCTTAATTTTGGTTTTGTGAGGAGGTACAGTATTTCCACCTACACCTCCATCTTGGCCAGAAGTCTGTATTTTGTCTCTAAATTTTTCTATGTTGTTGTTTCACACTGTTTTTATAGTTCTTTTATCTTACTTTTTATTGGGAGATGAATTATTTTTAAGGGTTAGACTTAGAAAGGAGTAGGTTCCTTTTCTAAGATAGTAAGAAAGATGGTAAGAATATCTATAGCTACTGATGATTTCAGAGACATAGAGAAGGGAGTTTGGGAAGTTCATTGCAGATGGTCTTTATGAAGCTTTTCCTGCCTTCCTAAGTGGAATTGGTCCCTCCCTTACCTTCCCTTCACCCTATACAGTTATCTATTAATTCACCTACATTGTTTGGTTGCCCTTATTTGTTCTCATCTATCTCCCTTTACCATGATGCTAAAAGCACATTATTGGCCTTTATATTCCAAAAACTTAGCACGATTCCTGCTTCATAGCAGGCACTAAATAAATTTTTGTTGAAAAGGTGATCTTTCATTGGGGAAAGAAGAGATTAGATTACCTTCTAAGAGTGAAAGGGTGAGAATAAAACCATGGTGGATAATGGGAAGGTGGCTAGCTAAGCATCCATATATGGATTGGTGGTTAAAAACCTGTGATAGAGGATAGCAGAATGTTTTATCACATTAGTTTAAGAGCCACATTAGCAGCAATAAGGTAACTGATGCAGGCACACTCTCATAAGAGAAAAAAATCAAAGTTGAGGCTTTCAAAGACATTAGAAGTTACCAAGTAGGTCCCAAGACTATGTCTTAGGTGCAGATGAATGCAGAACCCTGATGTCCAAGCAACCTACAGCTTTTCCTCAGCCCAAGAGATATTCTTCAGTGTTTCAAAGAATGTAACACTTGTTCTGTGACCACTTCCCAGTCACCTAGCACAGGAACAATCAGAATGCCCCCTCTGCCAGAAGAAGGTCACAGTCTAAGATGACAGGTAAACTAAAGGTCAGAAGCAGAAGGCTCTCCAGGATGCCAACTGGCTTGTGCGTATAAGGTGATTTTTCACATTCCCTCAGTCAAGTCTCTTGTTTTGTAACAGTTCAGTCATGGATTTTACTGGAGTAGACAAGCATGAAATGAATTTTCCAGAGAAGTTTCCAAAGTAGGGGAAAGTTCATGGCTCAAATGTGCCAGTGGGTAATGAAACAATACTGTGAGCTTCTGTTTTTCTTTATAAAGAGAGTTTTTCAGGTTTTATAATCTGAATCTAAAACTTGAGCTCTATCCCCAACTCTCAGAAGTGTGTTATTCTCTAACCCTATTGTTGTAAGTTTATTTTATGTGACTTCCAAATTGCCCCAGTGTGTCAAGCTGTTTCCACTCAGCACCAGGATATTGCTTAGAACCTGCCCCTGCTGCCCACCCTTTGCTCTTGAGACCTCTAGTTTGTGACTCCTGTTCAGCCCAGGTCACAGCCACTTAAGGGAATGTTTGCTCATTTAAAGCAAACTTAGTAAGGACTGCTTGCCTTGACCAGCAGAAAATCACTCATTATTAGCCTTTATTAGACTGTTGTTTATTATCAGGAACTCATCTTTCATTTATCTAAAACCAAATGCTTGGTTTTAAAGATAAAAAAACAAAACTAAAAACTAACCATCACTTTCAGCTTTGCCCATCCCCTGCTCAGCAGTTGTCTTTGATATACAAACATAGGAACTAGTGTAAGGCTCCCAGGCTCAGGAAAAAAATAGAAATACAACTTTACAAAGCAAATAAAAAAACTTCGATTCATCTTAATCCACTGCCCATCCAAACTGCTTGTTCTTAACCATGGCCTCACAGGCTGACTGTGAGTAAATTATTTAATTAATCACCGAGACTCAATGATTTCTAAATTGGAATAATATCCATTGGAAAGGGTCATTATAAGAATTAATTAAAGTATTGTATGTAAAGTATGGAGAGCACAATACAATAAACATCTGCTTCCATTTTCTTCAAATTGCCTCTTGGAAATACTCCTTTATCTTTATTAAAATTTCCACCATCACCAGGGGAAGAAAGACAATAGGGGCTCCAGAGAAGAAGCAGGCAAACATCTTTAACTGGGAAGTTGACATGCACAAGCCCAGAGAAGACCCATCTTTAGAAAAGATTTGAGAGGTCCCCAGAATCTCCTGCTGTGCTGATTGGTGCAGGTCTTCCCCTTTACAAAGCCAGTCTATATAGACTGGAGTAGGTGCCTTATTTTAAAATGCCCAAATCTCAACAAAAGTTTGCAAGGGATACAGAGAAACGGAGAGACTGTTGCCCAACCCAATCAAAACAAATCTCTGGAAACTGACCCTAAAGAAAAGAATATCTATAAGTTACCTGATCTCAAGAAGATCCACACACTCATATCCATTGCAACATTATTCACAATAGCCAAGAGGTGGAAGCAACCTAAATGCCCATTGACAGATGAATGAATAAACAAAATGTGATATATACATACTATGAAACATTACTTAGCCTTTAAAAAGAAGAAAATCCTGTTACATGCTACGACATGGATGAAATTTGAAGACATTATGCTAAGTGAAATATGCCAGTCAAAAAAAGACTATAATATAAAAATATTATATGATTCCCCTGATGTGAGGTATTTTATGTAGTGAAATTCATAGAAACAAAAAGCAGAATGACGGTTGCTGGAGGCCAAGGGTGGGAGAAACGGGGAGCTGTCATTCAATGGGTGCAGAGCTTCAGTTCTGCAAGAAACTGGAAAAGCTCTAGAGCTCGGTTGTACAGCAATGGGAGCATTATTAACGCTGCTGAACTGTGTCCTGAAAAGAGTTAGGATGGTAAATCTTACTTTATTTCTTTTACTTGTTCTCAAAATGTCTTTAATAATCTTTTTCTTCAACACAGAAATCCAGGTCCAATCAAGGCTTGCATGCATTGAATTTTTGTTACTCTAAATACAGAAGAGTCCCCTTATCCTTGTTCTTACTTTTTATGGCAGTGGCTTTTTAAAGAGTCCAGGCCAGTCGCCCTACAGAATGTCCACATTCTGATTTGCTTCCCCATTTTTGACAAAAATGTAACCAGAAGTGATATTATATAGTTCTTACTACATCAAGTAAGCAGGTACCTGGCGTCAGCTTGGTAATCCTAGGTTTAATCACCTGGTTAAGGTGGTGAATGCCAGATCTCCACGTTACAATTACTTGTTCTCTTTGCAAACAGTAATCTGTGATGTGCTACTTTGAGACAGTGTACCTATCTTCCCTGCTAGTGTATCTATTGATGGTCCTTACTGAACCAAGTTATTATATTAGTGATTTTCTAATTCTGTCATTTCTTTTACACTTATTACCTGGCAGCCTTCTGCAAGGTAGAGCCTACCTTCCTTTCTCTTTCTCTCGGTATCTGTGGACTTGCAGATTTTTATAAATTCAATGTCTATTACCATCTCTCTTTTTTTTGGTGGTTTTGGACAGTAGTAGTCTTCTCTTTTTAAAAATATATTTTATTGATTATGCTATTACAGTTGTCTCATTTTCCCCCTTTATTCCCCTTCACCTTGCACACCCTCTCCCACCTACATTCCCCCTCTTTAGTTCATGTCCATGTGTTCTTTAGCTTTCCCATACTATTCTTGCCTTCCCCCTGTCTATTTTCTACCTACTGTCTATGCTACTTATTCTCTGTAACTTTTCCCCCCCTCTCCTTCTCCCACTCCCCTATTGCCAACCCTCCATATGATCTCCATTTCTGTGGTTCTGTTCCTGTTCTAATTGTTTGCTTAATTAGGTTTTTTATTTCTTTTAGGTGTGGTTGTTAATAATTGTGAGTTTTCTGTCATTTGACTACACATGTTTTTTATCTTCTTTTTCTTAGATAAGTCCCTTTAACATTTCATATAATAAGGGCTTGGTGACGATGAACTTGAACTTGACCTTACTGAGAAGCACTTTATCTGCCCTTCTATTCTAAATGAAAGCTTTGCTGGACAGAGCAATCTTGGATGTAAGTCCTTGTCTTTCATGACTTGGAATAGTTTTTTCCAGCCCTTTTTTTCCTGTAAGTTCTCTTTTGAGAAATCAGCTGACAGTCTGATGGGAACTCCTTTATAGGTTACTGTCTCCTTATCTCTTGCTGCTTCTAGGATTCTCTTCTTCATTTTAATCCTTGGTAATGTAATTATGATGTGCCTTGGTGTGCTCTTCTTTGGGTCCACCTTCTTTGGGACTCTCTGAGCTTCCTGGACTTCCTGGAAGTTTGTTTCCTTTGGCAGATTGGGGAAGTTCTCCTTTATTATTTGTTCAAATAAGTTTTCCACTTGTTGCTCTCCCTCTTCCTCTTCTGGTACCCCTGTAATTTGGTTGTTGGAATGGTTAAATAAGTCTCTCCTCATTTTTTTGAATTTTTGTTTCTTTCTTCTTTTCTGCTTGGTTGTTTCTTTCTTCCTTCTGGCCCACTCCATTGATTTGAGTCCCAGTTTTCTTCTCATCACTGTGCATTTTCCTTCATTTCACTTAGTGTAGCTTTCATTCTTTCATCTAATTTGTGACCAAAATCAACCAGTTCTGTGAGCATCCTGATCACCAGTGCTTTAAACTGTGTATCTGATAGGTTGGGTATCTCTTCGTTGCTCAGTTGTATTTGCTCTGGAGCTTTGATTTGTTCTTCCATTTGGGCCATTTGGTTTTGTTTTTTTCTTTTTGGTCTTGTCACATCTATTACGTATGAGGGGCAGAACCTTAGGTGTTCACCTGGGCGGGGCAACCCAGTAGCTGGGTTGTGATGCTGTATGTGGGGGAGGGGTCTGAGAGGAAACAATGGCGCTTGCTCTGCTCTCTATCACATTTCAGTCCCTTCCGGGCCTTCCCCCAAGCAAATTGGGCCCTTCTGGTGCTGATTCCCATCTGGGTGGGCTTGTGTACATTCTAGGACCCTGTGGGTCTCTCCAATGAACTCTCCTGTGAGGCTGAGAGTCTCTCCCGGCACCTCCACCCCCATAGGTGTTTTCAATCAGTGTTTTGAAGCTTTATTTCCTGGCGCTGGAGCTCTGGGTTGCGCGGTCTGTCTTGCTCCCCAGTTTTGCCTAGTTTATCTGTGCGCCCATGTGGGACCCCCTGGTCAGCCAGCCACTTTGTGAGCTGTGCCTGGTTTCAGAATCACTCCCTTCACTGGGTCTGCTCGGTGCCTGAGGTCTGCCAACGGCCACCTGCCTGCCCAGGTTCTGTCAGCTGCTGCCTTGCATGCCTGGTGCCACCTGTTTTTTTACTAGGACCCCTCTGTACCTGGCTGTCTGACTCCGCCCCTCCTACTGGCCTGGATGAATGTGTCTATTTTAACTCCTTGGTTGTCAGGACTTTTATACAGTTCAATTTTCTGTCAGTTCTGTTATTATTTTATTTCTAAATTATTGTTGTCCTTATTTTGGTTGTACAAGGAGTCACAGTATGTCTACCTACACCTCCATTTGGCCAGAAATCCCCTATGTGTTTTTTTACCATACTGAAGAATAAAAAATAAAGATATTAACTTGAATTAAAGAAAAAAGTTACCACTATCAAAGTACAAATTATTATTTTATTACATTTTACATTCTTATTGCAGAAATGGCATTATGGTAGGACTCCAAGCTTACCATTTTGCATCCCATCTTGCCTTATGCCTTCAAGAATTTCTGTTCCTAAAACACCACTTCACTTATGCCACCTTCCTTCAAGGTTTCTAAAAGCTTCTTACTGCCTATTCATACTGCAGTCTGAAGTTTAAAACCCATAGCAGTTTTATTTCACTAATTTCCTATGACTACTAAATGCTTCATTGTTTCAATCAGAGCAGCATTTTAAACTTTTTCATAGGGATAGAGAAGTCTAATTTAATTTTTCCAATGTTGTTTTTGCATATGTGTCTTTCTTTATAGTCTCTTCTCAGTATTCACATCTATATCAAAATTCTATGTATCCAACAAGATTTAGCAGACACCCAACCCCTTCCATCAAGTGATTCCCAACTTCTCCAGTCTACACTGACTGATATTCTCTCTTGGGGCTCTGGGTGCCCTAGTAATCCCCATCATGGCTTCACACTTTTCATGGCTAAAACACACTGGAAACCCCATGTAGATGCAACCCCAAATACTGATGCTCATTCTTTTGATTGCACAGCCCATTCAACAGGCTGTGTTCAAGCTGCTGATCCACCCATCAGGCATGGCAACTCTTCAACACTGTCTTCCTTTCTCTTGTCCTTCCTTCTTTCTTCTTTTCTTCCAGTGAAAAAAGTATTTCACATAGAATCTTTTATCTTGATGAGCAAAGTTTCATATTTATCACTTTTTCTAATATATTTTAGGGGTACTTCTTTTCTATTTTCTAGAGTGTTAAATATGATATCTTGACTTTCAGCTTTTGCAGGCATTTCCTCAAGCCAGGATCCAGGATTGCTGAGTTGCATGTTTGAAGCAGCATACTTGTTAGCTGGAACTTGGTTTTGTCTTTTACTTCAGATTTACACATAAAAACTTTAATGACACAATCTCTCACAAAACACGGATGATTCAATATCCATTTATGTGATAAGCATTACATTAGTGTTTTATAGGTATAATTTTACATCTCAAGGTATTGTAATAAATTCCATATCAGCATCTTTATTTTGTGATCCTTGAGAATAAGAAGAGTTAGCATCACTCAGCCTTGGGACCAATGTATTTGAAATACAGTAAACACAAATGCTAATCTTGCAGCATTTCTAGAATCCAATTTATTGAAAAGTTCACATACAAGCAAGAGCTTCCATAGCTATGACGACATTCTCAATTCAGTTAAAATAAAATTGATAAAAGTAACAGAAAATAAAAAAGACTAAATTTTGCTAGTGAAAGTATGACTGTTCTCATTACTTATCTTTGATTATTTGTTATTATTAAGGAATATTGCTTAAAAGCTAAGACTTAAAAGCTGGGGGCATTCTCTAGTTTGTTAAAGTTCTATGTCCTCTTTGAACACAAGGTGAAAAGAAAACATAATTTTTATTCTAATATTTTACCAAGGAGTAGATTGGCAGATAGTGAAGGAAAAATAAACATGTTGAATAATCTAAAAACAGATGCATTCATTCCACAAATACTTATTGAATAGCTATTGTGCAGGGCATTGTTCTAGACAGCAGTGATGCAACTAATGACAAGACAGAGCAAGTCCCTACTCATGGCAACTCACGTTTTTGTGGGCGATGAAAGACAACAAACAAGAAAACAAACAAGTCTGTAATTACAACCCGAAGTAAGGGCTTTAATGAGAAAGAACTGGGCGTGGTGATTTGAAGGAATGCTTCTTCTGAATTGAGTCAACAGGGAAGTTTGATCTCTGGGTCTAAAAGCAACATATAAATTAGGACTTGACAAACAAGAAGGAATCAGCTATGTAAAGGGATAAAGGGGGAAATCATATACAAAGACCCTGCGGTGCAGGAGAGAAATGAGGCAGTAGCTATAAGGAAATGGCGGGGCCAGAGGAGAGGTAGTTTTGTTGTTGTTTGATAGTTGAGTACTGTAGCCATGTGAAAACGAAAGCGTTTGTTATCTGCCCAAGGGAAAGCAGCACTGTCAGTCACACCTGGGAAAGGCTCAAGGTGGACACTTGCATCAGCCGTCTCGTGACTTCTGCAGTAACAATATTCAGTCTAGATAAAAGGGCAATAATTCATTTTCTATAATTCCTAAAATCATAGATCAAGGGTATAAAGAAGGATGGCTAACACTTATATTCATGACTGAAACATAGCTTCAGTTTCTTTTCTCCTACTTATTATGTGTTATAGCTCTTAATCAGACAAGAATCTAAAACTTGCCAAAGCTTTTACATAGCTTAACCCAGCCTTAAAGGAGTAAGAGCATTCCCCACACCCCAGGCATCACCTACCTTGGGTCAATGTCTGAGAGCAAAAGAGTTTTTCTTTCTTGAGTAAAATGGTTCTAAGTTTTGAGAATAATTAAATGTATAAACTTATTCAGCTGAGGCAGCAGAGAGACACAAAAAAGAAAAAGTGAAAAATGCAAATAGGAAGAATGCATTTTTAGAACAATTATTTAAAAACTTCTATCACATCAATAATGTACTTTTAAAATTATAATTCTATTACACAAATAACAGTGAGACTTAGATCTGGGAAAGTCACACTGGGTGACATATGAAGGGAAATATATTGTTTGGAGACTAAAGTGTATACAGAAAATACAGCCCTGGCTGGTGTAGCTCAGTGGATTGAGCGCGGGCCTGCGAACCACACGATCGAGGTTCGATTCCCAGTCAGGGCACATGCCTGGGTTGCAGGCCAGTTCCCGGTTCCTGGCAGGGGATGCATGAGAGGCAACCATACATTGATATTTCTCTCCCTCTCTCTCTCCTTCCCTTCCCCTCTAAGATAAATAAATAAAAATTTTTAAAAAGTATATACAGAAAATACATATTTATGTTATAGTTTGGGAACAATTGATATGAAACTTGCCACTCTAAGTGTACTTAGGAGATGCTAATGGAGTCAAAGTTTAGACACTACTCCAAAAAATGAAATGGGTTAATATTCAACTGTTAATTTTCCATTCTCATCTCTGATCTCTCTCCAACCTTTCACCACCATCAGTATGTCCCTCTTCTCAATCTTATAATCTGACCCCCATCTCCTAACCTAAGGCATTTGTCCTCACCAAGTTCCCAAACACCATGAATAGGATGGGCCATGTATGAGGTGGTAGGCTAGATAGGTACATATTTTATTCTATTTTTAAAAGGTTTTATTTATTTACTTTTAGAGAGAGGGGAAAGGAAGGAGAATGAGAGGGAGAGAAACATCTATGTGTGAGAGATGCATAGATTGTTTGCTTCTCACACACCCTTAACTGGGGACCTGGTCTGCAACCCAGACACATGCCCTGACTGAGAATCAAACCAGTGACATTTTGGTTCACAGGCTGGCACGCATTCACTGAGCCATACCAGCCAAGGCAGTTACATATTTTAAAGACAACTTCAGATGAATAGGCAAGTAACTTCACTTTGGTAGTGAGTAATGTAAAGGGGGTTAGTTAAGTTGATAGCCCCTGTATTCTTAGCCATTTTTAAAGATTTGATCATTGTATGATTTTTCAGTAGTGCCTATGTAGATGTCAGTTTTATTGATTTAAAATTCACTACTGAATTCCTTGTTGAGGCATCACTGCATTTAATTAGGAAGCTTTACACATTAAATTAGAACTTAAGATGAATGGTTATTTCAACTGAAAAGTTCAAAATTACCCAGGTAGGAGGAGGGGCAATTCTAAGGCCCATATACCATTCATATTTAAACTAGATAATATATATATACCAACTTTAATAAAAAATAAGTTAATTCTTTCTTCCTTAGCTTTTTATCTTTGCCATTCATATACACCAATCAAAGACAGCAAAGGAAGTAAACAAGAAAGGCTGGGAGGATGGAGAAGAAAGGAGGGAAAAAGGAATGAGAGAAGGAAAAAATAAAGGATGGAGGGAGTCTTTTCTTAACAGTAATAGAGAGTATATTAATTATCCCAACAAGTTTGAAACCCCCCAAATTATGGTCACCTTTAACAAACTGCTTTCTCTGCAAATGTTATTAATTGATATTCTCACCTGAGATGAAACGGACATCGATTGTCATCTCAGTGTCAAGGGCACCAAGTGTCTGCCGGGTCAACCAGAGTAAGAAGAGAAGGCCGGGACATGGTAGCCTGAACTGAGAGGTATATTATATCAAATGCCATAGCATAGTAGCAACCTAAAACGTCATTGATTTTTAAGGGCCTTTCAGCATTAGTACTCCTTCCCCTTTACTTCTAAAAGACTATCTTTTTTAGAGGCCTGAGTAAAGTTCTAACAACATCAACAGATATGTCACCTAAGAATCTAGCTTCTCAACTTGTTATTTTTCTGTATATATGGTATTCCAGTAACTGGCTGTGTAATAAATTACCCTAGAATTTAAGGGCATAAAGCAATCTTTTACCATGCTCATGGATTCTGTTAAGAATGGGTCAACCCCCCCACCCCCCCAAAAAAAACAGTAGGACAGTTTGTCTCTACTCCACAATATCTGGGCTTCAGTTAGAATAATCCGAAGACTTGTTCATGCAGCTTGTTGGGAGGCTGATGCTGGCAAATAGCCATGAATTTAGCTGGAGTTTTGGGCTCAAACACCCACATGTTGCCTCCCTTGTGTCCTGAATTTCACAATGTGCTTCACAACATGGTGGCAGGGTTCCAGAGGCAAGTGCCCTGGGAGGAAGAGAGGGGGAAATAGAGAGAGAAAGAGAGAGAAAGAAAGAGAAAGAGAGACAAACAGAGATAGAAAGACAGAGAGACAGAAAGAGGAAAGGAGAAGGAGAGAGGGAGGGAGAGAGAAAACCAAGGCAGAATCTTTATGTTTGTCATGATCCTGTGTTGGAAGTGACTTGTGTCTGCTTCCAGGGCATTCTGTTCAGTAGCAGCCAGTCACCAAACCTCATCCAATTCAAGAGGAGAGAACATGGATACCACCTCTCAGTGGAGGAGTGCCAACAAGCAGAGTGTGTGGGAGGGAATATATGTTATGCTTTTCTGTGGCCATCTTTGATAAATATGATTCGCCAAATGCAGGTTAACTCCCTATTTAAACTAGTTAATGAGCTCCTNCAACCCCCCCACCCCCCCAAAAAAAACAGTAGGACAGTTTGTCTCTGCTCCACAATATCTGGGCTTCAGTTAGAATAATCTGAAGACTTGTTCATGCAGCTTGTTGGGAGGCTGATGCTGGCAAATAGCCATGAATTTAGCTGGAGTTTTGGGCTCAAACACCCACATGTTGCCTCCCTTTTGTCCTGAATTTCACAATGTGCTTCACAGCATGGTGGCAGGGTTCCAGAGGCAAGTGCCCTGGGAGGAAGAGAGGGGGAAATAGAGAGAGAAAGAGAGAGAAAGAAAAAGAGAAAGAGAGACAAACAGAGATAGAAAGACAGAGAGACAGAAAGGGGAAAGGAGAAGGAGAGAAGGAGGGAGAGAGAAAACCAAGGCAGAATCTTTATGTTTGTCATGATCCTGTGTTGGAAGTGACTCGTGTCTGCTTCCAGAGCATTCTGTTCAGTAGCAGCCAGTCACCAAACCTCATCCAATTCAAGAGGAGAGAACATGGATACCACTTCTCAGTGGAGGAGTTCCAACAAGCAGAGTGTGTGGGAGGGAATATATGTTATGCTTTTCTGTGGCCATCTTTGATAAATATGATTCGCCAAATGCAGGTTAACTCCCTATTTAAACTAGTTAATGAGCTCCTCCCAACCACATCCACATAGGTTTACTCCTCTCTCTGCCTGTTGTAGTGAAAAATCTTTCATTGTTTCTGTTTGTCAGGAGCAAAGGAACAGATTCTTGTGATCTAAGAGTCTGAACTTGGACTTGGCACTTCACCTCTTATCTTGGAATTTTCTATGTGAAGAATCTGCCTTGAAATTATAATAAAAGTCAACAGATTGAGCATTAAACTATACTGATTTATGAAGACCAAGAAGCAGTGATAATGATAAATAATTTTGTCAAATGTTTAACAATATTTTTATTATTCTGGAAATTTATTCAGAGATGTCAGTATTATATCTTGACATATCAATATAAATATATACAAATTTAATAATATAATCAAAGCTTTAAGCTTGTTTTCTTTGCATAATTCTTAGTGCCTCAGTAATCTGAGGGACAAATTATTGCTCATGTAAAATTAAATTTTAGAAGACAGCAAAGAAAAGTGTCAAGATTTAGTTAATGATATAATGTTATGGGTCAAATAGTGTCCTCCAAAAGTTACGTTGAAATCCTACTCCCGGTATTTCAGAATATGATCTTATTGGGAACTTGAGGTCATTTTGGAGCACAGTGAGCCCAATATAATCGGTGTCCTTTTAAAAAAGAAAGAGACTCAGAAGGATCACTGCCATGTGAAGATACAGAAACACATCAGGAATGTCATGTGAACACGGAGCCAGATTAGAGTGATGCTTCTACAAACCAGGGGACCCCTGGCACTGTGAGAAGCTGGAAGAAGCAAAGAAGGATTCTCCCCCAGAGTTTTGGGGGAAAGGAGTGCCCTGTCCACATCTTTATCTGAGACATGCAGCCTTGGGAATTCTGGAACAATAAATTTCTGTTGTTTTAAGCCACCCAATTTGTGTACTTACTTAACAACAAACCTAGAAAACTAATACAGATGGAATGCAAATCTCTGTTTCTCACTATAATAAAAAGATTGGTATATTTCTTATGTCTTATGAGAATCATGCCATTGTCATTTAATGTTGGTTTTCTACTTCTGTGGCAGGCTTTTATTACTTTCTCCTACTGGAATATTAAAGTCCTCCCAGCTACCATATTTGCATTTGAGGAACCAAAACCATTGCTATTTTCTTCATGAAATCTTCCCTAGTCTTTCCAACAAGAGGTAGTCTCTCTTTTCCCCCTAGACTTCCATAGCATTATATCTGTGCCTCATGTGGCACTTTTTCTGTGTCCTCATATGTACATGGTTATTTATAATAATGACGTCTTCCCTGTTGGGTGAACCACTGGATAGAAATATGTAAGGCTTTTAGATCTTACTACGCCCCCTTGCACTTAACATGGTGTCTTCTATTTAGTGAATGTTAAAGAAATATTTAAATATTGGCTACAAACTTTTATGAGATTTCACAGGATGAAGGTGTCTGTTCCAGAGTAAAACTTACAAGTATGTTTGAATTGGAAGATCACTATTCAGCTTTTTGTGAGTTTGGGGCACTACTTGCACTGTGCTCTATGAGAATGGAGCCCCTAGAGATTTGTAATAATGTCCCCTTTTTCTACTTAAGCTTTTCATTGCTATAGGGTTACATCTTTCTTTATACACTCTCTCTAAGAAGAGGCTCAGGAGGGTAGTAAAACAATGATTAACAGCAGGGACTTGTGCCAGACAGCTGGGGCTCTGTCATGCACCATGCGGATTTCCCTTCAAAAGAGCCTGCTACAGGGGGCATAACCTCCAATGGCTGCAGTGGATCTCCCACAGCACTTATGGCAGAGCACACTTCTCTCAGACTCCCCCTAGTTAATGGCTGAGCAACATGCAGGTACTTGCACTAGGCTGTTCATGCTTGACGAGGGGTTCTTCCAATTTTGACCCAGGGACTCCCCCTCCATCAGCATGGCCAAGCCTTTCTCAGATCTGCCGAGTCTAAGGCTGTTCCTCCCCAGCCCTTCCTTCTTTCTCTCTTTTCACAGATTTCACACCTGCATTTTGATCTGAAGACTTTCCCTGCCCTCCTTTTCTGCTTCTTCCCCTTTATCCTTTGTAGGTGTTTTTGCAATAAATCTCAATTTTATCTAATCTCACCTTGGTGTTGGCTTCTTAGAAGTTCCTCAGGGATACAAGTTCAAGTCCTCACTCTTTTATTTACAAGTTCAAGGTATGATTTGGGGTAAATAGTTATTTTTTTTGCCTTAGTTTACTCATTTGCAAAAATAGAAAAAGAATAGCACCTACTGCCTGTGGCTGTTGTGAAGATTAAATTAATTCCAATGTGTAAAGCACTTAAAGCCATATCTGAATAACAACCACTCTGTGTTAGCTATCATGGATTCCTCAGTGCATGACACAAAACAGGCATTTGATCAATGTTAAATTCCTGTTGGAAGTAAGTACCATTATTATTTCAATTATCAACGAAAAGTATTCTGACTCTGTGCTATGAACAACGTGAATGTTCCACTCACCTTGATGGGTATTGCTACATTCTTAATCTCCAGATTGACCTATGAGATAGCATTCTGAAATTATCCTATGGTCATTTTCTTGTGTAACTAAGCATTCCATTCTTATGTATAAAAATTCTAAAAGAATTTATGTTACTTAAAGTTAAATCCTTTGCTTCTGCCCACATTCACTTGCTGTTCCTCCTTCTTTGGTGAAAGAAAAAATAATTTCTCTCATCCTGTTTATGACAGTTAGGAAAAGTATGTCTCCACTTATTCTACGGCTCTCTAGACTAAACATTCCCAGTTCTACTAATGCTTTCTTTTTGATCTTAATTTCCAAACTATTTATCACTTGTGCTCTCCAGAGTTCTCCAGAGTTCCAAAAAGTTGAGCCGCGCATTGGAGACGAAATTTCTCCAAAAAAACTTAAGTGATTGCAGATAGAAGCAATAAGAACTTTGCCTGTCTTCCCTGACAGGCCTGTGACTAATAAAATCAGGAACGCAGTTTCTTTCATTTATAACACCACTTTACTGGGGTGCAAGCAGTAGGTGAATAAGGAATTAAGTGGAGGGGATTGTTGTGGTATCTGGATATAGTTAATGTGAAAGAACTCAGTATGAAGACTTTCTATACTTAATTGGAACAAAGCGCATTTGTTTATCATTTTTAAACAGCTAATATAAAAATTTAATGTTAATTAATTCATATATCACTTACTGGTAACCACATAACTAAGAAAACCTTTCAGGGGCCAGAACGTCTTTTAAAATACACTCTAAAATTTTGTTAAAAATAATTAAAACTAGTATTTGTTTCTTTATATATTCTTTTGGGAAGTTAAACTATTTTTCAGTGTCAACATAAAAGCCTTGATTAGAATGGGTTTTTTTTTGGATCTTGCTGTTAAGTGAGACTACATTTTGTGTGATTTATTGGTCCTTATGAATCAGGCCTGTTTTAATTTCTTCTCCACGTGCTAATGGTGAATATAAAACATATTTTCAGGAGAGTTCTGATTGGGAGCCTTCACAATCAGAATAACAGGCAAAATAACAGATAGTCTGTGTAGACTGATAACAGTCTGTGTAGACCTGAATGGTAGTCTCAGCCACAGATACTGTTGTTTGTGGCAAGCACTTTAGCTCACAAGCTACCAGGGTTCATAACACAATGCTTGGCACTGTGTCAATAACACCAATCAGTGGAAGTGAAGTGGGAAGCTTGAATTTCACCTACAGAATCATGGAGGAAAACATGGGTTTTCTGAGAAATAGCCCCCAGGCATTCCCTCTTTTTTTTCACCTGAGGATTATCCAGATACTTCCCAACAAACTAAGCTCAGTTAGCAGGCTTCATTCAGATTCAAAAGCTTTGCTTTATCTCTAAATAAAATAAATGGGAGACAACCACTCAGAGAAGGAAATCAGAGATTTAGAACACCCTGAGATAGGACAACAACAAGAGTGTAGCAGCGGACAGGAAGGTACAAGACAATGTGTCTTAAAGCTCCCTAAAACTAACAGAGCTGTGCTTTTAAAAGCTTGTCATCTGAAACCAACAGGGGATTGAGAGAGAAAATAGTTTGGCATTCTGTGGCCCTAGTGTTAAAAACAAACAAACAAAACCCTAAAAGGTACACATGCTCAGACAAAAACAACAGAAACCAGAAGTCTAAAAAAAAAATTACGAATCACTTAAACTCCCCCACCATGAATCCCCCAGCTGTCTTAGATTTTCCTCATCAAAAGAGGTCCTAGAAGACAATCAAGATATTAGATATGTAAATACCAAAGGAAAGAATAAGATCTTGGTTAAGCTTAGGCTCATTAGTCTTACATGATTTTACATATTTGAAAATTATGCTGAAGTCACTTTGGAATGTCTACAAACAATCATTTTTCCCACTTAGGAACAAAGCTAGGAATGGCAATAAGAATGTAAAACAGCAAAAAGTCATTAATAAGGTAGCCCTAGAGTCAAAGAATTTTACAAAAAAATATTAAATCAGGGAATAATTTTCCTATCCATTCCTTTCCCATGATGAACTAGATTCCAACTGTGTCGTCCATTTATCATCCTTCCCTCTCTTCGCTAGAAATCCACACAAGTCAAATTTAGGAGTGTGGGAGCTATGAAGGTTTCTGGGCTGAGACTGAAGATCCTGGGGCCTGGACCTACTGCCAATGTAAGCTGTGTGATGTTGGACCTCAGGCTCTTCAGGAGTAAAGTGCACCAGTCTTTGACTAGCTGCCTTTCTAGACCTGCCATAATGAAATGTCACAGGCTGGAGGGCTTAAACAACAGAAATCTATCCTCTCACAGTTCTGGAGGCTAAAAATCTTAAAATGAAGGTGCCGCCACATTTGGTTTTTTCGAAAGATTCTCTTCTTGGCTTGTAAGTGAACGCCTTTTCCCTGTGTCCTCACATGGTCCTCCCTCTGTGTGTGTCTGTATCCTGATTGCTTCTTACTAGGACACCAGTCATATTGGATTCGGGCCAACCCATGTGACTTCGTTTAACCTTAGTCACCTCTTTACAGAGCCTATCTCCAGATATAGTCACCTTCTGAGGTACTGGGTATGAGGACTTAAATAAATTTGGGGGATACATTTCAGCCCGTAACAGTCTGCAAGGTACCTTTCAATTCCAGAGTTCTCCGATTTTCCCCTCTCAAGTACTGACTTTTCATAACTTATCTTTCCAATTCTACTGTGGATAGAGGCAGCCAGCTATTTTAACAAAAGACTGCAAAGAACTGATGTTGTGCTTTTAGGTTGTCTGTAGTCTTGGTTCATTTAAGTTAAAACTACTCTATAGGGTAGAGAGTAGGTGGGTAAACCTGATTTTTCTGTACTTTTCCTAAAGATGGGACCACTGAGCCTATGCCCTTTAAAGACTCTTCTTTAAGAGCCTGGCACCAAAGAGAATCTTTTAGAACTACTTCTGGTAAGGACATCGCACTTTCTCTGCCTTCACGTCTTGACTATGTTCTTTCAGACTGTGAGGAACGAAATTGTGCTTGTTTTTTTTTTTTATGTCATTTGTTGGAATTGTTTTTATTTTATCATAAGGATACAAGGGAAAGTAGGGAAGATAAGAGTTCAGCCACCCCCAGCAAGGCTTTGAAGAAAATGATATGTTGTTCAACATACTCCAAGAAGCTTTTAAGGTTCTTGTTGTTATGTTTCTTTAGGGAAGATATCTGTTGTTCTTTGCTCCAATTGACTTCAGGTGACAAAGGGATCAGCTTTTTCTGTCTCTACCTCTACCGTTCCCCACTGATACCTGAGCCTCTCCCTGCTGTCTTTGGTTCTAACTTCTTGACTTGAAGAATGAATGGATCGACCACTCAGCAGTCAGTACACACTGCCCCTTGGGACAGAGCTCTTCTGCCAGGTCACCTTCAGTCACTGTTTAGCCTAGTGATGGCTGACTCCTGTCAGCTGTGTATTTCTGGTCCTATCAAAATTGACAAGGAGACCACATGGCTCTGAGTAAGGTGACGAAGGACGAAGAACTTCGTTTGAGAAGACATTAGGTATTCTAGGTAATCTCAGATTTCACAAAAAGAGAAAATACAGCAAGCAGGAACCTCACTAAGTATTCTCTGTATATCTCACCTATTTTCTTTCATTTGCTAAAAAGCTAAAGAGTAGTTTATCATGCCTTCACTTTTCAATCTTCCTTCCTTATTGTCCTAACCCTTGAAATTCCTACACTCTGACTTCTGAGCTCACCTTTTTCTTAACTCCCAAGTGTAATATCCATTTGTCAGTTTCTTTTAAACTTGCCGTGGCATTGAAAAACATGGATTTCCCTCCCCTCCTTGCAAAGCCTCTTGCCATGGCTTCTGTAACTGTATTTGGTGGGTGGACAGCAAGATGCAGGGAAAGCCTTGGAGTTATTGGACCTGGACATAAATCCTGATTCTTTTTCCCACTACTCAACAGCTGTGTAGCATTTTGCATGTTAATTTTATTAAGTTAAATAAATTTATTTTTCTGTTTTTGTTATATTTGTGATTGAGTCAAGGGGAGGAATTACAGATGAAACTACAGTGTGGACTTAGGTGAATGAGAGAACAAATGTACAGATACTCAAGCCTTACTTCTTATATCAAATTAGATACTGACGTCTATATATTTTACCTCCATAATATCTCCCACATTAAATCTTCTTCTCCATTTCTATTACCTCGGAAGTAGCCAGAGTAGTGCTCTTCAGCAAACATGTTATGTGGCCTTGACCTCACTGTTTCATTTGCCATCTCTGCAAATTGCACATTTAAACAATAAGGATGCATTTTCAGCCTTGTTCTTCATTTATTACAGTTTAAATACTACCAAATTCTGTCATATTTTATTTGGAAGCACAGCCTTCTGGACAACTGGTACCCATGACTAGAACTTTGGAAACATGCCTGTGATTTCTCAGGAAAATAATAAAGAATGGGGACTGGTCATCCGGCCCCAGCTTCGTTCAGGGCGAGGAGGTGGCACACACAAAGGCAGGGTTGCTGACACAGGTTTCTGTAAGAAAACAAAGAGCATTAAGAGACTGATCTCTTCTGTGTCCAGTGATGAAAGGTCATAGATGATGTTGGGTGTCAACTGTAAGCAGGCAAGTGTCATTGGAGGAGGGAAAATTGCAGTAGGATGTTCTAGTGAGCAACGTATGAAAGGCCAAGCAAGATGAAACTGGTGTTCTGGGTATTAGATGGGGTCACCAGGCCAGTTAAATCTCCAAAGAGAAAACTGGTAAGAGGAGAGATTAGATAGATGACCAGGTAGAAGCTCCAAATAGGTATCAAAGTTAAAGCTCAGACTGTGACTGGAGGTGTAAGCCCCAAGTTGGAATCATAACCCATGGATTGTAATTTCCAGAATGCTCACCTTCTGAGGCCAGCCTGATACTCACTTGGGGAAGCTATCTCATCATTCTTGGGCTCCAGAATCCTCATCATTAAGATAAGGGTGATAAAAGTGCCCACCCCAAGGACTGGTGTAAGGATCAAAGGAATGCTCGGGCAATAAACACCAGAGGGAGAGCAGCTATTACTGGAAATGTAGGATCTCAGTGGATAGCTCTGTGGTAGGCCATTCCAAGCCAACTTTGTAATAATGGCATTTAAAGGTGTAACATAGCAGCTAGGAATCTGGGTCATCACTCACTCACAAAATCCCAAGTTATACACAAGATTGGTAGGTTTGGGGTTTAGGGTTGCTTAAATAACCCAAAGGCTGGTTTGGGAACAAGTGTGGGCTGAACCTCCTGTTGTGGGCATCAGTGGGCCAGAGGTTTGGGGAGGGATTGTCTGGATATGCAAATTGGGCTTCATAGACTTTCTCCCCCAAAGTCTATCTGAAGTAAAACTAGGACTAGGGTAACACAAAGCATAGGAAACTTGAAGGTGGCCTACTCAGAATAATTTGAGAGACATTGTGACCACACCATCCCCAAACACCTTTGCTGCCCCAACCTGCAGAATTCCTGCTTGGGATTCCAACCGATGAATCTCCTGATTAGAAAATCAAGAGAACAACCTCTTTTCTGGATGGTGATTATTAAAATGCATCTGTCACCAGCAGGCAGCGAGGTTTGGGGATGCTGGAGCAGGTGAAATACTTTGCTCTGTTCTCTTCCCTTTATCATGGTATCGGTCTGTAAAGACATGGAGATGGTCCTTGTTGGGATAGCACATGAAACAAACTGGTTGTAAGTAAAATCACTTAAATTGTCTGTTTATGATAGAGCTGTTTTTGGACAGCATTCACATATAGCCAGAAACCCTTCCTTGGTATCTCCTCATAATTACAACTACAGAAAACAGATTCTTCTAGTAAACGCCCCCGTGTTTAGCTTTTCGTTGTCTTGCTGCTGACAGCATTTGAACTCCCAAGAGGCAGGGAGTAAATGCAAAATACATCCATGCCTATCATTAGAACTCGAAACAGCTACGTGGGCAGGTCTAACAAAAAAGTGATATACCTGTGCCCAGCTTTATCAACCAACAGTGAAGCAAAGTTTGCTCAGGGTTTTAAAGAGACAAAGGAAAGCATGTGAGAAAGGGGTCAGGCAAGGGAAAGGTGACTGCAGTGACCCTGAGGAAACCGTCTGCACCCAGGTGGTCAATGTCTGCTCCAATTCATTAGCACCCTTTATTATGCAAAACAAAACAAAACAACAAAAACATGTGTGACGAATAATTTTACAAGACCCCTTCTCACAAAATTTCAGAAAAAAGGCAAAGCTCGGGGAACAGAGTGAAAGGCTATTAGTGCAGAAAGAGAGGGGGCTAGTTGGCCTGCTCCAGGGGACATCCTGACACTTGGAGATGGGAAGGAAGACTGTAAAATATGCTCCTTTGTTAGAGAATGGGCAGAGATATAAATTTACTGGCCTTGAAGTTAGGCCTCTGTTTTGCTCCTCCCTTCCTGATTTCAGTAAACTGCTCCCACCCCAGAAGGGCCATCACACTGGAGAACTCCATCCGCTGACTCCATCCCTTGGAAGTGTACCCATTTGAAAAGCTCTGCCCTACCCAAAGATTTTAAATCCTGCCTTAATCCAATTCCAATTTAAAATATTGCAAAAAAAAAAAAGCTAATGATCCAGAGTCCTTCACCGGTGAAAATAGGGTGCCAAAGTGCTCTTGGCCATTGTGAAGTCTAATGTGTCCAGGCATAGCAACAGCATGGGGTTTTATCTGCCTGCAAAGGGAATGGCTTATGAATAGGAGGTCACTGCAGGTAGAGGTGTACAGATTTGGGTCACAGAATAGGGTCTGTCATACTTTCTGTGGTGCCTGGGTGGTGTGCTTTGCTGCTCGTACCCTTGGATAGAGTTGAGAAGAAGCCCCTCGCAGATGAGCGTTAGAAGGTAGTCTTTGACTGGAGGACAACAGCTGTAGGGACACACAGTGTTTCCCTGCCTTTTGGCGTGGTCCAACCACCGTGCTGACAGCCTACTGACAGCCTGGAGTGAAGAAGCAGCCATTGGTAGGAAGTGGTAGGGGCTGTCCCAGCGGTGACTGGAATTCCTGCTGTCAGAATCAGTGACTTGGGGACCCAGCCAAAGAGCCCCCGAAGAGTGCAGAGAGCGTGTTACCAATGCTACTTCAGATCTACAAGGCAGTTTCAGGGACCCAAAAGGGATTCATACTTAATAGAATGTGCCCGAAACTTCCTGGGAATTTCCAGGCCTAGCCGAAGGGGATTGGATGTGCTCTCGGAGTCTACAATTTGTGACTAAACCAAAGAGGACAGCATTCGCGATCACGGGTGCGTTACAAAAACGTATGTTCCATATACATCTTGTGAACATAAAATGATGACACACTTCCCTAAGTTATACCAGAAAATCAGTCTCATTCTTTATAGACACACATTGGGCAGAAACATCCTTCTACTAACTTATCATACATTTGTCTATGGTTTGATTTTGTTTTAACCCCCAGTATGGGATAGGGCTTGAGTTGATCAAATATTAATTTCTCCCTCAGTTCTCACTGTGGTTGATCAGCAAGCTGGCAGGTCAGCTAGAGTTGGGGGTGAGTCATAGTAACAGGATACTCTTGGAGAATCGGCCTCTCAGAGTTCCATTCTGCAACCTCCCCAGGCCCCCCTTGATTTATACTCTACCAGGCTGCAAAATCCTGACCTCTTAGTGTAATGCTCTAATCAGATAAACTTACCACAGAACCTCCTTTATTTTCAAGTCCACCGCTCCATTAAAGCCCTAGCTATATTTAAGCCATCTCAGAGTATGGGACAGGCCTTCAAGAGTTACAGAGGCTGGCAGACTGTCATCATAAATGCAGGTTGCCAATCTTCTCAGGTTACTGTGAATGATTACGGGTGAAGTCTGCTTTGAATTTCTTGGGTAAAGAGGAGACTTACACAGTATTTGCTTCAGACCATTCATTTTAAGGGATTTCGTTCTCAGATTTCTTGCAATCATAACCACGGCCCATTTTTGGTCCTAGACTATCAAATCCTGTATGTACAAAATAAAGTATTAGAAAAAAACAGAATCTTAAAAACTTAAAGTGGTGGAACACATGTTTTGGGGACCCTGTAAAGCAGTATTCAGAATTAATCCCTGTCCGTCAGAAGCTAACTGAGACATAGAGACTGCTTTTGCCATGTTTACGATACCACAAAGATTATGTGCTCCATTCTTCACAAATATTAGGCTTGTAGATCCCTTCTTTTAGGAGATTAAAGAAAGTATATAACCTGCTCTGCCACATTTAAAATGAAAGAAAGCTGGGAAGGTGTGGTTCTTGTCTTTGGTCTGCACATCTAATCTGGGGGCAGTATTATTCATCAAAACAAGATGCCTTGATTTTTAGAATGTGCTTGCAGAGCATTGTCCAACACATCTTCTTGAAGTATACTAGTGTATGGATTCTGAAGCCTTTTTCTCATTTTTTTTCAAGTTCATCTCTGAAAGGAACAGTGAAAGATTAGGGTCTGGCTCCACTTGGCGCCTTAGTTAGGAAACTGCACCTGCATGTTTGAGGGCCCTGTGTCAATGGCAAGAGAGCCCTCTAGTGTCTGGAAAGAGTTAAATTAGAATTAAATGTGGATTACTAGTGAAAAACTAGCCTCCACTTGGAACTTGAGCATCTCTTTTGGCCAGCCTCCATGGGCAACTTGAACGTCCCTTCATTACAAAGCTTACTGCAATTATTTCTCTATAGATTACGTTCACTAGACTATGACCTCTAAATTAAAGGAAGAGTTTATATTCTTCATTTTGGAGTCCTCAGTTCCAAATAATATGTGCTATGTAATGAGATACCAATACATTTTTGTTAAATAAATGAAATATCATGAGAACAAAAAGCCTGAAGCTTTAAATAAGGAAGCTGTATAGTTTTAAAGTAAAGACCCACTTACTAACTACTCTTACTAAGTCACCAAACAAAAGGAATTATGATAAGAACTATCAAGACATGAAAGGAAAAAGAAGGCACCTGTTGAATGCTAATAAGTCATTATGTTCTTATAACTCTTTACAAAGGCATGAAACTCTTTTAACCTTTATGTAACCTTTGAACTTGGTGGGTGGTACAAATTAGCACCACTCTATTTATGTATTAAGGCTTTCAGTTTCAGCAATACATTTAAAAGTAAATATAGGTTACCTGCCTGAAACTTAATGGAGGAGGACGTTTTTGTAGTTCCTGGTTGATGTTCTGACACCTGAGATTTATTTTTTTCAGTTGTCTAAAAGCAGTGGGTAATCAGATCTGTTGACAGACAAATACTACTTCAATACCACTAACTATCTTGGCGAAGAGAGAGGCTACATGAGTTGAAATTTGATTATGCAGTTGCTTCAAAGTCATGTCTGGAGTTGCTTTTTTTTTCTTAAAAAGAAGAAAAGAAAAAATAAATATACTCTTTTGGCTGTAGTTAAGTAAGTGTTTTTAACTCCTGTGAAAAACTATTACCTAAAAAAACCCTGGAAAGAACTCAGAACACCTCGATTCTGGCTATGGATGATTCAGTTGTCAACTAGAAACCTAGGTAAGTCTTAATAATTTTAGATATATGATGACAATAAGACTACTTCATAAAGTTATTTTTTGCTTTATTTTTTAGTATATTTTATTGATTATGTTATTAGACTTGTCCCATTTCCCCCCCCCCTTTATTCCCCTCCACCCTGTACACCCCCTCCCACTACATTCCCTCCCCCTTTTTTCATGTCCATGGGTCATACATATGAGTTCTTGGCTTCTACATTCCCTATACTATTCTTAACCTCCCCCGTCTATTTTCTACCTACCATTTATCCCACTTATTCCCTGTACCTATTCTCCGTCGTCTCTCCCTCTCCCACTCCTCTGCTGATTACCCTCCATGTGATCTCCATTTCTGTGATTTTGTTCCTGTTCTACTTGCTTGCTTAGTTTGTTTTTGTTTTAGGTGTGGTTGTTAATAACTGTGAGTTTGCTGTTCTTTCACTGTTCATATTGTTTATCTTCTTTTTCTTAGGTAAATTCCTTTAACATTTCATATAATAATGGCTTGGTGATGATGAACTCCTTTAACTTGACCTTATCTGAGAAGCACTTTATCTGTCCTTTCATTCTAAATGAAAGCTTTGCTGGAGGGAGTCATCTTGGATGCAGGTCCTTGCCTTTCATGACTTGGAATACTTCTTTCCAGCCCCATTTTTCCTGTAAGGTCTCTTTTGAGAAATCATCTGACAGTCTGATGGGAACTCCTTTGTAGGTAACTGTCTCCTTATCCCTTGACGCTTCTAAGATTGTCTCCTTATCTTTCATGTTGGCTAATGTAATTATGATGTGTCTTGGTGTGTTCCTCCTCGTCGGGTCCACCTTCTTTGGGACTCTCTGAGCTTCCTGGACTTTCGGGAAGTCTATTTCTTTTGCCAGATTGGGGAAGTTCCCCTTAGTTATTTGTTCAAATAAGTTTTCAACTTGTCACTTTTCTTCTCCTTTTGGCACCCCTATGATTTGGGTGTTTGAATGTTTAAAGATGTCCTGGAGGTACCTAAGCCTCTCCTCATTTTTTTTTGAACTTTTGTTTCTTCATTCTTTTCTGGTTGAATGTTTTTTTCTTCCTTCTGCTCCAAATTGTTGAGTTGAGTCCCAGTTTCCTTCCTGTCACTATTGTACATTTTTCTTTCTTTCACTTAGCATAACCTTCATTTTTTCACTAATTTTCGACCATATTCAACCAATTCTGTGAGCATCCTGATTACCAGTGATTTGAACTGTGTATCTGATAGGTTGGCTATTTCATCATTGCTTAGTTGTATTTTTTCTGGAGCTTTGATCTGTCCTTTCATTTGGGCTTTTTTTTTTTTTTGGTCTCAGTGGGCCTGTCATGTAGTAAGAGGGGGAGCCTTAGGTGTTCACCAGGGTAGGGGCAACTCACATTGTTGCATTGTGATGCTGTGTGTGAGGGAGGAGTCTGAGAGAGAACGATGGTGCTTCCTGTGCTCTCTGATGGTTTTCAGTCACTTCCCCTGCTACCCACAAGCAAATTGGGCCCTTCTGGTGCTGATTCCTGGGTGGGTGGGTTTGTATACATTCTAGGACCCTGTGGGTCTCTTCAACAAGCTTTCCTGTGAGGATAGGAGTTTCTCCCAATGCCACCTCAACCCCCAGGGTGTTTTCAATTAGTGGTTTGAGGCTTTATTTCTTTAAGCTGGAGCTCTGGGTTACACAATCTGTCTCACTCCCCAGTTGTTCTTCCTGGTTTTCTGCACTCGAATGTGGGACCATCCGCTCCACCAGCTGCCATCTTGCTGGGTCCACCAGCTGCTGCCTTGCCACAAGTCCTCTCCACCTAGTTGCCCATTTCTACCCCTCCTACTGGTCTGGATGAATGCTTCTTTAACTCCTTGGTTGTCAGACTTCCATACGGTTCAATTTTCTGTCAGTTCTGGGTTTTTGTTTTTAAATTGTTGTCCTTCTTTTGGTTGTGCAAGGAGGTACAGTGTGTCTACCTATGCCTCCATCTTGGCTGGAAGTCCATAAAGTTATTATGGAGGCTAAATAAAATGCTAGTAATAATGATGACAGTAACAATAACAATAGTAATAAATCACATCTATTGGAAGATTAGCATGTGCTAGGTACTCATATTTATTTTTTATTTAATTCTCATCAAATCCCATGAAGTTTATTATTATACTTTTAAAAAATAGAACTTTAGATAAATTAAGTAACTTGCTTTAATTCACTTAGTAAAGTAGTACTGCATGAATTCAAATCCACGACTCTCCATACCAAAGTACCATTGTAATTGTACTTCTTCCCAAACACATGTAATATACCTAACTGAATGTCTGACCCACAGTAAATCGTCAAGACATGTTAGTTCCTTTCACTTCTCCCTCTCTACCATCTAGGGCATCTCAAATGTGCTAACAAATTCAACAACAACTTCAAATGTAGTATGCCATCAAATCTGAGTTTCCTGCTCAGACCTCTCTTCTTAGTTAGAGGACTATTTATCTGGTTTCCTTGAGTGTTCACCAGGCATCTCAAATTCAATGACTTTAACCAACTCATTATTTTTATGTTAAATATGTTCTACCCATGGTCCCTATTCATCCAAACCCCTAAACTAGATATATGGATCAGGAGTTTTCTTTTATTTCCATAATCTGTCTCAAGTCTTCCTAGCCTATTGACATACTATTTATTAGTATACTCCCTAGAATGACTGACCAAATCTTTCTAGTCATTAAAAATTCAGCTTAAATACCAGCTCTCATTTTGGTCTTCTTAATTAATGCCAATTAAGTCGTATCACCTCTGTTCAGCTGCCATACCTTGCGTATAACTCTACTCTGATACTTTACAATACTGCATTTTAGTGATGAACTCTACATCTTTCTCTTCCACTGCACCAACACAGTCCATTAGAACTTTCGGATGATGGGCATATTCTATATGTGTGCTAGTGACTGCTGTAACAGTGTAGATGAGAGTCTGAGTTCTGTGAGTGTGGAGACTGTATTTCCTTCAGTTTTATATGTCCATCACCTAGAACATAGCAGAGTCCAGGTAAATATGTGGGGAGTAAACAAATAAATAAACCAATGAATAAATAAAATATTTTAAAGTGGTAGAGTAGGGAAAAAATCTATTTGCCACAATACCAGGCAACTGCTACATGGAGGAAACTAATTATAAACTGATTTCTTACTGAGTATAAAGTTCACACAAATAGATTTTTAGTAATAAGTAGCCCTATCAGGTCAAATCACTATCATAACAACTATAAACTCTGTATAAAATGTAAAATGCAATAATGTGAAGGCACTCTAGAGGAACTAAAGTAAACTGGAAGTAAATCTACATTTAAAAGAAAAAAATGGACAGAGTAATTTTCCTGTTTTGATATAGCTTTTGTTCGAGGCTAGGCCCTTGTTGCAGCTTGCTGGTTGGCTAAAATTCTTATTGTAATCCATAGTCTTACTAGCTTGGAGAGCCATAGGACAGAGTCTGGGGAGACCACAGAGCCAGAAGGTGAGGAGAGAAATCCTGGGAAGGTGAAAGCCATAGGCAGAGTGGTAGAGAGGGATTCTGTACATAAACTTGGCCAAAATCTTGGGGCGATACCTGAAACACATATGCGTATCTGAAAGAACTAAACTGGTTCTTCCACTGCTGGGAAAACAAGGTTAGCATTTGAGTTTAGGTCAATTTAACTGCTTAATTAAAAACAAATAATGAATTGGTGTTTCAGGATTCTCAGGGTATAGTCCCAGAGTGTAATTTCTGGGTCAAAAGGTGGTTCCATTTTTAGTTTTCTGACAAAATTCCATACTGTTTTCCACAGTGGCTGTGCCAGTCTGCATTCCCACCAACAGTGCACTAGGATTCTCTTTTCTCCACAACCACACTAGTCCTTGTTGTTTGTTGATTTGTTTATGATGGCCATTCTGACCAATTCAAAAGAACCTATGTACCCCAATGTTCACAGCAGCACAGTTTACAATATTCAAGTACTGGAAGCAACCTAAGTGCCCATCAGTAAGTGAGTGGATCAAAAAACTGTGGTATATTTACATGATGAAATATTATGCAGCAGAAAGAAAGAAGGAGCTCCTACCCTTTGTGACAGCATGGATGTATCTGGAGAGAATTATGATAAGTGAAATAAGCCAGGATGTAATAGACAAATACCATATGATCTCACCTATAAGTGGAACCTAATCAACAAAACAAACAAGCAAGCAAAATATACCAGAGAGATTGAAATTAAGAAAAAAACTGACAGTAACCAGAGAGGAGATGGGAGAGGATAATGGGGGGAAAAGGGGAAGAGTTATCAAGGATCCTGTATAAAGGACACTGGACAAAGCCAAAGTGGGGTAGGATTGATGGTGGGATGTGGGGATGGCTGGGGTGGGGGGGGACTGGTGGGAGAAAATGGCAACAACTGTACTTGAACAACAATAAAAACATTAATAAATAAATGAGATAAAAAAGATAGAATTCAAAACAAAAAAGTAATAAAACTATGTGTTAAACCTTTCACTAAATAAAAATATTAAAGGGAATAAAACAATGAAAACCTACTCTTCAGAGAGATATACTTTGGTGTTTCTGTGTGTATCCTTCACACTTCCCAAGACATTCAAAATTACAAGGTTTATGAAGAAACAGAAAATTTTGATCTAAACCTAAGACAAAGGGCATAAGTAGAGACTAACCTTAAGATGACCCAGATATTAGAATTAGCAGATTAGGATTTTAAAACAGCTGCTACAATCATCTCAAGAATTTAGAACAGGGGTGTCAAACTCATTTTCACTGGGGCCACATTAGCCTCATTTGGCCTTAAAGGGTCAAATATAATTTTAGAACTGTATAGATGTAACTACTTTTTAACTAGGGGCGAGGAGCTCTCTCTACATTCGGCCCTTTGAAGGCAACCATGAGGTTGATGTGGCCCCCAATGAAAATGAGTTTGACACCCCTGACTTAGAAGAAAACACGCTTGTAATGAATGAGCAAATAGAAAATCTTAGCAGAGATATTGAAACCAAAAACAGAATCAAGTAAAAATTCTAAAATTGGAAAATCCAGCATTTGAAGCTAAAATTTGCAAAGTGACTTTAACAACAGACTGAAATGGGAAAAGAGTAAATGAGTTTGAAGATAGAGCAATAGAGTGTACCTAAGCTGAAAAAACAAGATTGGAAAACATGAAAAACTTTAGTGAGTTATGATGAAACTGAGGGAAGGTCTGACATATATATATACGTGTGTGTGTGTGTGTGTGTGTGTGTGTGTGTGTGTGTGTACTTGTAGTCTCAGAAAAAGAGAAAAAACCTTCAAGAAAATATTTGGATAGTTTTCCCAAATTTGGTGAAAGGTATAAATTTATTCACCTACCAAGTATAACTGAACTCCAAGAAGAAAATAGAAAGTAAAGAAAACTACATCTGGGCATATCACAGTCAAACTTGAAATCACAGTTTAAAAGAAACTCTTAAAAGCAACCACAGATTAACCATATATAAACATGCAATGGAATAATATGGGTTAATAATGATTTCTTGTCAGAAACAATGGAAACAAGAAGATAATGGAATGACATCTCTAAAATGCTGGGGGGAAGTCAACTCAAAGAAGTGAAAATAACCTTCAGGACTGAAGACAAAAACAAAGTCATTTTCAGATAGATGAAAACTAAGAGAGTTTTTTAATCATCAGACTTTCAGTATGAAAGAATGCAAAAGAAATTCTTTAGATAAGAATTGAAGCTAGTGGGGACACTCAAATCTTCAGATGAGAATGAAATACCAAAAATAATAAATGTGTGGCTAAGTTTAAAAAAATTGTTGTCTTTTTCCTAATTTTTTAGAAACATGCATGTCTACTAAATACAAAGTTTATAACATTTTATTATGAGATTTATAATATATTTTAGATGAAATACATAAAACATCTAAAAACAAAGGAAAGAGTTTTAAAAATAGATATTTTTGAAAAACTATTATACTTTATATAAATGGTCCAATATTAATCTAAATAGACTATGAAAAACTAAGGAGGTATATTGTGATCCGTAGAACAACTACTTGAAACAATGCAAAAATAACGTAACTAAAAAACCTAAAGCCCATTAAAAGTGAATTCTCAAAAAAATTAAATTAGCCCTGGCTGGTGTAGCTCTGTGGATTGAGCGCGGGCCTGCGAACCACACAATTGCAGTTCAATTCCCAGTCAGGGCACATGCCTGGGTTGCAGGCCAGTTCCCAGCAGGGGACTCACGAGAGAGGCAACCATACATTGATACTTCTCCCCTTCTCTCCTTCCCTTCCCCTCTAAAAATAAATAAATAAAATCTTAAAAAAAATTAAATTAAATCAAAAGAAATTAAGAAAGTGGAAACAGAAAATCAAAAACAAAACAAATGCAACAGGTGAGACCAAGTAAAAGCAATTAGGAAAATACCTGGTCTAAACTCAATTTTATCAATAACTATATTAAATACTATAATTAGATGTCAGAAAGTCTCATAATTGATAAAAGAGTAAGACTCAACATAGTCTCTCCACATGATATGAACTGTAAATATAAAAATACAGATATGTTGAAACTAAGTAATAGAGATATACCATGTAGACAATAAACCTAAGGTCAGTGTGGCTATATTAGCATGAGCTATAATAGATGCCAAGACAAAGAGTATTACCAGAGATAAGCAGAGACATATTAGAACAATAAAAGAATAAATACATAAAAAAGACATAAGACTCATATATAAGCACATAATGGTATGTGCCTAATAAAAGAAGTTCAAAACACGCTAGATTAAAAAGTAACATAATGTTAAAAAGAGAAAGATAACACATCAACAGTGATAATTGAATTTTCCTCTTAGATAGAAAAAAATAGCCAAATGCTCTAAATGACACTATCAACCTCCTTTATCTAATTGATATTTATAGAGCATTTCACCCAACAATTGCAAATTAAACATTCTTTGTAAGTGCTCATAGCATGTTCACCAAGATGAACAGTTTGCTGGACCCTAAAACAAATCTTAATGTATTTTAAATGATGAAAATAATCAACTAATTTTTTAGACTAATAATAAGATACATAGAGGGATAAAACCCAAATATTTGAAAATGAAGCAAACACAATAATCCATGGGTCAACGAAAAAAATGACAGGACATTAAAAAATATTTCAAACTGATTATGATGAAAATATAGTATATCAAAATTTGTGAGATACAGCTAACACAGTGCTTAATGGGAAATTTATAGCTTTTAAAAACCTAGATAAGGAAAGAATAAAAGAATGTAATCACCAAAGTTTCTACAGTAAGTTTTAAAGAAAGAAGAGCAAAGTAAATCCAAAGTAACTACAGGAAGAAAATAATAGAAAGGAGAAATCAATGAGATAGAAAGCAGATAAGTGATAGAAAAAGTCGACACATTAAGTTTTTTTGGAAAGGATAACAAACTCTAGCTAGACTGATCAAGAAAAAATTGGGAGAAATTACTAATAACAGGAAAAAAGTATGTTAATATACTACAGATAAATATTATAAACAACTTTCTACCAATAAATTCAACAACTCACATGAATAGATACATTTCCTGAACAATACAACTTTCCAAAATGTACACAAGATAAACTAAAAAATGTATTAGCCTTATATCTTTTAAAGAAATTAGATTTGTTATAAAAAATCTGTGCTTAGGTACATCAGGGTCAGATGGTTGCATTGGTGGATTCATTTAGGTAAGAAAAGATATCACTTTACACAAATACTTACACAAAGTAGGAAGAAACACTTCTTCATGTGTTTTATGAGGCCAGTATGCCCTGATACTAAATCTCACAGGACATTTTGAAGGAAGAAATGAAAACACCAGTTATGTCAAATTGGTCACCTGCTTTGGTTTTCTTTTCCCCTACCAATAGGCAGGCAGGTTGCCCTGAATTTGGAGAAAGAGAGTGAAAGAGCAGGCTGGCTGGCTGGTTGGTGGGCTACACATCAAACTCTTACACAGGCCCCATCTGGACATGGAAGACAATGCAAACCAATCTATTTTCATGTTCTTGCATGATCTGGACAGAAGCCAGAAGTAGTTGTTGACTGAAGGTGAAATGCCTGATTAGCCAAGTAAACATCATCGCCAAAGATGTTAAGAACTCTATGATTTGTAGAACTAGTAGTTATAAGACAATTCTTTGAGGTTATGCTTAGTATACATTTTGACTTAAGAAAAGCCATGGATTTGGCACAAAACTTGATTTTTAGATGAAATTCTCTGGATCATTCTTCAGGTCTCAGCAAGATAATCTAGGATCTGTAGAAAATTACTCTCAAGAAATATTCAGTGTTCCAACAATGAAGCACATTATTCAATACCTTAAAGATATATTTTTAGAACGGCACCTGACAGTTCTTAAATGCTTATCTCTAGAGACTCAGTCATAGAAGAGCTCACACTCAACACCACCCCAGCAGGTACCAAGGTGACTTGTCCAACCTCAGCACACTCAGCCAACCCTCACTGTCAGAAGATCAGGCCAGGGCACAGGACAAAAGAAATAGAGCTCCCATCCACATATACAAAGCTCCCATCTGGCTCCCTTCACATTTTTTCTTAATGTCTATGCATTGCTGAAGGTCCTTTCCTTGATGACGTTTGAGAATGAAAGCTACGAAATTGGATTAAAACACTTCAAACCACAACTATGGAATGCTTTAAAAGACCAGAGGTCAAATAACTTTGCTTAAAATAAATATGGATATAAAATATGGTCTTGATATAATGGTAGATACATATATCAAACTATGCATATAAGCCAGAGCTTCCTAAAAGTATTTCAGAAAAGACTGGAAATCCCTAAGCAAAGGTTTAAAAATGGGTTTTAACTTTATATTTGATATTTTCAGGGAAAGCTGCAAGGTGTATGTAGTGATTACTTAATCACTGAGTATTTCCTGTGGGCCTTCCATTGAATGAGTTAAATGCTGGCTGTCTACCTGTTAAGTGGCCACTGCCTGAACTCTCATTCTTTAGTGACATTCTTTTCAGCAGGCAGTTGGCACCCTGGGAATATTTTGGTTAAGTCACTCTGAATATAACATTATTATTACCATGATTCTAATGATTAGGTATTAGTTACCAGTTCTTTGAGGGAATAAATGCTGGGGAGGTGGGAAGAAGAAATATATTTTATAAAATATTATATAATGAAGTTCAATACTAGCCATCAACTAGTAGATCTAGTTGATATGTTGTTTAACATCTCTAATAGGCAGCTAAAGAAGTTAGCAAAAAATGGAAGAAACTGTGAGCTCACCAAACAGAGTTTTCTGTGTCGTATTCTCCATTAAGTGAGTGTAAAGAGAAAATTGAAATTTGAGTACAAAGCAACTCACTGCTGTTCTACATCTGGTTGTTTCTTACATTCGTTTGTTGAATTTGCACCTTAAGTGAGTTGTAAGGTTTCAAGCAGGTGTGCACTGAATACTTCTGTTTTCAGAGTCAGAAAACACTGAAAACAGAGTTGGAAGACAATGATACTGACCACCTATTTGGCTGTTTTCTCCCCATGACTATACCCACTGCCTGGTCTTGATTTATAAGAACTACCTGCAAAAGATAGGAACTTTGTTGTTCATATAGAATATAGAAATCATTGCTTTTATTATGGGTGGGAGAAATAAATTTTGTGCAATGTGTTTTAATCTAAATAAAATACAAATTTATTTTTTAATTTAATTTTTATTGAATTTAATGGGGATAACATTGGTGAATAAGATTATACAGGTTTTAAGAGTACAATTCTGTAACACGTTATTTGTACATTGCATTGTGTGCTCACCACCCAAAGTCAAGTCTCCTTGTGTCACCATAATATTTGACCTTCTTCTGCCTCCTTCTGACCCCCTTTCCTTCTGGTAACCAGCATACTACTATCTGCGTCTATGAATTTTTTTTGTTTGTCTAATTTGTTGCTCTGTATTTTATATCCCACATGAGTAAAATCATAAGGTTCTTGATTTTTTTCAGTCTAACTTACTTCACTTAGCATAATTTCTTAAGATCCATGCTATTGTTGCAAATGGAAGTATTTCATCTTTTCCTGTGGCTTAGTAGTATTCCATTATACATATATACCCTATCTTCTTTACCCAAACACCTTAGCAAAGGACAAGGACACTTTGGTTATTTCCATGTTTTTGCCATCATGAATAATATTGCAATGAATATAGGGGTACATATATTCTTAAGAAAAAATGTTTTCAGATAAAATTTTTACCTTTTTAAAGAAGAAAACTACAAAGAAATAGTCTTTATAATCATAGATACAAAAAACTCCTTAACAAAATACCAGTGAATTTAATCCAGCAACACATTAAAAGAACAATAAACCATGACAAAGTAGAGTTTATTGCAGGAATACAAGGTTGCTCTTCATATTTTTAAAAATATTATTCATCATATTCTCAGAATAAAGCAACAAAGCCATAGGATAGATGGCTATGGCTTTGAATAGATGCATAAAAAGCACTTAACAAAATTAAAAACTCATTTATTTTATTTTTTAACAACTTTAAGCTAACAAGGAGTAGAAGGAAACTTTCTCTACCTGATAAAGAACATTTATGGAAACCTTAGAGTGCTCACTGGTGAAAGACTAGTGCTGGACACAGGGCAAAAACAGCCCATCTTAATGCTGTAATGGAGACCCTGGTCAATAGACTAGGGCAAGAAAATGAAATGAAGAGGATAATGTTTACATAAGAAATTCTCAGAAGCTAATAAGTAGCTACTAGAATTGAAGTGCAAATTTCTGAATATTGCAGGATACACCATCCATATTTCAGAATCAATTATTTTTATGTACTAGTAGCAAAACAATTTTTGCTAATAAAAATTTAAATATTTATTTACAGAAGCAATTAGCAAAACATAAAATACCTGGAAATAAGTTAAAAAATACATGCAAGTTCTCTACATTAAAAAATTACCAAACAGCCCTGGCTGGTATAGCTCAGTGGATTCAGCGTGGGCCTGTGAACCAAAGGATTGCGGTTCGATTCCCAGTCCAGTCTGGGCATACGCCTGGGTTGCAGGCCAATTCCCGGCAGGGAATGCACAAGAGGCAACCGTACATTGATTTTTCTCTCCCTCTCCCTTTCTCCTTCCCTTCCCCTGTAAAGATAAATAAAAAAAATATTTAAAAAAACCAAACAAATAAAAAAATTACAAAACATTATTGAGAGAAATTAAGGAAAATCAAAATAAATAGACACAGATGCCATGTTAGTGGATTAGAAGACACAAGTAAATTTTAAGAAGGAGAACAAAGTTGGAAGGTTTATACTACCTACATTCAAAATTTAATAAATCAACATTAATCAAGACAGTGTGATACTGGCATAAGGACTGACAAAGATCAACGGAATGAAGTGGAGAGTCCATAATTTCACTTACATGTACACAATCAATTTTCAACAAAGGCACCTTGAGAGCAAGGAAAATCTTTTTAATGGAAGGTGGTGAAACAATTGGATATTCAATTTACAAAATGTTATCTAATTGGAACCTGGATGTTCTTTGGCATTGCTCTTGTCCAATGCAGCAGTCTGTGTTATTTTATTTACTTATTTATATTTTAAGTACATTTTATTGATCATGCTATTACAGTTGTCCCATTTCCCCCCTTTATTACCCTCCACCTGCATTCGCCCCCTTTAGTTCATGTCCATGGGTTGTATGTATAAGTTCTTTGGCTTCTACATTTCCTATACTTTTCTTAACCTCCCCCTGTCTATTTTTTATCTATCATTTATGCTACTTACTTTTTAAATTTATACACTAGTAATATATTATCAGCTAATCAAAGCATCATTTCTACTATTATGGTAATATTTATACTTCAGGAGTATTCTTTTTCTTTTTATAAAAATATCCTTTTTAAATTATAAAATCAATACTCTTTATTAATGATACTTGCAATATTAAAGTATAAAGTCAACAAAAATTACTCATGATCATACAACCCCAACTAACCAAAATTGACATTTGGGGGTGGCCTTTTATTATCTGTATTTGATGGCATAAGATTTGCATAATTCATTTTTTAAACTCGTATTATTTTGCATGTGCTTTTTGGTTAAAGATTCTTTGAAATTTTTTTTGTTTGCATGTAATATGACAATATTAACTTTCTTTTTTTAAAAGATTTTATTTATATATCTTTAGAGGGGAAGGGAAGAAGAGAAGGAGAGAAATATCAATGTATGGTTGCCTCTCGTGAGTCCCCTGCTGGGAACTGGCCTGCAACCCAGGCATATGTCCTGACTGGGAATCGAACCGCGATCGTGTGGTTCGCAGGCCCACGCTCAATCCACTGAGCTACACCAGCCAGGGCGACAATATTAACTTTCATTTAAAGAGAAAACCCAGTCTCCAGAAAGCCAAATTTACAGAAGATAATCTGTTCCATGGCCATGATTGTAAAGTTCTGGCAATCTGAACTAAATAGGCCAAGTAGGCTCTCGCCCAAGAATTTCAAAATGAAGTTTAAGAGTTAAGTGCACCTCTTCATGTGATGTATAATTATAGCCTAGTTTGTGGACTGAAGATCAAAGAAAGATAGTCTTCAGAGAGGAAAAAGACAGATGGAAATGCAGAAAGGAGAAGCAGCTATAGCCTAAGAGGGCTGTCTGAATTCCACCAGCTGTTACTGTTGGTTTCACTTCCTTGGGAACACCAGTTGGATTCCTGCCTTTGAATTCTGTGAAACCTCTCAGTCACTGTAATGCCCAGTTCCTAATTTACTTTGTTGGATCAAGTTTCCATTAAAGAACCCAAATAATACAAAAATAAATATGGCTTGTGGGAGGTTTTCTTCCAGAAACAACCAATGCTATTCATGATCAGTATACTCTTTGGCTTCACCTATGAAAAGGACCCCATTTCTGGTCTCCTTCTTCAATCTAAGGGTTGTATTAACTGTAAAAGGATAGTGTTCCCTGCTCACTCACTTGGGTGTTGAATGCAGAGTTACTCAGATTATTTATGCTCCTTTGAGGCTTTAAAATCAAACTTTTATTGTATATTTTTCTGACTTGAGAGAGTATGCAAAGGATTTGTATACTTGTCAGAAAATGTGTAAGATTTGATATTTGGTGGCCTGTTCAAATTAGTTTTTAATTCTAACCCCTTAGTGTTGCATTTGGAAAGGAAATTAAGTTTCATTTGCCTTACTATTAACAAAGTCAATAATTTTAATACTGTGAGAATAAAGCACATAAGAAATTTTTTGGCTTTTGATAGTCAATGACTTCTGTTTTCAGAAATTGACTTAGGTTAAGCATAAATTTGCATGACATATTTTCAGTGACTAAGGCAAAAAGAGTAACACACATTCACAGTGCTAAATAAAAACTGACCTGTATTAGCAATATAATTTTCATTGATTTGTGTAGTTCTAAGAATGGCTAGTAAAACAGAAGATGGATATTTAGCACAACCCTAACATGTCTTTATAATTAATTTTCCACACATTATTGAGAAAATTCTCTTTATAATTTATATCAAAAAAGAGCCTTTTGCCTAAGATGAAATATTTTTAGCTTAGAAAACTGGTTTGGCCCTAGCCAGTACAGCTCAGTTGTCTGGACGTTGTCCTGCAAACTGAAAGGTTGTGGGTTCAATGCCAGGTCAGGGCACATGCCTGAATTCAGCATTTGGTCCCAAGATGGGGCTCGTGAAAGAGGCAACTGATCAATGTTTCTCCCTCACATTGATGTTTTTCTCCCTCTCTTTCTCCCTCTTTTCCTCTCTGTCTAGGGTCAGTAAAAGAAAAAAAGAAAACCAGTTTGTATAACATATGAAGATTTGGAAACTTGGTTTCTCTACACTTCTGTAAGAAACACACTCTCAAATTATTGCAACTATATTAAATTAAATGAATTGAGCAAATATTATTCAATAAATATTAGATATTCTATGGGAAATGAGCTTGGCATTTTCTGCCCTTTGCCTTGTAAAATAGTTGGGAAGAGATGTTAAGCAACAGTAATAAAACAGGAGAGCGTGTAGAGTAATGTGTGGAAAGAAGGGGAAGGGACTAGACAAAGAACATGTGTGACCCACGGACATGGACCGCAGTGTGGTGATTGACTGTGGGAGTAGGGGATGGGATGGGTGGAGGAGAACAAAGAGGGGAAAATTGGTGCAACTATAATAGAATAACAAAATGATTTTAAAAATAAATGAATACACACACAAAATAAAAGATCTGAGACTGAGGAGAAAGAAATAGAAAAAAGATAAAGAAAAAAGATAAACACAGAAGCTAAGAACGAAGAACACAGAGGCAGAGTCCATCTTGCATTCCTGACAACTTCTCTGTCCTCCCTTTTTTGGGACTCCACTGAAAAGAACTGAAGTTGACATGGTGAGAGAGCACTCTTTAGAGAGGCAGAATTTGATCTGGAGCCTGGCAGAAGAGACAGGATTTGAAACAATAAATAGCTAAGTGAACAACATAAGCCAAAGTGTGGGGATGAGAACACACTGGTTTCTGCAGAGAAGCAATTAATCTTACCAGAGTGGAAGTGCACGTTGAAAGCCATGGGAACTAGCAGTGGGTGAGCATGGTGAGTGAAATGAAATCAGAGGATTTTAAACATAGTGAATTTAGGGAATCACTGATCAGAGGAACAATGTGATTAAAAATTGAGTTTAGGGAGATTAGTTGGGCAAGGTTATGAAAGAGACATTGGAAAGGTAGAGACTTGAACCTGGAAAACTCACTAGGGCATTGCTATAGTAATCTTTCCATGAGGCAATGAGGACTTGAACTGGAGCTGTGTGTGTCATTGCAAATAGGCAGGATGGAGAAGAGCTTTTCACAGTAGAAACATACCTGATCTTGAACAAGCTGACTTAGAGATGATGGCAGAACTTGTCTAAAAGGAGTTGGGAGGTATGAGCCTGGAACTTAGGAAGGAGGACAGCATGGAGAAGTAGACTGACATAGATCTGATATTTAGTGGCATAGAAGTTACAACTGAATCCAAGAGAATGAGAGAGATTTAAAAAAAAAAAAAAAGAATGTGAAGGTAAGAACAGAGAAGTGTATGTTGAGAACCACTTACATTTAGGGCACAAGACAAGTAAGATGAGCCAATGCAAAAGGGAGCCTGTGGCCTGTGACATAGGTGAGACTCAGGCAGTGTTGCCAGAGAATTAAGGGAACAGTGTGGGTAAAGAAGAAGGATGCCATCACTAGTGATGGGAGAAGTTAAATGACCAAGAAGATGAGGACCTTTGTGCAAAGAGTTTTCGTAGTGATCTGGGGCTGGGAACAAGATCACATAGATAAGGGAGTGAAAGAGCAGTAGATGTGTGCAGAGTAATGAAACAGGACAGGCTCTGATGGCCCCTCTACCTTAATCCTGGCTCCACCCAGCCTGGGCAACTTGACACGCAGAAGTTTACCTAAGTCTCTATGCACCTGGTTGAACAGTGTCCCTCCAAATTCATGTCTTTCCCCAAATCTCAGAATGTGACTGTTTTGGAAATAAGGTCATTGCGAATGTAACTAGTAAAGATAAGGTGATATTGTGGTAGGGTGGACTCTTAAACTATTATGACTGATGGTCTTAGAAGAAGAGGAAAGGACACAAAGAGAGATAGACACAGAGGTAGAGACTGGAGTTTTGCAGCTACCAGCCAACAAAAGCCAAGGATCATGGGCAACTCCAGAAGCTAAGAGAAAACCACAGAACAGATTCTTCCCCAGAACCCTGAGAGAATATGACCCTACGGGCACCCTGATTTTGAACACCTAGTCCTCAGGACTGTGAGGAGATACATTTCTGTCCTGTGACACCACCCAGTTTAAGGCACCTCATTACTGGCAGCTCTAGCAAACTAAAATACTCAGTTACCTCATTCTTAAAGTGAGGAAACTCAATACTTTCCTTGTAGGGAGGGTTAGCAGTATGTCCTGAAAAATACTTAGTATAGTGTCGGCTCCATAGAAAAAAGCTGAGTTACATGATACCACATGTTGTCATTCTTCAGACACTTTGGTATGGAAAACAAGAAAAAGTAATTCCAGATAAACCATGTATATAATGAAGTAAATGTTGTGTGTGTGTGTTTTCTCTTTTTAAATAAAAGTCACTGTGTTCATATTTATTTATTTATTTATTTATTGGTTTCTGAATTTTATTTTTAATTGTATTTTTCCAGTAACATTTATGCTCCTATACCACTTGCCACCTCCACCCTCCCCCCACAATCACCACACTGTTGTCTGTGTCCATGATTTCTTTTTCTGTTTTTGTTCAGTCCTTCTGTTATAGAACAGACTGAGGTGGGGCACTGAATGATATAAGAGACCCCCACTTTTCTCTGGGGGGGTTCCTTTCCCATACTGGGTTTGCTTTTCCTGCTGCCAGAGGAAAGATGTCTCTTGATGCCAGAGATTGGTGAAAAGGAAAGGAATTATTATTTATTTGAAATAATACAGACTCGAGTTCTTTAGAATACCCCCACACGCACCCAGTCCTTCCTTCTTCCCTTACCCCGTCTGGGGTACCACGTCTCAGGAAAGATGTAGACGTCTGTGGTTCAGATTCCCTGCACCATCAGCTGTGTTGCCACCACATCTCCAGTTAATCCAAAGCCACGTGGCACCTTCTCCTGGCCCACCAGCAAGAGTCCTTTCACCTCTTTTCTTCTAGGCAAAGTCTTTCCTGCTTCCTAAACCACGTGGCAAAAGGGAGCCATCCAAAGCCGCAGGGTCCCAAATCTTGTCCAAGTCACAGGGTCCCCACTCTGCCAAAGCCATGTTGTCCCTGAAAAGACATGTGGTCCCCCCAAAAGACAAAACCCACGTGGTTCCAACAAGACGCCCAAGCTGCATGGTCCCCAAAAAGATGCCCAATGGCTGCCGTGCCTGGGTTTAAATCCCAGCACCAATCTTCCTCTGCAGCCCCATTTCTGTCTCCTCCCATAATTGGCCTCCGCTGCCAGCATGCCAGGCAGGGGTAGCCCTATGGTGTATAGCCAACTGTATCCAAGCTTTTCTGGACCCCATTACAAATCCTCATTTGCCCTGCCCTTGGCTGCACCCTGTTACACCTCCACTGTCCCCCACCCTTCCATATGTGCATATTTAAACACAGAAAATAAAATCTCCAGAAAGAAGGTTAATTAGACATTTTGGAAATGATATATATTTTCATCAAAGATCAAATCCCATGTAAATGAAAGATTTCAAGAGATGTGACTATAGAGTAATAGACTACATACTTTAATGATTTACTATTGTCTATAATTTCAAATCAGTACTACCCTTCAGGGATGATACTCTGGAAGGTTATATTCTTATTCTAATGGCAATGCCATTACTTCAAATACTTTTTAATTTTCTTCCAAGCCAGCTAGTTTCAAACTATGAAGACAAAGGCTACAGTGGCTGTAACACATCTCATTTTTGATCAGTAGGAATATTTTCCCAGCCTAGTCACTCAACTGATATAACACCAAGAAACCTCTATTTCTAAACACAAAATCCACCCTCAACTCACAAACATTAGCACCAGTGAGAGAAATTTTTAAAATGTAACCAAGCAGTTATCGAAATTAGTTTAAATACTCAAATGTAAAAGAAAACATTCTGAATTTAAATAACATATCATTAATGACGGATAACCAAAGTTCTTAACATCACTTTTCAAAAGTATGTACTATTTATCAGTCTTTTCTCAGATACCTAAATGGTTAATGCTAACTGTTTACTCACTGAAGTAATAATGAAATTTTCAGTAGTGTATTTCCCATTGACACCCCTCAGCAGTTAAAAATTAAGTAAATTTAATTACATAGATTTAGATTTTTCTTCTTATATCTTAGTCCTTAGTATGTATGAGGAGGAAATGGCTTTGCTTGTCAGAAGCTTACAAAGAATATAAAGGAATAAACAATGATTCCAAAAAGCATAATAATCTATGCCATGTTCAGAATTTCAGAAAGGAAGGAGGACAAGCAAAAGGCAAAATGATCTTCTCTTAATTTGTCACTACTTTAAGTAAGTTGCCCAGAGAGTCCAGACAGATAAAAAAGGATCATTAATGAAAACTTGCTTTAAGATGAGATCTTTTTAAATGGGCCAAGACTTTTTCACTGACTAATCTTTGCCCTGGAGTAAATTAAATTCTATATTTATCCCTCTTCTGTACTTGGTATATCATGTTATACAGTGAGATACTAAACTGTACTTTATTTGAGCTTGAAAATCCCAGACAAATATAAGGAGGCTAAAGAAAAAGAGGAGCCTCCCCCGGAAGCTGAACTGAGAGGCTGAGAGTAAGTTGCATTCCGTTGTGCAATTTCTTGGTTACACAGAACCTTTGGCCTAATTTTAAGAAATGACACCAATTTAACCATTGCCTAACTTGGTGTCTTACTCAATCAATATCTGCTGATTTGATTTTAAAACAGTTTCCATTCCTTTGGTCATCAGTAAAGATGAAGAAACTAACAGAGGAAGCCAAGAGCCCTAGTAGATACAACCATTTCTCCAACTTTGAAGTGGGTCACTTGACTTTAGCTATGAGGAAGGCTCTGACTCATCCTACCCTATTCTTATAATTCTTTCAGCATTAATGGAATATATATGTAACTGGGAATACCCATTATGTATGTGTGATATATTTATTGAGTACCCAAATATATGAAGTCTGTCTAAAAGGTATCCAGCCATGTAGTATGAAAAATAGAGAAATTGATTAAGAAGATACAAAATACAAGAAACATTGTATGCAGGATAATGATGCCTCAGTCACCTTCAAAGTAGGCCCTTGGGACCTCACATAGTTCTCTCAATTGCCATCAGCTACCCTGTCATATTTTCCTGAATCTCATCAACAGGCTGAAATCTCTTTCCTTTCAAAGGTGACTTTTGTTTTGGGAAAAGCCGCAAGTCACAGGGTGCAAAAGCTGGGCTGTAAGAGGGCTGAGTAACTTGGCTGGCTTGATGTTTTGCCAAAAAACTCTGCATGAGATGTGATACGTAAGTGGGTATGTTGTCGTGATGAAGCTGCCAATCACCAGTTGCCCATAGCTGCAGCCTTCTGAATCATTCAAATAGTTTCCACAGGAGATTGTTCAAGCTTAATGCAAAATTTGATGGAGATTCTTTCCTCTACTCACTCAGTCAGTTTGAATGTGATGTCCACACAGTACATATGCTCATTCTATAGCGTTTGCCACCTCCACTGACTGGTACAGTGAAGTCATCATTGTTCATACATGCACATTCCAGTCCACTCCCCTTGGCTGCCCAGTTACATGGATGTTATGCAAACAGTTCTTGTTATATTAACAATGGATGGACTTTTTCTGGACGGGTGAAGGCAATATTATGCAATATACATAAAATATATAATATATTATTATATATTTTATAATATGATTCATATGTAGTAATATTTATGTTATCTATACATCTGATAGTACATAAATTATACATATAGGATATATGTACATGTAATACTCTTCATACATATAAAACATTAGTTTGTACTCAGTCATATTCTACTGTCACTTACTTATGTTTTCTTATTGTTTGCAATGTACATTTTGTTTTCCCTTACACCCATGCTAAGATTGGTCTTCTATTTCTTAGTACATATAATTAGTGTAATGAAAGGCAAATAATGAAAATTATAAACTTGGCTTCAATATCGTCCTTTTACAATGGGCCAACATGTGGCTATCCAGGACACTTGGGTTTCACCGTCCCACTTTTCATCAGTAAAGTGAAAGAGTATGCAGGAACAGTTGCGGGAGACTTGTATACATCAGGCTTGGAAGTGGCACACATCACATGTGGGAGCATTCCATGGCCCTACCTAACTCAATGGAGGCTGGGAAACGAATCTGGTTGGGTGCCCAGGCGGAAAGAAGAAGAGATTTTGGTGAAGAGCTGAAGCGTCTCTTTCACAAAAGTCATTCAACAAGGAGGTCTCCTTCTATAGCCATTGCATATTTTGAGCCTCCAAAGTCTTGCTAAAGCTAGAGGGCAGTTTGGAGGAGGAGCAGTTAGTTTGGGGGCATCGAGAGTCGGGTGGAATCGGGCTAGGTGTCATTCATTGGCAGGGCTTGTCCCACCCTTTTGAGACTACAGCTTTTTCAACCAGAGGAGAAATTCTCTCAGCGTTTCAGTCTCCCGACTTCAGTCCAAAGTCCCTATGGACTGTCACTGTGGCTGCCTCAGCCCGCACATCGGGGGCTGGGACTGAGCACACACGCACACAAAGTAGCAATTTCTCCTCACTCTCTCTGGGTCTTGGGAGACCTTTTCCCTTCTCTTCAAGAAAAAAAACAAGGGGGCTGACTCCACAACTCTCTCTGTTGGCACCTATGTCCCTGTCCATGTTTTTTTTTATTATTACTTTATTGTTGTTCAATTACAGTTGTTTGCATTTTCCCCCACCACTCCCACCGACCCCAGCCAAACCCACCTCCCTCCCCTGCTTCCACCCTGCCCCTTGGTTTTGTCCACGTGTCCTTTACAGTAGTTCCTGAAAACCCTTCCCCACACTGTCCTGAGACCTGCGCAGGGAACACAGAGTAAAAGACACAGAAAGCTAACAGCCTGTTTGATGGCACTTCAAATTCCCATCCTCTTCCCCAATCCACTTGCTCCTCGTCACTTTCCAAATTCCTCCCTGCACTCTGTTTCACTAGCTACATTTCATAGGAAACAATGGATGAAGAATGTTTACTCCATCTTAACCCTGAAACAGATTCTGACATTAATTTTATACTTGCTTACGTTTTGATTCAAGTATAAAACGAAAGCAACAACAAAAAACTTCAAGAAGTATACTGTAGCTTCCATAAGTATTCTTAATGTTAAGATGAAATAATATTGTGTAACTGGCAGCAATTGGGAGGGGAAGGGGAGGAAGTGTAAATAGGCTGATTTCCTCATTTTCCACAGCTTCAGTTAAAAAATATTTGAAGTAGCTAAAATTCAGGAAGAATCCACAGAAAAGCTAATAATGATGGCTACCTGAGGAGCACTAACTGGCTGGGACACAGGGGTGAAGGGTGACTTTTTACACTTCAGCCACATGAATATATTATGTTAAAAACAAAACAGGGAAAACAGAGGTAAATGCTTGCCCATCAAGAGAATCCTTCACACATCCTTTTTCTTGTTCTTTAGAGAAATAGTCTTTAGAAGTTGGCATTCCCATAGACTTTTAAAAGTCTGTTAATATTTAAATAAAACAATAATAAAAGCTAGCATTTATTTTGTATAGCTTCAGACTCCACAATAAATGTATAACATATAACTGAATAATATATATGAATATATATAATATACATATATTTCCCATTTTACAGATGAGGTAATTGTAAATCAGCAAAGTTAAATAACTTGCCTAATACTCATATCTGGTAAAGCAGCCAGACTAGGATTAGACCTAGGTAGTTAAGCAGTGGAGATAAGGGGTAGAAAATATATAATCTACTATAATATGGGAAGAGGAAAAAGAACAAGTGTAAAGACAGAGGCATATAGTTTTGAATTACTTAGAGTGAGTCAATAACTACACTCTGTTTAGAGGAGATCAGAGTGATAGAGATTACTATTAAAAAGGCAAAATCAACTCTTTCAAATTATTATGCTGGGTAATTACCATTCTATTCCCTAAAAACAGAGACTACACCGTTTTTGTGTACTCACTTACCAAAATTAACCATATGCTGGGCCACAAAGAAAACATCAATAAATCCCCAAAAGTAGACACAGTATACATAAGATTGTTTGACTACATTATAACTAAACTAATGAACTGCTAACAAATATAGAACCTCCTCCCCCAAAGCTTAAATTTAAAAAAATCTCTTTTAAATAACTTCAGAGTAGAAATAAAAACAAAAGTGACAGACTTTCTAGATAATAATAATAGAAATGTTAATAAAGGCTATGGTGTACAACTAAAAGCACTGCTCCGGGCAAATACAAACTTAAATAGTTATGCACACACCCTGTACTTAGGATGGTTTGACTTACGGTGTTTCGACTTCAGCATGGTGTGACAGCCTTACACATTAGGTAGGAACCACACTTTGAATTTTGAATTCTGATCTTTTTCCAGGTGAATAATATGCTTGAAATCTAGTACTCTCTCGTGATGCTGGGCAGCTGCAGCCAGCAGCAGCTCCAAGTCAGCCCGTGATTATGAGGATAAAGTACTGACACCCTGCACAGTGTCCTCAGCATTTTAGATAATTCTGCCCAACTGTGGGCTAATGTAAGTGTTCTGAACACGTTTAAGATAGGCTAGGCTGAGTGGCGATATTCAGGTTAGGTGTATTAAATACATTTTCAAATTATTATATTTTCAACTAATGTTAGGTTTATCAAAAGGTAATACCGTTGTAAGTCAAGGAGCATCTGCATAAGAAACAGGAAAAACTGAAAATAAATGAATCAAGCAACTAACATAAAATTTACAGAAAATAACAAGATAATACAAAGGAACCAGAAGAAAGTGATAATAATAAAAGGAACAAAGAGTGAATTAATATACAGAGACATGAAGAATTGGTAAATACATCCAAGACCTAGTTAATTTGGAAAATATAAAATGATTAGCATACATAATCAAATTAAAATTATAAGCCCTGGCTGGTGTACCTGAGTGGACTGAGCGTGGGCTTGCCAACCAAAGGATTGTGGTTTGGTTCTCAGTCAGGGCACATGCCTGGGTTGCAGACCAGTTCCCAACAGGACACGCACGAGAGGCAACCATTCATTGATATTTCTCTTCCTCTCTCCTTCCTTTCCCCTCTTCTGTTAGAGTTGGGCCAGGGGCATTGGTAAATAAAGATAAATAAATAAACTGTTGGTAAATAAAGATAAATAAATAAAATCTTAAAAAAGATTATAAAAAATATAAATTTACAAAATAAGCAATGTTTTGGAAAAGTTAAAGATCACCAGATCACAAGATTAGCACTACAGATTATTATTAAAAATTGTATATATATAAAAATAAGTTAATTTAAAATTTTTTCAAAAGGAACCAAGAAGAGAAAAAGAAATATCTAAATGGACCAATTACCATAGGAAAACATAGTAACTAGAAAACACTGGCAAAAAGCTGCTTCCCCAAAATGTCAACGACAGTTTTACAGTTGTTTACACTCCACCAAACATTTAAGGAAAAGATAAATCCAAATAAACAGAGCTTCTAATTATTCCATATAAAGCAAATATGACATAAATTAGGGAAAAACACCTAAACTAAACATGATTCTAAAGAGAAAACTACAGATTAGTCTTGCAGCATTGACCACACACTTCTAGTAAGAGATTAAGATGTGGAATCAAGTAGCATAACAAAAGAACTCGAGATCATGACCAGGTGGCATTAATTCCAGGAATTCAAAGAAAATTTATTAAGAAGTATACTAACATAATTCCCAAGTATATAGAACCAAAGGACGAATCACATAGTAATTTTCATAGATGCTAAAAATACATTCAATAATGTATCAAAATCAAAATCCTTAATAAAATAAGATTAAAATTTTAATTTCTATAAACATATTTATAAATTTAGCATGATTCCAATGAAAATACATCTGTAATATTTTTTAAATTAGAATACTCATTTTAGGGTTCCTCTGGAATAATACATGTTGAAGATTATCAGAAAAAAATTGAGCCGGTTGTTGGCTCCCACTGACCCCTCCCTGACCAGGCTCTGGGTCGCCATCCCTGCTCTCCCTCATCCCATCCCCCTCCCCCGCACACTACTGCCCCGTCTGGCCTCCGGCCACTATGAAGAAATTCTTCCAAGATATCAAGGCTGACATCAAGTTTAAGAGCTAGGGGCCCTGACAGAAGCTTATGGAGTCAGTGAAGGAAAAGACCCCCAAAGAAAAGATCAACCAGTCGGTGCTCCAGCAGCCCCACCAGGGACCCACCAATTCGGCACAGATGGCAGCCACAACGTCCCTGGCCCGACTCTAACATAAATAGCTGAGGGCTGGGCCGCAAGTCACAGGACTTCACCCTGAGCCAGGGTGCCTGAATCCAAAGAGGAAGGCTCGACTCACCTGACAGTGCCTCGAGTGTATTGCACCTGCCCACTCACACAGGCCTGAGGAAGGCCCAGCAGAACACTTGAGTCAAAGAAGCTATTCTCTCACCGGCTCCACTGACCTGGTATCTGCCTCCATCACGAAGACCCACATGTGTTCAGTAAAGATCGAAACAGGGTGCAGCCGCATGTGTACACCATTGCAAAGTATCTGGACAATATCCACCTGCACCCCGAGCAGGAGAAGAACCGGAAGATCAAGCTGCAGAACAAGATGTTCCAGGAGTGCACTAACTGCCTGGAAGGGACCCACGAGTTGTTTGAGGCCACTGGCTTCCAGGAAGCATTGTTACCTGTTCTAGGTCAGGAGGGTCCCAAAGAGTTTTGTATGCCGAGTGTGGCTGTGCTGGCCCAGCCCCACAGCCTAGAGAGGTACAAGGAGCAGCGGTTGTGTGCCCAGCCTGGTCTGTTTGGCTGCACTGGTCTGGTCCGCTAGCTGCATGTCTTCTGATACTCGTCCAGGCCTGTCCAGAGTTCGACCTGCCCTCTGATTTCTTTAAGATGGTGCCTAAGGAAGTCAAATGGGAGCTGAGGCTCAGGTCCAGCCATGGAGTGGCTAATCATTGCTGCGGCCCATGGCCACGTGGGAGAAAGAGAAACAGAGGAAGATGCGCCAGTACACTGACGCACTGCTGCATGTTCCTCTCCCGGAGGGCTGCAGGGGACCTTCTGTGCACGGAAGCAGGTGGCAGCACTCTATAGCTTGTTCTCAAGGCCCTGCAGAGAGACTGACTGCCCTTGGAGCTGCTGGCCTCTGATGGGCAGAAATGGTTAGAGGACGAGAAATTGGCCTTCAGTGAGTGTGGCCTGGTGACCTCAGCCCTCATAACCTTGTTGTAGGGCATGGCAGTACTGGAGGACATCAAAGCCGCAGGGGAGGAGCCAGGCACATTTATCCTAAAACTCCAGCTCCTGATGGCCATCAAGAAGCTCGCTTGAAATAAAAGCAGGGTTGGCTTCATCCCCCATGCATCTCTCTCATGCTCTCCTCCTTCCTCCACCACTGCTCAAGTCCCTGTTCCCCCTCCACTCCAAGGCCTCCCAGCCTCCTCTGGGTCTGTTTGCCCAGCCCACTGGTAGGGGAGACCCACTGGACCGCCACCCAGAGGGCTTTCAGGGGACAGCTACTGTGCTGTCCTTGGAAGCCCCGGGTCAAAGCCTTGTCCAGTGGCTATTAACCTGATTAACAAAAACGGAGGCACGACCCAAGGCCACCCTGTGCAGGAGCATGGCCCGGCAGCACCTGCCTAGGCCCCACATGCTGTGGCTTAGGCAACATGGCTGGCTTGGAGGCTGCCCTCTGGGAATGCTGGGTAATGGCATAGGATGGAGAAGCTGAGCCTGTAAAGACAGAATTCTGTAACTTTAAATTCTGAACCCAAATAAACAGGCCCTTTGACTAGTCAAAAAATTGAAAATAAAAAAATAAAAGGGAGAACTATCTTAGCAGATACCAAAGCATATTTTATAGCTAAAGATAATAAGAAATGTGGTACTGACACATGAACAAATGGATGGAATAATAATGAAATATCAGAAATAAGTCCAAGCATATTTACACAGTCTGTACATAAAAAAATGGAATTTTAGGTCAGTGGGAAAATGATGGATTGTGTAATGAATGTTTTTGGACAACTTGAGTAGCCATCTGGAAAAAAATGGATACCCTCCAAACTTCTTATATTAAAAAAAAATTCCAAGTGTACTGAAGGTGTAAACCAAAACTCATATAATTTCTAGAAAAGATCATAGAGTTTGTGGTACATTTACACAATGGAATACTACACAGCAGAAAGAAAGAAGGAACTCTTACCCTACATGATGGCATGGATGAAACTAGAGGGTATTATGCTAAGTGAAATAAGCCAGGCGGTAAAATACAAATACCATATGATCTCACCTATAGGTGGAAGCTAATCAACAAAACAAACAAGTGAGCAAAATAGAACCAGAGACATGAAAATAAAGAACAAACTGACAGTGATCAGAGAGGGGGGATAATGAGGGAAAGAAGGGGGTCAGGTCAAGGAACATGTATAAAGGACCCATGGACAAGGACAATGGGGGTGGAGGATTAAATGTAAGAGGGGGTTGGGCAGGTCAGGGGAGAGCAATGGGGGAAAGTGAAGACAACTGTAAAGTTGTCAGTCTACCAGTCTACTGACCACACAACTGTACAATTTAGATAAAAAAGAATACTCCAGTGGAAAAAAAAAAACCATAAGCTAGATTAGGCAATGGCGCTGAATGGGACTTGGCGAGCCCTACCTCAGTAGGTTTTTCGGGACACAGAACCTCAGGAGCCCCAAGTTCTTATTGCAGGAAGAACTGGATGAATGAAAAACGGTTTTATTTCTGCTTCAGTAGCTTTAATATACTTTCTGCAGGTAGTCCCCTAAGTCACCTGACTCAGAAAAAAAATCTCCTCACATTAGTAAATCTAAAATGTTGAGATAACGCGTTTCAAATAAAGATGCATGCAAACTTCTGTACCAAAAGTATTTCATTCAAGCCAAAGATCTGAACTAACACAGAATCCATCTCAAGAGATTTTGTACCCCTTGATTCCCCTATAGTAAGTCAGGATAGCCCCAACGCATGACTGAGCTTCAGCACCACTTCAGACTCGGGGCGCCCAGGGAGCCCCAGCGACAGGCTCACCCTCTCCCTGGGCGCCCTCCCCGGGTCTGGGGGCGGGGGGGTGTGGAGGTGGTTCCCTTGGAGCACCCAATCAGCAGCGAGGCCCGGCGATGGCGCTAGTGACGTAGGCTGCGCTTCCCTCCGCCCTACTGCGGTCTCCTTGCTCTGTGAAAGGGAGTGGGAGGACTTCTGGGCCGGCGGGTTGTCGGAGGGCGGCGGGTCGCGGGAAGGGGGAGAGAGAGCATGCGCAGCGGTTCCGCTGAGGGGAGGGAGGAGGGGACCCCTGCGCGCGCGCAGGAGGGGCCAGCCGGTGGCCGCGGGTGGAGGGGGCGGTTCCTCGAGTGTCGGCGGCCGGAGGGTGGGTAGGCTGGCGGCAGGTGCCGCGGAGGCCACTGCCGCAGCCTCCTCCGGGTTTCTGGTCTCCTAGTCCTCCGGCGGTGATGAGCTGGACTCCATCGGGGGCTGCACCTGCCGGCTGCCCATCACTCCGAGCCTCCCGGCGTGACCTCGGCCTCCTACCGTGCCCGATCCCCGCGTCGTGGTGCTGCCCCTGAGAGGGAGCGAGAGCGGCCTCCTCCGCCCCGAGTCGTCGCTTGGGGGCCGTGCGGGAAGAGCGCCCGGCTCCCTCCCCTCCCCCGTCCGTTGTCCTCAATGTCTCCCCGGCGGGGAGGGGGCTGCCTGGGAGACGCGCTGAGCGGCACCCCCCGTAGGCCCTTCGGCCGCAGCAGCAGCAGCGCCCAGCCCGTCGCCCCGCAGCCTTATCCCGCGGCGGCGGCGGCCTGGAGGAGCAGCGCACCCGCCGCCGCTCCCGGAGCCTCACAGCCGCTGCCGCCACTCGGCGCCGGAGGAGAGGGCAGCGGGCGTCCCCCGGGGAAGATGAAGGCGGAGGCGGGTGACCACTCCATGATCAACCTGTCGGTGCAGCAGGTCCTAAGCCTCTGGGCTCACGGGACGGTTCTGAGGAGCCTCACGGGTAATTGATGCGCGCAAGGATGCGGTGCCACCTTTTGCCTCTTTTCTCCCTGTAGAGCAGAGGAAGCGCTTCTTGCCGCCCCACCCCCGTGTGCGCCCCTTTGGGAGTTCGCAATCATAAATCCTGGCGAGGAAGGTGTTAATTGGATCTACTCCGCGTGGGTTCCGGGGGCGCCGACGCCCACCATCCGTTCTCTGACATTCAGAGGCTTCCGAATCTCGGGTGGGGGAATGCCAATCCACGACCCCCGCCATATCCCTTGCTGGCGGAGGGGCCCGTGGACCTGCCTTCTGTAGTAAGCACGGAACAGCATTGGTGCTGAGACTTAAGCACAGTTAGCTTTTATTTATCCCCGCCTTCCCCCACGCGCGCACACACTCATACACACCCCGCTTTTTGCTGTTTAGATCTTTTGTCTGTTTAGATCTTTTTCTTTCTGGCAAATATAAAATGAATGCAGAGCTTAAGTTTCCTGCTCACGATCAATTTGCTTCAACTGTTAAATTTATTTTGGAGGAACATATAGATGACAAGTTGATTATTGTGGGTCGGGCTGGGCCAAGGTCTAGTGCATTCTAAGCATTTTAGTTTTACCATACATATCTCTTTCTGCTCCTATTTCCTTTTGTCTGTCTGTCTCTCTCCCTCTGGCCTCAAGCTGTTGCCTCTGTGACATTTGATAATTTTGTGTATTTCCCTTCATTTGTCAAGGCCCTCATGAGCGAACTGGACTTAACTGCATTAGAGTAATTAACAGGAACTTCTAGCTGTAAACGTGAGCAGTAATAGTCATATTTTTATCGAACTTCTAGGTTTGCTTTGTGAAGAAACTTGTAGTTTTGTTAATGTGGAAATGCTTAGATTGATATAATCTGAGCTCTGAATTTAGAAAATACCCTATAAAAATTAGTATTTACAAGAAAGAGGTTTATTTGCAATTTGGTCACTTCTCAGTTCCTGATCCTCAGAGAAAAAAACTTAAAAACATACTCAGGATAAGGGAGCTGATTTTGGTAGAATACTGGTATTTCAAAATGCATTATGTCAAACTGGTTAAGATGAGGGAAAGTATGCTACAGATATAACCTGTCTTGACAGGACACATACGTGTGTATGTAAGGATGACTTAGAGACACTCATCTCCTTGAATGTAGAAACTATAAAATTAACGTAGATTCTCAATTGACTCATGGTGTCCTCACTTTTAAGACATGGTTATTTATCTTGGAGAAAACTGACCTTACATGATGGTTTAAGGTTGGAAACATATTCTGAGTTTTGTAAAACTACATTGATGTAAAGAGCATTTCATAATTCAACTGAATTTAGGGATAGACTGCTTTATCTTATGGCTTTGCTCATATTTTTTCACTGTTAAAATTTCAAATGTTGAATCAATTATGTGTATTTGAATGAAATGAGAATAAGGACTTAAGAATACATGTATAGTTGTGTATGTTAGTGACTGACCTAACTTATCGATGAGCTTTTAGAAAAAAGTTACCTTTGGGAGATAGAGAAAATGTAAATGTAACTTATCTCTTGGCTAGATTTGACAATATTTTAAAATATTTACTTTAAGATTCTAATCATTGTCTAGTGGCTTCTAGTTCCATAAGTCAGTCATTAGATTAGTAATAGTAGTTTCTCCCAGCGTTAACTCTTATTTCCTAGTACAATCTTAAGAATTGTCAGTTGCCCATTGGATTTTGCTATTTTGTAGAGGATATTTGAAACATCCCAAACTAGGACTGAGGAGCAAATGAAACCTCTTCTAGGAAATAAGTAGAGTGTTAGTATGCAAAATTTTATTTTTCAGAGTAAAAATAGGGAAGGAAATAGAAGTATGTTTCACCAGCAGGTGAGTATACCACATGGTAGGAAACACATCATTTCTTTAAAAATGGACTTTGGAAGTGGTAACATTCTGATGTGGTTCATTGTGGCCTCCATACTGGTGACATATGTAGGTTAATCGTTAATCAAGAAACGCTACCTATCATGCCATTTAGAACTTGGTCTATTAAAAAATAAACAACTAAAACATAGTTCTTGCTATGTGTTGGTTACTTTACATATATTAGTTCTAATCTTCAGAGTAACTCTCCAAAGTAGATTTACAAAGAAGTCCAAAGAGGTAAATTAAGTTGCCCCATATCATGTAGCTAGTAAATGGCTGAGCTAGGCTTTCAAAACAGTCTTTGCCTGCAGAACTACTTTTTCCCCTCTTCCAGGATACTATAGCTACTTCCTCTTTACCCTCTTCGGACAATGAATTACTTGCTTCATCCTGATATTTCTGTTCCTTGTATATGCCTTTTAATTATATTTTTAATTACATTATAATTTTTATTTATTCTAGACTGTGGGATTTTGGGGGGATGAAGTCAATGTCTTAATCACTGCATTCTGGAACCCTAGCATTATAGTTCCTGACACATAGTAAATGCTTAGTATATCTTAATGAATTTTTAAAATAATACTTAACAGTTGCATGATTTAAACATTCTAGTTGCATTATTTTTTAGCTACATCTTTTGGAGGAAATATGCTGTTAACTGGGGAATGAGATGTTTCAGTAACTTTTATACATAATTGTCATACCTTTAAAACACACAAATGCTAATTGAATGTGCCTTTTTTTGTGCTAGTTAACAATACTTTAATATATTTTATTTAATCTTTTGAACAGTCTTGAGAGAATATTTATGTTTATTTTACACATTTTGACTTTGAAGTGAAAACAAATTTGCTTACATCTGATAGCTAATAAATTAAGAATTATTATAATTTTTCAAATTATGATAATATATTATTGGGTCAGAAGCTCTTTTTTTCTTCATAATAAACTTGTAAAACAGGTATTAGAATGGAGCATAGTAGAGAACCAGACTGATTTGGATTCAAGAAATGACTGATGAATTTACAGAAATCTGGTTACTAGGAACTCTGGTTAATTAAAAGAGGAACATAATCTCATCTTTATTTTCCTTATACAAACTAATGGGTGTGATTTTTTTCTTCTCTTTGTATCTGATCCCAGAGGAGAAGTGGGAAAAATTTTATATTTTTTATCTTAGAAACTGACCTTTAGAAGGCAGTCTTGAGTATTACTTTGATAGAAATAAGTGTTTAAAAAGTGATAATAAGAACCAGCTTAACATTTTAGAACTAGGAGTTATGTAGTTCAGCTACTTCATTTTAGAAATATCAAGTGTCACATTCAAGTGACATGGCAGGGATCAAAATACTACTTAATGATAGATGCAGGACTGTGACTAACCTTCCCTGACCCTAGGTCTGTGCCTTTTCTTTTTGTTCCACATAGCTTTTTTGTTCCAGGAAGGTCTGTTGGATGATTAATCTTAATATATTTAAGAGTAGCCCGGTAAGTATTGCAGTGTTTGTCCCAGTGAGCCCATGTGTGTGACTGGAACTATTGGATTGATCAAAAAGTCCATTTTGTTTTTTCCACAAAATAAAAGAAACATGTTTCATTTTCATCGGTAACTTAATTGATTTAGATATTTTGGGTATGTTGATTCTTTCTCCTGTGGTAGAACATTGATCGTTCTCAATGTCTCCATCTGATCACTACCAACTTCAACTGGTCTAGCCGATGCAGAGCACCGTTCAGTGAGAAATCTCCAGTGTGAAACTTCTCAAACCACTTTTGACATGATCAATCACAGCACCTTCTCCATACACTGCACAAGTCTTTTTTTCTTTTGAATTTCAGTTGTGTTTTTACCTTACTTGAAATAATAAAGCATAATATGCCAAAAATGTTGCATATTTTCTTCCACCTTCACTATTTAAATGGCTACCCCCAAATTTGCCAATTTTAATAAGTTTTTTAATGCATGTGGCTAAGACAACTATCACAATACAATACAATCTTAACAAAATTGTTTCAAATGAAGTTAAAAGACACCTAAGTGCTACTAGAACCACATTATGGAAAAAACCAAACAATCTTTTGGGCTAGCCCAATAATTTCTGTCCAGCTTAATAAAAGATGCTAGAAAATGCAAAAATTGTTGAATAATAATGCTTTCTAGATTTTAAGTTGCTTTTGCCTATGTAAAAGTTAGTGATCCATGTTTATTATATATCCAGTTTTAGAAATCTTAGGAAGTTCAGGCTGCTATTTGTTCTTCCTTCCTCATGGAAGACAATAGGATGGGGACTCTGTACTGAGCAGATTGATACCCAGAGACCCCTCTCTGTCACCATTGCCAGAGTTCTCTTCTGAGTCCATCACTTTCCAAAGTGTGTGCTTCATAGGATTCCTAAACTGTTAACTGGGTATAGGTCAGATGTGTCTTCAACTTACTAGAGACATCAATGGCTTTCTTTCTCAAATAATTTTCCTCTCTCTGAATTATTCAGTAATTCTAACTACCCTGCCTCTTCAATCTAAAATTAGAGTCAATGTATGTATACTCTCTCAGTTTCATGGGTTACGTGATTTCCTTTTTTTTTTTTTTTTTTTAGTGATCTACAGTAAAATGTATTCTTTTGCTTGTCTTTTATTTTGTTCTACCTTTATTTTCCCAACTTTGTGTTCTGACCAAAACTTGGTTTAGAGAGGATTTTTTTTTTTACTTAGAAATAGTCAGGATCCTTAAACCCCTGGATAAACACAGGTCTGGGCTGGGGTTGGGAAAGGGATAAATGGTCCCTGAGAAAAAAAAAAGACCAAGGCCAACTTTAGGCTCATCTCCTCTCTCAGTGGCAGTAGCAAAGGTGGGGGCAGGTGCTGTCCTCTTTGTATCAGTAATAAGCATTGGGAGGCTGGGAATTAGGAAGGAAGGAGTTATTTCAGTGTATGTATATGTGTTTGTTTATGTTCATAATATGCATACATATACACTGTTATAGTTCCCTTTTAGATTTGCAGTTACTAAGCCACTTTAGTGTTAATATTGTCAACAAAAAAAAAGAGAAGAAAAATAGTATCTACTATACGTATTTGGAATTATTCCCACATGCTGGTAAAGCCACTGCCTCCCTTTAGTAGTGCTCCCAAGCAGATTTGCCTCTCTCTGCATTACTTTGTATCCTTACTCACAGTTATGTTAAATTCCTCTTCCTAAATGCTTTATGATTAGAGGTGAGTTTATACAGATATAATGATTTCAAATGGCTGCTTATAGGTATTTATGTTTTATAAATGTAGCCTTAAACACAAATACTATTTTTCAGTATTGTTCTGGACCCCCAAATTTACTGTTTCTGAAATACATGTGAAAAAGTCCTGTATTCTTTTGTGGTACGGAATCAGTTAATAAGTATTGGTATGATTTGTACTTTATAGAAGTTTGCTTTCTGGAAGGCTGTGTAAGATATTGAGAATGAAGCTACTGTAATATCCTCTGGCAATACTAAGTCTAAGGCCCTGATGACATGTTTTAAATTTAAAGCAAATTCTGGATAAGTCAGGACTATTTAAACTATGATTTCGGCATTTTAATAATTAATAGTTAACTATCAGAAAAAAATTTATATTTGTTGAGGTGTGATAGGCTAATTATTTATTTTTAATGACTGAATATTTTAACAATAGAAATCATAGAGTGGACAGAGGCAGCAGCAACACAGTTGAGAGTTCTCATTAAACTCTCAAATTCCAGTGACCTTAGCAAAATAGATGAAGCATAAAATAGAGATTTTTCACCAAATTTCATGCAAGTTGGAAGAACCAGTCTTTTACCTGGATCCAATTACTTTTGTTCTTATAAATCTTGAAGGATAACCTAGGAGCATGTTACGTGCTTGTTGTAGTAAGACTGGGAAGAATGAAAATAGTTTTCTGAGGGTTATAGATCACTATATCAATTAACACAACCTTGTAACATACCCAGTAAGTGCTTTCATTTGATATTCAGTCTCAACTAAATATCAGTTGAATATCATTTACCTTCAGTTTGAAGGTAAATCAGTTTCCTAAGTTTATTTTATAATCCTGACGTATCTCTCTAAATAATTCTTACATTAAAAAACTCATTTTCAGGATTTCAGTACTGAGGGAAGAGAGTGACACATTTCCTTTTTTACAAATTTTTACTTTTTTAAAAAATATTGAATTCTTGTTCAAGTACAGTTTTGTCTTGTATTCCCAGCACTGCCCCCCCCCCCAGTGCTCCCCGCCTCCCTCAACAATGAACACTTTTTAGTGTGGTAGGCATTGTTATAAGACCCTGTTGCATGTGTTATTTTATTTGATCCTCGTAATAATCCTGTGGGTAAGGACCATTATTGAATCCATTTTGTAAAGTAAAGAACTGTCATAGACAATATCTTGCCCCTGCATACAGAGTGTAGCATCCAGGGCTTGAAAAAATCATCAGTCAATCCAATTCAGCAAGCATTTGAGTAACTACAGTGGGCATCGTGCTGTCAGAGATAATATAAATAAGACATCATGACTTTTCTAGGATACTTATTGTCTAGTGAGTATGAATTTACAAGTCTTTGTATTAGTTATTTATTGTTGAGTAACAATTTACCCCAGAATGTAGAAGCTTAAAACAAGACATTCATTTTCTCGCTGTTTTTGATGCTCAGGAATCTGGGAATGGCTTTGCTGGTTCTGGCTCAGCATCTTACAGTGTTAACACTCAAGCTGTCAGTCTAGACTGCAGTTTCTGCACACTTGACTGGTGCTGCAGGCTCAGCTGGCCTCCAGGCACATTCATGTGCTGTTGGTAAGAGGTATGAGTCCTCACCACGTGGGCCTCTCCACAGAGCTGCTCATAAGATAGTTTTTGCCATAGCAAGTGGTCAGAGAGAGAGAAACCAGAACAGAAAGCACAGGGTCTCATAATCTAATCTTGGGACTGTATTTTGGGAGTCATATACCATCACTTCTGTACTCTCTTGGTCACCCAGACCAGCTCTGGTGTAGTGTCCAGGGGACTGTACCAGGATGTGAATACTGGCTGAGGGACACTGGGGCCTCCTAGAGCCTGGCTACCACAGCCTTAAAGGTAGATGGAGGGAGAAGGGAATGAGGCCCTGAAAGGGAAGACTGGAGGTAACATAGTGAATGAGGGGGTGAAGCATCTGTAAAAGAAACAGGTACCTAGAAAAAACAAAAATCATCTTGATAAATTGAAGAATTATACTAAGAAGCAGGGTTTTAGTATTTTCAAGGGTTAATCTTATTGGCTGTTTCTTGATCTTGAGTCATGTGTCAGTCTCTGGTAAATACTGATAAGCAAAGATGAAAATATCAGTTATTGCCCATAATGAGCTCATGGTCTAGAGACACTGACTAACCATCAGGTTAAGTAATACTTTTCTGGCTTGTTGAGTTCAGGGAGGACCAGGTAGTGGGATTTTGAAGGCAACAGAAGAGGTAGAGTGTAGAGAAAGAACCTGTTTATGGTTGGAGAGAAAGGGGAGGTGAACTGCTTGTAGGATGGTTTAAAAGTATTTCTTGAATAATATGTCCAGCTAAGATGTTTTCATCAGTAATCTGAAACTGAATTTTCATTATAAAACTCTCTCCCTTTCCATCTTCTACCATGAATTACTTTAGAGCAGGGCTGTTAGACTCATTCTCACTGGGGACCACATGAGCCTCACGGTTGCCTTCAAAGGGCCAAATGTAATGTTAGGACTGTATACATTTAACTACTCCTTAACAGTTAAACTAGAGCTCCGGGCTGCTCCTGGGTAGAAACAAGATGCCGGGCCAGGTGCAACGAGGTGTAGGCCTGGATTCGGGCCTTGTGTTTGCTGCCTGTGCTTTAGAGGGTCTGACATAATTTCTAAACTTTGCTACCTATTGGAACCCCCTGGGGTGGTTAAAAGTACAAATCTAGAGTCTCAGCCCATATCTATGGAATGACGATCTTTGAGAACAGAGGCTAGAAACTGTTGGGCTGGCCAAAAAGTCTGTTAGTTTTCTCTGTAAAATAAAAAACACATTTTTCCTTTTCGCTGGTAACTTTATTGATTTGAATATTTTGAGTATGTTAGCTATTTCCAGCTATTGGCTTCTAGTGGTTAGAGGCTGGGGACGCTGCTAAACATGTTCCAATGCATAAGGCAGCCCCACAGCAAAGAATTATTTGGCCAAAATGTCAGTAGTAACCAAGAAACTTCACAACCCACTTTTGGTGTGTTTGATCAGTTGCAGCACCTTCTCCATGTACTGCATAAATCTTTTTATTTTAACCTTCCCTGAAGTACAAAAGCATAATATGTTGAAAATGTTGCATATGTTCTTCCATGTTCAATATTAAAATGGCTGCACAAAAGTCAAGAATTTTGATGTTTTTTTAATGCATGCTAGTATGACAGCTGTCACAGTACAATGTAACAAAATTGTTTTGAATGAAGTTAAAGACAACTAAGCACTACTAGAGCCATCATAAGGAAAAAACTAAACAAACTTTTCGGCCAATGCAATACCATTTTAACTAGCTCTTAAGGTGATTTTGTTATTGAGGGTTCAAGGCTTGGGAACACCTGATTTTTAAAAATTAAGCTTTTTGTTATCAGTTGGTAGCTATGTATAATATGTAATGCATGTTAATATGGAGTATTACATATAGTTAAAAAGTTATTAAAATTTCAATGTAAATGATTCATATATTTCCAAGTCATTGCTTACCAGTTTTTTAAAAGTCTTTTAACATTAGGGTTATATCTTTTAAACATGTTTATTTATATGAACTATTAGCTATAGATAAAATTTTTAAAATAATAGTATTTAAAAAATTCTAGACAGCCCTGGCTGGTGTAGTGGATTGAGTGCAGGCTGTTGAACCAAAGAGTCGCTGGTTAGATTCCCAGTCAGGGCACATGCCTGGGTTGGGGTCCCTAATGGGGGCCACATAAGAGGCAACCACACATTGATGTTTCTCTCCCTCTTTTTCCCTCCCTTCCCCTCTCTCCAAAAATAAATAAATAAAATCTTTTTAAAAATTCTAGACAGCTTATATTAAGTCTGAAATTTATGGAAGAATTATAACACTATTTATGTAAATATTTACATATGAACAGCTATCAGAATTTTCCTCCTAGTGTAATATGGGTTCTGCTACATTTCTGTATACAAATAAAGAGTCTGAATAAGCACTAGGATCCTTAAGTTTACAAGTCAAGAACCTGAGTTTTATCTTTGAATACCCCTAATCAGCTTTTGTACTTCAGACAAACCACCTATTTCCAAGGCCTGGGTTTTCTCATCCACAATACAACCTAATTCCAGCAAGTTTCATGTTGAAAGCTGATTTGGACATTTTAAAGAATTGAGAAAAAGTGTAGAGATTTTACTATGAGTTAAGCAAAACATTTATAGTTGCATATAAACTTGTTTCTTTAATTTTTAAAAATAAACTTTTTAATGGGGGCTTATTCATATCTTTAATATGCTAATTGATAGGTTGAGTTTAGGACCTAGAAAACCTTTGTTTTCCAATTCCATGGAATATCTCTTCGAATTAGGCTTTCTTAAAATTTGGTTTAAGAAACTGGATTCAGTATCTAAAGATCCCTTCCAGTTCTGAAGTTATGTTATTTTTTAATTCCAGTGTGGGGTTAAAAAATAACTGTTCACTCAGGATTACTGTTGATAGTACCTAAGAGGTGCCTGTTCTTGATAGTGCGTGTGCATTACTTGCTTAGCTTTTCTGGTTGTGCTTTTATTTTCAGATCTGCCATTCATTTGGTCTCTTAGGTAGATTTAATTTTAGGAATTTGTTATATTGGGAGTTTCATTATAAGTTCTGTTCACTAGTGTAAAAGTTCATTTTTCAATATTCAGTGTAAATATCTTTTAGAAATATTGTGTCACGAGATTGTAAAAACATCATTCACTGAGTTGTTTGTTGGGGGAGGGGTCAGTGACTAAATCAAATGTGTTGTTAATGGTATAATTTAAGATGCTTGAGTGCCTAGAAGTAATAACAATTAAAACTATGGTATAATTTTATAATAGATTCATATTCTGACTTAAAAACCTTATCCTTTTGTAACTGAGTAATTAATCAGTTATGAGGAAGAACAAACCGAATGGCATCTTTTAGGAAGACAGTTGCTATGGCTCAAATATAGAGCAATTTTTGAACTATTTTAAATACCTTAACTTTATTTCCATAAAGAAATTGATATTTAGATAGCTTAAATTAAAAACTTATTTTTGTAAGAATCTTATTATTCAATGATGAGTACTGCAATTTACAGTTTGAAATTACATAATTAGCTTTAAGAGAGACAGTATATTAAAATGGCTCTTGAGGAGGTCACAATTAAATTTAAAGTGTAATGTTTTTGTACTTTTTTAAAGAAGCACAAGAAAACCACTATACATATTGAAAGTAGCTTGACTTTTTATTAAATGAAGTTTTTGGTGCAAAGACAGCAACTTATTTTGAAATCTGATTAAAATGTTAGAATGATTAAAAATAAGAAAACATGTCTTTTATGTTTACCTTCTTTGTTACTCGTTTTTTTGTTACTTCCTTGTTCCTCAGGATTCCATGTAGTATTATATTTCTTCTGTCTGGATAACTTCATTTAATATTTTATTGCACAGGCCTGTTGGCAGTTAATTCTCCCACCTTTTCTCTTTTTGGATAAAATGTCTTTATTTCACTTTCAGTTTTTAAAGGTATTTCTCTTGAAGATAGATTTCTGGCTCTATAGTTTTTTTCCTTTCAATCTTTTTTAAAAATGCCACTCTGCTGTTTTCTAGTTTAAAAGTTTCTGATGAGAAGTTTTTTGTACTGTTTATCTTTGTTCCTCTGTGTCTAATATGTCTCTTTTCCTCTAGCCTTCAATATTCTTTCTTTATCTTTGGTTTTCAGGTATTTTGCTGTGATATATCTAGGGGTGTGTGTGTGGTTTATTTTTGTTTCATTGTTTTTGGTTCTTTGGGAGGCCTTTACCTTGCTTGGGTTCCTTCAAAGTCTCAGATTTGTGGTTTGTTATCACTTGTTATTTTTAGCAAATTCTCAGCTACTCTCTTCAAATATTTTTCTGTTCCATTCTTTCTTGTCCTTTTGGGACTCCAGTTATTGAGTCCCAAAGCTCTTTTTGAAATTGTTAACATTTAAAACATTTGTAATTGTTCTGTAGCTCTTGGATAGTTCCTCTTCTTCCTTCTCCTGCTGTATTTCAGTTTGAATAATTTCTGTTGGTGCGTTTTCTTTAAGTTCACTAATTCTTTGCTTAGCTGTGTCAAGGCTACTGGAGATCTCATTAAAGGAGTTCTTCATCCCTCGGATAATGTTTTTTGTTGTTGTATTTTTTTAATTTCTAGCATTTCCATTTGTCTTTTTCTTGGAATTTCCATCTCTCTGCTGGAATATCTTATCTGTTCATATGAGTTGCCCATGTAATGGGTCATCTCTGGGTCTGGTGTTGTTGATCACTTCTTAACAGTGGATTGTTTTCCCATTTTTGAGTGCGTTTCTAATTTTTATTAAACATGGGACTTTGTATGCAAACAGTACAGACTGAGATATGTGGTATTCATGCCAGCAAATGGGCTGCTTCTTGTGTTAGACCAGAAGTATGAAGTGTTGATTTAATCTACTCCAGAGTAAGTTGAGTTTGAGTTTTGTTGTTATGGTTACCTTCAGTGTACCACATGCCTTAAATGCTGTAGAAATTGTTGTTGCCTTGTCTGTAGGGTAGGAACTAGGTGCTACAGGTCAATTCTCAGTGACGTGCTTCATGTCAGGTTTTAGCTCTCTCTGCATGCCTGTCTCTGCACAAAAGAATTGTCTGTCCAGGCACTTCCCTTCCCTAAGTGGCAGGCTTCTGTTGCTTGTTACTTAGTGTTGGGCTCATGATGAGAGCAGGAGGATTTCTCTGCTGTCCTGTTCCAATTTTAGTCTATTCCAAGCTCAGTGTATTAGGGTCTTGAGAATTGGACTATTTTTGCCTTTCAGAACCATGGTAGCCACACTGTTCCCTCTGTCTGAAGCCTTGCCTGCCTCTTGTCATCTTCTCTTATTCAAAGCAAAAGACTTAAGCTATCAGGTGATGGCAGCCTCAGGATGACCAGAGCTTTTACAGTTTCATATTCTCCATTGCATATGATTCCATGATTTGGTCAATATGTCTTAGAGCAGTTATTTCTCACTCTTGGCTATGCCGGAGAATCATCTGGGAAACTTAAAAAACTTCCCATGCCCAATTACATCAGAATTTCTGGGGGTGGTATTTTATTTAGCTTTGCCAAGTCATTCCAAATACATAGCCAAGGCCGAGAACCGTTAGCTGAGAGCACCTACTCCCAATTTCTCACCCTCATTCCATCTCCAATATGTTTCTCACTTGGTTAACCTTGTTTATTTTTTAAAATTCTGGTGTAGCAGTGTATTCTCTTGCAGTCATTCTTTGATATTCCTCCTCCTGGCTCAGGACTCCCACAGTATTCCATAGTATCAGCTGCATACTATGGTCTGAGGAACCTGAGGTATTAGAATGTATACCATTGAGGTATCATTAATTAAATACCCAAAGTGTCAGCTCCTGATAATACATGAAAGTTCCATGATAGTAATTTTCAGTAGGGTGTAGGACAACTCAGCCCCCCTGGGACATATATCAAAATCATCTAGACCAGGAATCAATAACTCTTTCTGTAAAGGGCTAGTATTCAACATACTCAACATAGAGTAATCACAGTCAATATTTTTGGCTTTGCTGGCCATATGGTCTCTGCCAAAACTACTCGACTTTGTCATTGTAGCATGAAAAAAGCCATAGACAACATGAATTAACATGTGCTTCGAAATACTGTTTTTTAATTTTTTCAACTATTTGAAGATGTGAAAACCATTTTTAGCTTACAGAGTATACAGAAACAGGTTGTGAGTCAGGTGTGGCTTGTGGGCCATATCTGAGGCCAAACCCTGATCTTGGGAATTTTTCAGGCATAACTGCATTAACTTCCTGAGAATCTAATAAGCCAACTCTGTGGCATACAGCCCCAAATTGAGAAGTAAAATTGAGAAGTCAGACTGCTGTTTGAAATTAAGGAGAGCAAGTTGCACACCTTAAGATTTGCTAGAATAAAAAAAAGTTTGAGATTTGACATAACCTAATTTTAACATGGGTTATTTAAATACATAATGTGGACCATTTCTGTAAAGAAGGTAGAAAATTATGAATAGCCCCCAAATAGTCTTACTGGCATGGTATTTTCAGCTTGAGGCTTAGAGAATGTTGAATATGTAGTATTTAGTATCTACTTAATAATGATATTAAAGGGTTAGATACTCTATAGAGAATTAAGAATATATTTAGTGCTTAATAAGATATGTTTTCTTGTTTTTTAAATTATATTTTATTGACTCTGCTATTACAGTTGTCCTGATTTTTCACCCTTTGTTCCCCCTCCACTCAGCACCGCTTACTCCCTCAGGCAATCCCCCCACCAGTGTTCATGTCCATGGGTCATGCATGTGAGTTCCTTGGCTACTCTATCACTTGTCAAACTTTACATCCCCATGGCTATTCTGTAACTACCTATTTGTACTTCTTAATTCCCTCACCACTCCCCCTATTCCTCCACACCCCCTTCTCATATGGCAACCAATAAAACACTCTTTGTATTCATGATTCTGTCTCTGTTCTTCTTGTTTGCTTAGTTTGTCTTTTTAGATTCATTTGTTGATGGATATGTATTTATTGCCATTTTATTGTTCACAGTTCTGATCTTCTTTTTCCTAAATAAGTCCCTTTAACATTTCATATAATAATGGGTTGGTGATGCTGAACTCCTTTAGCTTTTTCTTGTCTGAGAAGAACTTTATCTGCCCTTCTAATTTAAATGATAGCTTTGCTGAGTAGAGCAATCTTGGCTGTAGGTCCCTGCTTTTCATGACTTTGAATATTGCTTACCAGTTTCATCTAACCAGCAAAGTTTGAGAAATCAGCTGATAGTCTTTATGGGAATTCTCCTGTATGTAACTAACTTCTTTTCTTTTGTTGCTTTTAAGCTTCTCTCTTTATCATTATTTTTTGGCTTTTAATTATGATGTGTTTTGGAGTGGGACTCTTTGCATCCATCTTCTTTGGGACTGTCTGTGCTTCTCGGACTTGCATGTCTATTTCCTTCACCAAATTAGGGAAGTTTTCTTTAATTATTTTTCAGATAGTTTTCCAACTTCTCACTCTTCTTTTTTCCTTCTGGCACCCCTATGATGCAAATGTTGGACCTCTTGAGTTGTCCCAGAAGCTGCTTATTCTATCCTCATTTTTTTTGGATTCTTTATTCTTGTTGCTCTGATTGGTTGCTTTTTGCTTCCTTATGTTTCGTATCATTGATTTGAATCTCACTTTCATCCACTTTACTGTTGTTTCCCTGTAAATTGTTCTTTATTTCAAAAAGTATATATTTCATTTTGACTGAATCTTTTTTATTCTGCTAGATCATCACTAAGTTCCTTGAGCATCCTTATAACCAGTGGTTTGAACTCTACATCTGATAAATTGCTTATCTCCATTTCATTTAGCTCTTTTTCTAGAATTTTGATCTGCTCTTTCATTTGGGCCATGTTTCTTTGTTTCCTTGTTTTGGCAGCCTCCTTGTGTTTGTTTCTATGTTTGAGGTAGAGGTGCTTTGACTCCATGTCTTGGTAGTGTCATCTAATGTAGTAGGTGTTGTATAGGATCCGGTGGCACATCCTCCTCTATTACCCAAGCTAGGTACTTTGTGAGGGCTGAGTATTACTTCCTCTTGTAGTTGAGCCTTGGTTGCTGTTGGCAGATCAATGGGAGGGATTTCCCCAGGCCAGTCAGCTGCAAGGGTTGGCTGTGACCACTTACCACCAATCTTTGCCCTCTGTGGAGAAGCAGCTGTGCGGGGCAGGGTTGTGGTGCTCCCAGGTGGTCTGTAGCTGTCCACTCGGTGTGTTGGCCCTGTTTTCCCAGGTGATGCAGGCCAAGGTCAGCCTCCACCGGTGTTTTGCCCAGGCCACCCTTCCTGAGCTATAAAGCAATCTGAGATGGCTGCTGCTTGTGCTGGGCTTGTAGATTCCCAGACAAGCCAAGCTGTGAATTAGTGCAGTGCCTGGGGCTCACTGAGTCCAGCTGTTGCTTGTTTGATAGGATTTAGGAAGTTGCAAAGCTTGAGCCAAGACTAGCAGTTCATATAGAAAAGCAGTTAGGGTGGGGTGGAGTCCCTGGGAATCTCTGAGGTAGGTCGAACAGTGTCAGATATGGTACCAACTTGCTGGCTCAGTCTTGATGGATGTGGTTTCTTTAATTCTGTAGTTGTCTGAATCCCATTTAACTTAATTTCTGATGGTTCTGAATGATATTTGTTTTATATTTTAATTGTAATTTTGATGTGGTTGTGTGAAGCGGAGAGTCGTGTGTCTACATTGCCATCTCGACCAAAAGTTCTGTTTCCTTGTTTTTATGACTTTTGGATTTAAAAAAATAAATACTTCTATGAACCTTTGGCATGGAGTAGTGATTTCTGTCTCTGTTGCATGTCGTGATTATTTGGTAGAGTTGATTGAAAACATGGTAGTTTAGGTCCTTCCTCCAGAGAGTTTTGGTTGCTTTATGGGTAATTTACGTGAGCTGTCTGGGTTGAAAAACCTTTGGCTTTGATGAATTATAGAATGAAAAACTATTTTAAAAGGCAGTATATTTTCAGTAAAAATATTTAAGGCAGATTGGTAAAAATAAATAATAAGGCATATAGCTCCGGCTGGTGTGGCTTAGTGGATTGGGCACTGGCCTGTGAACCAAAGGGTCGCAAGTTGAATCCCCAGATCAGGGCACATGCCTGGGTTACAGGCCAGCTCCCCTGTAGGGGGTATGTGAGAGGCAACCACACATTGATGTTTCCATCTCTCTTTCTCCCACCCTTCCCTGTCTAAAAGTAGATAAAATCTCTCTCTCTCTCTCTCTCTTTACATATATATATATATATATATATATATATATATATACACACACATACATATATATATGTATATATATGTACAGTGTTATTCATCTTTTATCTTTAAANTATATATATATACACATATATATGTATATATATACACATATATATGTATATATATATATGTACAGTGTTATTCATCTTTTATCTTTAAAAGATAGCCATTTTTAAGTCTTTTATTTATATATTTTATGAACATATATAAACAGTTTTTAAACAAATAGGATCAAACAATATGTACCATTTTTGACTTGTTTTTACTTAGTTAATATATTCTAAACATCTAGAGAAGCTCATTTGTCATAAATAACTTTTCCAAGGATTAAAATCAAAAGCACAGAATATAATTTCTGAGTGAGTTGGCAGCCAGGGCTGATGACAGATGCAGATTACAAGCAGGACTATTTCTGGTATTGTTTGGAGGCTGGAACAAATCACCTCTCCTACCTCTTATCCCTGTAAAAAGTAAACAAACACACTGCAAAAATTCAGGCAAAATTAGTTTAAGATCAAGATTATCAGCAGCCTTGATTAGGGAAAAATAACCGGTGTCATAAGATATGCCCAGGAAGAAAGGATGTTTCTTCCATGTGATTAAAGCAATTGTATGGATGGCATGCTTCAGGATTTCCATTCTTTGCATTGTACTTTTAAATTTTTGCTTTGTATTTGTTTAGTGCCTGCAAAGGCTCCCTCTAGCTTCCTCCTTTCATTGTTGCTTTATTGCTGGAAGCTTGGATTAGGAGTGGTATAGATGGAAAGAAAAAACCTGTGGGCCTCTCTCTGTGTGTTCAAGTTAGCTGTAGGATCTAGCTAGTTAAAGAAAAGGTTGTGATACTCAACTCTTATCCTCTTAGTACTTGTTATTCCTCTAGGGTTTCTGGGCATCTCTTTTGGCTCTACTGTTAGGATCCTGCATTCTCTTCACCTGAACTAACCCAGTAGGTTTCCTGGGTTTGCCAATAGTGAATAGAATTTAGACTGACGTGGTTAGCCAGAGTAGATCAAGATATTCAGAGTCCCTGTTCATTGACAGGGTTGTGTTAAAATATCAGGTAATTGTAAATGATAGTAATAACATGAAATCTAAATTCATTGCAGATATTTTCACTGGAGTTTAACTTTTTTATTGATAAACAGCACAATTTTTTTAAAAAGAAAAAGAAACAAAAGTAAATTTGAGTTTAGGTGCTTTGTACTCAGTCAGCTTTAGAGATAATCCTGGACTGGTCATTAGAGGATCATTTAACATTGCATTTTAGTTGTATAATCCTTTGATATCTTAGGATTTTGTAAAGCATTAATTTTAAATTTACTTTTCCTAATTATGATAGGTAAATTTTTTTTGAGGTCAATAGCTATATAGTCAGTAGGCAAAGAGTATTACTTGATAGTGTCAAATAATCTCACAGTGTGAGATTATAGTGTGAAATATAAGTCAAGAATTTTATATTCTACTAGTATTACAAGGACAATGAAGAAAAGTGCTTCAGGGGGTTAGGTCTGATAAGCTGTTAGGAGTGGTCTTAGGACACAAGGCACATTGTAGACTTACTAGGATTACATTTTCTGTTGCAGAGCCTTTCCTTGTCTTAGAGCACCACCTCTCCCCACTGCAAATCATTACTCCCTTATATTCTTACTTTATCAGGTTCACTTTGGAAAATTATATTTTTAATACAAATTTTATCTTCTGAGCAAGGTAAGCCTATTTATTTTTAATGCATTTATTTTAAGTTGAAGCCATTTGATTGGGAGTAATAGCATGAAAGCACTATTTCCCTGAGAGCTAGAAGAGAAAAAACCTTTTAAACAGCAAGCTTTGTCTATTTTTTCTTAATCACCAGCATCTATCTCTTACGCCATTGAGAAGATTGCATGGTGCTTTATCGTATGTTGGAAGATGTATCAGATGTCTCCCAGGAAATGATTTTGAATCATGCAAGTCCATTCTAAGGATCAGTTCTTTTTTTTAAATATATATATTTTAAAGATTTAATTTATTTATGTTTAGAAAGGAAGGAAAGGAGAGAGGGAGAGAAATATCAATGTATGGTTGCCTCTCGTGCATTCCCTGCTGGGAACTGGCCTGCAACCCAGGCATCTGCCCTGACTGGAAATCGAACCGCGATCATGTGGTTCGCAGGCCCTCACTCAGTTCACTGAGCTACACCAGCCAGGTCAAGGATCAGTTCTTAAGAATTTGATATCTTCCTTTTCTTAAAAAAAAATAACTTTTTTGGAGATAATTGTAGATTTACATGCAATTGTAAGAAATAACAGAGAGCCTATATACTCTTCACCCACTTGGAACATCTAGAAGAAAAGCACAGTATAATATCAAAACCGGGATATTAACGTTGATGCAATCCATCAAACTTTTTCAGATTTCACCAGTATTGTACACTGTACTCATTTGTGTGTGTGTGTGTGTGTGTATTTAGTTGTATACAGTTTATCATCTTTATATGTATCCACCATCACAGTTAAAATACAGAAAAGTTATATTGTCACAGAAATCCCTAGTGTTACCTTTTTATAACCACACCTACTTCCTTTCTCAAGAGAGATTTTTTTAAATGCCTAGTCATTTTTAGTCTTGAGTTAAAAAAATTTTTAAAAACATTTCTATACATATGTTTAATTTTTTTACTTATTTAATTTTTTAAGTATGGTAAGAATATCCAGTATAAATTTATCATCTCATCCATTTTTAAGATTGCAGTTCAATAATGTTACTTCCATTCATACTGCTCTGCAGTGGCTCTCCACATCTTTTTCATTGTGCAGAACTAAAACAACACCTCCCCTTTTCCAGCTTCCCCAGTGCCCTGGCAACCACCATTCTATTTTCTGTTTCTGTGAATTTGACTGCTTTAAATACCACATATAAGTGGAATCAAACAGTATTTGTCTTTGTTGTTGGCTTATTTCATTTAGCATAAAGTCCTCAAGGTTCATCCATGTTGTAGCATGTGACAGGACTGCTTCCTTTTTGAAGCTGAGTAATGTTCCATTGTATGTGTACACCACATTTTGTTTATTGATTCACTGTGGATTCTTGGGTTACTTCCACCTCTTGGCTGTTGTGAATAATACAGGTATTAACATGCACGTACAAATTATTTCTTCACGATCCTGCTATCAAAATTTTTGGATATATACCTGGAAGTGGAATTGCTGCATCATATGGTATTTCTATTTTTGTTCTTTTTGAGGAAATACCACACGATTTTCAATAGTGGCTGTATCATTTTACATTCTTATTAGCAGTGTATCACTATACTCTGATGTTTGAATAAATAATATTTCATTCATCAATTTTTGTTTCATTTTCTGACTTTTATTAACTTTTCTTTTACACTCAATAGAGTAATACTAGCACAAATAGCAGATGAAATATTTTGCATTAGAGGATGTTTGTATACCAAGGATGAGTCTCAAGGTGACGTCTAAATACTTTAGAGTCAGCTCTCTTAATTATAGATAACAGCAACCTTACCTGAACTAGTTTAAACAAAAAGAGGGATTTTAACCCTGGTTGGTGTAGCTCAGTGGATTGAGCTTGGGACTGTAAACTGAAGAATTGTGGTTTGATTCCCAGTCAGGGCACACGCCTGGGTTGCAGGCCAGTTCCCAGCAGGGGACCCACGAGAGGCAACCATACATTGATATTTCTCTTCCTCTCTCCTTTCCTCCCCTCTAAAGATATATAAATAAAATCTTTTTTAAAAGATTAAAACTTTTAAAAAATATTTTTTAAAAACATGGATTTTATACAAGGAAACTGGGACTGAGTCTAAGGATGGTAATGTGGCAGGGCTGTAGAAATCACTAAAGTGGGACTTGATTGTATCTTATCTTTGATGGATTTATTTTTCTTTCATTGTGTATTACATGGTGATGAAATGGCTGTTTACAAATCTTGCACTCTTCAGCTTTGGCCTTCCAAAGACTGAGGTGCGCAGTTGGTCCCAATACAGAACTCCTAGGGGACGGGAATGACTGGTGGGGAAGGGAATGACTGGCGGGGCTGGGGCCAATTGCCTGCTCTGATACACCTGACCACAAACATGGCCAGGAGAATGGAGCCAAAGCAAGGACCCAGCATATCTATGGAGCTAGATGGATTGGGAGACCACCAGTTGTCAGAAAGGAAGGGAATGAATGTGAGAGAGGCCTAGTGAAAGCTGTGCTCATGAACTCTTTATAAACTAAACTTCAATGAATAGTAATTGAAGATATGTTGAAGAATAACGGAGCTTGAAAAGTTTTGAGTAAGGACTATTAAAATGACCTGAGGCAAAGACTTCTTAATAAAATTTAAAAATTCTGACTGTTGAGTAGTGTATGAAAAGTTGAGAGCCAAGAGAGGAATTGCCTGAAATTCTTAAAATTATAAGCGATAAATTCATTGACTGATATCTGGAATGATGTGAATTAAGGGATAGATTTTTAAATGTTTTAACACTGTTATTTAGTGTAGAAAATAGAAAATTACATATCAAACAGCAATAAATTAACATGGAATTTACTTTGGGAGATTTGTAAGTATGTTATGGGTATATATATGGGTATAGGGGTGTATGGGTAATATATGGGTATATATGGGTATATACCCATGTACTTAATATGTGGGTGTATACATATTTTGTGAGTATAAAATCAGACAAATTGATGTATTATGGCTACATGAGGGAGACATTTAGAGGAAATTAATGTGTAGCCTTAATCTTTGAAGTCATGGAGGAAATTACTTTCCCATCAAGCATTAGCAATGATGAGAATCATTAAAATTTATGTAGTACTACTATGTGTCAGGCACTGTGCTAGGCATTTTTATATCTATTATCTCATTTAACCCTTTCTAAACCATGGGTGCTCACAATTTGTTAAATTGAGTTTTCTCAGATGTTTTCCAGGGGAATTATTAACACTGTGCTTTTCCTTTCAGAGATGTGGTATTGGATCTTTCTCTGGGCTCTCTTCTCCTCTCTGTTTGTCCATGGTGCTGCAGGAGTGTTGATGTTTGTGATGCTGCAGAGGCATAGGCAGGGGAGAGTAATCTCTGTCATTGCAGTCAGCATTGGATTTCTGGCTTCTGTAACTGGAGCAATGATTACTAGTAAGTTGATTTTGTTTTGTTTAAGGACAGAATTTTATATGCACTTATGGTTTTGGTAATGTTATTCTTACTGTAACTGTAATGTGTCGTATTTTCAGCACTAATCACACTTCACCTAGAAGGTGAAGATCAGCTTATTTATTCATTGAAATGGTTTTTGTACTTCTATGCGAAGACTCATGTTTTGTGGGGAATGCCAAAACTTGTAAGAGTTAATGGGGCAAAGCATTTCATGGGGAAAATTATCTTATAATGTGTGTGGTTTCTGCTTTAAAGGAGTTCACTATCTCGTAAGGAAGAAAGATTGGCACACAAATATGATGGTGATAACTGTCCTTAAAAAGCTTGAAAATACAGCCCTTTGGTCATTGATGTCATCTGCCTGTAACTACAAAATGAACTTGCACTTCCTTCTTGTATACCAATTTATGACACAAATCTCCCTAGGCCTACTAGAAATTCATTACCGTAGATGTCCTCTAGCTGTTTGCAAGGTTTCTCCTCTGCCGCCTCATGTGTATTTCATGCCAGGCCTCAGGTTTATTCCCTCTGGCCCTCTCCTCTTGACACTGTCTTTAGGCTCCAACTCCAGCCTTAGGTTCAAAGAATAGTTCTGGTTTCTGCTGTGTTAGTGGAGCCAGAACTTCTCGATGCACCTTGAGACTGGAGGGTGCCACTGCTGCTTCCTTAATGTGGTCCTGCCGGAAACTGGCTACTTGTCCGTGCTGCGGCTGGTTCTGTCAGTGCCACTGAGTAACAGAGGCTTGTGCTGGCCTTTGCTCCTGGCCTGCTTCCAGATGTCTGAGACATCCCGCTGCCACTACTGGGTCTGTTTTCAGACTCTTCAAAAAGGACTTTCTACTTTCTAGTTGGCTCCTAGCCCCAGAGATCAGAGGAGGTCCTTTTCTTCTACAGCTATAAGGCCTCTCCTTCTGTGTCCCACACTCACCGTTTCCCAGAGTGGTTGGCATGCCTTGTCTTGAGAGGAAAGTCCTGTTCCCATGTCTCTGGGTATGTCTATGGCACTAATAAGACAATCATAAAATGGTTGTGGGAAGTAGCCCAGTGTTTCCCTTCTTCATTTACTATTTAGTTTGTGTATGTGTGTGTGTGTGTGTGTGTGTGTGTGTTATCTGGTATTAGCTTTTTGTTGTTGTTGCTGCATTCAACCTGTAGCTTTATCATATGGTTCATCATCCATTTTGCCATAGATAGGTTTAAAGCAACTGCCCAGGTTTAGTGAAGCATAGCATATGCATAGTGAAAAGAGTAGGCGATTCAGCTGGAAAGATAGAATGGAGCCAAAGCCTAGTGGATCTTGGAAAGCCAGCCTGGAAGTGTTGCAGGCTGTGGAAAACAAATAGATATTTTTGAATAGGGTTGGCAGGGGACAAAGCAGTTCAGTGGGAAAATGTGTTTTATAGCTGAATATAGAATATATGTGAGGAACCAAGAGAAAACTCTGGAAGAGCAGGGACCTTATGTATTTTCATCACTGCTGCATCCCCAAAATAAAACACTACTTGGAATATATGTATTTTCATCACTGCTGCATCCCCAAAATAAAACACTATTTGGAATATAAGAGATACTCAAAAACTACTGGTTGGATGGATGGGTGTAGTGAAGGAGGAAGAGCAGAGGAAAGGAAGAAAGAAAGGATAGAGAAGAGGGGAAGTAAAAGGGGAGGAAGAGGAATTAAGAAGCAATAACTATAATTTAACCATGAGGCTGGGATATGAACTAGAGTGGTGGCAGTGGATTGGAAGAGGACTTAATTTTAGGACTGGCCAAGGGGAAAAATCCAAATTAGTGATTACTTACGCTGGTGGCGTGCAGAGAGACAGGAAGCCGTCAGTGGTTTTGACAGGGCTGCTGTGGTGGTCGCGGGACAGTGAGCCAGGGAGGGAAGGAGGGGCAGCTTGTTGGTGAGTCATAAGTAGCATGTGTGTTTAGTGGTACAATTTTTAAAACACTTTAAAGAAATGTCGTTCTACTTCATTTATTTCAGCGATATATGTACATATACAACCTACTTTCAGTTCAGTCAAGAATAAAATAAGCCAAAGATTTTAGAAACTGCAATATTTTAAAATTCTTGAAAATATAAGCCTGATACAATTTCAAGTAACTAGTATGTATCCAGGTTAATAGTAAAACATTTAAACTTATTCTGGCTAATTTCTGACCTGCAAACACTTGAATTGAGAAAACTAACAAATGTAAATATTTAACTAAATTTTCTTCATGTAATTTGTGAATGTCAGAGCACTCATAGCTTTTTATTCAGTGCAGCAAATGATTCTCGTATATCTTTGTTGAGTAAGATAGAATATCGATACATGTCTATTATACAGGGTCCGGCATAAATGATGTCCCTTTTTTTATTACAAAACCATGAGCATGTAATTCTGTAACATAACTATATCACATTCAAGCACACCATATGACATTTTAGGTGAAATGTTCAAATTAAAACTATAAATTATTACACACACATTGTTACCCTACAAACCACAGACTCAAGCAGGTGTCACTTCTGCTGGACTCTTTATTTAGCTATTTCTTAGAATTTTTCCAGAATAGAGTGGTTTTCCCATTTTTGTGAGTATAGATAATTAGTACCACCAATAGGAGAAAATTGGTTTCTCTGCAATGCCATCATGACATTTTACAAGGTGGGGCAAAAGTAGGTTTGCAGTTCGTATGGAAAATAATACAAAAATGAATAAATAATGATACAAGAATAGACTCAGTTTCACATAATCACAACTATGAAGCTACTTTTGCCCCACGCTGTGTATCTGTCTAATTTCGACAAGGCACAAAGTGACATCTTGTTGTTGGTTTAGTTTGCATTTTTCTGATTACTGAATTAATTAGAACATTTTTCTATACTTATTATATATTTAGATTTCCTTTTTTGCAAATTGCCTCTTTAAAGTATGTGCATACTTTTTTGGTTCTGTTTCCTTCTTAAATTACAGGTGTTCTTAAATGTTAGAGATGTTGTTCTCTTATTGGTTTTGGACTCTGCAAAAACTTCAGTCTTTTACCAGTTACCTTTATCCATGATGTTATTTATTGGGCAGAAATCCTTAATTTCTTCACAATCAGCTAAAATATTTTTTGCCTTTTGGTTTATAATTTAGAGTTTTATTTAATAATTTTCCTCCACAATAAGGTCAAAAGATTTTCTGATTTATTTTCTTCCAGTAATTTTATAGTTTTACCTTTTATATTAGTCTTTACTTCATTGAGAGCTTGGGTCAGCAAGTACTTTCTTGAAGGGCCAAATAGTAGATATTTTAAACTTTGCAGGCCAGATGGTCTCTGTCATAGCTATTCAGTTTTGCCATTTAGTATGAAACTTGTCATAGACATATGTAAATGAGTAGGCATAGCTTTTTCAAATAAAACTTTACGTACAAAAACTGATGTCTGGTATTCAGGTCGTAATTTTCCTCCTGGCCTAGAGTCTACCTTTGTATTTGGTATTAGATAGAATTCCAGGTGCCTTTTTTTTCCTCCCGTAGAAGAAATAAATTTTCATCATACCAGCCACTAAAATGTACATTTCTTCATTGATTTGTGGCATCACCTTTTTGTGTATTATGTTCTCAAGGTACATTTATGTCTTTGAACTCTGTTCTTATTTGTTGATCTATTTATCTGTTCTTACAGCAAGACCACATTTTTTCATCCTTATGGTTTTGTAATACAGGCAGATCTCAGTTTATTACACTTTATTTTTTTAAAGATTTTTATTTATTTATCTTTAGAGGGGAAGGGAAGGAGAGAAGGAGAGAAGTATCAATGTATGGTTGCCTCTGGTGTGTCCCCTGCTGGGAACTGGCCTGCAACCCAGGCATATGCCCTGACTGGGAATCGAACCGTGATCGTGTGGTTCGCAGGCCCTCGCTCAATCCACTGAGCTACGCCAGCCAGGGATACACTTTACTTTATTGCACTCCACAGATATTGCATTATTTTACCAGTTTAAGGTAAACCCTCCCCCAGCAAAAAGATTGTGACTTGCTTTATTGCAATATTTGCTCTATTGTACTAGGCTAGAACCAAACCCACAGTATCTCTAAGGTATGCCTGTATTTCTTACTTTTTTAATCCTCACCCAAGGATATCTTTATTGATTTGAGAGAGCGAGGAAGGAAGAGAGACAGAGAGAGAAACAGTGATTGCTTCCCCACTGCCACCCTTCCCCCCTTACACACCCTGACCAGGGATTGAACCTGCAACCCAGTCAGGTATAGGCCCTGACTGGGAATAGAACCTGCAGCCCTTTGATATATAGAATGATGTTCCAGCTGAGCCACCTGGTGAGGGCATGCCTGTATTTTTTAGTATATGATTGGGCTAGGTCCTTCTCATTTCTGTTCTTTCTCAAAGGTAACATAGCTGTTCATGGATCTCGATTCTGTCAGGTAAATTTTTTAAAATGTCTATTGAGTTTCTCAAAAAGTATAATATTGATTTTTATTGAGATTTAATTTAATTTAGAGATTTATATGAGAAGAATGGCCTATTGAATTAGTCTACCTAAGAACGTGTAATATATCCCTCTTCAGATCAAATTCTGTGTCTTTTGTTGGAGTTTAAAAATGTTTTTCTCCAAAGGAGGGTTGCATATTTTGATTAAGTTATTTCCTAAACTCATTGTGTGGTGGTTGCTGTGCATAGACAGTATCTCTTTTGATTATGTTGTTTAGTTTTATCAGTGTAGAGAGATGCTGTTAAGTTCTATATGTTGAGTTTGTGAAAGATGACAAAGCAGAAACACTGGTTATTTGCAAAGTTAATAAGATGAATAGATTGCTAATTTAAAATGAAGTAAGACAGAAAAGTAAAATATAAAGCAAAGAAGTATTAAAATAGCATAGTTTTGTAACAGCTATATAATCCCAAATATAAAAAAGAAAAATTAACATAAGAAGAAATCGAAAATATGAGTGGGACACTAAGTATTTTTAAACAATTAAAATGTTGAAGACCACTTTTCCCAAAAGAACTCCAGGGCCAGATGGGTTTACAGATGATATCTCTCAAATTTCCAAGAAATAGTTAGTTCTATTTTATCCAAATTATTGCAGAAAATAGGAAGAGTAAGAGCTGGAGCCACAGCTTATTTACCAGGGTTACACTTACCTGGTTGCTAACCCAGATGAAGACTACACAAGAACAGAAAGGCGCAGGCTCATTTACCTCATGCATGTTGTTTTAGGTGTGCAGAAATAGCTCAGTATCAGAAATGAGTATCACTGTGTGCCAATAAAACATTATTTATGGATGCTAAAAATTGAATTTTATGTAATTTTCATTCATGATGAAATAGTATTCTTCTTTGATTTTTCCCAACTCTTTAAAAATATAAAAAGCATCCGTAGCTTTCATGCTGTCCAAAACAGGTAGTGGGCCAGATTTGACATACGGATTATAGTTTGCCAAACCCATGATCTAACTACACAGACTGGTAGCAATCAACACACTACTAAAATTGAACCTACCTTCACCTTTATATTCTTTCTTTCTCAAGAAATATGAAGGGCACATTGAATCACTTTTTATTGGTGTACCTCCTGCAGGCACTTGTTGTTGCTGAATATTGACATCTTCCAGCCACTGGCGACTTTTTTCCTGGTTTCCCTTACAGGTTTATCTTTTCACTCACCTTCAGATCAGCTCAGCAGTATTGCTTTCTCCCCTGTATCTTCACTGCACCAGTCTTCTCTGGCCCTTAGTACTTTGGGGATCTTTCCTTATTCCTAATCATCGGAAGTTCCTAACACGTACCGTTTATCTCAAGCACTCTGTCCCACTTCTCTCTTCCTCATTCCCACCCAGCTTGGCCTCATAGTTCACCAGGAAAATGATGACCGTAATGTTAGTAATTTTTCAGCTGACTATCATGCAGCAAAATACACTTTAAAGTGAGTGATAAATAAAGCACAAAATATTTGTTAATACATATAAATGTAAAAGATTAATATCTGAAGTTACTTTCAAAACCCTATGGATTAAATAAAAAGACAATCCAATTGAAAAATGGGCAAAAGATTTGACAAGCATTTTATAGAAGTAGAAACCTTAATGAAATGCAAATTAATCATAGAAATAACACCTCTCACCTACCAGATTGACAAAAATTTTAAAAAGCAAAACAAGAAAATAAGAGCAATCTGACAATAGCCTGAGGGGAGGGGACAGTGGGGAGAACGGTTTTCAGAAACTGCTATAAAGGACACATGAACAAAAGCAAGGGGGAAGGTGGAGGCAAGGGAGGGAGGTGGGTTAGGAGCGGGTGGAGAGAAAATACAACTATAATTGAGCAACAATAAAATAAAATAAACCAAACAGATAAGGATATGGATTAGTAACTGGAATGTAAATTGGTACAACTACTTTGAAAAACAGTTTGGCATTTTCTAGTAAAGCGGAAAATGCCTCTAACATGGGACTGAGCACGCTGCCTTTACCCATGTGATGCAGAGAAACTCCTGACTGCATATGTGTGCCAGGTGTCATGTACGAGGATGTTACAGAAGCAGTGTTTGTCATTGTTGAGGACTGGAAACAAGTGTCATTGGCAGCAGACTGGATAAGTAAGTTGCAGTATATTCACACGTGGAATTCTATTCATCAATGAAAATGCATAAATTATAGCTACATACAACAACATGGATACCGTCAGACATTAATATTAAGCCAAACATTCTAGGATAGAACATCAATGTACATAAAACTTCATTATTTAAAAAACTAAATAATGTATATTTTAGTAATACAAACAGGTGGTAAAACTGAAGCCAAGCAGAGGAATGATAAAAAACAAATTCAGAGAGGGACTGGGATACAATTGTGGATCTTCAAAGGAAATAGTAACGTTCTTTTCTTCAATTGGATGTTGGATACCTGGGAGGTTTTTTTTTTAAAGATTTTATTTATTTATTTATTTTAGAAAGAGGGCAAGGGAAGGAGAAAGAGAATTAGAGAAACATCGATGTGTGGGTGCTTCTCATGTGGCCCCCACTGGGGACCTGGCCTGCAACCTAGGCATGTGCCCTGACTGGGAATCGAACCAGTGACCCTTTGGTTCACAGCCCGTGCTCAGTCCACTGAGCTACACCAGCCAGGGCGTTTTTTAAAAAATTATGTAGACTTTTGTAAACTTTCATGTCTGCTCAATATTTAATAGCATTGCTCTCAAAATCACTTAATAGGCACACAAAATTATTACTATTCTTAGATTAAGAATTTCACAGGAACAGTGTTTTCTGAGTAGTACTTCTCGGTTGTGAAATGATAGGATGCAATGGGAACTTTTTTAAACCTATTTCTTGTGAGGGAAGTTGTAACTTGAAATTTGGTTTCTAACTGATTATCCACTGGGAGGTAAATGGCAATTGGTTTTATCTTCTGTTTAACACTATTAAATGTCTTCCTTGATTGTGAAAATTCTGCAGTTTTACAATGGTTTTTCTTCTTGTTTTAGATTCTTTTTTCTTCCCTCATCCTTATAGGCTCTATATTTTTGTCCTCTGTTCCTTGAAAGAAAAGTGGGATGTTTAGTAATTGTGTGTGCTTGTTTTTCCTGAAACAGCAGGGCCTTCCAAAGTGAAATTCATTTTCTCTTCACCAGAATAGCTAATACTAAATAAAGGAGTTAGCTTTTTTTTGAAAAGGAGAAGACAGGGAGGTAGGAATGTTTTCTTTACTTGCTCTTCTACTCCTTGAGGCCCTTCTCTTATTCCCTTCTCACATTGCACAGGGTGCTTTTCCATGGCTCCTGACCTCCAGTTAAATTCCACACCTGTGTGGAAGATGTCCCACAACTGATTTCATGGGCCTTCCATCTTAAGCCAAAAGTATTTAAGCCCCAAACCTGAAACTTCAAAGGAATAAAAATAATAAATATAAACACATCTTTTAATCACATATAAAACATTTGCCTTTTAACAATTTTTTCCACAAACATTTGCTGACTACAGTATACCTATTCCCCAGTATTTTAAATCAAGAGTTTAGTGAACTTTGTCACTATATACAAGTATTTTTGTTTGGAAAATAAGATTGAAAGATATTCTGGCCTTTTAAAATGACATTTTTTTGTAATTGTAGAGAAGTTTAGACAAGTTGGTGAGGAAATTAAGTTAAAGTTTTAAAATTAATTTTAATTACATAAGTAATACATTGGTTCACCCCTTATTCATGGATCATATGTTCCAAGACCCCCAGTGGATGCCTAAAACTGAGGGTAGTACCAAACCCAAAATATACTATGTTTTTTTCTATACATACAAACTTTTTACTTAACGTACATATCTTCTCTTCGGCATTTTCAAATTGCAACATCACTACCCTTGTGTTTGGGGGCCATTACTAAGTGATATAAGGGTTACTCAGACACAGGCATCATGATACCACGGCAGTGGGTCTGATTTTCGAGAAGGCTGCCCAGAGGCCAGCACCTGGTTCCCTGTCCCAGGCGGGATGGCGTAAGATCTCATCAGAAGGGCATGCAATTGAAAACCTATGAATGGTTTGTTTCTGGAATTTTCAACTTCATATTTTCACACCACAGTTGGCCGCAGGTAACTGAAATCACAGAAACTGAAGCTGCAGGTGAAGGATTTATCGATATATTGTATATAACTCATTTATTTATATTAAATTTAAAACATGGGTATGGCAGAGGTCTCTTTTGACTAGCGCTCCTGAACCCGTGCCCTTCTCAGATGTAACCCTATTTCCAGTTTGGTTGTGTGTCCCCAGTCTTTTGCTTCTACAGTATATTCATACATACATACATATATGTGTATTTACAGACATGTATTGGTAGAGAATACATGTTTTATGTTTTATCTATTGTATAATGATTTTTTGTCAGTTCATGTATATCTATATATTTTTTATAGATAATGGGGTTTTTGCTTTTTTGTTTCTTCTGCTATTACAAAAAATGTTGCATCAGTTATATGTGTGTGCATATGTGGTGTGTGTATTCCAGATACTGATCATCAGTTTTTTATTCATATAGCAAGTATTTTTCTAGTCGTTCTCTTAATTCAAATCTGGTTATGGTTTATGTTTTTTTATGTGTGGTCTTAAACTGATCTCCGAGGATCATAAACATAGTCTCTTATATTTTAAAGTTTACATTTGTAGTTTTGTTTTTAACATTTAGTTCTTTAATCCATCTGAAATTTATTTTGGGGAATGGTATGAAGTAGGGACCTAAATTTACTTCTTCCCGGTTGTTCTAACACCACTTACTGAATGGTGAGTCACTGACAGGAAAAGTATCATTTACTACCATGATGACTGCTAATCAAAACTGGAGTACGTAGTAGGACCAGACATTATTCTACATACTTTCTGAGAACTATCTCTTAATCTTCACACCCAATTTCACAGTTGAGGAAGTGATGCACAGAGATTGGTTAAGTGACTGCCTAGTATAACACAGCTGCTGGGTGGTGGAACTTGGATGATAACCTGTGAGTCTGGCTCCAGAACCCGTGCTCTTAACCACACATTAGCCTGCGACTTTGAAGTGACAGGTTTGTTTGCTATTTCCCAGGCAGCCTGGGCTAATAATTGCTTAGGTTTTTTAATTTCTAGGATCATTTTTGAAAACTTAGGGCTGGAAATATGGAGACCAAATTGTGGTTTAAAAAATGGAAGACAGTCATGGAAATTTAGGATAAATCCCTATAGAAATAGTATTATCTTGGGTTTATTTTAGCATGGTATCTGATATCAGAGAAGGCATGGGATCTTTAAAATTTTTTATGAGTTGCATCCAACTCTAAAATTCCAGGATATGACCAATGATACAAGTGAAGCTTCTTACTTGATTGAGTAAACGCTTGGTGACGTAAGAGTTTTATTTAATATTGAGATGATTATCAGTTACTTTATTATTTTCAGAATTCCTTGTATTCTTTTTCACTTAGTATAAATATGCAATGATAGGGTAATTAGGGGATTTGTGGCCAGACTAACCTGGACTGGAATTCCAGCTCTTGTATGTATTATACATAATTCCTTTGGTGAGCAATTGAACCTCTCTCAATTTCCTTTTTATCATCTTCAAATTAGATAATAATACTTATGGGTGGTATGATACCTTAAATAATGTAATATTTTGTAAAGTTCCTATCAAGATACATAGTGTGCAGTAAATACTCTGTACATTTAATTTCCTTCTTATGCATGTGAGAAGGAATTTCCTGAGAAGGATTTCCTACATGCATATGAAAGCCCTTGGTTTAGATGAATAATTTGCTTTTCTCATATACACGGACTGGCACAAAAACGCTCCTTTTTTATTACAAAATCTTTTATTACAATATTATAAAAGTATATAATTTTGTAACATATCATACCATATATTTTAGGTGAAATGTTCAAATTAAAACTATAAATTATTACACTCTTATTACTACCCTACCAACCACACTTAAGGAAGCCTTACTTCTGCTGGGCCTTCTATATCTCTAATAGACAAATACAATAATTTTTATTTGGGATATTTTAGATGAACTAAAGAATTTCTTAGCTAGATGCTACAAATATATTTCTCTGCCAAATAATTGTAAATCCAGTGTCTTCAAATATTATCTCCATCCTTATTTCTACATTTGACCATTGTAGGAAATGTAGACAGTTTGTTCTAGAAAAAACTATTAAGGCCCTCTCAGTCTGTGAGATGGCATACTACAATTTAAATGTTTCTTCCTTTATGATTTCCGAATATCCTTTTAAAATCAGCCACTTAGATGCCACATCATTACATATGCTATATTAATAAGGTGAAGTGCTGAGTCACGTGGGCTCTGACTCCTTATAACTGATCCCCTCAGTTTTGGAAGTGCACCTTTATCTAAATACTTTTTCCTAAAGTGTGTCAAGTTCATCTTCCATTTTTATCAGATGTCACCGTAGTGGCCTCCAAATAGCCTTTCAGCCCCATGGTTTATTAAAGAGCTTAATAAAAAAACTTTGTGTGATAGATTGTGAAGTGAATCTGTATAATTTAATAATTTAATAAATTACTAACTGAAAGAAATAAAGTGATATTAAAATTTTCTCTAATCATTTAGAAGTTACATTATTAGATTGTGTAGTTTTTGTGTTATTGTTTATAATTATCAATATATTGTGTTAGATACATGTATTTATAAAGTGCTGATGAATTATGGCTAATTAAATGCCAGGAGAGAGATTATATACAATACTGAATTATTTATTTCTTATGAACATATTTGGTGTCAAGCAAGCAACATGTAGCGTAAATATGTATTTTGTGGTTGAATAGAAAAGCGTGTTTTTCACTTGATCTTAGCCAAAAGGCCAAGATGCAGAAAAACATGTTTATCAATTAGGTAAGTGTAGTATGATTAAGTGTAACTTTTACCAATCAAATGGAAACCCTCTCAGAGAAAATTTATAAAATGAGAATGATCAGTGATTAGCTCTGTTTTCATAAAGGGAAAAGAGATCTTAAGTTAAAACCCTGCAGTGCACTGTGAAGTGAGCGACCGTGTTGTTCCCTTTCTCTGCCCGTGTCTCATGCAGGTGCCGCAGTTGCAGGCATTTACAGAGTGGCAGGGAAGAACATGGCCCCCTTGGAAGCGCTGGTGTGGGGTGTCGGACAGACGGTACTGACATTGATCATCTCCTTTTCAAGGATCCTCGCCACGCTTTGAGGTTTCTGTAGAAATGACCTACTTCACATAAAGAAGCAGATGTACAGATTCTCTGAGAATGGCGCTGTTAGCAAGTGGAAGTGATTTCACACAAGAATCTTGGAAGGAGCAGGTCGGAAAGTAAGGCCTTGAGCTGTGTGGAAAGATTGCCCTCTGGTGTTCAAGTGATTGCACTACCGCACTGCACCTTACGTGCCTCCATCCCAGGCAAGGCGAATTACACTATGAGAAGCTACAAGAAAAAGCACCTTGTTTAGCTGCCAATCAGGTTAACATTGGTGTTGAATCATCATTTTTAACAGTGTTGTGTTTAAGTTACAGGGACATTTTGAAGAATTGATATATGTGCCAAACTCTTTTTTTATACATTGATCATGTGACAGTTTGCAAGTGTAGATGTAGATGAGTGCTGTGAACATGTTTGACATGAATTCAGGTAATGTAGTGAGATTTTTGTTCTGTAATGCTAAGTCTCGTATGAGTGCTGAATACTGAATCAATTACTTTTAGATAAATTATTTGATTTTCATTGTTGAATGTTTCTGGGATTTAGGGCTTAATATGTTTAGGCATTCTTGTTATTTAATTTATGTGGAAAATAATACTTAATGGAAAACTAGCTGAACTCTTTTAAGGACTCAAAGTAGATTTATGGGGTGCATCCTTTTCACTCACTTAAATAACAGTCTTTTAATAGTTTCCCTCATATATAAATGTTCTGTTGATATAAATTCAAAACCTTTATGAGTAACACACACTGATTGTGCTTGTGTGTCATAAAAATATAATTTGAAAATTTCTTATAAATTTTGTTAGAAGTCTGAAATGCATGTTCTTTGACCCTTCTAGAGAAAGTTTTTGCCTTGTAACTTGTGGAGAAAACATCTTTATAATTAGTATCTCAGTGGGATTATATTACTTGTTGCATATGTCTTGATTTTTGACAAAATGTAAACAATCTTTCATTCTGGAGTATTAACTATATTTAAGAGTGGCCTAAATTAGGCTGTGAAAACAAAAAGCCTCATTTGTAGATAAGTAACAGTAAGTTATATAGGGAGATTAATAAACCATCTTACTTTGGATATGTGGTAACACAGCTTTACTAAGAATTGGAGAATTTAGTAAATAATTTGAAAATTTGGCAGTTATTCTTAGTGTATCAAAACAGTACTGAAATATATTTGAATGTTTCATTTTAGTTGTTCAGTTTTTGATTTATGCTGTTATTTAAGTTTATTAGAATGTGATGACATTTGTTAGAAATGAAAACGCCCTTAGTATAAAATATTTTAAGAAGTTTTGGCAACCTATCCTTGTTATTAAGAGTACAGGAAGTAAGGAAAAGAGAACCTGCTTTAACTTCTACTGACACTTTTTTACTACCAAATACAATTAAAATCTGCTAACTCAAAGCAGTAGCCATTGCAGAGAATATGAGTTAAGGACAATCCAAAAAACTAATCTGCATACTCTAGCCTTGCTGTTTTATAACCTGGTATGGTAAAAAGTAGGTTTCTATTGGGTCCCATTCAAATTTAAGACCTTTGTTACCCACACCACTTTTCCTTTACCAAATAAAACAAACAAACAAAGCAAAACAAAACAAAAAAACAGAAAAACCAACAACTTAACAGTGAAGAAGTGGTGGGGGCAGAGGGTAGGTACTTTCATCAGTAGGGAAGCCAGTTTGGGGAATTTTCTAATACTGTGACTTAGAAATTTTATTTAAAAAAAACAGCAGCTATGCATTCATAGAGATCTTTGATCTTAAAACTGATTTTAAATTATGTATAACCCTGAAATTACTTTTATGTGTTTTTTATATTTTTGATGTTTTCCAAATTAAATTTAGGCATACATTTTCCAAATCAATTTTATTTCTCCTTTTCTGTTAGACTTGAATTCAGTGTTCTTTCTTTACTTTGGCTCTTCTGTCAATAATTTAAAGGTTTGCATTTTTTGAGAGGAATTACCAATAACATATTGGAGATGTACAAGATGAATATTTAAACATATGGTTGTGTTATGATTTAAGAAAGTTGTCATGGTAAGGTAATATGGAGCATATGGTTCAGAATCCAAAATCAACCAGAAAATAACTGGGATACATAAATGTATGAATACATGGACCAAAGAGATTTAAACTCCTGTTTTTACTCTAAAATGGAAATATAATTGGATGGTTAATAATTAATTTGTAGAATGTCCTAATCTCATTAGCACATTGCTTTACATTATGAGTTGTGGGTGTATGTATACTTTTAACCTGTAGGGGGATTTTTTGGTTTCTTTGCTGTTTTCAGCTATTTCCATTGGGATTTTGTGTAACTATCAATTTTGATGTTTTGAAATACAGTTGAATAGTGTGAATTGAAGACATTATCTTAATAGCTATTTCTATGCTGAGATTTTTTTTAAGTTAATGGTTTTCTTATAGAAACAAGAGCGTTTAATGATATATATTTACACACATATATATATCATTATATATGTATATATAAAGCTGCTATGTGAATACAGTCAAATTGGAAAGCTTTTGTTTGGTGAACATGTTCATGTTCTAATGAAGAATTTGTTCAGTTGAATGATCTTTTAAATAGGTATGAGGATGTTTGAGATTTTTTAATTTGGGGAGTTTTGGGGGGGTTAGTAGTGTGGGAGACGCTTGTTTTTTATGTGACAAAACCCCTTATTGATGTATTTGTATTACATCTTCTTAAAATGTGTCTGTGATTCTTTTGTGTGATAAATGCAGGAAGGACAGGGGAAATCCTCTGTAGTTTACACTTCTTTATTTTTAAAAAATGTTTAGTAAAATATTGGTGATAGTGAAATCAATTCCCCAAAGAAGAGACTCCTATATGCCCAAACTAATTGTTTTTTAACACACTGGTTAGAAATACCTATAGACCAGAGTTTAGTCAGGGAGCCTTATCTAACCACAAATGATACTTAAAACCATTAAATGAAGAAGGTGCAAGTAATCGCCCCTGTGGGATGATTCCATTGGCTGTCTAGAATAAGGAAAGTCCTAAATGATGGCTGTATTCAGTGCTTGCAGCTTCATTATTCTTATTTTAGATCTTAGTGTTTACCAAACAGTGTTACAGTTTGTTACCCAATGTACTGTCTTAGTATTTGCGGCATTTAGTGTATCCACTGCCCTAAAAAGTGTCAGGATTTTATTTGTACTTTAAGTGTGAAATAAAGAAATGAGCTGCCTTGTATATCATGTATCTGTGATGTAATGAACAGGGGTAATTTAAAATCAAAGAACATATTGGAAAAGCTTCTTGAGTGCTTGAATTAAGATGGAGAGTATGGGGTTGACAAGTTAATATGCACAAGCTGACACAGACCGGCAAATTCAATTTTGAAAATACTTTCAATCTACAAAGTACAAAGGGTGACACCGAGCATTTTCTACAGGAAGTACAAGGATAGCTAAGAGAGGGTTTTGGCCCAGAGCCAGCAAGGCTCCAGTGGTTTCAAACCCTAAAAAGATTGGGACAGCATTTTGCTTCCTAATTCTGTTTAAGAGTTCAAGTCCTTTTCCCCCCAAATTCTGATATTTCCAGTCCACCCACCAAATGGAGGTTCAGTAATGGGGAGCGCGGTGCTGCGGCAATGTGAGGAGAACACTAGAAACCAAAGACGCAAATTTGAATCCAGGCCCTGTTACTTGTTGACTTTTGTTTGTGAATGGCACACCAGTGAATGTTTGACAGTAAGTGACTGGTAGTCAGTAGAATTTTTTTAAATTACATTTTGCAATAGTAATTAAGTATGTTTTGAAACATTTATCTATTTCATTTCTACATTTTCCCTATATATATTTTAAGAAGGAAAAATTAAAATGATTTCTCTTACAATCTTGCTTCCTTTACCTCCTCTTTATTTTTTAGATCAGCAGGTACTTATCTAAGAGCATTTTTAGGAGTTGGTGGTGGTGGAAATAGCCAGAGCAAGCAGGATGAAATGACAGGTTGTGTTTACCACAGGTTAAAGTAGCGAAAGGGAAGAGGCATCCAGTATTTACTCTTTTTTTTTAAATGAGCATAACACCAATATAATTATTTAATGAACATTTACCAATATAAACCATGTGTTGGGCCATAAAACATTTTCTGTAAATTTATTTTTTTAATATAATTTTTTATTAAATTCTTGTTCAAGTACAGGTTTCTGTCTTATATTCCCAACCAGTATTTACTCTTTTATCTTACCCTGCTTCTTCCTTTGGATTCATTCAGCGAGCATTCACTGAGTCTCTACTACTTGCAGCCTACTGCCTTGTTTAAGGGATGAAGTGTCTCCTCTGTCATCCACCCCCTTGCGCACCCTCGGTGTTGGCTTCATGGCGTAGTGTCCATTCTGCAGGGAAAGAGAGCTGGGCTTCAGTGTCTGCCGAGTCCTTCACTCTGTGGCCCACGGTGCTTAAGATCTGGTTGTTGTTTGTTTCCTTGTATTTTTTTTTCTCTTTTTTTTTTTGTTTCCTTGTATTTTTTAACTTAAAAAAGACTGTTATTTTTAATTTATGTCCATTTTTGTAATTCAACAAGTAACTATTGCAATTTTTCCTCTCAGAAAACTTTAAAGGGAATCTCTTCAAGGAGTTGTTACTTGTTTCTAAGGTGTGGAAAGTGTGGAAAGTCACTGATGGAACTCTAGTGGGCCTAGATTGCAGAGAAGTTTGGCAACACTTGAGTAGCTGGGTAGATTTTGCTCTTTCTCTTAGTAATCAGGGTGAGAATCTCACTGGTTAGAACTGACTAGTAATCAGTGTGGTCTCATAATTTCTCTTAACTCACAGGTGGCAAACACAAGGCCCACGGGCTGAATCCGGCCCTCCACCTTGTTTTATCTGGCCGGCACCTTGTTTCTACCTGGTGGCAGTGCCGAGCTTTTGCTTAACTGTTAAGGAGTAGTTACATTTGTACAGTCCTGAAATTACATTTGGCCCTTTGCGGGCAACTGCGAGGCTGATGTGGCTCCAGATGAAAATGAGTTTGATACCCTTGCTAACTGTTGGTCCTTTTCATAACATCTGAGGGGGAAACTCTTCAAGATAAAAAGGACATTATTTGATTAAAAATGATAAAAAATTTCAAACGTGGTAGCATTTTGTAGCAGAGGGAAGCTTAAAGATAGGGATGCACATTGGAGGGGTAACACATGAAACAAAGGCGTACCTGATGGAGTACCCCACATTATGTGAACAGTTTCCCCCCTTGCATTGAGAATAGAAACCACATTGTATGAGTATGTGTACTGTGTGAGTCCAAAGTGCTGTTTCTTTCTCTGTGAGCCAACTTTCTACAAAGCGTTTTGGAATCATTATTCCTTCTTTTCTGTGTGTGGTGGTGGTAGGTTTGCCCTTCTGAGTTAAGGATCGCTGTTCAGTGTAGGCAGTACAATGTTTTTGAGCATATTTCTGAATCAACTATCTAAAAATTTATCCCAATTTGTTTGGAGGAAGTAATGCTTAACATATACAGTATTTTCAGTAAATGTGGAAATGTATCAGTTAATACTTCATTAAATTAGTGGACACACCCGGATTTCTGACTGAACTGAACTGTGAACTGTAACCATCTATTCCCTGCATTTGGAAGGCTCATTTGCACATTCTTTGCATTCGTTGCACATACATTGAAGTCATTTATAATAACTCTTTCTTGATTTTAAGAACTACTTTAGCAATTTCTTAAAAATCACCCTCCCCTTTCCATACAGATGTCATATGTTATGGTTTGAATGTATGTACAGCTTGTTCATAGAGTCAGAAGTGCTGGTTTTGAAGAGAATGTGCTTAACACCTTATGGTTATGCAACTATAACCTTACTGAAAAATAGATACTATAGGCAAGTCAAGAGAGCATGAACCTCTTACATAGTTTTTTAGACCCCATACTGCACCCATCCGTAGGTATGTCCCTCCACTGGAAACACGACAGCCCCCCTTGGAGGGGGCACTGAGACATGTAACGGAAACTGGAAGTGGGGTAGTGTAAACATACAGAAAGAGGAACTGTAATGCACAATTACCATAACAGTAACCCTGTTCTCCTAAATACCTTATGCATTGGCAATTTCTAAAGAGCATGACTTTTTTAGAGCCCTGTATAAGTGAATGTTAACTCGATGGTCTTACAAATAAGAAAGGTTTCCTTTGTTTTTAAGTTAGTGTGTTTGCACATCCTTGCTAAGTATCTCTGGAGAGGAACATTTTAAAGTTTTCTCCACAGAAAGAAAAATAGAGGTACCTGTTTGAGAAGTAAACTGTAAAAATGGTTTACTTCCAATAATGGGTGAGTTGATAGTCTAATTATTGATACTTTCTTAGTATTTGTGATATTGGGTACATTTATGATGGAGGAATCTTTAAAAATTTTGGTGCTCTGCACATACATGAGCTCTGCATGTATAGACGAACATATGAAATCCATAGTGTTTTTCCACAATAGCCACACAACTTGGTAAAATTCATATGATTTTACCATAAAGTGTTAGCTCCTGACTCTAGCCATTCTGCGATGAGGGAGTCAATTTTATTTTGAAGTTAATCAACTAAAATGTATTTGTTTAAATAGCAAAAATATACTTTACCTGATAGAAATTGAGAGAGTTACTTTCAAACTGTGTTAACTCTCAGACCACTGATGAATCATTCAGTAACCCAGTTTTAAAAGCTTAATGATGTCTCAGTACCTCGGAAGTTAGGATATTTTTCCAAAGTGAACCTGATTCAGGATTGGCCTGTTAATGAGGATTCAGAGTTAAGGAATGGTGCAAGTGAATTAACTCCTTATGGTTTAATGAAGATCAGTTACTTTGCTATTGGCAATGGCAGATGACAACTACTTTCATGTTGTATTTGTCTTCTTTTCTCTGTTTTTTTTTTTAAAGTAACTTTGAAATGGGGAAAAATGAAGTCAAAACAATTAAAATTGGGATTTTAACATTTAATTTTGTTGTGAACTAGAGAAGCTAGTAAAAACAGTGTTAGTTTTGTATTGCAGTAACAGGGCAGACACTTTATGTAACCTTTAGACATGTGTTTACCATCAGGGACTTATTTTTGCTATCAAACTACTTAATGTACTGTGAAGCTTAGCAACGGGAGGGGTAAGTGTCGGTGGGTCGGCGTGCAGCCGCGGAGGTGGGTCTGATCACGGCCCATGGTGGGTGAGCACAGCTTCCCTTCTGTTAAGACTATAAACTACACTGTATGAAAATATGTACTGCATGTTTACATAATACAGTTTAATTTTGAAGGATTATTTTTTAAAAACTATGTTTATGTATAATACCTAACAAGCTGTAAATATTGTATACTATTGATTTTTAATTTTATATAAGCAATTTTTTAATTTCCCAATTCATGTACAAATCTCATTGTGTATATAGCATAATTTCCTGGATAACTCAAATTTTGCAGTGAATTTTAATTGTTTTAACTGTGGTAAGCATCAGGTTAGCCTTAGAGATGTTAATCTTTGTTTTAAATTATTTTTACCACTCATCTCTTCAAAGGGCAGCAATAAACATATGCAGATCACTTTTGATTATAGAAAGTTGGTCTGCAAAGACAAGCTCTAGGTTCCAATTCATTGCTTAAAAAAAGATGCACAATTTCTGTCACCCACTGTCTAATCACAGGACCCTTTCCGAGGTCCGTAGGTGGTCTCCTCTTTGTAACATACAGGGTGATTCTGCTGATACACACACAACTGTTAAGAGTGAATCCAGCACTTAAATGTCATAACACAGAATTTATCGGGTTAAAATTTGTAATATACAGTATTTTAATAAAGTTTCTGTATTCAATTTCATGCACTTATATGTAAATAAACCTGTCTTTAAAAGTTTTTATGGGGTGTTTGATTTTCGATGACATATCTTTTCAATTCATTCTTTGTAGACTCAAATTTCTCTCACCCTTTCACCAGTTTCTCTGGGGCAGTTTTACATACAGGTTTTAGATGCAGTGCTGAAAGGTAATTATGAAATCTGAAAGACCAACTTGGTCTGGTTATAGTTAAACTTGGTCTTGGACCAGTCCTAGGCAACATAAGCATCTACTTCTAAGAGTTGTTGTTTTGAAAAGCAGACTATTGCTTTTATAACAAGGGACTACCACTTATTGAGTGCTTGTTATGTTACACGCGTCACATGTGTTCTCTAATACGGTAATTAATGCTTCAAGTTAAGTGTTTTGTCCTTCTTTACAGATGAAGAACTTTAGGGTCGCAGAAGGTGAAAAACTTCCCAAGGTCACATAGCTAACAGTTCTAAATTAAGGTTTCTTACTCTTACTGGTGTCCCCCCCCCCACCCCCACTGTGCTGTGTTGGTTTCTGCAGAGCATTCTGGGAGATCTCACCTGTAACAGGATAAGACCTCATTATTGAAGATCAAAAGAAATTATTGGGATTCGAAAAAGGATCACCTCTGGATTTGTGTTTTCAGATTTATGCATATTTTAAATATTAGTTAGGGATTTCTAAGGAATGGTACTAGGTATCCAACTAGGCTTTACTATGCTGTCTGAGAAAAGGGGGCAAACAGAACCAGCCACTCAAAGTGTTACAGCCCTGCTGGGGTAAAGAGGAGCTTAGCTTTAAAACCCGTGCAAACAAAATGGAAGTAAATGTGTTTTCCCATACAGGGTCCAGCACAAATAACGCCCCTTCATAATTACAAAATCTTTTACTACAAAATCATAAGCATGTAATTCTGTAACATAATGATATTACACTCAAGCATACCATGTGACATTTTAGGTGAAATGTTTGTATTAAAACTATAAATTTTTACACCCATATTATTACCTTACCAACCACACTCAAGCAGGAGTTACTTCTGCCAGATCCTATATATTGACATTTTATGTAATCACTAAATTGAAGTGTATTTCCTTTTTTCTAGGTAACTTTCAATCATAGAATTATAAAAATTATGAAACATTTTCTTCTTGACCATGAGTCTGAAAAGTTCCTGAACAAAATAAGAATCTTCGGATTAAGAAGAAAATTTCTATTTTGGTTTCATTACCTTTGACTCTTGAATTAATGTTTCTATAATGTTTCTTAAGAGGTAGTCTCTCTGGGCATTGTGTTTACTGGGCACTGACATGGAGCATTGGATTCCTGATCGGCTGCCATCTGTGGAGAACGAGACCAGAGGGAAAAGCAGTGTAGAAGGAAGAGGCCCAGGTCCTGCACTGGACCTTATGGTGAGAATGGGTCTTCGACTTACTGAATAGGTACTTAAGCCATCTCTGTTTCAGGGCTGAACCATTCATTCTAACAGGGTACCTAAAGTTTTAGGACATACAGAACAGTAAACGGGACCTATGGCAGATCTGTGAGGAGTGAAATTTGGGTTCGCCTCCAGCTTCTCAGGGAAACTTAAGAATCTATCCCATTCCCCTGTTCCTGTTCATCTGCCCTTAATTTTCTATTGTTCATTGTCATCAGACGTTTTTCTTTTGGCCAATTTTAGGAGCATTCTTCAAGCTCGCACTGATTTGCAAAATAGAATTGCTTGCATCAGGTGGTCTATTGCAAAGCAACAGTTTGATCACTAGATGGTGCAGTGGTTCTGTTTTACTTCTCTGGTCCTAGTTGTTCTTTCCTAAGAACCCAATTTAACTTAGCGTGTGCTTTTGGCCATTCTTACCCGAGAACCTTAATTAACTCTGTACTTCATTTCCATAGGATACATCTAATGTTACCTTTTTTTCCATAAAAATACACACTAGGAAATTGAAGTCAGGAGTTTTTATATGTTATCACTAACAAATTTAACCCTCCAAAGGATGTTAAAATACAGTGTTCAAGGTTTGTTTACAAATGAGAAAATGACATTAATTGAGTGATTTTGATAAGCCATTCATTAATCTGGATCTTGATTTATGTGTTTTCCTTAAATCTGTCATTCTGACCCAATGCATAGTGGCTTTTATCTAATAAAAATGAGTAGTAGTTTATACTTTAGTGACATTTAGTTACATTCTTGGTCAACTTGGGATAAGAAGGAAAACACCAACATGACACAGTCATCCTCACTGAATTGTGAGATGGTTTTAAATTCCTGCTCTGCAATTTGTATTTGAACTTGGCCAGGTTATTCCACTCCTGGGATACCCGGGAATCAGTCACTGGGGATAACGTCTGTTCTACAAACGGAGAACGACTTGTTCTGCGCGTGTGCGCAGCACGTCCTCCGCTCTCCCCCGCTGGCCGCCTCTCGTTCGTCGTGTGCATGTGGAAGGGTGATGTAGCTCTAAGTTTGCCCCACGTTTTGGTGGTTAAGTCTAGATTCCTTTATTTCAAAGTCAGCTAGATTCTGTTTCTGTACAGTGCACAGTGCCTTTTCAGGGGGGGTTGTTTCATGTTTAAACTGCCCCATTGAACTGTGTGCTGCTTTGGCAGCAAAGCCTGCTGAGGAAATTATTTACAACCATACCTCAGTGGAAAAGAACCTGGTTAGAAAACAGAATGAATAAACTTGCTCAGCTAGCAAATTCCTTGCATTCTCTAAACCTAATATGTACAAAATGAGGAAGCCAAAGCAGCCAACACTAAATCCCCTGAAGATGATCGTGACTCACCTGTCAGCTGCGCACTGCCATCAGCCAGCTCAGATCCTGTTGCCAGTGGGCTTCTCAACTTTGTTTATTGTTCTGCAGAGACAGCCTTTAGTTCAAACTCAGAGAAGTGTTGCTCTTTTTAGCTCCAGAGCCTCTGGTCTTCAAAGTGCAGGTCTCATCACAGCTGGGGAACTCAAGGTCTTAAAGAAATCAGGACTGGACTTAAGAGATCAGAGAAGAGGAACAGATTTTCATAGAACAACACTTGTCCTGTTCCTTTTGCTTACTTTTTTGTGGGAGTAGGTGTTGGTGGGTGACTCTGTGATACAAGAAGACCATTGTGTTATCTTTGATGGGGAAGCTAGGAGAAAGTACAGAGATGGGTGGGAGACGTTGCAGGGCTGAAGGAACAATTGTGAGAGACTGCAGACGTGTGAAAGCCCTGTGCTTGCTGGTGGAGCAGGGAAAGGATCAGACCTGGGTCTTCTCCCTGGTTCTCACCCCTCCTGCACATGAGGCCTCAAATGTCAGTTTTCTTTTCTGTAATAAGTATGGAAATGGACCAGCTGCTTTTGTGGTCTCTAAGATGTAGGTTGAAACTTTTAATGGGACGGATATCAGTCCAGGTCTGTTATTCTTAGACCAGGACCCATTTGATATCCTTGACATTTGCCACATCCGTTAGAGTTCTCAGTTTCAGTCCATCTTTAGATTTCCTACTTGAAGATTGTTTAACTTAATGGCTTTTTGCAAGATGAAGGAAAAGGGATGAAAATTTCAGATCTAAACCATGACTTCTGGGTTTTAAAAATTAGTATCTTCAGGAAATATGTAAAGCTTATATTATTGGTAAGGTAATCCTTGAAATAATGATGGCATTCAACTTTTATTCTCAAACTATTTTCCCATATACAGTTTCATTTTATCCTCACAATTTGTACTTTTTAGGGAAAGAGGAAAATGCCTTTTTTTTTTCCTTTGAAATCAAAACCACTTATCTGGCCAAACACAAGTCTTTTATGAGACTTGGACAGCTATTTGGACAAATGCTAATAGTTAAAAAGAGACCTAAAGAAGCCATGGTAGCCTCGTTGCCTGGACTCAGGTGATCTCCAGGAGCCTGGAGAGATCCCCATGGAGACTGGTCAGTTCCTGGGGAGCCCATAATTAGCTGGTTCTCCTGCTATAATGCTTCTACTCCAGCCTTTCCATGGAAGGACACAGATAGGCCCAAATGTGCTCACAGGAGATCACATTTGGGAGTTTCCCTGTTTTCTTGTATCAGGAATATTTTGCTTGTGATGGATATCTTCAGCCCTAAGAGTTACACCCTAGCATTGATAGAATGCTCATATTGATACAAGTGCCATCATATTTAATTAAGATTTTCCAAGCAGATTATTTTCTAGATAAACCAGCATGATTTTCAGAGACTCTTGTTTCACCTTGACTGGTTCAATGCACACACTGATTATCTGGACAGGAAAAGTTGCCAAGTCGAAGAAGACATTTAAGTGTTCCTAGACATTTTGAGTCCAAAGGAAATGAAAGACAAAAAAGCATAATTTTGGTGTCACAGAAATGGGAAGCCGTGTTTTGAAGACATCTGTGGGCTCGGGCCTGCAGTGTGTCAGCAGCAGGTTGGTTGGCTGTGGTAGAAATAATGAACACCATGCTGATTAACCTAAGAATCAGGATCAAGCAGAAACACACCCACCCATGACATCAGAATTCTGTTTGTAACTGTATGGCATTTGAAACTGTATTGGAGAAACTATTCAAAGCTTGAGCAGAAATTTAGAAGACAATAGTGCCATAAATAGAGAGCAGGTCAGCATTGTGTCAGCCCTCCACCGCAGAGGAGACAAAAAGCAGAGATAATAAGTTGGTGAATAATCCCCAAAGAATTTTTGCCTGACATTGAAATTTGTACCACCTAATACATTGGCTTTATATCTCAAAACATGTCTTTCTGAAATCTATAGAACCTGTGTCTTCACTCACTGTATCTGGAAGTGGGCGGAGGGCTCAAGTGTCAAAGGGTTTGTTTTTTTTTTTTTGTTTGTTTGTTTGTTTTTTTGCATGCAGAGTAGATAAAGAATTATGATGGGTCAAGTAGATAAGATTTTTTTTTTCAAAAGAACAATTCCAAAAGTTAATAAAATAAGCCCTGGAAATAGGCTTTGTCACAAAAGCAGGGCTCTTTCCATAAGATAATAGGAGGACCATCCAGCTAAAAATAACTAAAAAGTTTTTTCCCTTAAATATCCATGCAGTGTCTTTAATATTGGAAAATATCAGCTGTCAATTTGAGAAATATATAAAATCATTTGGTTGGATTCTCGTTCTATGATGTATACTTCAGAGAATTCTGTGGTTATCTTGGCTGTTACTAATCCAGACTGGACTCATTCTTTGGTCCAAATCTTCCAATAATTCTGGCTTGTAATAAAGAGATAAATTTTCTAAATAAAAGTAAGGCCCAATCTCTGTAAAATTTCCCAGCTTTAGCACCTTTTAAGCCACAACAAAACAGCAAAACGTGTAAATAGCACTTATTAAGTGTATTCTGAAGATCACTAAGTGGTAGAGGTTCTTGAGGGAAAAAAATTCTTTGGACAAATAATTTTGAAAAAACTTGCCATCTGTATTTCTGTCTTGGAGAGTCGCAATTCACAGAAGCATATTGAAGACTCCAAAAAGCTTTGAGTTAGGAACCCCAATGTCTAATAGCCATGAATTCTCAGAAAATGTATATATGGTAATATAAGAAATTTCGCTAACTGATCCCTGTGGTCTCTGGGGAAGCATTTGCAAGGATATTTTTCAAGTTCTACCTGGTGTCCCATCCCAAAGACCTCTGGCCTCTCACACAAAACCTGAAACAAGGTTTTAACATCTAGGTATTAACTTAAGCGTTTAATTCTTCTCCAGCCTCCAGTGTATGCCGACCTTCTCCTGCCCTGTGATGTCCTGCTTGGCAGACTTGTGACAGGCGCTCCCTAACTTGCATGCCTTTCCGGGGTTTCCCAAGCCCCACCCCTGGCTGGTATTTGCTATTTGTGGCCCAGGCTAGAGTCAGTCCTAGTCAGTGGGACCCTCATAAAATCCAAGGTTGCGTTTGGCAAATATCACATGAGAATTGCAGACTAAATGTCACAACACTTCAGGAAAGGGAGAGGCCCCTGGGTGCTGGCAAGGGCAGTGACAGCTGCACAGATGACTCGGCAATAGGGCACGCCTGAACGTTTCTTCCTAAAGGCAGAAGTGGGGCCTATGTGGCAGAGGAGAGGAGAGGCATGGATGTGGATGCTTCAGACTGGAGAACCACAGAAACCCAGGTTGGGGATGGGGATGTGCAAAGTGAGTCACAGACAGGCGAGGCTGAAGTGGGCAATAGTGAAAGGTCGAACTACACGGCACGTTAGATGGGAGACCCCAGATGTGAGAGCCTTGAGCTGCACATATACACTTGAATTTTATTCTCTAGGCAGAGGAAACCATTGAAAGAGAAATCCACCTGCTCTGAAATTAGAGGAAAAACAAGTGATGGGGTGCTGTCCCCTGCGCTCACATCGTTTTAGTGTTTGCTTCCTGGAGTTAGTGGGAGAGAACAAGAGCTTCTGAGAAAGAATCCTCTGGATAACCCGCCTTGGCTACTTATTAGTGCCGCTTTCTTCACGATGTTGAGAAAGTATCTTAATATTGCAGAGATCGTGTATGAAATGGTTTGCTACCTCATCCGGTTGTTATGAGGCTTAAACATGTAAAGTGCCCATGCTGTGGGAATAAAACCTGGCTACGGACATACTTCCTAAAGCCGTGCACTTGGGGATCATTGTGACCTGCAATATAAGCACCCCCATTTCCCAGTGGAGTTGATAGGCATGCCGCCTGGTCCTCTGCTGCCCTTGGAAGCGAGCATTCCTGAGCCCCCACAGCCCTAATTGCCCATAACAGGGAGAGTCACACTGCTAATGTATTTTTTTCTTCTTGAGTTGCTGCTTTTGGTTGCTATTGAGGGCTTATCTGTCTGTTTTCTTCATTAGTGGTAGTGTTAGCTGTCAGCAGACAGGAGCAGCCACCTGGGCTGGCTCTGGGAGAATGACCGCTTGAAACCCAATCTGCCCAATTACTGCCCAAGCAGAGAAGTCAGGGGGAAGTGAAACCAATTGACCCCAGCCTGGCCGCTTTTGCCTAGATCTGGAAAACTAAAATTCCCTTTGTAGCTTCTCTCTTTCTTTTTTTTAAAGTTAGTTAATTGGGGGAGGACCTGCCTGCTGTGAATTCACACTTTCTCTTATCTAGACACTACCTGGGGCTCAAGTCGTGACCAATAAGTAAAAGTAAGTTCTTATACGTGAGCATTTATTTTCAACTCTAAGATGCTTAGCAAATAGTTATTACTACCCCCAAATTTATTTATGTCTTTTGATTTTGTTTCTCTCTTACCCCGTTGCTGTCTGTTGGGATCTTTCATTTTAACCTCCTCCCCTCAACTCAGACTCTCTGGACTGAAGACGTCCTCTCACTTTCTCCTCGTGTGGTAGCTCCTTTGTCGCGTGTCCATTTGGTTTCCCGTCTCTGACCCTGTGCCACACACCTGCCTCCCCACAGGCATGCGCCCACCATCCCAGCTGCTCCAGGTGGGGCTGCGTCTGGATGTGGTTCCTGGGCAAAGGCTTGGATAGGCTCCGGTTGTAGGGAAAGAGCCCTTGGAGAGGGAGGCAAAGGAGAGAGGCAGAGAGGGAGAGGGGAGGAGAGAGAGAGAAAGAGAGAGAGAGACAGAGAGAGACAGAGAGAGACCGACTCTGTGTTATGGCAACGTTTCAAAGGGGAGAAGAGAAAATAGCCTTGAGAAGGGCATGCACAGTGTGGGAGGGGGAATTAGAAGGACATCTCATGACATGGTGGTTGAGGGTAAGATAGAGTGTGGCTAAGGGTAAGTAGGTAGTATTGATACAATCTCTATTTCACTTTGAAATTACTTCCTTTCCTCCCCTTCCCTTTAAGAAATAAAAGCATGGAGCCAGGATGGGTCTGTGCTTGGTGTAGTGACTCTTGCATCTGGTGTGACTGACTATCGACTGTGTGGAACCTGATCTTAAGGAGACTGGAGTAATTTTCATAAAGAACATTTCTCATCCACGTGTTAAATCTTGTACCTCCCAGAAGCCCAAGTCCTGCTAAAATTCTAAAGGCTGTATTTTACCTTTTCAACTTCCCTGCTGATTAATTGCATTTATAATAAAATATCAGATCTTTCAAACCCACATGAAACCAGCAGGATTGCCAGACTATCTGCTTGGATTTACAGATGGGTCTTCAGAGACTTTCAGTGCTGGCCATAAGCAACTTGAAAAGACCTGCATTAGTAAATAATTTATGGAGAAAATAATTTGTTCTTCATATAAATTGGTGGCAAACTTCTAATGACTTATCACTGCAGTGAATAAAGCATTTTTTTTAGTTTTATTAAAAACATTAAATAGCTGGAAGCTGCACTGGAACTTTTGGGATACAGTATAGCCATGTTTAGTGAACTGTAGAATAGACAACAGTACCACATCATTGTTAAGTTTCTTGAATTTGATAACTTCACTGTGGTTATGTAAGAGGGTATCTTTGTTTTCAGGAAAACATTGGTGTATTCAGGGGTAAAGGGGAATTACTGAATGCAACCTACTTTCAAATAATTTAGGAGCAAATATATATATATATATATAGAGAGAGAGATAATATGATTTGATAAAAATACATGTGGACCAACATTAAAATCTGACTTAACTGGGTAAAAAGTATATGAAAGTTCTTTGTATTTCCAGCAACTTTTCTGAAACTGAAATTATCTCAAACAGAAGTTTAAAACTATGCATTTATAATACATATATCTATATTGTGGCCACACATGACATATATAATACACACATATGACATATCCATGTTTTGAATTTAACCTTTAGGTTGAGATAGCTCTGCCTGACATTTCCATGAAAAAAGGTGAGTCGGCTGGTCCTAGTTTCAGGAGCATTTGCAATCTGCACTCTGTGTGGGGGTGGCTACTTTCCCACAAGGCATGCCAGTGAATGCTGCAGCCTTGACAATGATAACCTGCGTTTCTTCTGCCTGGGAGCTGGAGTTTGGTTTCCTTGTTTACTGAGCTACCTCCTCATCCTGGAGAGAGAACATGCAAGGGCTCCTGCTCCAGGCATTGATTGCAGAATGCAAGACTAGGGAGCTGATTTGCAAATTGCCAAGAACAACTACTAGGTTATTTATAGAAATAAGACTTCTAGTGTAAACAAGACTTCTTTGTTTCTGTGTAAACAAGTCTTCAGAACCTTCCAGATTCAAATTAGTGAACTGATATAAGTGCAACCTTGGCAGGTGCCCTGACCGGGAATCGAACCAGGAACCCCTCGCCTTGTGACATGAGGCCCAACCAACTGAGCCACACCAGCCAGGGCAGTGAACTGATACAAAAGTGCTTTGACAAGTGAACAGCTCCCGTTCAGGAGCCTCTGTTCTGAGGGATCTGGATAGTGGTTTTGTGGGTGGTGTAGGGTCAGAGTAAGATGTGGTCAGAGTAAGATCCTGTCCTGATCCTATCCTTCTAAAGGGTTGGGACCTTTAACAAGTACCTTCACCTCTATCTCAGCCTCTGTGGCCTTTTTTCTTGTGAAGCTCTGACATTTGGGGGCTAGATTACTGACTTTACCCACTTCTAAAAGCTCAGAGGAGACCAGTGTGCTAACAGGAAGCTCCTTATGGGAGGAGACGATCCTGAGGGAATCGGGCTGAAAACAAACAGAAGTCATCTTTTACTTTCGCCATGCCCTGGGCACCTTCACTTTCTTCCATTTGCTCCTGGTCTCTCAAGTTTCATAGTCTTAAAGAAAATTCCCAGGGGATCTGCTTAGGGACTGAAAGATATTCTCAAGACATCAAAGACCTTGAAAGAAAAAAGGCAGGTTTCTTTTCATAGAGGAGTTGGCAAAAGAAGGTTTACAGTTGTTTGTATGGAAAATAATACAATAATTAATAAATAATAATACAATAATAAACCCCATGTTTTGTATACTCATACCTGTAAACCAACTTTTGCCCAGCCTGTATTTAAATTGGAATTTTTTTTAAATTTTTTAAATTTTATTTTATTATTTTTCAAGTAAAGTTTTCTGTCTATTACTCCCATCCCAGCCCACCCCCCGTGCTCCCCACCTCCCTCTCAGTTGTTGTCCATGTATCCTTTATATATGTTCCTCTAAATCCTTCCCCTATTTCCCCTGAAATTCCCTCCCCTCTCCCCTCTGGTCACTGTCAGCCTGTTCTGTATTTCAATGTCTTTGGTTATATTTTGCTTGCTTGTTTGTTTTGTTGTTTAGCTTCCTGTTAAAGGTGAGATCATGTGGTATTTGTCCTTCAACACCTGGCTTATTTCACTCAGCATAATGCTTTCCAGTTCCATACATGCTGTTGCAAAAGGTAGGAGCTCCTTCTTTCTTTCTGCTGCATTGAATTCCATTGTGTATATGTACCATAGTTTTTTGATCCATTCATTTTAAATGACAAAAGCAAAAGAAAAAAAACTGAAAACCAACCAACCAAACAAACCCAACCCTCCTTGACTAGAAAGTAGTATCAGGTTGAAAGTTTAATTGGTTATGAGAAGAATTTGACATCTTCAGGGCAAGGGCTAGCTACAGGCACAGTTGTGATGTGGGTAAGGCTGTTCTTTAGGGACCCCTACCTCCTTGCAGTGCCCTGGCCCTCAGGAACCCATGGACCTCAGGCTGCTTGGCCAGAGCACCCCCTTCTAGGCCCACCCCTCAGTTCCCTGCCAGTGTCCTTGGGTGCAGCCTGCTCTTTAGCCAGTTTTGCTGAAAAAATGTGTTAATGAAAACATTATTCATGGCACTAATATAAGACCCATAAAGCTGACTACTCCAGGGGGAGCTATCCCCACGTGTGTCAGGACCACTGGAACAGGGTTTTGCAGTGGGGGAAGAGAGACTAGACTCAACTTGGAAACAACAAGAGAAAAATGGGAATTTATAGCCAAAGAGCAGAGTTGGAGGGGGGTCAGTAGATAAAAAATTAGAGTGGAAACATCGGGGGTAAGGGACGTTCTGGCTAAATTGACCTAGCAGGATTCTTGTTGAAGGTAGGTCAGGATGATCAGACATCACCTGGAGGAAGCAGAGAATGCGGGAGTCTGAACAGATGCACAGAATGAAGGATTGTGGCTTAACTGACTTAAAAGGACTCTAGCTGAAGGTGGACAATGCAGAGACAAACCCAGAGGCCCAAGAGTCAATGCCTTGTTGGGAAGAATGTTCCGAGGGGCCTGACTAGGGTTTGGTCAAAAGGAAAATCTTTGTCAAATGGCCAGTAATTGTTTACAGGAGGAGTAACATAAATAATAAATTACTTCTGAAATCCTTTCATTCTCTAAGCTCTTTGGTGATGACTAAGACTCCCTCCTTTGTTAAACTTTAGTCAGGCTTCTCTGACTCCTCTTTTCAAACAAGCCTTGGAATTGGTCCCCTTGCTGTCTTCAGGCTGCCCAACTCAGTCCTTAGCAAAGAATCCTATGAAGTAAATTTAGCAAGAATTCCTCTAGTCTCGATGCCCCCTCTTAGTAATAGCCCATTTCCGGAACCCTACCTCACTCTGCTTCATGGCTGTAAATCCCCACTTGCCCTTGCTGTATTCAGAGTTGAGCCCAATCTCTCTCCCCTACTGCAGCAGTCTTGAATAAAGTCTTCATTACTAAATATCAGAACCATTTTTTCTTAACTATACCCATTAGGTCCCAGGCCTTATTTTCATAGAGATAATGAGACTGATCTTGAGCTGGACTCAAATGCTTATGGACCTAAAGGAGAGGGAGTAGGTCATGGGAAAAGGGGGTGCAGACAAATAAAGGACAAGTTAAAGACTATAAAGGTAATAGGACTCAGAACAACCAACCCTGAGCACATAAACTTTGAGGTGTGTGTTAAAGAATGAGTAGAATCTCACCAGGTATAGAAACAGAACACTCCAGGAGGAGAGCTTTAAATAGGGACCCTCCATGTCTTGACCCAGACTGGTGATTGTGCCAGAAGGACTGCCAGGTAACTGGGGCACCCCTCAAGTCTCTCTACATAGTGCACAGTGGCCGTGCCTACTGACGGCGATCCGGTCACGTCAGGGCACCTGGAATTCCCGTCCCAAGGAAAACTCTCATTTCCGTAACTCACATGGCAGCACCCTGCCTTTGCTATTATAACCGGATTTTCTAAAACCAAACATTGGCCCTTTTGGCTTTAAATGTCAAAAGAATATTTCTATCTTTACAAATAAAATATTTATTTTGGTCCTTCTGAAAGTTACTGATAAGACCAAAGCGAGTGAAATAGGGAAAGAAGAAGGAGAAAAGAAACCTTGGCGCCGATGCCTGGAAAATGACTCCCTGTGGGTGGAAAATGTTTCAGTCCTCTCTCCTGAGCAAGACTAGAAGCAAAGAAATCATGCAGAAAGAGTGTGGAAAATCCCAGCAAAATATTTTTAGCTGGTTGACCTTTTAGTAAGAGTAGTATCTCCTTTAAAAGGAAATATTATCAAAAGAATGTTATGATACTAATACTTGGAAGGGAAGCAGGAGCGGGGATAAGTCAAGTTTGTGGTATACACTTTCGGGGCATGGGTGCCCCTAGCAGCTCATCTTTCTGAATTGGATGGTACCAGAACTTTGCTCCTGCATCTAGTATAACTATATCCCTTGTCGGTTGGACTGTGTCTGTAGAACCATTTCTTGAGTCTCAAGATGTCCCTGCATAGCTCCCTTCCTTCTTTCCTCCTTTCTTTTTTCTCATTTTTCTTACTGCACCCAGGAAAAAGCAGCACCTGGGAGAGAAGAGCACAGACTTGGCCTGAATCTGAGTCTGGACTCTGTTACTCGCTCTGTGAGTGACTTTGGACAAGTTACTTAATTTCTCTGGGCCTCAGTTTCCTCATCTGTAAAATGGGAAGAATAATAGTACCCACCGCACAGGGTGGTTGGGAGGATTAAATGAGAGACCATTATAACATGCTCAATAAAACTGACATATCAAGAGAAAGAGAGGAGCCTAGAGAAACCTGCTGTCTATAGGGAGGTGACTATAGGATAAGCCAGCTAGAGGACGCCCACTCTAGATTTCCCTCTATAGTTACACTTTCCGGTTCCATTTTACTACTCCCTGACTTTATTCTGCTGTACTTGGATGGATTGCTTTGTCAGAACACTCCAAGTTAATCCCACTCTGTGTTCTGTGCAATTCTCTGAAAATAAGTTCTTTCTGCAATTACTTCACTACCCCCCCCCCCAACACATGATGTCAACTCCAAAGAAAAATATGGAGCATGCAGGGTTTTCTTTTTGAATTTTTTGTTTGTTTTTCTCTAGGTCCTCTTTCCATAAGCTTCTCATCTCCCTTTCCTCCCTCTGCCTCCTACCCTAAAATACTGAGTACCCACAGGTCTTGTCTAGAAGTCTTTATACAGCAGTCTGTCCAGTTCCACTCTCTTCCTTATTTTCCAAAATGTTCTGGCTCGTGAACTTCCATTGCTCTCATTTACTGGGATGGCTGATATTGGCTAATTTTNAACACATGATGTCAACTCCAAAGAAAAATATGGAGCATGCACGGTTTTCTTTTTGAATTTTTTGTTTGTTTTTCTCTAGGTCCTCTTTCCATAAGCTTCTCATCTCCCTTTCCTCCCTTTGCCTCCTACCCTAAAATACTGAGTACCCACAGGTCTTGTCTAGAAGTCTTTATACAGCAGTCTGTCCAGTTCCACTCTCTTCCTTATTTTCCAAAATGTTCTGGCTCGTGAACTTCCATTGCTCTCATTTACTGGGATGGCTGATATTGGCTAATTTTTAGGAATGAGCATAGAGCTAAGCCAATCCGCAGGTGACCACAGTGAGTGGCCTCCTTCTTTACTATGCTTCTCTTCGCATTTGGATTTAAAAGGCACATCTCTAATAGTGAGGTAGGTAGCAGTTCCAAAGCAATAACAAACTTCCCCCCCCACACACTTAATTGTACCTGTCATGTAGGGAGTTCCCTGCTCTTCCTTGGTGTTATGTGGGCTCCAGCCATGACCAAGGTCATGACTCCCAAGAGACTCACAGTTGGATGGGGGAATAGGCTACAGCGTTGAAAGCCAGATAGGTCACAAAGCAGAGGTGGGGTTGTGGACAGGCCGTCCCTGCAGGCAGCAATCTGGTTGTCAGAGCTCTTCTATTAGCCTGACTTTGCTGCTTGGAACAATGCTTGGAATCGGTACAAAGTCTTTTCCTTTCTCGGAAAGTCCTGTTGGACTCATTCTCCCCTGAACACGAAAGGTTGGATTATTGGAAAGCAGTGTGCCTCCGGGGCCTGTGTGCTGTTATTTTAAGGGCTCTGTAGGCTCCAGACCTCCTGTGAATATTAACATTCTTTCCTATTTAACCAGTGAGTGATTTCCAAATCTTTCCACTTCTGCCAAGACCCAGTCCCACCTCTACTGCCCCTCCTGCCTGACAACCTCACTCAACAAATGACCTTGGTTCATCCCAGGTCGGAGTTCCCTCAACTTCTCTCACCTGTTTGCTATCTTTACCTGTTTTTTCCTCCTCCATCCCTCCTCTTTTAGGGAGTCATATATTCTGCTTCTTCTCAAATGCCCTTTGTCTCTGACGTTGACTTTGCCTCCACCTGCAAACTCCATTGACCTGTACCATCATTGGTGTCTTCTCCTGCTTGTATTTGACTCTCTCCCTTTGTGTTATGAGTAGTCTCACATCTCTCTAGTCTCCTTGAGTGAAAAATATATTTGAGCCCCATTCTTCATTTAAGCTGCCAGCAGCATCTTTCTCTTCCCTCCCAGGCGCATCCCCACTCACAGCCCCCTCTTGAGAGGTCTCACTCTCATTCTCTCACTCTGACTTCTCCCTCCACAGGGTTCCTAGGGGCCAACAATAGCAGCATAAAATTGTGATAGCAGTTACGATGAAAGGTGGCAAGTGCTGTGATGTGGGATGCACAAGGTATTATGGGAGCACCTAGCAGGAACATCTAATCAGAATGGGGGTGAGGAGTGTGAGAAAAGGCTTTCTCTAAGGAAGTAGCATTTAGGAGCAGATCTGAGGAAGAGGAGGAGGAGGAGGAGGAGGACTTGTTAGAGAACTTCAAGATAGGGAAGGTGTTCTCAGATCTAGAGGACCAAGGCTATGCAACATTTCTGCCACCGTGTCAGCTCTTATTTGTTCTTGTAATCAGATCTTCACCTTATTTAGGTGGTAGACACTGGGACAGGTTTCAAAATGCAGTTATTATTCCTTTCAACTCCTTCCATGCTGCCATCTCAGGAAGTCACATCGGCATCTTTTCCCCATGCTCGTACATCATATCTGACTCCACTTCTTTGCTCACCCTCCACATTGGTTTTGCCTCCACAATGTCTTTCCCATCCTTCTCCTCTGCCAGTCCCATTAAAAAGCCCCCCGTTCTTCTAGCCCTCCTGTCTTAGCTAAGACCTCTAGTCTCTTCCTTATTCAATGAACCCATATGATCCTACATACAGGTATCTACCATTTTGAACCATTTTGAACCATATCACTCTCTTCCTTAAAAACTGCCAATTCACTATAAAGTAATGCAGCCAACTCCAATGTCATACACTTCTCCCCTTTAACTCAACCAAATTCTTCAACTTTTTTCCTTATGGCTCATCCCTGTGGTTCCAATTTCTCTGCAACTTCACCAACACTTCTTTTGTCTTTTCTTTAATTTTATTTATTTATTTTCTAGATTTTATTTATCTTTAGAAGGGAAGGGAAAGAGAGAGGGAGAGAAATATCAATGTATGGTTGCTTCTTGTGTGTCCCCTTCTGGGAACTGGCCCCTGCTGGGGAATGGCTTGCAACCCAGGCATGTGCCCTGACTGGGAATCGAACCATGATCCTTAGGTTCACAGGCCTGCGCTCAATCCACTGAGCAACACCAGCCAGGGCTCTTTTCTTTCTTATAGTAGCCATCCTACTAAGTGTCAGGTGCTTCCACAGTCGGCTTTTTAAACTTTTATATTCTTTTAAAATTAGTAATTGTTTGCTGGCATGTTTATTACTTAATGATAAAAACAAGACCTACTCATGAGAACTAATTATAAGGTTCCTTTTAAAAAAAAGGAAGGAAAACAACCAGGTGCAAGAGTGGTTGTAACATTACCATGGCCTCTTCCCACAAACCTCTCCCCCAAACCCCTTTGATGCTTGCTCTCATCTTCCCCACCAGCTGCACCCCTGGAAGTGCGGATGGTGTAAATGGACATAGGCCATTCTGATTGTTTACAGTGTGTCCATTCCCACTGGTTACTGCTTGTATCTTACTGATTTTTTAACACTTAGAATATCGGCCTTGCCTGGGCATCCGTCCTCCTGGAAACCTCACAACAGAGTAAGAGAGGAGAAGTTCTGGAGCAGCAACCATGAGCCAGGGAAGAGCACCCTGATGGACTTTTCACCTGGCTCACTCAGAGCTACTCCCATCAAGGCCCTGCCCACAAGGCCCTGCCCACAAGGCCCAGGTGAAAGGAGCTGAGCTCCCCACTCTCTTCTTGCTTCCCCTGCCCAAAGGAAGTCACTTCTTTCTCTGTCCCAAAGCACGTCGAGTCTGCAATTAAATGNAGAATATCGGCCCTGCCTGGGCATCCGTCCTCCTGGAAACCTCACAACAGAGTAAGAGAGGAGAAGTTCTGGAGCAGCAGCCATGAGCCAGGGAAGAGCACCCTGATGGACTTTTCACCTGGCTCACTCAGAGCTACTCCCATCAAGGCCCTGCCCACAAGGCCCTGCCCACAAGGCCCAGGTGAAAGGAGCTGAGCTCCCCACTCTCTTCTTGCTTCCCCTGCCCAAAGGAAGTCACTTCTTTCTCTGTCCCAAAGCACGTCGAGTCTGCAATTAAATGTTTTTGTTATTATTAAACACTCTCACCTTTACTATAGTTATGTGCATATATTTATCCACATCTTTGGAACCCTTGGGTTTTCCCTGTCTTTGGGGATGGCCAAGATACCTTGCATGTAACAGCCATAAGATACATGTAAACGTTAGCAAATCCAACTGCACGGAGACACTACTACTGGGAGGCATTGGTGGTTGCACTGCTGCCTGCACTTGACTGAGCACATGTGCCGTGCTGAGCTGTTCTGGGGCGCCTGTGCAAGTGCTAGCACTTTCTCAGTGCAGAAGAGGCTGCCTGGGACCCTGAATCCGACTTGAGATTGAGAAACAACACCAAGGGCTGCTTCTTGGGCTCTCTCTGCCACCAAAGATACTTCCTGGGACTGGGCCGTCCTGCAGAGGGAGCACAGAAGGAGAAACTGTGTCAGGGGAGGACACAGTGATGGGGAATCTGGTTTCCTTCTGAGATTATTCCCATCAAGCCCCGTCCTCAAGGCCCCCTGAGGGTGAGGCGCAGCAATCCTGGTTGGAACTCAAAGCCCGGCAGTTCCAGTTTATGACCACAAGCCACAGTCACATATGGGTTATGAGTGTCCAGGCCTGAATTCCTCAAATCTTGGGCTCCCCATCCAGGCAGGAAGTTGTCTGAGAGACACACAGATAAGAGTCCTAGTCTGGAGAGCTAAGCCTGAGCACCTATGAGTGAATGAGGATTTCAGAGCATCGAGTGACAGAGGAAAATAACAAAGTAATCCAGAATTCACCATCCTGAATGGAGGCCGCTGCCAGACAAATAACCTATAGCATATTGTGGTAGAGCTGAATGCATCTGATACTCTATATGGGGTTCGAAAGACTGCCTGCATGAGGTCAGCCTTGCCCACAGGGTAGCCATGAGAGAGAAAGCTTTTCTTTTCCGGAAAAAAATTTAGCCCCTAAAGAAAGCAATAACAACAGGATGATTTAAAGTAGTTGGGAAAGTGAGAACGAGGGAAAGGAGATGTGGAAAGGGAGAGCACATTGGGCCCAGATTCTGTGCTTTGGTGCTTCATTCGACTTTTGTTTTGGTTGGGGATGGCTCAAGAGAACCCTAGCATCTCTCACTCTCACAATCTCTAGACCTTGCCTTGCCTTTAAAACTGTTGTTATGTCTCTTTAGAAGGCTGTGTGGAAGAATATGAGAATAAAAACCCATGCTGCCTCTGAGCTTAAAACAGTTTTTTACCAGCTTCCAGAAGCTTCCTTTTTTTGGGATAATTTGTTGATCATCTTTACTTTAGAAAATTGGAATGAATAATATAACTACAAAAGGAAGGAGTCATTAGATAGGACTTCTTAGTCCTTGGGGAAGATACACAAAACCCCCACTCCCCTGCCAGAACCCTGGGGCTGACCTCCAGGGGTCTCACGTAGAGCCTTCCAGCAAAGAATCAGCTCCTTTCCTTGGCCTGGCTGCTGGGATGTGTGTGTGTGTGTGTGTGTGTGTGTTGGGGGATGGGGGTGCATGGAGCCCTGGGAAAGGAAGAAAACAGGATTGCAACCCCACTTGTTTCTCCTAACACCCTTCTCTTTTCCCACTCGAGGTTGCGCACTCAAGGGCACTATTTGTTCTCACACAAAGGAAAAAATAGCTCTGTTGTGAGTTCCCTGAGTGCCTGACTTGAGTCCTGATGTTGGGATGGTTTGTTTTCTGGGATGCCTAGAGCTGTACACATTCCTTTCTGGGGGATGCTTTCTATAGACATAAACAGAGAACGAGCCTGCGGGGAGGAAACCTGTAGCTGCCTTTTCTTTCTCTGGAGCTACAGTCCTGCAGAGGTGAATATACAGAAAGACAGACAGGTTAGGAAGGAGGAAGGATGACCTATCAGCACGAGGGCTCTGAAGAGAACGAAAGAATTATCATACACAGAAGCTGAAAATAGAATATAAAGCATTCAGTACTGGGAAATAGTGGAGGCCTCCTGGAGAACAATCTGCAAAGAAACCCTCGCTGTCCCCTCCCCAGGAACACAAGCCCTGGGTCAGGTGAGGTGAAACCGAAACTTGAAAATCCACATTGAGTCATGCTATTGCACAACCATGGGGAAGCCCTGCCTTCCTGTGTTTGCTCTGAGCAAGGCACCCTGGCCTTGGGCAAAGGGCTTAATTAGATGCTGCCCAGGGTTTAATGCAGTGTAGCTGGGGCAGGTGGGAGAGAGGGGTAGGTCTTTGAAATGCGCCGTGCTAACAGGTCAGAGAGATGGCAGTAGAGCCGCTGTGGAGTGCATGTTTCTAAAACGAGGGGAGGGACATTCATTTTACATGTAAGACTTTTTGAAAAGCAGATGCCCTCCCCCACGTGCTTCAGTGTTTTGGAAAGCTTACTAGAATTCAGTGAACCAAGTCAAGGCCGTCTAGCCCTTATCTTATTCAGGGTCTTTATTTCTTTGCAGATAAGCAGCTAATGTAAACCTCACTAAAGAAAGGTCATTTCTTGTTTTAGACTTCCTTTCAATGGGTAGTTAACCTTTGAGTCGACTGACTTTGTTCTCACATTCAGCTTCCTCCCGCCTCCACAGGCACTCTCCTTTACCCTCCTGCAACAGGTACATCTTGTTTACCGGCCAGGGGCTGGTTTAAGATCTGATTGGCTACTTGCCCTCTAATGACAGTAACAGCTTACCGTACTGTGTTAAGAGCAGTCACTGTGAGTGCAGAGGTTGAAGAAAAAAATTAAGAAAAGAGGTTGCCTTTTAAGAAACCTCAGCCTTCTGATTAAAGTAATATACAGCCATGATGCTTAGTAGGAGTGTCTTTGGGTTTGCTGTTAACTTACCCCCAAAAAAGGTCTCTGCTAGATTCAAGCCCAGTACCTCTTTATCAGTGTGCCAGAGGTGAATGCCAAGATTGGTTCAGCCGCTGCAGCAAAATGGTTTACGTTTTGGACACCTGTTATCTACATGACTCGGCTTAATGTGTATTTTTAAGGTGGAAAGTGTCCCCAGAAGGAAGTAGGTCTGCCTCAACCTGAGTTTGCCTTTGAAAGCCAGAAATGACCCTCCTTTTCAAATTTGATACCAAGTTTAATTCCAAGCTATCTCTGACTATAAATGGATTTGCATTGACTTTTGTTGCCATTGGTGAGGATGGGGATTTATGATTTAGTTAAGCGTGGTCCTTCTTAAGATTACAGTCTTAAAGATGTGAAATATACAACATGTCCTGCTCTACCCACCAATATCAGAAGAGGCCCTCCCATGTGTCTTTGTGACAAAAAGAAATCCACATTCATGATTCCATGGAGGAACATCTTGTTCAGTGAACCCGAAAGTACTTCAAGGATCTCACCACGTTTATTAAAACAGACAATATGGAGAATGGGAGAGAAGGGACACTAGTTTGCATCAGCTAGGGGCTGAACAGGTGGGCAAGTGAAATGGGGATTTAGTAAACGAGGTGGAATTTAAGGTCTCATCCCCAAAGGCATCCTGTCATGCTCCCCACAGACCCAATCTCATAGCCTGGCTCCAGCTCTTGTGTACTGTGGCTCCACAAAGGTCTTCATCCCTATATCACACTCCACAGAAGGAGCTACAAAATGAGCTGTGTTGATTTGAGAAATAATCTGAATGCTGCCAGGAAAAGGTGCTATAGCTCTTCAAGAATTAAAGTGCATCCGATAGAAACCAGTGCAAGTGAGCAGAGCAAAGCCAGCCCAGCCCACTCCACCCCTTTTCCCGAGGCCGTGCAGCTTGGTTTTTGACCTCCACCTCACTTTTGCCGTCTCTCGTTGACCAAAAGGGTCCCTTTCACGCCGGCCAGTGCTGCCAGCCTTGTCAGGAGGTTTCATTTGGGGTGAATTCCTGCCCCAGGAAATGGACTGAGAAATTCACAGAATCTCAATGAAAGAGAAGAGCCTGGGAAGCTTAGAAAGAGTCTTTCTGTGCAGCCCGTGCCCTACAAATGGGCAAACGGAAACTGTTGCTTCCAGATAACTGCCTTTAAAGATGTCTGAGCGTGGAGACTGCCCAGAGGCATCCTCAGGGGCTCATCTGTGTTTCATTCCAGGTGGGCTAGGTTCTTCCATTGGTCCTATTGAAATCTGTCCTGTTTGTTCTGCACCCACCCTGACACCGCTTTTGTCCAATCTTAATTATGGGTTTTTGAGTTTGAGTGTCTGTTCTCCAAAAAGTAGCCCAACCTAGACTTCCATTTAGATGCAGTGACCAGATGGTCGTTGGTGCCATGTAAATAGCTGGCCCTTCTGAATTTTGGAAATGAGATAGACGCCTTCATTCATTCATTTATTCAAAAACTAATTTTGAGTGTGTAGTGCATGTCAGTCACTGCTCTGTATGTACTGGGTTATATAAAGGAACAACAAACAATTGCTGCCTTGAAAACTCATTTGAAAAGTTATGAGGGAGGGGCAGGAGTGCAAGAGATGATAAACACTAAATAGTCAATAAAATACATGACACGTTAGACATGAAAATTGCTATAGAAAAATTGAGTAGAGAAAGAAGAATTTTGGTATGCAGGTAGAGTGGGAAAATTGTAGTAAATTTTTCAAGTGCAACTTCACTGAACAAGTGAGAAAACTGACAAATGTGAATTTCTATTCCTTCTTATGAAGAATTGGTCTCACAAAGAAACAAGTATTGGGATAGTGAGACACATACCACTGTCTGCAGAATTTAATTTTATATTATTCAGACATTTATATTTATTTATAAAACAATGTTCAGAATATTATGTTATAATTGTGTATACATTATATATGTACACACGTAGAGATATAATAATATATAACATAATTTAAGAATGATTTGTATCCTAAAAGAGCTTTGATACCTGTCAAGTCAGGTAGACATATAGATAATTTCTAAGTTCCCCCAAATATTCTTTTTGTTTACTCAGAATATTCTAACCTGACCAGTTTACATCTCTTGGTAACTTGAACCACAGAAGTGTCTCCTTGCCTTTTGAGTCTGTTCTGCTGATCATGCTTAAAGCTACTTCAGACTGGCCCTCTACCCAATGTGGCTATCAAGAGCAAAAGGGATTCAGGACACAGGTAGAGGAGGCTCACGCTGCCCTTGGAGAAAGAGTGGCATTGGGGAGCACAGCCATCACAACACATCAGCTCGTGCATTGTTTTCCTGCTCAGAAAACCAAGTCAGAAATCCAGTCTCATTTCTTTGAAAGTACTTGGTGCACAAATAAGCAAATGAGTTATTAGGAATGTCCAGTCATTGTTTGAGGACTTTCTGGAATTTGAACCATTGTGATTTTTGTTGTATAGAAAATGCTTTGGTTGCCTGTTTATCATACAGTGCAGGCTCATGAATAACTTCCTGGGGGACTGGCCCACATTCTTGGTCCTGTTGGCGTCTCTTGCCCAGCAAGGCTCATTCAAGGCGTCTTCCCAACATCCTGTCTGAGAGTGACCTTTTCTTCACTTACTAAGCTCTGAGTCCTTATTGAAAAGATCTCTTGCACAGGAAGGTCCGCTGTCTGCTGTGGCGCCTGGCAAGAGAAAAACAGCTCTGGTTTCTAGGAAGTTAGATACACACACGCACGCGCACTGGAAGTCTTGTTCAGAAAAAATGAAATGTTTGTGTTCCTCCACAGGCCTGATACGGAACACCAGCAGACATTCCAGCAATGTACAGAACAGAGGTGAAGACAGGTGCAGGAAACACAGCTGGAAACCAGAGAACACAACAAACGTCATGTCCACAGGCCAACAGCCAGGTGGACGTGGGCACTGAGACAAAGCCAAGGGCATGCGCGCATCTGCGCCTATGTGTCTGGGGGTACACTCAGCCTTAAAAGCTGCCCAATAGAAAGGCTGCAAAGCACTTAAGAGAAAAGTAACCATGAAATTCATCTTAACATCCAGAAAGAGTTTTGTCCTTGCCAAAGAAGTCCTGAAGCTATTAGGCTTTTTTTCTTTTTTTCTTTTTTGCCTTCTCAGTGGCACCAGGGAAAGCAGGGGGACCTCAGAGAAAGGTGCCGGTGTGTTCTTTAAATTCATTCTAGGAGTTAAAATAAGACCCACTTAAACATGATAAGGAACTCTAAGGAGCACTCTCACTCTGGTAGAATGACACAATTTTAGAATCGAGGCCTTGTAAATACTATGTACAAGACAATCAATATGTTAAGGACTCTGATGGCCAAAGGGCTCCGTGCCCTGCCCCTGGTCATCGCACAAGGTGAAGCACAGTTGGAATGCAGAGTCCGATTCCCACCTCAGAGGGTTCAGCATGCCGGTGCCCCTCTCCCTGGACCTGGTGACGAGGGCCAGCATCAGGGGCGGTGACCTGTGCAGTTGCACAGGCCGTGCTCTCAGAAGGAACCCACACCTGATTTAACGCTGTGCTATTGCCATCTTGAAATCTCTAATGTTATCCTTGAACTTGTGTTCTGTAATTGAAGTCTGTTGGGACAGTGGCACATGAATATGAGCTGAATATTTAGTTACACACAATATGTATGTCCATTTGTGTGTAGAGTTCCAGATGCCCTGTGAGCACAGAATTCCAGACAACCCATGAGGCACTGGAGTCCAGGAAGACTCAAAGCAAGGTAAGCCTGTCTATGGCCAAGCAAAGAGGGGTGGGGGGAGGAGGGACACTGACAGTCCCAGGAGGGCAATTGAACCAGAGCTTGCTGGGAATGCAGGAAAAAGGCAATGGTTTTCTAAGAGACACAGGCGACCAAGGATCCCTATCATGTCTTTTCTTACTCTATTTATATCTCTGTGTTCACCAAACATTTATGCTGAAAAGGAAGACATGAGAAAAGAGAAAAACAGGGCAGTCCTTCCTTACTCATCAGGAAACCAAAGGTAGAGACCATTGGTAGAATGTGCTTACATCAAGAAGTGAATAAAAACAGCTGAGTTAGTTTTGCTCATCATTCCCACTGTTCTGAACAAAATACCTATGCATGCAGGAGCTACAAAATATAAATTGTGTAATTTCAGTAACTCTGTACATGAGTTACATGCTCTTATATTGGCATTTAAAACCAACATTGCATGATATAAACACGAATGGTAAAATTCATGTTAATAGTTAAAAATTTTATTTTCTCTTTACTTAGAATGACAGTAAGTAATACAATTTTAAAAAATACCATGATAAGTTGGGAGAGTACAGAAGAAAGAAAAAAGCTTTGTATATATTTAAACATATATAATATGTTTGGTAATTCTTTTTCCCCTGCTTTTAAACCATTTTCATTCTTCCGTGGCCCCCCTGCCCCCCAAGTACAAATGTCTACAAAAATTCCTAACACGTTAGACTCAATCCCAATGATAGATTTGTACAGTTAAGGTCTCCTAGTGTTCGCCTCAGATTGTATTAGGATTTCATTGTAGTAATTGTCTGTATTTAGATACCCCCAGATGCATACCCAGAGGTAAAGCCATAGGTGGAAGTAGTGCACTTGGAAGATGATCCCAGAAAACACCAGTAGGTGATAGAGGGAGAAACAGGTGAGGAAGGGAAAAAAACACTTAACAATGTGCATCGAGCTGTGGGGAACAGGAGCTTAATCCTGTTGGGGAGCCCTAGGAGACAGTGTTCTGAGTCACTCCAAAGGAAAGCCAGGTTACTGGCTTGCCTGGGTTACTTGCCTCCCAACTCTACCTGCCATTGCTGGAGGACTAAGTTTGGGACCGTTCATTTTTCATCATCTCTGACTTGTTCTGCTTATGGCTACCATGGCCAGAAAAACACCACCAAGGAAGAGCATCACAGGTATGGCAGGCAGGGTACCAAAAGCATCTGTTGCATTAGTCAAGCAGTAAAAGATTCTATACAGATCGGTCAGACCCCATGGAGACGTAAAACAATGATGAATTTTTGCTCTTCCTAGGGCAGACTTCAGAGAAACACAATCACAAGGGCCCTGATAGAGGAGTGCTCTAAATGCTGCCATCACATCTGTTTCTATGCGAAGTGAAGCTTTTGGGATGGTAGAGAAATACAGGGGTCTGAGGGAAGCTGCCTAGGGAATCTGCAGCTAACGTAATTTGTAAGGGGAGACAACACTTCATCAGTAGACCCAGAAAGAGAATCTTATACTAGTGCTGCTTGCCAAGGGCCAGCTTCAGACCTTAAGGTTTAGTCTTCGCTGACTTTGGCCTGGCTGTTGGTTTCCTAATGCCCCAGTTATCTGGGGATCACAGGTGTGCTGCTCAGTCTCCTACAAACTCCCACCGGGGCATATGCCTGATATGGTTCAATGTATACGCAGCTCCAGGTTGCATTTACTTTTTACCTTTTCAGTTTTCTCATAAATTAATTATATTTTGGCTTTCTTGCATTATAAAAGTTTTCTTTGTTAATTTTATTATTTTTTAGTTAAATAATAAGATACCTCCTGGGCAAGTTCTGTCTCTCTCTCTCTCTCTCTCTCTCAGTACCTAGCCTAGCTGAGCACAAAATAGATAATCAATAACTTCTTGTTCATTAGCCTTCTCCACCAGGGCCAATAAGCTTTACTCCAGGTAGCTGCTGACAGGTTGAGCAGTCCTGGAAGACTCCATAGCTCTGGGACTAGGTCAGCTGTAATGCTGTTAGATGCCTTGAGGGTTACTTCGAGTCTTAAGATGTTTCCTGGAATTAGAAGCATGCCAGGAGAGCAGGGCCACTCCCAGAGGGTGGAGGATGGCTGCAATGGTGGGAGTTACGCAGCCTGGCGTGGGCTGTCCAGGCATCACAGAGCCTTGGCCTGGCTGGGGTGGAGTCCCTCGTGGCTCATCAAAGGGTAGGGAGGGGACTGCTGATGAGGCACTGTGCCAGGTGCTGGTGTGCCTAGTAAGGGGTCTATCCATGCTGTTCCCATTCATTTGCTGCCAGATTCACCATTGAGGGATTTCAACTGTTCCATACAAAGTTCTGGAGCTCAGTAAGCAATTGTTCTAAAGCTTCTGTCTCTCTCCATCATAGTCTCCAGCTCCTCACCATGTCAAAGTTTGATTTCCAGTTTCTTTATTTGTGCCTCAACCAGGAGAGTGACCACAGACTTGCTCTCTCCCTTCCCCCCCTCTGCAGGCAGGTGCGGGGGTTTGGTTGCAATTGAGGCTAGAGCAGCTGGTGCGGCTGTGGCTCCACTTCCTTCAGAAAGGCATGTTCTACTTTCTTCTTCCCCATGTGACTTTCTCTCTCTTTACAAGTACTGCTGACTTTCTTGTTCTCTTTAGCCTCCTTGTCTTCTGATTTGGTGTCTTCCTTAACTTCACTAGCCTTTTCACAGTTTTTGTATTTTCTCCATCTTGTGCTTTATTACCTCCTATTTCATTTTCCTTTTTTTTGCCGTGTCAGGCCACTGACCAGCAGGATCTGTTTCCAGTTTTTCCTCTTCAGCTTCTTCAAACTCCTTTGGTTCTCAGGGCCCTGTGCCTGCAATACAGCTACTCACTAGGACTGAATTACAGATAGTGGGATTTCTACAATGCATTGGTAATTGGGGGATTTATTTAGGGACATGGAATCAACTTACACAAAGAGTAAACATAGGAAATACGTGTGGATAGACAGGTATATAGCAAAACCTCATGATTTGCTTTTTGTAAATGCACATAGACACTTGTAAAATAATAGTGGTTCAAACAAAGCCATGGAGGGGAGGATGTGATTTGCAATCCATTTGTTTTTAAGAGTTTATATTAAGTAAATGAAGTATGAGCATATGTGTGCAGGCACTCACCTGAGCTCGATCTGAGATTTTTTCAAAGACCAGACCACTTTTACTTTTTAATCCAGTTTTTGTTATTGTATTCTGCTGGGTCTGGGGTTTGATTTTTACCATATAGACAATGTAATAAGTTAGCTCATTCCCTTTTCACAGATGCTGGCAGAAGCCACAAGACTCTTGCATCAGAGAAAAAGGACTATTAATGACAGCATAGCAAACAGTATATGCCTCCTCTCACCAGAGAAACACATGTGGCCCAGATGGGTGCCACTCACTCAGTGAGTCTGCATTATAAGCAATTCTGAACGTGAGGGATCTGCTGCTTTCACAGAAAACAGTAAGCCAATCTGCACCTTGTTCAGGGAGGGATGTTGCCTCATTTCTCAAGGTGGCCAGCTGCAAAGCAATCCTGGGAGTCATAAAAAGGTGGCAAGTCTGTAAACCTGGCTCATGGTAGGAAGAGTTCTGAAGATCAGCTCTGTCACGTAGTGGGTCTGTGACCTTGGGGAAGTTAATTTCTTGGTGTGTGTGTATCTGCAACTATAAAATGAACTTCATGACAGAATGTGTGTTATAGAGATGCCATGAGGGTCACATGAGAAAACACATGCAAAGTACTTAGCACATGGTAAGAACTGGACATGTTAACATCCTATTGCTTTTCTGCAGACAATAAAAGTTCTTCAAAGGCCAACATCATGTTCTCTTCTGCTTTTGAAGTAAACTGGAAGCATTTATTGAGTGTCTCTTGTCTTTGTCAGCCTTTCAATTCAAGAAACCAGGCCTGGCTGGTGTGGCTCAGTGGACTGAGTGCTGGCCTGCGAACCAAAGGGTTGCTTGTTCAATTACCAGTCAGGACACATGACTGGGTTGCAGGCCAGGTCCCCAGTTGGGGATGCGTGAGAGTCAAACACACATAGATATTTTTCTCCCTTCCTTTCTACCTCCCTTCCCCTCTCTATAAATAAAATCTTTTTAAAAAGAAAGCAAGCAAGTGGGGAAGTCTAAGTCTAATTAGGGAAAATCAAATTCACAAAGGAAATGAGGAGGAAAGAATGTAGGTTGCATCTTTGAATGCTTACTATATGCCAGGCATTGTGGTATGCATTTGATTTAATGTCTAGCTCATTTTAATCCTCCACAAATGTGTGAGATAGAAATCTTTACCTCATTTTAAAAATAGGATTGGTAGCCAGAGCAGTGAAAAGATTTGTCTAAAGTCTGTTACCAAAGCAAGAATCAAACCCAGGTGTAAGAACTACAAACCCATCTATGCAATGACTATTAGAATAATGCCTGCTCCCAATGACCTTCTTAATTACCCTGGGAAGCAGGAAAAGCCCTGTTGCTAATACCATCTTATGTCTTTAAAAAATGACCCAGGAAATACTGAATCATCAACATACACACTCAATATTCTTGACCCAGTGAGTTATTTTTGTGTGTGTGTGTGTGGGGGGGGGGGTGCTATTGATCTGATAATTAGGTACTTAGATACTGTTTCCATACTCAGTGACTCTCAAGATGCTGTCCATGCATGGTGGGTGGATTTGACCTTGCAGGGATTTTGAAATGCCACTTTTCTTATGTGGAAGGGAAGACACCCCTCAGTGTAAGACATGACCTGAGGGCAATGGGAGGGCAGTGGACCCAGAGTACATCTTGGGTCAGAAGACAGAGTTCTGGCTCTGGGGCACTTCACTTCTCTTGGGCCTGGGTTTCTCATCCAAACGATGAGAAAGAGAGAGTGCTGGATGATTTCTGAAATGTGTCGATCATTTTATTCTGAGATTCAGAATCTCTGACTGGCCCTAAAAAACGGGTAAAAAGTCCACAACCACGGGGAGACAGAGATTTGCCCCCTGCCATCTCTGCAAGAAGGGAAACCCTCACTCTGGGCAACGGTTTTTTGGCTAGGACTGGAGAAACAATGGCACAGACAACATTGGGCAGCCAAGTCCTTATTAATGTCTTGGTTACAGAACAAGCCTACTGGGGACTTAAAAGAATCTAATTTGTACTCCAAGGACCTTCAAGTAGAAATCCTTCATGAACGCCCTGGCCACAGAACAGAGAGTACTAGAACAAAGCCTGTTTTGATCTTTTGTCTTGGTTATGGGTGATACCATATCTCTAGCATAAACGACGACGCTTGTATTGTTTGTGTGCCAGCAATAAAAAGGAAAACATAACTGGGTGGTTTGGTTAGTTTTGGCATGTGTAGTTCAGGGTGGGAAATTCCCTCAGATTCTGGCTGATCACCTAGTATTTAATTTTTTTAATGTGTGTGAGTGTGTCAGTTTCACAATACCAGAGGTTCTTGTTGAAAGGTAATCACAAAGAACTGGACATCCTGGTGTTTGGAACAAACATTCCAGCTGGTTGGCATTACCACCCTTACTGTAATACCAACGACAACAGCAGTGACCTCGCTGTAGTGTGAGTTCCCTGGGGATGCCCCAGGAGAAGCCTTTCCATTTATGGTCAAAGTCAGTAAAGAAGTGGGAAGCTGATGTTTAAACCTAGATGGTTCGGGCAAATGGCAGCGCTTCCTAGGTGTTCCAGGGTTAAGATTGGTGAGCGACAAGAAACTGCCTTAAGCCTCAAAGCCCTGGGACCTTGACCATCAGTCATCCAACCTGGATTTGGAGTCACTGTCTGATGTTAGGTACACCTTGGTCTTAGCTTTAGGAAGCTTCTGACTTATTGGTTTAAGGTCCACACAGTCATGGGGTCTCTGGGCTCTGATCCCTAAATCGGAATGCTTCATGTGATACCTTGTCTGACCGTAGTCTGGGCTCTTGCAACCCACAGTTGGTCCCCAGACCAGCAGCATCAGCACCCACTGGGAGCTGGTTATAAAAGAAGAATCTCAGCCCCTTCTTGAACAGACCAAACCTGAACCTGCTCTTTAACAAAATCTCAGTGTGGTTCACTTGCCCACTTCAGTTTGAGAAGCCCTGGATCAGACTACCTGAAATACGGCTGCACCACCTTGCACATCCATGAAGTAGGTGCACCATTCCCTGGTCCAGGGTGTTTGGGTTGTAAGAAGAAAGGGCTTCATTCAGGAAACTCAGTGGGCACAATCTGAACTTCATCTCTGCTGTAAGGTGTTACCGCTTTTTCAGCCAAAAAGAAAGATTTATTTTCTGTTAAAAAACATATATTTGCAAGAAATAGCTGAAATGATACACAAAAAAGGAAAAACACCCTTGATACCACCACTTGAAATGACTGAAGTTCCTTACAAATTTCCCTGCCACTTTTCTTATCCCACCCACTGAAGTATCCACTCTAAGCAATTTTGCTTGTATCTCACCCCAGATACTCTTGTGCTTTCATTTAAAATCTGTTGGCAGCTCTGTTTGAGAGCATTTTGCTTAAAGAAAGGAGGGCAAGGGACCTTTGGTAAAATGGGACAACATGAACCAAATGGGAAGCCAACATGTCAGTCAGATGGCCAGCAACCTTTGTTTCTTTTCTGCTCTCTTTAGGTCTCTCTGCCAACTCAATATAACATGGAGGACACTCTCAGGTGATCCGCAGCCTTCTGAAATTTACAAGTGTGGCTCACATATGGTGGGCAGGGCCAGCTGAGACTACGACGCTCAGGCTATGCTTCTGGTGTGTAGGGTCATGAAAGAGCTCCAGACTCCTGTGGGGAGGGGATTGTGTCTTAACAAATACTTTCCAGTTGCTATAAGACATCTTTAATGTGTACTAAGGCAGAGCTTCTATTCCTTCTTGGAAGGCCAGGCCACAATTCAGTTGAGGTCACCATATTCCAATTCCTCTCCAGTATTTGCTAGAATAAACTCTTTAGCTTCCTTGCTCCATTTGTAATGTCCTTGCTCTGAACCTTTCTAAAATATGTATTATATTGACATCTGAGTTTAAACAATATTGAGGACTTATAAGTCTTGATATAATTTAGTATAATTTTTTTACCTTAAACCTCCACCAGCTTGCCTTCTTCCTTTTAGGTTCCCATTCCTAAGCTGTGGTCTTAGAAGGAAGGTTTTGGGCTCCATAGTAACTAGTTCGCTCCTGCTCTAAGGAACTGACATAGTCATAGGGCCAGGAGACTGCATCTTTTCTTCTCTACGTGGGGTTTGGAGAGAAAGACTCCTCTGTTTCTTCTGGAACTCATAAATCCATGTTTCCTTGTTTGTCTATGTATTGGTTTCCTGTTGCTGCTGTAACAAATTATCACCATCTTAGTGGTTTAAAACAACTTTCTATCTTATAGTTATGGTGGTCAGAAGTCCAAAGTTTCAAAGTGTGAGCAGGGCTGGCTCCTCCTGGAGGCTCTTAGGTAGAATCATTCCTGGCCTCAGCTTCTACAGGCTGCCAGCATTCCTTGGCTCACAGTTGCACCACTCTTAGTTCTGCCTCCATCATCACACAACTACTCTGACCCTCCTTTTTCCCTCTTATAAGGTCCCTGGTGATGACAGTGGGCTCACCAGATAATTCAAAATAATCTGCCCATCTAAAGATCTTTAACTTCATGACATTTGCAAAGTCTCTTTTGGCACATGAGATAACAGCCTTAGGTTCTTAGAAGTAGGATGTGTGCCTCTTCAGGGAGCCATTATTTTTTAAGACTTTATTTATTTATTTTGAGAGAAGGGAAGGGAAGGGAAAAGAGGGAGAGAAACATCAATGTGTGGTTGCCCCTTACGCACCCCCTACTGGGGACCTGGCCTACAACACAGGCATGTGCCCTGACTTGCAACCCTTTGCTTCACAGTCTGGTGCTCAATCCACTGAGTCACACCAGCTGAGGCAGGTGACCTCTCAACATGTTCCATCAGCTAAGGTGAAATTTTACTTATTGTCAATAGCTTCAACTGCTTAAAGTCTCCACATAACAATTCCCAGACACCTCGGAGATGAGGAGGCAAAACCATACTTTTGACAGACTTTAGAGATATGTTTTTACTAAAATGGAGTCAATAAGAAAAAGTGAGAAGGTATAAAAAAGAAATGTGGAAATGTAAAAGAATGCAATAATCATCATAACAGCTATGATTTACTGAATATCTACTGGGTCTCAGCCATAGTGCTAGGTACTCTGCAAACATTATCTTCTCTAATCTGCTCAACTGACCAGAGAAGGGGGCATTAGTGTCTTTGTCTTGCAGACGTGGAAACTAAATATATAAGCATTATGTACAGCTTCCATTCTAGGGGGTTGCCCAGCTACTACTACTACTTGACAGCTGAGGTAATGTTTCTGAATGTGGCTTTTAATAACTGGAGTTACCATCACTAGAGAAAATATATTTATAGACTTCCCAGAAACTCTCTGCTGTTGGTAAACATGGTCTAAGCCAAAGGCATCAGCAGAATGACTCCAGCCATCGATTAAAGAAGATAGTGTTTATCCAGCTTTCTGACGTATTGCTCATTACTTTTTTTCCCCACTCAATTGACCAACAGCCTGTTGGATCTGCTCGACTTTGATCAGAACAGAAACTGTGGTGTGCCCTAATCATTTGAATTCAAGACCTTGAATACATTCCTATTGGTTTAACATTTGTTGAATACCCATCATGGGCTTTGGGTTGAGTTGGGCTCCTGGCTCATAGCTGAATATGAGTTTGATAGTAATGGTGCAGTGCTATAGACATGGTATTTCAGTAGTTAAAAGGTCCAGTAGCTGAAAGTGATAAGGAGACCTTCATGGTCTAGCTATTTCCATTATTTGCTGACCTGCAGGAGAAGAGCCAGATGCCTGGACCCCAACCTGGTTTTAGTATTTTCACCTCTTATCATCTAGTTCTATGAAAATTCAGTTTCAAAATATGGCTGTCTATTGTCAAGCTAGACTCTTATTTTCTCCTTAAAACACACAAAATTTTATGTGTCTTAAGGAGAAAATAAGAAACAAAAACATAACATAGGAATTTAAAATTATTTCAGCCAATTTTGACATGTTCAGGTTATATTCAATGGGTGGTTTGCTATTGCCAGCTTAAGTTAGTGCCCAAGAGCCAGCTGCATGCATGTCTTTCTAGGTCCCTGTCTGATGGTCTGGCAATGCCAGGCTTTAGCTTGAAATTGGCCATCATAGGGCTATTTAAATCATGAAAATCTGCAAATGCTACAAAATCAGAGCTTTTTTTCTTCCTTCCCTCTTTCCTTTTTTCTCCCCAACTTTCTCTCTCTCCTTCCCTCTCTCTCTCTCTTTCTTTCTTCCCTGAAGAGCCACTTGAGCTCTTCACATAACAACACATACATGCATTCAACACATGTGTTTTGTGTGACTGTGAACCATAGTCAATTAAAAATGTAATCAAGCAATTAGATAAAGTAACATTAATATTTGTTAGCCTAAATAGTTTAACAAAGCTTAAAAGAATAATATTTTAAAATCGTAGGTCTGTCTATTGAAAGAAATACTAGAGATCAGCCAGGATATTTTTCCACTTGCCAGATGAGGAAATGGAATTAATCCTGTATAAGAAGAGCTCTCTATATTTCTCCTTGGATGATCCAAGCCAGATCCTCTTGGAGATGTCTTTCTGTGCTTTTCCCTAGAGTTTTAGCTCTTAGGATTCAAAGGCAGTGGGTATGTGCAGAGACAGAGTATTTATTAAAAGTGTTACTGTGTTAGGGTCAGGGAGGCAGAATAAGGGAGTGAAATCCAGGGTGAAGGGGTTTTGGTGGATATGTCAGCAACAGCTTACCTCTGTCTAGACTTGTGACGATTAACAAGAAAAATAATTTCTGTTTTTTCGTAAGTTTACTTATTTTTTAATTCTTGATCACCTTTGCATGTCAAATATGGAAATCCTCTGCCCAGGGCTGGGTCAGCCACTGGCCATTACTGGCCTCTCAGCTACAGAAACTCCTATGACATATGCAAGGACACGGTCTCAGGAGAAATCCAGGCCAGAGGAAGGTGATTTTTATCATGCCAAGATTGTTCAGGAAAGATTCTTCCATGGTTAACCAAACCAAACAGATTAATTTGCTTTAAAAATGTACGTAAGCAGAAAATATAGCACAAAACAGTCCGTAGGAGGGAAGCCTTTTTGTAATTAACATCCAGAGAAGAAGATATGAATGTTTCTTCTGTCAACATTTCCCTGCTCCACACTTCCTGCTTTTTCTGCTGGCCCCAGCCCCACATTGAGCTTGTTGAAGCATGAAACTGGGGAGGTCAAGCATCTCATATGGACTAAATCACAGATGTCACTTTTTCTTCTTCCAGCCCACAAACCACTGAACCATGTAGGGTGATGTTTACAATTATAGTTCTTGGCAATTACCCTGCGCTCCTGGGAGCAGTCTTCTCTCTCCATGTCCCTCTGGCCTCTACATGTCACCTCCCACCTCAACTCCACCCCACCTTATAACAGTCTTTGCTAAAATAAAGGAGTAGGGAAGATGGTGTAATTACCAGTTTACATATGATCTTTGGTATGTTGGAACAGCTGAGTGCATGTGTCCAACAACCTCAGGTAAATCTGACTGTGTGCATTTTATCGAGTAGCAGCTGGAAATGGGCTTTCTGATTCCAGGAGACCCCACAGAAATGGCTGTAGATGAGTGTCATGGATATTTTTAGCAATTTTACTAGCTTCTCACTCTCCCTCCTTCTATAAAATTCTTAGGCATTGCTTGTAGGCACAAATAAGACTAACCTTTGTACTGTTGATTCAGGAGCCGTAGAAAGAGTTTTTGAGGCTTGACAAAGGTGAGTCTGACAGCATGACACATCACATGATGTAGTGGAATGGTCAGAAGCGGAGATACCAGTCAGGGTTCCCAGGTCATGAGCCGTGGACTGGGCTGTGATGGTGATGGGCCTGGAGAGGATGATATGGGAAAGGCAAGTGAAAGAAAAGATGGAAAGGAGTGTGTTCCTGATTGGATTTAAGGATTCAAGTGTAAGAAACAATCAACTGTGACTCCAAGGACCAGAGCCTGAGCCATGGGAGAGTGGAGGTACCACTGTCAAAAGTGCAGAAGAATAAAAGGGGAATGGTGCTGGAGCAATGAATTCATAAGGGAAAGACTCTAGGATGGCATGAGTTTTACCAGACACGGGTTTTGTGGTGCCAGGCCATGATGGGACAATACCGTTATTTTCATGAAAAGAAATACCAATGAAGCACTGACATGCCTAATGCTAGTGTGCTGAGTACCAAAAGAAAGCAAATTAAAAAGGGTTTGGTTTTCGCCAACACCACCCTTACCCCACCTTAGTGGCTTGTTATCATTGACAAGCAGCTACTACTGCTATGCATGGGTAGCCTTTTGGGACAGCAACATTTTTTGGCAGCCACACTGATAAGATTCTCTGGTGAAGCGAGACCACCTGGAAGGTATGAGTTTCAGAAAGGTTTGTTCTGACTCATTCACTGATTGCACAAACACTGATTGAGTATCCTGTAGGCCAGGCACAGGGCTTTCCCTGGGAGCACAGGGTAGATAAGACAGTCCCTCCATTCTGAACACTCAGAGGCCTCTTTGGACTTTGGTCTCCACAAACAATGTATTTGTCTGGTACAGCTTCCATGATGGAGTACTGCAGATTGTGTGGCTTATGCGGCAGAAATTTATTTCTTCACAGATCTGGAGACTGGAAGTCCATGATCAGGGTGTGGGCAATGTTAGCTCTTTTTGAGGCCTCTCTCCTTGGCTTGTAGGGGTCTGTCTTATCCCTTTGTCTTCACATCTTCCCTTTCTGTGTGGCTGTGTCCTGATCTTTTCTTATAAGGATAGAAGTCACATTCACTGAAGGTGCAGCCAGCCACACAACCTCATTTTATCTTAAATACCTCTTTATAGACCCTGTCTCCAAATGTACCCACATTCAGAGGCACTAGCTGTTAGGATTTTACCATATATATTGGGAATGTGGCATCACAATTCAGCCCAGAGTAGATTGTTCTCTGCCCACCATGCCAGGAATTATTCTGTGAGATTCTCTGCAACCAATAGCCCATCCCACCTACTAATCCTGGGGGAGGCCATCTCACAGACACAGGTCAGCCAGCATGTCTGACTGAGCTGGCTATGAAGACCCTTTGACCAAGAAGAAAACCCATCTGTGGCATGGACACACCTGTACCTCTGCACAGGGATCTATGGCTCTTGTTTATTTGTAGCAATTTGTGGACAGAACCAGGCATTTTTTTCACACAAATGAAGTGCTTGGCATGGTGTCATGATGTGCACATAAGGGAAAAACCACCGACTTTGAATAAGACACCTACCCTTGTGGCCCTGTCTCCAACGCAAGGGACACTGAGAAGAGTTCTTCCTACATCCACATAGGGTCTAAAACCTTTCTCTATCTCTGATCATGTCCCTGGTCACTGATGTACCACTTGCCCATTTTGTCCTCTTCAACCATTAGTCTGCTGTTTTCTCTACTTGAGAAAAATCTCAATATTGACTCAAATATGCAACTTTTTCTGTAGCCATTTCCAATTCTGTTTATCATGACACCAAAATCTTTCTTTTAGAATTCTTGCACACTGCTTTCAGAGACTGAGACCCTTCTCATAGAATGTCTTCTCTGTGTCACAGTTACCTAGGCTAAAACTCAGTGACTTCTCAGGACTCAGCTTGTGGCATTTCCCTGAACCAAATTCAGCTCTCCTCTGATCACTTTTCCTATGCTCAAGTCCTTTGCACTGAACTCACTCTAAAGTTCCCTCATTTTCCTCTGAGCTCACAGGTCTTTGTAAAGCTCTTAAACATGATTACAATTCTATCCTATGACCACTCACCCAGAGATCCTAGCCTACCTGGGCAGCATGGACTTCCAAATCATGGCTCCGTGACTCAGACAAATTTTGGCACAAAACCATTTAATCTAAATTATATATAATTTAGATAATATTCCCCTAAACAGACTACATCTGGCTGCAGATACACCTATGATTATGGAGGTGGAAAAACATGTTTGTTAGAGAGTGTGTATATATGGGAACTATTTTCCTCTGGAAGGTTAAGTTTTATGAGCTTACTAGATCTTTTTTATTTGTTTTCAAATTCCAATACTCATGCCTAAATTGCTGGAAAAAGAAAACCAGATCTTTTCCAAAAGAGTTGGCAACAGAGTTCAGAAGTCCACAAAAGTCAGACAATAGGTTGTTGACATTTAAGCCAAGTACTAAAAAGTTGAAAGAGCCACTGGCAAGCTAAGAAGTCACTGAGGGCCTGGGCTGTCAAGCCAGTAATGATGCTGCTTATGGCCTGGTTTAGTGTCAATGCTATTTATACAAAACTGCTTTATAACTTAGCTGTTTAAAAGGAAAAAAAGTCTTTCCTTGTAAAATTTAGAATGCCTTAAATTCAGGATGAGCTTTCTGCTTCTTACATGTTATAATTAGGACAACTCTGCCTGTTGGCTTCGCTGGAAGCAGATGCTGAAATGACTTGCCCACAGGGGGTTGACTGAGAAGTGCTGTCAGGATCATTGTCTGTGAGAGCAGACAGAGAAATTGGGCTAATGCAGTCACCTCAAGGTGTCAACCCCAAGGGTGGGAGAAGCTCAAGGGTGGAGCTGGCCCTGCAGAAATGTCCTGAGCTGGGAAGAGAAGCAACACATTTCTACCTGCATCAGCCACTTATTAGATGTGTGCTGCCTCAGGAGGAGCGACCACTAGTAAGTGGCCCTCTCCAGCAAAGGTAATTCCCAGAGAGGACTGACATCATTAGACAGTAGCACAGTATTTGTAACATTCCCTTATGCCTTGTGGAAGATAACTGAGGAGTTTTCTGATTAATGTGTGTGTGTGTGTGTGTGTGTGTGTGTGTGTGTGTGTGTGTGTATGAATAGTAATGTTAAAATAATGGCAGATATCAGAAACACAAATAGCAGAAGACCTGACTACGGTAGGTTAAAACAGAGTGGCTCGTTTTGTATTATGTGTGCTATGCAATAAGAAGTCTGCAGGTAGGCCTATAGGAATGGTTCAACAAGCATCCACAGTATCAGGGACATGGGCTCTTTTTACCTTTCCACATTACCACTTTCTGGCTACCCACCCCTTGACCTGTTCCCTCATGGTTGCATGATGGCTGCTATCTTCTACACAAGAATGAGGAGAGGGCAAAAGGCTTTCTTCTACCTATGCCTTGCTTTTTTTTTAATTTGAGAAGACACATTTTTTCTTGGGGACTTTCACCTACAGCTCACTGGCCAGCATTTTGTCACATGGTCACTCCTAATTCTGAGGGAGGTTAAGAAATATAGTAATTTTAGCTGGGTACTTTGCTTTACCTGAAAAAAATCACAATTCTATTAACAGCAAAGAAAGGAAGTATAATTATTAAACAGGCAACCAGCAGTGTTGGCTCTAACTCCCCTGGTGCAAACTGAACCTCTGGATTACTTCAGAACTTGGTGTTTGAGGCTTAACACCTGAACTTCTTCCCTCCCTTCCTCCCTCCCACCCTTTCTCCCTTTTCTTCTGTCCTCCTCTCTCTCTTTTAAACATATTTATTCTGTGCCTATTTGATTGGAAAAGATGATAAAAAAGAGAAAATTGTTGAAGGTAATTTGTAGATTTTTTCTTTGGGGAGGCCAAGGAGCTCAAGTCTGGCCATATTAACATTGCAGTCCTATGGAATATCCAGGAGGAGATGTTCTGTAGAGCTATGGACAACAGGTGCAAAGCTGGGAAGAAAGCTCGTGGTTAGAGATATAGACCAGAAAGTCATCAACCACTTAATTTGGGTAAGACATTGTAGAAGTGTAAGAAGAAAAGACAGTCAAGAACTCTCAGAGAAAACTTCTTTGTTAAATCAAACCCTAGCTTCCCCAAGCTTTCTCAAAGCTTCCTCATGTCTTCCCCACCCATATGACACCAGCCACGGCCTTCCTAGTGTTAGTATGGATTCTCCCCAAGTCATGCCAGCTCTGTGATTATGTGAGGGCTTGATACTTATGGGTTAATGCCAACAACTTCACAGTTTTTTCTTCTTTGTGCTCAGTTTCTCTCAGCATTCTCCAAGGTATGTCTATTGTCTGTCACCATGGGGAGGTGGTGGGAAAGGGTGGGAATCTGAGAAACCTGGCAAGTGCCAGGTGGGGTCCCAATAGGACATTTTAGAGACTCCATCAGATGACAAGATAGGGCTCAGGAACAAAGTGAAGAGAAGCTCGGTGATCTGAGGTGCATGGCGAACTCAAGATGAGGAAATTGCATAAAGAGTTCTTGGTACCAAAAAGGGTTATTTGGAGGATGACTTTGGTAAGAAGCTTGGTAACTAAGGTAATCTCAGGGGTTCATGGTTGCCCAGGTTAGACCAAGAGGGAGAGTAATGGGATTTCCAGTCCTGTTAGGTTGAAATGACTGGGGCAGAGGCAGGCAGGTAGGTTAGTACTTTTTGAATTCATTCATTTTTCATTTCACTTGTGAAGGCTTAGGGAGAGCTGGTTATAATTATTAATAATTAATATTAGTAAGACTTCCAGCCAAAATGAAGGTGTAGGTAGATACATTTTGCCTCCTTGGACAACCAAATGGACAACAAAATCAAAACCAAAAATAACCAGAACTTTCAAAAAATCGAACTGTATGGAAGTCTGATAACCAAGGAGTTAAAGAAAAAAAACATTCGTTCTGACTGGCAGGAGGGGTGGGAATGGGCAGCCAAGGCAGAGAGGACATGCAGCAAGGAGGCAGCTGGTGGAGCTGGAGGTCCCATGTTTGTGTGTGGATAAGCCAGAGGAACAACTGGGGAGCAAGGCAGACCACACAACCTAGGGTTCCAGTGCAGGAAAAGAAAGCCTCAAAAACTCTGACGGTAAAAACCTGTGGGGGTGGGGGGACGCAGGATTGGCAGTGGGAGAAACTCCCAGCCTCACAGGAGAGTTTGTTGGAGAGATCCGCAGGGTCCTAGAATGTACACAAACACACTCACCCAAGAATCAGCACCAGAAGGGCCCAATTTGCTTGTGGTGGTGGGGGAAGTGACTAAAATCTGGAGGAGAGCCGAGTGAGAGGCATTGTTCCCTCTCTGACCCCTTACCCAAGTATAACACCACAATTCAGGAACCTGGGTTGCCCCACCCTGGTGAATACCTAAAGCTCCACCTCTTACAATGTAACAGGTGTGCCAAGACAAAGAAATATGGACCAAGTGAAAGAACAGATCAAAATTCCAGAAACAGAACTAAGCAATGAAGAGATAGCCAGACTATCAGATGCAGAGTTCAAAACCCTGGTAATCAGGATGCTCACAGATTTGGTTGAGTATGGTTGCAAAATAGAGGTATAAGTGAAGGTTATGCAAAGTGAAATAAATAAAAATATACAGGAAACCAAGAGTGAAAAGGAGGAAAACAGGACTCAAATCAGAGATTTGGAGCAGAAGGAAGAGGTAAATATTCAACTACAACAGAATGAAAAAACACGAATTCAAAAAAAATTAGGAGAGGCTTAGGAACTTCCAGGACAACTTAAATGTTCCAACATCTGAATCACAGGGGTGCCGGAGGGGAAGAGGTAGAGCAAGAAATTGAAAAGTTATTTGAAAAAATAATAAAGGAGCACTTCCCCAATATGGCAAAAGAAATAGACTTCCAGGAAGTCCAGGAAGCCTAGAGAGTCCTGAAGAAGTTGAACCCAAGGAAGCACACACCAAGGCACATTATAATTACATTAGCCAAGATTAAAGATAAGAAGAGAATCTTTTAAAAAAATATTTTACTTATTATGCTATTATAGTTGTCCAATTTTTCCCCCTTTTATTCCCCTCTGCCCCATACCCCCCCCCCATCATCATTTCCCCAACTTAGTTCATGTCCATGGGTCATACATATAAGTTCTTTGGTTTCTTCATTTCCCATAGTATTCTTTACCTCCCCGTTTATTTTGTATCTACCATTTATGCTTCTTATTCCCTGTACCTTTTTCCCCATCCTCCCTCCTCCCCTTTCCCACTAATAACCCTCCATGTGATCTCCATTTCTGTGAATCTGTTCCTGTTTTAGTCATTTGCTTAATTCATTTTTGTTTTTGTTTTTTAGTTTTAGTTGTTGATAGTTGTGTTTGTTGTCATTTTACTGTTCATATGTTTTACCTCCTTCTTTTTCTTAGATAAGTCCCTTTAATATTTCATATAATAAGGCCTTAGTGATGATGAACTCCTTTAACTTGACCTAAGATAAGAAGAGAATCTTAAAGGCAGAATCTTAAATAGAAAAGAAGACAGTTACTCCAAAGGAGTTCCCATAAAGACTATCAGCTGATTTCTCAAAAGAAACTTTGCAGGCAAAAAGTAGCTGGAAAGAAGTATTCAAAGTCATGAAAGGCAAGGACCTACATCCAAGAGTACTCTATCCAGCAAAGTTATCATTTAGAATAGAATTGCAGATAAAGTGCTTTCCAGATAAGGTCAAGTTAAAGGACTTATTGATCACTAAACCCTTATTATATGAAATGTTAAAGGGATTTATCTAAGAAAAAGAGATGGTCAAAAATATGAACAGTAAAATGACAACACATTCATGNTAAGTTCATGTCCATGGGTCATACATATAAGTTCTTTGGTTTCTTCATTTCCCATGGTATTCTTTACCTCCCCCTGTTTATTTTGTATCTACCATTTATGCTTCTTATTCCCTGTACCTTTTTCCCCATCCTCCCTCCTCCCCTTTCCCACTAATAAACCCTCCATGTGATCTCCATTTCTGTGAATCTGTTCCTGTTTTAGTCATTTGCTTAATTCATTTTTGTCTTTGTTTTTTAGTTTTAGTTGTTGATAGTTGTGTTTGTTGTCATTTTACTGTTCATATGTTTTACCTCCTTCCTTTTCTTAGATAAGTCCCTTTAATATTTCATATAATAAGGCCTTAGTGATGATGAACTCCTTTAACTTGACCTAAGATAAGGAGAGAATCTTAAAGGCAGCAATAGAAAAGAAGACAGTTAACTCCAAAGGAGTTCCCATAAAGACTATCAGCTGATTTCTCAAAAGAAACTTTGCAGGCAAGAAGTAGCTGGAAAGAAGTATTCAAAGTCATGAAAGCCAAGGACCTACATCCAAGAGTACTCTATCCAGCAAAGTTATCATTTAGAATAGAATTGCAGATAAAGTGCTTTCCAGATAAGGTCAAGTTAAAGGACTTATTGATCACTAAACCCTTATTATATGAAATGTTAAAGGGATTTATCTAAGAAAAAGAGATGGTCAAAAATATGAACAGTAAAATGACAACACATTCATGACTATCAACAACTGAACCTAAAAAAACAAAAACAAACTAAGTAAACGATAGAATAGGAATGGAATCACAGAAGTGGAGAATATATGGAGGGTTATCAGTGGGAAGGGGGTCAGGAGAAAAAGAAAGAAAAGGTATGGGGAATAAGAAGCATAAATGGTAGGTACAAAATAGACAGAGCTGGGTTAAGAATAGTATAAGAAAAGGGGAAGCCAAAGGACTTATATGTATGACCCATGGACATGAACTTAACAGGGTAGGAAATGCTGGCGGAAGAAGAGAGGGTGCATGGGGGAGGGGAATAAGGGGAAGAAAAATGGGACAACTGTAATAGAATAATCAATAAAGTATACTTTAAAATTGTAGTAGTATTCATGGTAGCAATAATAATGATAAAGTTATCAATAATCATCTGCTCATTAGATTCTTTTTTGGCATTTTTGCTTTATGTTCATGTTTTTTCTTCTCTTTATTTTATTTTATATTCACTTCAGAAGTATAGTATAGTGGTTAGACAATTAAATAATTTACAAAGTGGTGGCCTTGATAATTCTAGTACCCGACTGGCATCCTATGTAGTTGTTACAATATTATTGACGATATCCCCTATGCTGAACTTTACATCCATGTAACTATTTTGTACCTTCTTACTCCCTTCACCTTTTTTTACCCACCCATGCACCACATCTCCTCCCAAATTTGGCAATCCTCAGCTTATTCTTTATGTCTCTGAGTCTGTTTTTGTTCATTTATTTTGTCCTTTAGAATCCAAGTATAAATGAAATCACATCTCTGACATTTCACTTAGCATAATCCCCCCTAGGTCCATCCATGTTGTTGCAAATGCTAAGATTTCATTGTATTTTATAGCTGAGGATTATTCTATTGTGTGTATGTACCACATCTTCTTTATGCAATCATCTATTAATGGGCAAATGGGCTGCTTCCAAATCTTGGCTATTATAAATAATACTGCAAACAATGTATGAGTAAACATTTTTTTTCAGATTAGTGTTTTGGATTTCTTCCTATATTTCTCAGAAGTAGAATGGCTGGGTCATAAGATAATTCTATTTTTAGTTTTTTGAGGAACCTCCACACTGTTTCCATAGTGGCTGCACCAGTTTGCAATCCTACCAACAGTCCACAAGGGTTTCCTTTTCTCCACACCCTAGCCAGCACTTGTTTGTTGATTTATTGATGATAGCCATTCTGATAGGTGTAAGGTGCTATCTCATTGTGGTTTTAATTTGCATTTCTCTGGTGATTAGTGATGTCAAGCATCTTTTCATATGTTTGTTGGCCACCTGTATGTCCTCTTTGGAGAAATGTCTGTTCAGGTCCTCCGCCCATTTTTTCACTGAATTTTTTTTCTGGTGTTGAGTTGTATGGGTTCTTTATAAATTTTGGATAAATGCCTTATCAACATTGTAACATTGGCAATGCCTGTAACATTGGCAAATGCCTTCTATTCAGTAGCTTGTCTTTGATTTTGTTGGTTTTCTTTGCTGAGTGGAAATATTTTAATTTGATGTAGAGCTGTTTATTTTTGTTTGTTTCTCTTGACTGAGGTGAGATATCAGAAAAAATGTTGCTAACAGAAATGTAAGAGTATTTATTGCCATTTTTTCTAAAAGTTTTATGGTCTTGAGGTCTTACATTTAAGTCTTTAATCCATTTTGAGTTTATTTTTGTATATGAAGTAGGAAGGTGCTCTAGTTTCAATTTTTTTGCAGATATCTACCCAGTTTTTCTGGCACCATAATAGACTATCTTTACTCTATTGTATATTCTTGCTTCCTTTGTCATATATTAATTGACTAAATAGACACAGGTTTATTTCTGGGCTCTCCAGTCTGTTCTATTGGTCTATATGTCTGTTTTTATGCTAGTAAAATGCTGTTTTGATTACTATAGCCTAGTAGTATAATTTAGTATCAAGTACCATGATACCTCCAAATTTGTTCTTTCTCAAGTTTGCTGTGGCTATGTGAGATATTTTATGGTTGCATATAAATTTCTGGATTATTTGTTCTAGTGCTGTGAAAAATAGCATTGGTATTTTTATAGATATTACATTGAATCAATAAATTGCTTTGGAGAGTATGAACATTTTGATGATGTTACTTCATCCTGTACATGAGACTTCATTTATTTGTATCTTCTTTAATTTCTGTCTTTCTTCAAAGTCTGATAATTTTACAGGCACGGGTTTTTTACCTCTTTGGTTAAATTTATTCCTAAGTATTTTAGTTTATTTTTTAATTTTAGAAGGAAAGAGGGAGGGAGAGAAAGAGAGGAAGAGAGAGGAAAAGAAAGAGAGAGAGAGAATGAGAATTCATTGTTCCACTTATTTATGCATTCATTGGTTGCTTCTTGTCTGTGCCCTGATTGGGGATTGAATCCACAATCTTGACATATCGAGATGATGCTTTAACCAACTGAGTTATCCAGCCAATGTCTTGTATTTATTTTTTGATGTAATTATAAATGGAGTTGTTTTTTAATTTCCCTTTTATATAGTTTTTAGTGGTGTATAAAGTGTAAACAACTTCTGAACATTAATTTTGTATCCTGCTACTTTACTGAATACATTTATCAGTTCTAGAAGTTTTTTAGTGGTATCTTTAAGAGTTTTCTATATACAGTATCATGTCATTTGAAAATAATGAGTTTCACTTCTTCCTTTCCAATTTGGATATCTTTTATTTCTTTTCCTGCCTGATTACTGTGGCTAAGGTATCCAATACTACATTGAGTAAAAGTGGTGAAAGTTGACAATTTTGTTTTGATCCTGATCCCAATTAATTAAACACTTAGCTTTTTCCTGTTGCATATAATGTTAGCTGTAGGCTTGCCATATATGGCTTTTATTATGTCCAGTTATGTTCTCTCTTTTCCCAGTTTGCTGAAGGTTTTTATTATAAATGAATGCTGGATTTTGTGAAATACTTTTTAGGCATCTGTTGACATGATTATATGATTTTTAGCCTTCATTTTGCTTATGGAGTGTGTCACATTAATTGATTTGTGGATATTGAACCAATCTTACATCCCAGGAATAAATCCCACTTGGTCATGGTGCATGATCTTTTCATTGTATTGCTGAACCCAGTTTGCTAATGTTTTGTTGAGAATTTTAGTATCTATGTTCACCAGAGATAGTGGCCTATAATTTTCCTTTTTTGTAGTGTCTTTATTTGGTTTTGAGATTAGAATAATGTTGGCCTCGTAAAATGAGCTATAAACCTTTTTTCCTCTTAAATTTTCTAAAATAGGTTTAGAAGGGTAGCTGTTAGTTCTCAGAATGTTTGCTAAAATTCGCCTGTGAAGCCATCCAGTCCATGGCTTCTGTTTGTTGTTTTTTTTTATTGCTGCTTCAATTTCACTAGCTGTAATATATCTACCCAGATCTCTGATTCTTTCTGATATTATTTCAGAAGATTGTGTGTTTCTAGGAATTTATCCATTTCTTCCAGATTGTCCAATTTGTTGGCATGTTTGTAAAATTTTCTAAGTCTTTGTATTTCTATCGTGTCAGTTGTCACTTCTCTTGTATTTCCAATTCTGTTTAGCACTCTCTCTCCCTCTCTCTCTCTTTGATGTACAGTAGTTGGTTAAGGGTTTATCAATATTGCTTATCTTTTCAAAGAACCACCAGCTCTTGGTTTCATTGATCTCTTGTATTGTTTTTTTTTTTACTCTATTTTGTTTATTTACATTCTGATATTTATTATTTCCTTTATTCTACTAATTTTGGACTTTTTTTGCTTTTCTTCTTGTCTTCTTTTCAGTGTAATGTTAGATAGTTTAGTTGCGATTTTTCTTGTTTTTTTCAGGTAGGCCTGTATTGCTATGAATTTCTCTCTAAGGACTTGTTTTTGCTGTGTCCCATAGATTTTAGTCATTATGTTTTCATTTTTATTTGCCTTAAGGTATCATTTAATTTATTTTTTGATCTCATTGTTAAGCCATACATTGCTTAGCACCATGTTATTTAGCCTCCATGTGTTTGTGTGTTTTTCAGGGTTTTTTTGTTGTAATTAACTTCTAGTTTCACGTAACTGTGGTCAAAGAAGATGCTTAATGTGATTTCAATCTTTTTAAATATATTCAGGCTTGTTTTGTGACCTGCCATGTGGTCTATCCTGGAAATGTTTCATGTGCACTTGAAAAAGAATGTATATTCTTCTGCTTTGGGGTAAAATGCTCTTAAAATGTCAATTAAATTAACTTGATCTACTATGTCATTAAAGCTCCTGCTTTCTTATTTACTTTCTGTGTGGAAGATCTAGCTATTGATGTCAACGGGGTATTAAAATCCCCTACTATGACTCTATTACTGTGAATCTCTTCCGTTATGCCCATCAATGTTTGCTTTATGTATTTAGGTGCTCCCATGTTAGATCCATAAATGTTTACAAGGGTTATATGCTCTTATTGGACTGATCCATTTATTATTATATAACTTCCTTCTTTGTCTCTTATTATAGCCTTTGGTTCAAAGTTTATTTTGTTTTATATAAGAATTGCTATCCCAAATTTTTGTGGGTTTTTTTGCCTGAAATATCTTTTTCCATCCCTTTACCTTTGGTCTGTTTGTGTCTTTCAATCTGAAGTGGATCTCTTGTACACAGCATATACATGTACATGTGTCTTGCTTTCTTATTGAGCTACACTATGTCTTTTGATTGGAAAATTTAATCCATTTACATTTAAAGTAATTATTGATAAGTATGTAGTTGCTGCCATTTTATTATTCATGTTTATGTTCCTTTTTCATTTTTTGTTATTATTTTATTTTATTTTTTAATAGTCACCTGAATGTTACAAAACGAACCCATGGAGTAGGGGGTGGGACAAAATACTGTTACTGGGCCCTGGCTGGCGTAGCTCAGTGGATTGAGCGAGGGCCTGCGGACCAGAGGATCGCGGTTCGATTCCCAGTCAGGGCACATGCCTGGGTTGCAGGCCGGTTTCCTGCAGGCCAACTCCCAGCAGGGGACGCACGAAAGGCAACCATACATTGATGTTTCTCTCCCTCTCTCTTTCACCTCTAAAGATAAATAAATAAATCTTACCGAATGGATTCCCCTCCCCCAGGTCCCCCTGTACTAGGTTTGTCTTGCCCACTGCCGGGGAATTACAGCTCTCAATGCCAGAGATTGGTGGAAAGGAAAGGAATTATGTATTCAAAAGTTTTACAGACTTAGAGTAATGACTTACTGTCTTCATTAAAATCCCAAAGTCCCTTAAAACTCCCACAAACACACACAGTCCTTCCTCCCCTGCTTTGTCCAGTCCAGGGTACCATATCTCAGGAAAAGAAGTAGAAGTCTGTGGCTCAGGTAGCCCCAGGCCTTCCCAGTAATCCATGATTGGCTGGCAGGCCTCCCATGTTCCCAGCACCAGGAGCTGTGTCACTACTTCTATCTCCAGTTCTTAATCCAAACCTCCATGGCATCTTCTCCTGGCCCACCAGCAAGAATCCTTTCACCCATTTCCTTCCCGCAATGTCTCGCCTGGCATTCTTCCAAACTGCTAAAAGAGAGCTCTGCATCGCTGCTATATCTTGCTTTATGGCTTCCTAAGCTGTTTGGCAAAGGTTGCCCCAGAGCTGCATGCTTCCTAACCTCACCAAAGCTGTGTGGTTCTCCCTGGCATGGCTGCCACACCTGGGTTTAAATCCCAGCAGCAATCTTCTTCTGCATCCCCATTTCCTACTCTTCCCCCAATCGGCTCTACCTGCCAGCATTCCTGTATTTTTCCAGCTTTTCTGGGCCGCCATAGTGAGTCTGGGCAGGCATGGCTCCCCTGACATGGAGCGAGTCATCTGCAAGTTCTCATGCAGGCACTGTAACCAGGGGGAGTTGCTTCCCAGTTACATCCTGGGTGGAAGCCACTCCCATCTCCCTGGCTCAAAGCACAGCCACACCCATTTAACATATTCGTGAAATAAGTTAAAAGTTATAAATATGTTAAATGACTGTTCTAGAGGTGATTTGTAAAACTGTTGGTATGCAAAATAACTCAGTGGCCCTGCTCCATGTTTCCCATCCCCCGTTCAGACTTTGGGGTTAAGGACATCCTATATTTTTAATACTTCCTGAACATCCTGAGTTCTGGACCCCATTACAAATCCCTCTTTGGGGGACGTGGCTGCATCCTGTTACTTGAGGACATGTTTATTGATTTTAGAGAGAGACAAAGGGAGAAAAACATTAATATGAGAGAGAAACATCAATCAGTTGCCTCTTGTATGCACCCCGACTGAGGATCTAACCCACCACCTAGGTATATACCCAGAAAAAAAATCGAACCTGCAACCTTTTGGTGTATAGGATGACACCCCAACCAACTGAGCCACCCAGCCAAGGCTCTCCTTCTCCTTTTGAAAGAAGTCCCTTTAAAATGCAAATTAAAACCACAGAGAGATACCACTTCACACCAGTGGGAATATCCATCATAAACAAATCAACAAACAACAACTGCTGGTGAGGTTATGGAGAAAAGGGCACCCAAATACACTATTGGTAGGAATGCAGAATGGTTCAGCCACTATGGAAAACAGTATGAAATTTTCTAAAAAAACTAAAAATGGAACTGTCTTTTGACCCTGCAATTCCACTGATGGGATTATATCCTAAGAACCCTAAAACACCAATCCAAAAGAACCTATGCTCCCCAATGTTCATAACAGCATTATTTATAATAGCAAGTACTGGAAACAGCTTAAGTGCCCATCAGTACATGATTGGATCAAAAAACTAGTCTCATGGGAGCTCCCTTGTAGGTTACTAACTGCTTTTCTATTGCTGCTTTTAAGATTCTCTCTTTGTCTTTAACCTTTGACATTTTAATTATGATGTGCCTTGGCATGGGAGTGTTTGAGTTTATTTTGTTTGGAACTCTCTGCACTTCCTGAATTTCTATGTTTAATGTCCTTCACCAAATTGTTTTAATCTTTCTTTGACTTGACCCTTCCCTTACTTTCCCCTGGTATGCCCCCTTCTCTGGTCACTATCAATTTGTTCTTTATTTCCACATCTCTGGTTCTATTTTGCTCACTTGTTTGTTTTGTTGATTAGGTTCCACTTGGAAGTAAGATCATATGGTATTTGTCTTTTACCATCTGGCTTATTTCACTTAGCATAATGCTCTCTAGCTCCATCTATGCTGTCTCAAGGGGTAGGCGTTCCTTCTTTCTTTCTGCTGTGTAATATTCCATTATATAAATGTACCATGTTCAAGGTGTTCAAGGTGGAACCATTGTGTGGGCTGCATATACTGTCTTGTTGTAGTTGAGCCTTAATTGCTGTTGACACATCCAAGGCCAGCCACTGATTGTGTTCTGTTCTGGATCACACAGCATAAACCAAAAAGTGATCTGTAGATGGCTGCTACTTGTGCTGGCCTTTGAGGTAGCCAGGAGAGACCAGGCTGTGATCCAAGCCTGGCTGTTGCTAGTGGCAAGCCTGGGGCAACTTAGTAAAAGGTTCAGGGCTCACTGAAGCCAGATGCTGCTTGTTTGAGAAATTTAGGAAAATACAAAACATGGGCCAAGACAAGCCATTCATATGGGAAAGCCACTGTAAATAGCTTTGGTGAGCCAGAATTTATGGGCGGGGTGGGGAGGGTGGTAGGCAGGATCTCAGGAAAGTACCAGGGTGGGGAAAACAATGTAAGCCAATGATGCTGTCTCAGATATGGTGCCCACATGACTGCTCTGACTGGTCTATGGTGAGGACTAGAAATGGAACAATGGCCTCTGTCAGCAGTTCTGTCTGGGAAAAAACTGCCCCCCAGGTTTCACCCTAATGCCAGACAATTCAGTTTCTTTTCATATATGTCTGATGCCTTTCAATGGCTGCCCCCATGCTGGAGCCCAAAAGAAGTGAGCCTGAGTAATGTCTGCACAGAATCTTTAAGAGAAACTGCCTGAGGCTCTAGCAGTTTGTCTTCCACAGCCTCAATTCCTGCTGGTTTTTACAGCCAGAAGTTTGGGGACTTTTCATTCTAGAACTGAAACCCTGGGCTGGGGGTCTTGGAGTGGGGCTGGGACCCTTCACTCCTAAGATATCCTTCTTGATTTTTATCAATGACATGTGGATGTGGGTCTGGCCTGATATGCATCTCTGCCCCTCCTACCAGCATTACTGTGGTTTACTCTTTAATTCTATAGTTAGATTTTTCTTTAATTCTGTAGTTGTAGGACTTTTATTCAGCTCTATTTCTGATGGTTCTGAATGGCAGTTATTCTATAGTTTAGTCATAATTGTTATGTGGTTGTATGAGGGGCAAGTGGTATTTACCTGTATTGCCATCTTGACCGGAAGTCCTTGTGTGTGTTTTCTTGTGTCTTAGGTAGATCTGCTACATTTCTCAGTCTTGCCAAGGTAGTCTCATGTAGTAAGTGTCCTATTGGTTTCAGTGGTACAGTCTCCTTTGTCACCTGACTTTCAGTATTATCCCTTGTGTGGGTGTGTGGCCCTCCTGTTGTCGTTGAGCCCTGATTGCTGCTGGCATAGCAGTGAGTGGTACTGACCCTCAGGCCAACTGACTATGAGAATTGCCCATCACCCCAACATCTGAGCTGCTGTGTGGAGACTGACCCACTGAGCAGGATTTGCCCCAAGGGTTCTGGTGCCTGCCAAGACTTCCTTTTGGATGTGCCACTTGTAGAGCTAATCAGGTGGTGTTCTACCGTGGTCTAAAGCTGGCCACCAGTGTGTTGGTTCTGGGTCCTTTGGGGAGGGACTGTGGTGCAAGCCAAATACTGCTTGTGACCAGGCCAGGGCTACCTATTTGGAGCTACAAAGTGATCCACAGTTTGTAGTTGCCTGTTCAGGGCCTGGATGAGTGTATGAGGGTTCACACTGTGAAGTCTGGCTGCCACCAGTCCTGGACCTATGGCATGTTAGCAAAAGGCCAAAATCATCCCAACACCTGCCACGGCCTGTTGGCTGTCCATAAAGCTCAGCTGCTGACAAAGCTTCAGGCAGAACAAAAGCTGGATGAGGCAGTGTCTTAGGGAGTTTTGAGGGTGGAGCTAATGCAGAATCAGGTTTGACTGTGTGCAGGCAATGACAATGGTGCAGTCCTTCCACCCTTGCCCCAAAGACACACAGTTTAGTTTCTCCCAGTTTGTCTACATCCACCTCACATCACCCTCCTCAAGTTTGATGTGATTTTTTTTAAAAGAAAGATTCTGACAGTGCAGGTCCAGGTTGGTTCTCATGAGACTCCTTTCCCTAATCTTTAGCAAGTATGTACGTTAGGTGGGAAAAAAGGCAATAAGCATGTCACTGCCATTAATGTGAGGTGTTTGAAACTTTATAATCTCTATAATCTCTAACCTTTATAATCTCTAAAAATTTTTGAAAAATAAAACTATTAAGAGACACTATTTTTGATATACTCTTTTAAAACAAATATCTTCTGTCTTTCACTCATTAGGATAACATCAACAAAAAGCAATATGAAATCTATATTTGTTTTCACCCAGTATTGTAATTTGCTTTGCTTTGAAAATTTCAGAGGCCAGGCTGAAATGCTAAAAAAAAGTTTGTACTCCAAAACTGACATTTCACCCTCTTGGAGCCTCACAGATACAGGTAGAGGAATCCCTGTTCTGGCACATGTTCCTCTCTCTGCCATTGACAACCTGCCCATGCTGCCTTTGTAGTTCAGAATGATTAAGCAATGGGAAGTGTGGTGGGTCCCAATTCCAGAGAAAGACCATTTGTGGGTTTCTGAATGAAGGTAGTTTTCCATGAAGTCCATGAAGCTTAATTAGACTCTTGCAGGAGCTGTGTTTCTACAAAAGGCCCTAGCAATGTGTTCATAAGTCATGTTTTTGGAAACTTGTAGAGGAAACCTTATCAAATTCTTTTTCCTAAAAAATAGTCCCCAAATTGTCTAAATTCCAGGGTCCACAAAACCTAGATCGGCCTGTGCCTCTGAGATGACCTTGTTGACAAATATTTCTGGAAATTCAGCAAATGTGATTCTTTTTCCTCCTTACACGTTTGCCCCACCCCCTTAGTTGGCATTCTTCTTCTTCATGAACCTGAAGCTTGCTGGCCAGGCAGGATAGGGAGTCAGTCTTCCATGGTTGAATTGGGGTGCTTTCCAGCTGCAGGGGCATGCACAGACAGCTGCTCAAGTGCAGAGTGTTGACAGAGGAAAGCCAGGTGGAGGATATCTTCACCACTATTTTATTGGAAACCAGACCAAATACATATCTTTAATGTGAGTAAGCTCTCTCTGGGAACACTTCTCTGAAAACCCAGGCTAGCTGTGGATAATCTTATCCATGTGTCCTCCGATCCTATTGGCTTTGTAAGACCTGATGTGTTATGTTGCAATATGTCTTATATATTTCTTCTCCTATACTAGCTCATGAGCTCCATTTATGTTTTATCTTCTCTATGCCCAAGACCAGGGCTCACCTGAGTGGCTGCTAAATAGTGTGGGTCCTGAAAGTATTTGCTAAATGAATCTGTCTCCTCTCCCCTCACTGCTCTTTTCCTACCCTCTTCTCCTCAAGCAGGTGGTGGTTTATGAAAAAGAATGCTGACTCTCTCCAGTAATTCTCTTGTGAGGCTACTATAATGGCGACCTTCTTGTACATGGTGCTTTGTACAATGTAGGACAGCATTAGCTTTTTGAGTAGGTGCTCCAAGTAATTACTGCCAGAGTATGAGTTTTTTTGGAAAATCAGGTAAGGATTCTTGACCTGAACTATTTCATCCTCCCTGATTGTCTCCCCCATTAGAACTGCTTTCTTTTAGGTCTGAAAGTTTTCTAGACTTGAGTCTGCATTCAAAATGTAAATATCCTGCCTTAATTATTAATTAATGCTTTAGTGGGATATTTAAAGAAATGAGAAACTGAACACCAAGAAGATTAGGGACAGAGAAGAGGAGGCAGCAGCAAAGACAAATATTTGCCCCATGAGTGACCTAGGCCATTTCTGACTAGCTTCAAGTTTTGGGGAGCCCAGCCTCATACCCTGAAAACCTCCAACCTGGACAGAAGCAGCCTTCAGTCCTGGCTGACTGACATCCATCCTGGGGTTGGGAAAAACCACTGAAGGTCAACACATGGACACCTGTACAACATACTTGCTTCTCAGGTGGACCCAGTTGGTGATGACAACTCAGTAATCATTTGATACCTACAATAGAATGTGTCTCTGAGAAAGCCCAACTCAGGAGCACAGAGGGGTGAAGTATGTCCACTCTCACTTGGTTAATCAGAGTCTCTGACAAAGAATCAGCAAGTATTTGTTGAGCATTATTATGTGCAAGACATAAGCTAGGTTTTAGTGAATTGGACTGTGAATCACTTTCTCTGGGTCTTACAACTTCAAAGATCAACAGGATGCCTTGGAGTTAGGGCGAGATAGGCCAGAGTCAGACAAGCCAGCACTGGGATGCTAGAGGTCAGGAGGGACTAACATTTAAGTAGAGGAAGCTCTTTGTGTGTGTACTTACCTCCTAGAGTCCACACTTAAATACCTGGCAGCCAAGCTCTGGCTGTGACTGGCATCAGGTATCAGATTAACCCAGTTCCTGAAGTTTATTTGATCACAACTCTATTCTCTATGCTGTCACAGGTCTGTCTTATTTTCTGCTCACATAGCATCATTGTCTTTCAACTGTCACAAAACAGAGTAACAAAATGATTCCCAGAGAACTCTAAAAAATAACCTGTAGCAATATGTGTTAGTTACATTAGGAACACCACCATATTGTGGATTTATTATCCTGTTTGGGGTTTCATCTACTTTCCTTATTTTTCTTTCTATTAAATAGGGATAAACCCTATTGCACAGCAGTTCCATGAGGAATAGATGATTGACTTTAAGCACAGGGCTCAGCATACTTAGCTCTTTAATAGAATGTAGTCAATAATATAATTAATACTTTTATTTGACCTTATTACTAATAAAAATTGCAATATGCCCAAGGGAGGGCATTGTGAAGGAAAGGACCACCCTGGAATTTCTGAACTGATGTCAGATTTTCTTGATGGGACCAGATATGACTGACTGGCTTGCTCATTTCAGGGATTTCTATGGAAACAAAAGTCAGTTGGCTTCAGGATGATGCTCTCTCAGGCCATTGTTTTCTTTAAGGTGTGTGCAATTTGAATGGAGAAAAAAAGTTCTTTCTTATTCATGTTCACAGAAAATTGAAGTAAAACAGTAGATTTTGATTGTCGGAACAAAGCTGACCTCTTATCTATTCCCAACACTCCTTACTCCACCCTAGGGCAGGATGTCTTTTGAATCTCTTTTCTTTCATAGAAAATGTTGGAAAGAGCTTTTGTCCCTGTTAGCCCTGGCCAGTAGCCCTTCCTGGAGAGCAGCGAACTCCAGAGTCCACTGACAGATGGAGTGCCGAGGGGGCTTCCATGGGTCTTGGCTAAATTCAAGGGACCTCAGGCTTCCCAGACTCAGACAGAAGCAAAACAGGGCCCTTCCACAGAGAGATGCCTGCTTTGCCTGGGGGCAGGGCCAGAGCACAGTGACCTGGTTGTCATTGGTTGACACCTCCACTTCAAAGCTCTGGCCCTGGATAAGGGGGCTAGGCATGAAAGGAAGGATCCACAAGGCCTCTGGCCACCGTGAGAGCCTATCCTGACTTGTGTGCTTTGGTCCAAATGTAAAACATTTGGCTTTGAAACTGTCTGTTTTGGTTATTATGATTCTGGTATCAATTTGCCTTTGTGTTAAATATGTGGTTATGAACATTGAGACCTAGAATATTTTTAGTTAAAGCCTAGCCCTATATCTTGGTTAGATTTTTTTTTTAAGAGAGAGAAGAAAAGAGCATTTAAACCCTCCTTTCCTTTGAAGTTCAATAGTGACAGTCTACCTCATAGGGGAGGATCCTTAGCTGGTCCAGACAAGTTGTGAGCGTGGTATATTGGGATTACCAAGTTGACCATAATGCTGCCTCATTTGTCCTTTCTCTCTCAATTATTTTTTATTTCAACCTGCACCTATTAATTGCCTATTGTATGTCAGGCACTGTTTTAGGCACCAGGTGAGGTCAGACACTATGGTGACCTTCAGAGAGTTCACAGTCTGGGCTCTCTTGTCTTCATTATACTTGATATCTTGTGTGTACTGATTCCCCAGTGACAGTCTCAATACCTCACCCCTCCTTCTCTTTTTAACATGAATTATAGAGTAGACTATAAAAACAGTGACTTATTTTCCCTTGTGTTTGATGAACCAGTTATAAGCAAAGTTCCAAAAGAACCATTATGGTTAGAATGAATGCACACCCTTCTGTGGTGATTACGTTGGAGGACACTATGTAGTTGCAGACAAGAGTTCTGGTGTATTGGTGAATAATCAAAATGAAAGCCAAGCCTCACCTTGTACAGGTAGAACCTCTTGACCTGTGTGACTTGCGGAACATGTTGGTTGATCCAGAAACTTCTTTTGTGAGATAATGTTTCAGTCTGTAGCACTGATCATTAGCTGGTGCCAAGAAATCTCTGTAATCATACTTACCAGTAAATATCAGGACTGGGCTTATACAATTTATTCAGCCAATGGGTTTAACATACTCTTCTTTCCTTGATAAGTGATAGATTTAGGAAGGAAATAATCCATCAATCCTCTTCTTATTGTTGGCATTAATTGTGCACTGTCTGAGGATAAGATGGAAGCCAGAGTTTCTTCTTCCCCACTATTTTTGGGGGCTGAACAGCACTAGTATAATGTGGGCACAGATGAAAAGGAAACACATGGGCTTTCTTTATCCAGAGAACTCTCAGAGCAGTGGAGTGTCCTCTTGGCTTGTGATCTAAGAAAACTGCTATGCACAGAAGGCACTCTAAAAATACCTCCACACAATCCAAGATAGAAGAGAAGTAAGTGGAATCTACACTAATCTCCTCCCAGGCCAATGTGGAATTACAACTAAATTACAGAGAAATCATTGAATAACCAACTGAACACTAGCTGGAAAAAAGCCTTATAACCAAGGACAGACAGAAGAAGCCATTTCACTATAACAAGACAGATAGGGAGTGTGGAGGAGGTACAGGAGGGCTGGCTGGGCTACCATGGGCAGCAGCTGAAGTTCTGGAGGGATATTTCAGTGGCTGGGTGTCCTCCCTGAAGAGTGTGGGGTCTAGACCCTAAATGAGGCTCCCCAGCCTATAGCACCAGAGCTGGAAAGGAATCCGGAAAACATTTAGCTGTGAAAAGCAGTAGGGTCTCTGGATACCAGGAAGAGACAGCTGGAGATTCATAGAGACTCTTTAAGGGCCAATGCACAAAATTTCATTTGCAGCCACTTACCCTGGGCTCCAGCAGAGGGAGGGCCAAGTAGACTAGAGAAGCTTGAGGAGAGTTTGGGGTTTGTGGCTCTGGGGAGAGAACTGAGGGAATAGGTAGAAGGATTCCTGTGCTGAGTCATTCTCCATACTGAAGAAGCCATCTTGCTCAGGCAGAGTACTCCCATCCAAGTGGCATCAGCCTGAGGAGAAGAAATAGTCCTGCTCAGAGAATTACTCTGCCCCAACCTGTGGAGCTTAAGCCTGGCTGCTGATTATAGCTTGAGGCTTAGTTTAACAACTAAGGTGGATCTCTTGGAGCTCCATGAGACTTTGGATGACCCTCCCCCAGGCCCATGCTGATAAGAGCTGGCCCTGGTGCACAGCCTGGTTCTTTCTGCACACACACAGGCTCAGTAGAGGGAGCCACATGCTTTGGATCACTGTAAGCTCCAAATAGGTTGCCCAGGGCCAGTTGCAGGCAGGGTTTGACTTAGGCATGCATCAGGGTCCTTCAGACCTACCTACTACATAGAAACAAATACAAAAAAGCAGCCAAAAATGGGAAGACAAAGAAATAGGCCTCAAATTAAAGAACAAGATTTCCAGAAGAACTAGATAAAATTGAGGTAAGCAATTTATCTGGTATAGAGTTTAGAGTACTAATTATAAGGATGCTCAACATCATGAAAAAAGACATAGAAACCATAAAAACGGACCAGTCAGAAATAAAGAATGCAATATCTGAAAGAAATAATACACTGGAAAGAATAAACCATAGGTTAGATGAAGCAGAGTATCAAGTTAGTGATTTGAAAGAAAAGGTAGAAAAATACACCAGGCAGAGCAGCAAAAAGAAAAAAGAATTTAATAAACTAAGGAGAGCTTAAGAAACATTTTGAACAACATGAAGCATAACAACATTCATATCATGGGAATACCAGAGAATAGAGCAAGCAAGAGATTGAGAATCTATTTAAAGAAAAAAAAATGACTGAAAACTTCCCTAATCTGGTGAAGGAAAAAGACACACAACTTCAGGGGGCTCAGAGGGCCCCAAACAAATTGGACCCAAAGGGGCTTACATTGAGACACATAATAATCAACATGACAAAGTTTAAAGACGAGGAGTGAATCCTAAAACTCACAAGAGAAAAGTAGGTAGTTTCCTACAAGGAAGCCCCAGTTAGACTGTCATCAGATTACTCAAGAGAAACATTTCAGACCAGTAGGGAGAGGTTTCATTTCACACCTCTCTCTACTGGTCTGAAATGTTCAAGGTGATGAAAAGCAAGGACCTACAACCAAGGTTACTTTACCCAGCAAGGCTATCATTTAAAATTGAAGGAGAAATACGGAGCTTCCCAGAAAAGAAAAAGCTAAAGAAATTTGTTAACACTAAACTAGTACTGTGATGAATTTTGAAAGGCTTGCTTTAAGAAGAAAAAGAAAAAGAGAAAGAAAAAAACCCAGAAGAAAATAGTCTACCAATAAAATGGCATTAAAAATGTATCTATCAATAATCACCTTAAATGTGAATGGCTTAAATGCTCCAACCAAAAGACATAGGGTAGCTGAATGGATTAGAAAACAAGAACCATATATATGCTGCCTCCAGGAGACCTACCACAGATTGGAAGATACACGCAGACTAAAAGTAAACAGATGGAAAAAGATATTTCATGCAAGTGGAAAGGAAAAGAAAAGCTGGTGTAGCAGTACTCATATCTGACAAAATATACTTTAAAACCAAGGCTACAGTAAGAGACAAAGAAGGACACTACATAGTGATAAAGAGAACAATCCAACAAGAAGATATAACCCTAGTAAATATTTACACACCCAATATAGGAGCACCTAAATATGTGAAACAAATCTTGATGGATATAAAGGGAGAGATGGACATAAATACAGTTATAATCAGGTATTTCAGCACCCTGATTATGGATAGATATTCCAGATAAAAAATCAACAATGAGAGAGCCTTAAATGACACACTGGATCAAATGGATTTAATTAATATCTTCAGAGCATTTCATCCCAAAGCAGAGTATAGATACCTTACAAATGCACGAGGAACATATTCTAGGATAGACCACATGTTAGGACACACAAAAAAAGTCTCAATAAATTCAAGAAGATTGAAATCATTTTAAAGCATTTTCTCTGACCACAATACAATGAAACTAGAAATCAGTCACAGGAAGAACACTGAAAAACACACAAAGATGTGGAAGCAAATAAGATGTTATTAAACAATGAATGAGTTAACGATGAGATCAAGGAAGAAATCAAAAGATACCTCGAAACAAATGAAAATGAGAACACAACAATCCGAAGTCTGTGGGACACTAGGGAAGCAATCCTAAAAGGGAAATTCATAGCATTACAGGCCTTCCTCAAAACAAAAACAAAAACAAAAACAAAAAATGGCAAAACACAAGAAATAGCTTAAATAAACAATTTAACGTTACACCTAAAAGAAATTGAAAAAGAACAATAACAACAAAAAACCCGAAATGAATAGAAGGAAGGAAATAATAATGATAAGCAAAAATAAATGAAATAGGACTTCCGCCAAGATGGAGGCATAGGTGGAAACACTGTGCCTTCTCCCACAACCAAGTTTGAATACAACAAAGGTTTGGAGAAACAAAGACACAACCAAACGACAGAAAATTGAATTATACGGAAGTCCGACTACATCTAACCGTTCAATGGGGACGGTAAGAGGGGCGGAGCCAGCAGCGAGCAGGGTCGGGCAGGACAGGGCCCCCGACCCAGGCGCGCAGGCAGACGGGAACCAGTTGGGGTGCGGGGCAGACCTCGGGCGCATATTCGCGCACAGTGAGACAGACCATGCAGGCCCCAGGGGGTGAGGGCTGACGGCGGTGGCACACTCGCGTGCAGTGGGACGAATCGCGTGGGCCCAGTGATGGCAGCAACTGCGGCACCGGTGAGGGCCGTGGCGGCAGGCGGCGGACAGGACGCCATAGTCCCTCTTTGACCCCACCCCCACATACAGCGTCACAACCCAGCGACTTAGTTGCCCTGCAAGACCAGTGAGAGCCATTGTCCCTCTTTGACCCCGCCCCCACATACAATGTCACAACCCAGCGACTGAGTTGCCCTGTTCTAGTGAACACTTTAGGGCTCTGATCCTGCTATGGAACAGGCACGAACAACCCGAAAGATGGCACAAGAAGAACTCAAAGTCCCAGAGCCAATAACTCTAAGCGACCAAGAAATTGCCAGCCTCTCAGAAGCACAATTCAGGACACTATTT